>NC_056729.1:475772140-476429640 GCF_019279795.1 Protopterus annectens
GTTTTTTGAGTCTGTCCATACAGGACAAGTGTTTAAGGCCTAGAATCCTCTTTGTGAGGTACTTTTGTGGCCTCTCCAGTTGTTGCAGGTGTCTAGTGAGGTACATGCCAAATGGGGCATTGTACTCAATGACTGGCCTAATGAGGCAAGAGTAGAGTGAGACAGTGACCTCTTTCTTCCTGGATGCAAAACCTTTAGCAATGAGATGTCACATAGAAGGACTTTCTGACCACAGTGTGCAACGTGGTGGTCAAAAGAGAGGTTGCTGTCAACCTGTGTTCCCAAATCTCTTATAATGCCTTCTGTGTTCAGTGGACTACCATCAATATGGTAATTCAAGGGAACCATTTTTTCCCCAAGGGAGATGATGACACATTTTTTGGCATTGAGCTTAAGGCCATGGTTCTGACACCAGTCGTTGCTGTCATTGAGGCCTTTCTGTAGGATGTAACATCACTTCAGGAGTTAATAATAGCTCCCAACTTGCAGTCGTCTGCGAACTTTGTCAGCCAGAGTCCCTTCATGTTGGCCTGGACATCAGAGAAGTAGATAAACAGTAGAGGACCCAGAATGGAACCCAGTGTGACTCCACTCATGACTGGTCGGCAGTCTGACTTGGAGTCAGCCACTTTCACACTGTGGGTTCTATCTGTGAGACAGTTTGAAACCCATCTAGTGATATATGGGTTGATGCCTAACTTAGTGAGTTTTTCTATGATTCCTGAGTGGGGAATTGTATCATAGGCCTTGGCCAGATCAAGGTAGGCTGTATGAACCACCTTGCCTTCATCCACAGCTTTGGTGTCTGACTCAGAGAAGTCAACCAAGTTGAGCAGGCATGATCTACCCTTCAAAAAACCAAACTGTTTAGGATCCAGAGTTTGGAGATTCCCTATATCCTTGTTTATTAGGTTCATGATGATGCATTCCATAGCTTTGCATATCAGACTCATCAGGCTAATTGGGCGATAATTCCCAGGGTCTGTAGTTGCTCCACCTTTCTAGAGAGGGATGACTGTAGCAGTGTGCCATTCGCTAGGGGCAAAGCCTGAGGTGAGGCTGTGAATGAACAGGGCACACAGGTGAGGTGCCAGTTCACTGTGTAGTTCATGTAGAACACAGCCAGGGATATTGTCAGATCCCAAAGAAGCTGTATTCTTCACCTTTGGACAGTGCTGTTTTAACCTATGCAGCAGTAATACTGGGTGCCTGGCAATCTACTGGTATTGTGATTGGTCCTGTTGGGGGGGGGGAGGGTAAAGTTAGCACTGAATCTGTCGGTCAGTATATTGGCAATTTCTGTTGGCTCGGTATAGGAGGTACCATTGTGCAGTAGCTCAGAACAAATCTGGCTATTGCCGTGGAGATTCTTTGCATAACTGTAGAAAGCCTTGAGGTTGTCTTTACTATCTGCTGTAATTCTGTTTTCATAGCTAGCTTTGGAGGATTTGATGAGGGATCTCAGCCTTTTGTTGAGGCTGATAAGGGTGTTTTTCCAGTCTTGGGACTTCGCCTTATTCCGTATCAGGTTGTAGAGTTTGTTTATGGCAGGGGACCACCAGATTGGCTTCCTTTTTTTGAGGAGAGCCTATTAGTTTTATTGGGTATGGTGAAATCCATGCATTTGTATACGTGTTTGTACAGTGCATTGGTGTATGACTCGGCGGTCATGCAACTATTCATTTGCATGGGTGATGTGAAGTTAGCCACCTCTGTTTTTAGGAGCCCATTGTTAGCTTTGGAGAAGTTTTTCATGGTAGTTACCTTTGTGGGGGTGGGTGGGTGGGAGAGATGTGGATTTCCAAGCTGATTAGTTTGTGGTCGGATCTAACCAGCGAGGAGTTGACTATTGGTGTAGAGCAACAGTTGCCCATGTTAGTAGTGACCAGATCAAGGATGTTGCTACCTCTAGTGGGGGTAAGAACGAACTGGTCCAGAGCATTGGAATTAATGAATTCCAGAAAGTATTGGGCAAGTGTATTGGTACATGAATAGTTTTCCCAGTTAATGGAGGGGTAGTTGAAGTTGCTCAGTATGAGAGTATTAGGTTGGATGCTAATATTCTCAAGGGTTCTTAGGAACGTGGAGTGTGAGTTTTGGGACATGGTTGGGGACCTACAGCAGGGTACGACTTGAATCGCTGTCTTACCCAGTGTTTAGCTGCACCTGAAGTATCTCAGATGCGTTATGTTGGGCTACCAGTCTGGAGGTGTGCGCATTCTTTATGAATATGGAAACACCACCACCTTTGGAGCTTTGGTTATATATTGAGATTATATATACACATATATATATATATATATATATATATATATATATATATATATATATATATATTGATATATATGTATTGATATATATATATATATATATATATATATATATATCGATATCTAATATATAGGGTTATAGGATCATAGGAAGTTACTAGGCTATTGGCCTTGAGGCCCTTACAGGCCTAGCCAAGAACTAGCCCATGTTCCAACAAGTCAGCACCCGATGCCCCTGTCCAGCAGGGACACAGGTGGAATCCAGGGGTGTATTTTCTGTTCCCCATCCAGTTATCCAGGTTGTGCTTAAAAAAAGTTAGTAAGCCACTCTGCTTGACGTGGGAGGGAGTCTAGTCCACAAAAGGGGGAGTCTCTGGGACACAAATCTGTCCCGCCAACAAGTCGTATTGCTGTCACATACCAGGTTGAGGTTGCGCATGCAGGTTACTCAAGTGGAGCTTGACTAGCAGATATGCAGCAGTCCCATCAACTTGGGGTCTGAGATTGCTTTGTATTCTTGACAAAGGTCACCTCTGAGGAGTCTGTTTGAGACTGAGTACACACCTATAAGTAGAGGGACAGGGCTTTTAGCCTGTCTGTGTAGGGTAGATGTTTCAGGCCCTGGATTCTTTGGGTGTGGAACCTCAACTCAGATAGGCATGATTTACACAGAAATATTTTTAATGGTTTAAATTGATCTATTTTGTCTAGTTAATTAATTAATTCAAGTTGTAGTTGTTTTAATTTGCTATTTATAAATGATTTTGTAAGTGTGTAGATTGATTTTTAGCAATTTTGTGAGATAATATAATATAACTTATAATTCATATGCTTAGGCTTTTAAATTTATTGGTGCTACAAGTGAGACGTATATGTATCTATTATTATTTTTTACAACCTAAGGTTCATGGGTTCGATTAATTATGAATCAATCAATTTTTTATAGATGCACACACATACACCCGGTTTATTAGGGTAGCGTTTATTTTATGTAACTCAAAGTTTTTAACATTTTAATATACTTATGGATGTTCATTCACACTGTATTTTTGAGTTATTGGTTAAACAAGGCTCATGGATTGTTAGATTGTGCAAGAGCGTTGGGTATTGTAGAATACAATGGTAAAAAAAGTGACATCGCACCTTTTAGCATATTGGTGTTCAATTTTTTAAGGTTTTAATTTTATGGAGTGCATTTGAGCACCACGAATAAATACACATACTATGTATTTTTGCAACAACAAGGGCAGTTTAAACAACTTTGAGGTGTTCGTGGTGTCCTTTTGAATACAATTGTAACGAACAATTTTTAACACATTTGTTAACTATGTGTTTACATTCTTTTGATGTGCAAGTTGTTGATGTGCATTTAAGCTTCGCAAAAGCATGATTTGTGTATTTCCTATTTGACTAACTTCTAGTTAGCAATTTTAACGTTTTGGATTATGTGGATAATGTTCACTTAAGCGATTTTAAACGCTTTGTAAGAATGAAGTTACAGTAACGAAAGTTGTAGTTTAAATTGTAAGGAAGAGCACTAGCACTTTAAAATCCGATTTCGGATTGACTAATTGAAATAATTGTAATTATTGTAATTATTTAATTAAGTCTTAATGGACAACAGTATTTAAAGGTTGGCACATCCAAAATGAACTTGTCTTGATAAAGCCTGATATTCGATCAGGCGAAAGCGCTTGATTTAACGGTGTTTAAAGAAGATTTTTATGGTGTTTCTTGTACTAATAAAGTGGAGGATTATTTGGCAGCCGATTTGTCGTGGAGTTGCTTGTTCTTGGTTTAAGCTTTTTGTCCTTATATATATATATATATATATATATAAATGAACGAAACTCGACTGGTCAGAAGATCGGTAATAAAGGCTATACGCAGCTTCCCTTAAAAACTATTTATTAGGCACAAGATAAAAATAAAAAATCACGACAGGATCCAAATACAAAATGTGTTAAGCGCTTTCATCCGCCCAATGGCAGACTTCATCAGAACAATTTTCTACAGTTGCTGTTCCTTATTTTATACCAAATTAGGCGCCAAACTCCATTACAGATCCTTAGCCATCACAATTTAAAGGCATATACATCTTAAAAATGTAATCTATACCTATTATTACATAAAAAGCAATCTGGGAGCAATCCGATATGATTAATAACTCTATGTTGATCTGCAATGGAGTTTGGCGCCTAATTTGGTATAAAATAAGGAACAGCAACTGTAGAAAATTGTTCTGATGAAGTCTGCCATTGGGCGGATGAAAGCGCTTAACACATTTCGTATTTGGATCCTGTCGTGATTTTTTATTTTTATCTTGTGCCTAATAAATAGTTTTTAAGGGAAGCTGCGTATAGCCTTTATTACCGATCTTCTGACCAGTCGAGTTTCGTTCATTTAAGTGGATTTTCTACTGATATATATATATATATATATATATATATATATATATATATATATATATATATATCGATATCTAATATATAGGGTTATAGGATCATAGGAAGTTACTAGGCTATTGGCCTTGAGGCCCTTACAGGCCTAGCCAAGAACTAGCCCATGTTCCAACAAGTCAGCACCCGATGCCCCTGTCCAGCAGGGACACAGGTGGAATCCAGGGGTGTATTTTCTGTTCCCCATCCAGTTATCCAGGTTGTGCTTAAAAAAAGTTAGTAAGCCACTCTGCTTGACGTGGGAGGGAGTCTATTCCACAAAAGGGGGAGTCTCTGGGACACAAATCTGTCCCGCCAACAAGTCATATTGCTGTCACATACCAGGTTGAGGTTGCGCATGCAGGTTACTCAAGTGGAGCTTGACTAGCAGATATGCAGCAGTCCCATCAACTTGGGGTCTGAGATTGCTTTGTATTCTTGACAAAGGTCACCTCTGAGGAGTCTGTTTGAGACTGAGTACACACCTATAAGTAGAGGGACAGGGCTTTTAGCCTGTCTGTGTAGGGTAGATGTTTCAGGCCCTGGATTCTTTGGGTGTGGAAACTCTGTGGTCTCTCCACCTGCCGCATGTGCTTTGTGAGGTACATGCTGAAAGGGGCATTGTACTCAGTAATGGGTCTTATAAGGCAAGAATACAGGGATGTAATGACCTCCTTGTCCCTGGATGAGATACCCTTCCTTCTTAATAAGGTGGGTCATGTAGAAAGCTTTCCGTACAATGGAGGCAATATGGTGGTCAAAAGTCAGTTTGCTATCAACTTGGGTGCCCAAATCCCTCACGACTGATTGCATGCTAAGGACCCTGTTATTAATGTGATAATTTGTGGGGACATCACCCTCCCCAAAGGTGATGATGATGCATTTTTTTTGCATTCAGTTTGAGGCCATGTTTCTAGCATCAGTCATTTGTTTGGGTGAGACCCTCTTGGAGGATGTCCACATCACTAGGGGAATTGATGACAGCATCTAGCTTGCAGTAATTTGCAAAAGTGGTCAATCATAGCCCACTGATTTTGGCCTGCACCTCATAAAAGTATATCCCAAACAGCAGAGGCCAAAAGACTGATCCCTGGGGTACACCGCTCATTACGGGTCTACTACTATATATATATTTATATATATATATATATATATATATATATATATATATATATATATAAATATATATATATAGACACTTACACATAAACATATATATATCTTGGACTACTGAGTGAAAGCTCAAACAACCGAAATCACATCGACTGAACACACTTTAGTGAAAGTACTTTTCACCAAAAAAGCATTTTCGCTAAAGCGTGATAAAAAAACTATAAAACAAAAAAAAACAAACAAAAACACAATACTCACATTTACGCAGGGAAGGCAAGCCCCCCCTGCACCGCCCACACCCCCTACTTTAATATTCTCACTCCGAGATCGCACTACAGTGGGGAAAAGGCAATATTCCCTTATCCCCACCATGCTACGATCTCAACAACAGCCATCTCCCCACATTTTCATCCATATTCAAGCACACTTTTGTGAAAGTGCTTTTTCAGTAAAAAGTACTTTTGCGAAAATGTGCTCGGCTATTTCACGTTCAGTGAAATGGCCGTTCGATAAAGAGTACGGATCCCATAGATATATATATATATATATATATATATATATATATATATATATCTGTATACACACACACACACACACACACACACATACATTTGCTACTTTGCCTTTTTTAAATTGCTTCCCTTGTGATCACTCTTGGGTAATCATGGAGTTAATGTATATAAGTTAGTGAATGTGGCAGAGCTAATCATTTGTGTGCTTAACATTCTGTCTATGGTAAATTGCTGTTGATGTAACAGAACACTGACTGTTAAAGACACACACACACACACACACACACACACACACACACACACACACACATATATGTATTTATTAATAAAAAAAAATATGTAAACTTGATAAAAATACAATACATTGATCAAGTTCATCTACGAGCACTTACATGAAACACTGAAAACATAGGAACACAGTGATCACAAATTAAACAAGGATGCATCCTACTGCTGGTCTCATTAATATATAAACTTCATGCTTCTTAAGACAGAAGTGGTGAACTTCATGACACCCATGCAGATGGACAATACAGTTACAACTGCTGAATCCTACACAAATGCACTCTATAAGCACTTACACGAGTGCATGGATCGTGCTATCCCAAACAGAACCAAGACGTTATCCTCCAAAAAAAGGAAGCCAATCTGGTGGTCCCCTGCCATAAACAAACTGTACAACAGGAGGAAGAAACTGTTGCAAAAGACAGTAAAATCCCATGAGTGGAAGAGCTCCCTGGTCAGCCTCAGTAAGAAGCTGAGATCCCTTATAAGATCCTCCAAAGCTAGCTGCGAAAAAAAAATCGCCACTAAATCCAAGGACAACCACGAAGTATTCTATAGCTATGTCAAGAATTTAGATGGCAACACCCAGATCTGCTCTGAGTTACAGCACAAAGGCACGAAAATTACAGAACCAACTGATATTGCCAACATCTTGGCAGATAGGTTTAGTGCTAACTTTATCCCCCTCTCACCCCCTAAAGGGCCCATATCTATACAGGAAGAATGCAGAGTCCCTGTAATCACAACTATGCAGGTAAAAGCTGCACTCTCTAAAGCCAAAAACACAGCATCCATGGGATAGAACAACATCCCAGGCTGCGTTTTACACGAACTTCAGAACGAACTGGCTCCCCACTTATGCACCATGTTCAATAATAGCCTCGCATCAGGCTTTGTGCCCACTAAATGGCGCACAGCAACAGTTATCCCACTCCACAAAGGGGAGCCACCACTGATCCCGGGAACTATCGACCTATTAGCCTGACGAGCCTGGTCTGCAAGACCATGGAACTTATCATCATGGAACTCATAAACAAAGACATTGGTAATCTCCAAACACTGGAGCCCACCCAGTTCAGGTTTGTGAAAGGCAGATCATGCCTCTTGAACCTGATCGACTTCTTTGAGGCAGTCATCAAAGCCGTGGATGAGGGTAAGATGGTTCACACAGCCTATCTTGACCTCGCCAAGGCTTTAGACACCATCCCCCATTCTGGAATTATAGCTAAACTCAGTAAACTAGGTATAAATCCCTACGTCACAAGAAGGGTTGCCAGCTGGCTCACTGACAGAACCCACACTGTAAAAGTTGCAGACTCCAAATCTGACCTCAAAACATTGACAAGTGGAGTACCAGAGGGTTCCGTCCTGGGACCTCACTTGTTTGGTATCTACTTCTCTGAAGTACAGGCTAACACAGAAGGCCTCTGGCTAACGAAGTTCACAGATAACTGCAAACTAGGAGCCATAGTCAAGTCCCCAAATGATGTGGACATCCTACAGAAGGGCCTCACTGAGACAGATGCCTGTTGTCAGAGCCATGGCCTCAAGCTCAATGCCAAAAAGTGCAGTGTCATCCCCTTTGGTAAAAACTCTGTACCCATGAACTACCACATAGGGAGCAATCTACTTAACACCGAATGTGTGATAAGAGACCTTGGGACCCAGGTGGACAGTAGTCTCTCCTTTGATAGTGACATCGCCACAGTAGTCAGGAAGTCCATCTATGTGGCACACCTCATCATAAAAGGGTTCTCATCCAGGAAAAAAGAGGTCATTGTTCCCCTCTACTTGTCACTCATTAGACCCATTATAGAGTACAACGCCCCTTTTGGAATGAACCTCACAAGACATCTGCAGCAGCTGGAAAGGCCACAGAAGTACCTCACAAAGAGGGTTACTGGCCTCAAACAAATACCCTACACTGACCGCCTCAAAAAACTCCAGCTTTACTCCATAGCATATCGCCTACTCTGAGGTGATCTCTGCCTAACATATAAAGCTATGTCAAACCCAGAGTTGTTGGACATGCTACACCTAAAGAAATCCCAATCCCTCCAAGCTACACACTCTAGGGACCTAAACCTTGTCACCACAATAAACAGGACACGCTGGACGGATAGGTTCCTGCCCCAGAGACTTCCTATACTCTGGAACAAGCTACCCATCTATGTCAAGCAAAGTTCTTCATTAGCACTCTTCAAGAAAAATCTTGATGAGTGGATGGGAAATAGGAAATACACCCCGGGGATCACTTCTGTGTCTCTGCTGGACAGTGGCACAGGAAAATAACTTTCTTGGGTGGCGTAAGCTATGGAACCTTGCTGGCTAGGCTTACGTAGGCCCTTGGGCCGATAGCCTAGTACCTACCTATGAACCTATGAACAGCAATACATTTGTCTTCACAAATAGACTCACCAGACGAAGCACAACATAAAAGCTAAGGTCACAATCCTCCTTCAACTTTACCACCCCATGTAGCAAACTCCATTCCAGTGAAAACATCTTAATAATGCCTCCTCAGATCTGGCTAGCCCTCCCAAATGAACTCCAGTTCAGCTCTCCATTCAATAAAATCAGGAATGACCTGAAACACCACCTTTTCAAAGATGCCTCATGTAAATTCCAGAAAGAAGTGTATAGAGACTAGGTAAAGGTCTTCTATAAGCACAGCAGAGTATTTGAGTCTGAAGAAGTGGCCATGAGGTCTTCAAAGCGCTTACTCTTTGTTATTTTGTTAAATTTATTTTGCACCTAGCCGTGGTTGGTCCTCTTTAGTTTAGTTTACAAGTTGCCTCATGTAAATGCTTAACATCCTAAGGCGTTACCAAATAATAGCACCAGCACCTGCCTCCTATGCCTTCCTCAATAACACATCTGCAACTTCTGCAGCCTCTGACATACCATACAAAACCTCCATACCCAATCTAGCGCCTAATTTCCACCCTGTCCCTTTATCTCCCTTACTTACTTTCTCCTGCTTAACCTTTCTCATTACGCTTGACCTTTTACCTGATTATTATTACCAAATATAGCCCTTCCCCTTTTTTCCTATTTGTACATACTGCACATACGTTGTACTTAGAGAGAATCCTATTAATGTATGACTGTATTCCTTCTAATGTCTTTATCATATGCACTGTTGATATTACTGCAATTATCTATGCTTGCTTTGTTGCTGTTTTTGATTACTGCTTTCCTGGGCTTATCCTTAAACTTGCCAGTGTGGATCAGAACTATACCCCAGTCAACAAAGAATAAATAATCAAATAAAAAATTGTTCATTAAAGTAAATACGTTTGAACAACAGTATTACATCTGAAATCACACAGAATCAGATACAAGCTGCCCTACAGCAGAAAATAAACCATTCTGCTTGTATGTAGTAAATTAATCAAGTGCAATATTACTGTACTGTAAAAGCGAAACCAGCTTTTAATATGCAAAAGACTTCAGTAACAGATCACAAACATGTCTTTCCGTTGCTGAGGAGCTGTGCAGTCTGCACCCACCTCTTCAGTTGACTGACTTCATTTTATTATTCAGATAGCTCCACTTACTGCAAGCTTGATTTACCCAAAAAACACCAAACCTACTCTGTACAACACTTTGACACACTTCTTTTTACATGGGAGACTTTACCCCCATCCCTTGTTGTGGTGGGGGGAGGGGGTCCTGCCCCCACACACCCTGAAGTTGTATAAACTTATTCCTTGGTCACACAACTGCAAATAAAGGGAAATACAGTGAATTATACCATATCTGATCTCCTCCAAATGAACTGTATCATAATTTGATCTAATTTGCTACCAGCAATTTTATTACTCAAATCTTTGCACAGTTAAATAAACCAGTGACCAAATATGTGGAAACCATATAGGATCATAAGAGGTTACTAGGCTAACGGCCCTGGGGTCCTTACAAGCCTAGCCAAGAGTTTATCCCCAAAAAAACCTGCACCTCCCATCACAAACCAGACAACACATAAAACACAAAATTAGTGTGCCGCACAATCACAGCCCTTAAAGCGAAATAACATACCTAACACACTAGTAATAGGTGACTCTATAGTCAGGCACACTGACGTCCCACTCACTAGGCTGGACAAGGAGAAGGTTACTGTTAGCTGCCTGTCGGGAGCCAGAATCCGCCACATAACACAAGCACTCAGGTCACTCCAGAACAAGTACAAATATGACTCTGTCATTGTTCATGTTGGTGTGAATGATCTGAGACGTACCTCCCTGGACTACATGAAAAGAGACATGGAAGTGCTCTCTGATCATGTAGCCCAGGCAGGTATGACCCTGACCCTGAGTAGCATCCTGCCCTCACCAAGAATGATTTCAACAATTGGCTGAGCTTCTGGTGTCATTCAAAGGGGATCCAGTGTCTGTCAGTGTGGGACGACATGCTCGACAGGCCTCGTTCCTTCGCAAGAGACGGCTTGCATCTGTCACCCCTTGGCTTTCGAATACTGGCCAAGGCTCTTGCTGCCCCCATAGTGCTTTTTTTAGGCAAGGCTCAAAAGTCAAACCCACCTCCGTAAACAGCACAAATAAAAAAAATGAGGGTTATGCTAGTCAACGCCAGGAGTTTAAATCTCAAAATGCACTCGCTTGAAGCACTCCTCAGTATGGAGAACGTCGACATCTGTGCAGTAACTGAAACCTGGTTCAAGGCTCCAAAGAGCACCCCAGCACTACCGGGCTACAACTCATACCATACATTTCGGCCACAGAACATGGACCGAAACACAAAAGGAGGGGGTGTATCTATATTCATCAAGGATACCTACACCTCCAGGTTAGTGGCGCAGCATGATACCTCAGAGATCATCCATGTGCAACTAACATAAGGCAAATCTGCAATGCAAATTGTGGCCTGCTACACATCACCCTCCATAACCCAGGACCACCACTCTGCCTTTCTGGAGACAATGGAAAACATGAAGGTCCTACCGAACACCCTGATATTGGGCGATTTCAATTACCCTACCGTTAACTGGGAAAACTACTCAAGTACAAACTCCCAGGTCCAGCGCTTCCTGGAATTTATAGGTTCATAGGTTCATACTAGGCTATCTGCCCTGGGGCAATTATAAGCCTAGCCTGATTCTGTATGGCTTACGCCACCCCTTGATTTGAGTATACTGTGCCCTTTTTAAGGTTTAGTTTACTGTCCCTCTGTCTAATAGTGACACAGGAGTAATCCCTGGGACAAACCTATGATTCCCCCATCCACTTATCGAGATTCTTCTTGAAGAGATTCAGTGAGGTGCTCTGCCTCACATGAACTGGAATTCTATTCCAGAGTGAAGGGAGCCTCTGGGTTATGAACCTGTCCCTCCAGCAAGTTCTATTTATTTCTGTGCTGAGGTTCAAGTCCCTCGAGCGTGTGGCTCTAAGGGATTTAGATTTACTGAGGTGGAGCATGTCCATTAATTCTGGATTTGACATAGCTTTGTATGTCAGGCGTAGATCGCCTCGAAGTAGGCGGTATGCAACTGAGTAGAGCTGGAGTTTTTAACCGAGCAGCATATGGCATCTGTTTGAGACCCTTGATCCTCTTGGTGAGATACTTTTGGGGTCTTTCTAATTGCTGCAGGTGTCGGGTAAGGTACATCCCAAAAGGGGCATTGTATTCTATGATGGGCCTGATGAGGGATGAATAAAGGCACGATTACCTCTCTTGATCTAGATGTGAAACCCTTCGTGATGAGGTGGGCTATGTAGAAGGTCTTTCTAACCACTTTGGCAATGTGGTTTTCAAAGGAGAGATTGCTATCAACTTGGGTCCCCAGGTCCCTAATAACTTTCTCTGTACTTAATGGGTTTCCGCCTATGTGGTAATTTGTGGGCACATTGTTTTTGCCAAAGGGTATGACTATACATTTTTTGGCATTTAGCTTTAAATCATGGCGCTGGCACCAGTTATCTGTCTCTGTGAGACCTTTTTGAAGGATGTTTGTGTCAGCTGGAGAGTTGATTATGGCGCCAAGTTTGCAGTCGTCTGCGAACTTGGTGAGCCATAGTCCTCCCACGTTTGCCTGTACCTCGGAAAAGTATATACCAAACAAGAGTGGTCCCAGGACAGAACACTGTGGGACGCCACTTGTGACCGGTTTCGAGTCTGACATGGCTCCAGCAACTCTCACTCTGTGGGTTCTGTCTTTGAGCCAGTTTACACCCATCTTGTGACAAAGGGGTTTATATTTAAGCTGGATAGCTTATCTATGATGCCCGAGTGGGGTATTGTGTCAAATGCCTTTGCAAGGTCCAGATAGGCTGTGTGGACTACCTTCCCTTCATCTATGGCTTTAGTGACTGTTTCAAAGAAGTCAACCAGGTTCAAAAGGCAGGATCTGCCCTTGACAAAGCCGAACTGTGTAGGATCTAGTGTCTGTAGGTCCCCAATGTCTTTGTTTATGAGCTCCATGATGATCCTGTCCATAGCCTTGCAGACTAAGCTAGTCAGGCTTATGGGGCGATAGTTTCCAGGGTCCTTAGAGGCTCCACCTTTGTGGAGAGGGACCACTGTTGCTGTACGCCATTCTGTGGGCACATATCCTGTAGTGAGGCTGAGATTGTATAGCTGTTTTATTTGAGGGATTAGTTCCTCTTGTAGTTCATGTAGGACGCAACCTGGGACGCCATCTGGTCCCATGGAAGCAGTGTTTTTTGCTTTGGAGAGGGCAGCCTTCACCTGAGCATCTGAGATGTTTGGGAGGCAGCCCTCTGCCGGGATAGATACTTGCTCTTTTGGGGAGGGGTGGAGAAGTTTGCACTGAACCTGTCTGCCAGGATATTGGCGATGTCTCTGGGTTCAGTGTATTTTTTGTCATTTAGAATCAACTCAGAACAAGTCTGGGAGTTGCATCCCAGGTTTCTAACATAACTGAAAAAAGCCTTATGATTGTCTTTGGTGTCCTGTGCAATTTTTCTTTCGAAGCTGGCCTTGGAGGATTTTATGAGGGATCGTAATTTTTTGCTAGTACTGATCAGAGATGCCTTCCCTATTAGGGATTTTGCTCTATCATGTAGTAGCTTCCTCCTTCTGTTGTACAGTTTATTTATGGCAGGGCTCCACCAGACTGGACGCCTGCCTTTGGATGATTCGGTCTTGGTTTTGTTTGGGATAGCATGATCCATGCATTCCTGGAGATGTCCGTAGAATGCATTTATTTAGGATTCTGCAGTTTGGGCTGTAGTTTCCACTGGCCCTGGGGCCTTGAAGGATTCCACTTCGGTTTTGAGAAGTGAGAAGTTCGCTTTTGAGAAGTTTTTCACTGTGGTTTTCTGGGCTGGGGGTGGGGTCGGGATGTGGACATCCAGTGAAATTAATTTATGGTCTGATCTTACCAATGAGGGATATACTTCTGGTGTGGAGCATAGAGTCCCCATGTTGGTAATGATCAGGTCTAGTATGTTGTCCCCTCTTGTGGGAGTGGTGACTAGTTGTTCCATAGCATTTGAGTTTATAATTTCCAGGAATCTTTGGGCTAAGGTGCTGGGGCTTGAGTAGTGCTCCCAGTCAATGTTTGGGTAGTTGAAGTCGCCCAATATAATGGTGTTCGGAGAGATCTTCATGTTCTCCAATGTTGGGATTCCTGACTTTGAGAGGGTGGTCTGTAGGATGCTATAAACTGAAAAGCAGTCTTGCCCACTGTTAGTTGCACATGGATGGTCTCCGATACTTCGTGCAATGCCACTAACCTGGAGGTGTGGATATCCTTGATAAATATGGAAACGCCCCCTCCTTTTGTGGTTCGGTCCGGGTTTTGGGGCCGAAAAGCATGATATGAGGTATAGCCTGGTAGTGCTGGGGTGCTCTCTGGAGCCTTGAACTAGGTTTCTGTCACTGCACAGATATCGATGTTCTCCATACTGAGGAGAGCTTTGAGTGCGTGCATCTTAAGATTAAGACTTCTGGCATTTAGCAGCATTACCCTTAGTTTCTTGTTCCTTGTGCTGTCTATGGGGGTGAGTTTGACTTTTGAGCCTTGCCTAAAAAAGGCACTATGGGGGTGGCAAGAGCCTTTGCCAATATTCGAAAGCCCAGTGGTGACAGGTGCAAGCCGTCCCTAGCGAAGCAACGTGGCTTGTCGAGCATGTCATCCCAGGCTGACAGACACTGGATCCCCTTTGAATGACACCAAAATTTTAGCCAATTGTTAAAATCGATCATTTTGTCTTTGTACTGTGGCATCATTCTAGGTGAGGGTAAGATGCTGCTCAAGGTCAGGGTCATACCAGCCTGTGCTACATGATCAGAGAGCTCCTCTATGTCTCTTTTCATGTAGTCCAGAGAGGTACGTCTCAGGTCATTCACACCAGCATGTACAATGACTGAGTCATATTTGTATTTGCTTTGGAGTGACCTGAGTGCTTGCGTTATGTGTCGGATCCTAGCACCTGACAGGCAGCTCACCGTGACCTTCTCTTTATTCAGCCTGGTGAGCGGGATGTCAATGTGTCTGACAATAGCGTCACCTATAACAAGAGTATCATGTGTGTTATTCAGCCTTAAGGGCTGTGGCTGCTTGGCACACTGACTTTGTGGGTTATGTGTTGTGTGTGTGTTTTGTTTTGAGGTAGCGTTTGCTTGGATGTCTGCTTTGGAGGTCTCTGTTGCTTAGGTAGATTTTTATTTAGAGCCTCCGAGTATGTTTTTGTGTATTTATGTGTTTGGTTCGCTGATGTAGTGGGACTATGTGATACTGGAATTGTGTTGTGTGAGGTTACCTTCTCCTCCTGACTGGTTACACCAGTTTTGAGATGAGAGAGCTCAGCCTCCAGTTTGGCTAAATAGTTGCATCTCTCACATATATTTGAACCTGTTTGGAGGAGGAGAGGGTTGTCCGTGTACATGAGACAGTTGTAACATTGCCTCAAAATTCCCAGATTCACCAGCTGGACTGGAGAGGAAACCATTGACTGACCTTTGGACATGCTAGAGTAATAGGGAAACTGAATTTAAGACAGACCAATAGAGGACAGGGTAATCATAGAGAGTATAAGAGTAAGTAGTGCTTATGGTTTAATAGTGCTAACTTGTAGGATTACTTAATTGGACCAGTGAAGGGCCTTAGAATGAGAATATGGTGTTTAAATTGAGCGATAGAGCAGTTCTAAGGGAAAAAGTGAAGAGCAGACTTTGTGGAGCCAGGAATAGTTTAAACCCAATTAGGCGGCGCTGCCCGCTGTTGCGCTATGCACAAAAACGTGCAAAACCGCACAAAAGAGGGTTTTAAGAGAGGAAGATGAAAGAGTTTTGGAATTGACCCAAAATGGCCAATAAAACTACAGTTTCAAGTCAGTAACCACTCCCACAGGGGAGGGCAGGCTGCTCAATGTTTTTCACTGCCACTGATCAACAGAGAGACTTCCCTTTAGCCCAAGCAAAAAATGGCCTCACAGAAACTTACAAACAGTTCAAGAACAGCAAGCCTGTAACTGAACTTTTTTAAATCTCAGAAAAGTGGGAAAAAGCAAGATTTTTTTGTTTTTGTTTTTCAGAGATAGCAGAGGTTCACAAGTATCAACAAGTTATAACAGTGCAGTAAATGACCCCACACAAGAGTGCTAGGCCAAAGACAGATAAAATGCAAGTTTTGAGAAAAAACGATTTTAAAAATAAGTGCAAACAGGAAATTCAGTAAACAGCTCTAGGTTGTGCTCTAAATACAGTTACTAATGCAGAAATCAAATTTAACAAGGCAGAAAATGCTCAAAATAGGCGGCTATGCAGAAAAACTTAGCAAATAAACAGAGGAAAAATACTTAAAATCTCAAAAGTGGCTCCTTTCTTCTCTCAGCGTTTTCTCCTCTTGGTGGGTGCTTCACCAACAGCCAACAAGCCTGAAAAGACGCCAAAACCACAAGGCAAACCAGGTTTTAAGAGAGGAAGATGAAGGAGTTTTGGAATTGACCCAAAATGGCCAATAAAACTACAGTTTCAAGTCAGTAACCACTCCCACAGGGGCAGGCAGGCTGCTCAATGTTTTTCACTGCCACTGATCAACAGAGAGACTTCCCTTTAGCCCAAGCAAAAAATGGCCTCACAGAAACTTACAAACAGTTCAATAACAGCAAGCCTGTAACTGAACTTTTTTAAATCTCAGAAAAGTGGGAAAAAAGCAAGATTTTTTTTGTTATCAGCTCAAACGCCCTGGATCAGCTGGTAAACTCCCCTACCAGAGGTGAAAACGTATTGGACCTGGCCATCACCAACATGGGCGACAGGTATTCCACATCAGAGGTCAACCCGTCACTGGTTAGATCAGACCATAAACTAATCACTCTGGATGTCCATACCACACCACCACCTCCAGCCAAGAAAACCACAGTGAAAAACTTTTCTATAGCAAACTTCACCTTACTTAGGTGGTAAGTTTTACAGCCCCCACGCTAAAGGATAACAGTGTCCAAGATGCAGGAACCTTTACAAATGCACTCTATGAGCTCCTACAAGGATGCATGGATCGTGCCATCCCTAGCAAAACCAAAACTCACTCCCCTAAGAGAAGGAAACCAGTCTGGTGGACCCCTGCCATAAACAGGCTATGCAATAGAAGGAGGAAACTAGTTCAGAAAAAAAGCAAATCCCAAGAAGGAAAGACATCACTGATCAGTATCAGTAAGAAACTAGGGTCCCTCATAAAATCCTCCAAGGCTAACCTCGAAAGAAAAATAGCCAAGGATTTGAAAGATAACCACAAAGACTTCTTTAGCTATGTCAAAAATCTAAGTGGCAACTCGCAGATATGCTCTGAGCTAGTGCAAAATAGCACAAAATATACTGAACCCACTGATATTGCCAACATCCTGGCAGATAGATTCAGTGCAAACTTCACCTCCCCTCTCACCCCCAAAAGGGCCCACAACAATACCGGAAAAGTGTATTGTCCCGGAAATCACAGACGCACAGGTGAAAACAGCCCTTTCAAAAGCCAAAAGCACAGCGTCAGTGGGACCAGATGGTGTCCAGGCTGCGTCTTGCACGAACTACAGAATGAACTAACCCCCCACCTAAACACACTGTTCAACCTCAGCCTCTCCACAGGCTACGTGCCCATAGAATGGTGCGCAGCAACGGGTATTCCACTCCACAAAGGAGGGGCCACAACTGACCCTGGTAACTATCGTCCCATAAGCCTGACTAGCCTAGTCTGCAATGCTATGGAGCGCATCATCATGGAACTCATTAACAAAGACATTGGGAACCTCCAAAGACTTGACCCGACCCAGTTCGGCTTTGTTAAGGGCAGATCATGCCTACTAAACCTGGTTGACTTCTTTGAGGCAGTCTCTAAGGCCATAGATGAGGGGAAGGTAGTTCACACAGCCTACCTTGACCACGCCAAGGCTTTTGACACCATTTCCCACTCAGGAATTATAGAAAAACTCACCAGCCTGAACATAAACCCCTATGTCACGAGATGGGTTGCCAACTGGCTTACAGACAGAACTCACACGGTAAGAATAGCAGGCTCCAGGTCTGACTGTAAACCAGTCACAAGTGTTGTCCCACAAGGCTCGGTCCTGGGACCCCTACTGTTTGGCATATACTTCTCAGAAGTACAGGCAAACACAGGAGGACTATGGCTAACCAAGTTCACTGATGACTGCAAACTGGGAGCCATAATTGACTCTCCGGCTGACACGGACATTCTCCAAAAGGGCCTTACTGAGAAGGACACCTGGTGTCAAAGTCATGGTCTCTAGCTAAATGCCAAAAAATGCATAGTCATCCAGTTTGGGAAAAACAAAACACCCATGAATTACCACATAGGTGGCAGCCCCCTTAATACAGAAGAGGTAATAAGAGATCAGGGGACCCAGGTAGATAGTAATCTCTCCTTTGACAATCATATTGCAAAGTAGTTAGGAAATCCTTCTATGTAGCCCATCTAATTACTAAAGGGTTCACATCTAGAAATAAAGAGGTTATAGTGCCCCTCTACTCGTCACTCATCAGACCCATCATAGAGTACAATGCCCCGTTTGGGATGTACCTCACAAGACACTTCCAACAGCTGGAAAGACCACAAAAGTACCTCACCAAGAGGATTACTGGTCTCAAATATATGTCCTATGCAGCCCGACTGGAAAAACTCCAGCTGTACTCAGTGGCATATCGCTTACTCAGAGGTGATCTTTGCCTGACTTAC
Organism: Protopterus annectens; assembly: GCF_019279795.1. NCBI lineage: Eukaryota > Metazoa > Chordata > Ceratodontiformes > Protopteridae > Protopterus > Protopterus annectens. The sequence goes on from NC_056729.1 coordinate 475,790,931, forward strand.
AAAGCCATGTCCAACTCAGAATTGATGGACATGCTCCACCTAAAGAAATCCAAGTCACTGCGAGCCACTCACTCTAGTGAGCTAAACCTCGCCACAACAGAGACTCCCCATGCTTTGGAACAAAATTCCTAACTACATTAGGCAGAACCCCTCACTAACACTCTTCAAGAGAAACCTTGATGAGTGGATGGGTAACAGAAAATACACTCCTGGGATCACTTCATTGGCTCTTCTTGACAGAGGCTCAGATAATTAATCAATGGGGCGGCAAAAGCTGACACACTCTGGCTAGACTTATAAATCCCCTTGGGCAGATAGCCTAGTACCTACCTATGAACCTACCTATAAGAAACCTCAGTCAGCAGCTGTCCCCCTGTCAATGAGGGACAAGGGTGGAACCCCTGGGACAGATTTGTGGTTTTCCATCCACTCATCAAGGTTGCGCTTGAAGAGGATCAGCTAGGTAATCTGTTTGACATGTGTGGGAAGTCTATTCCAGAGATGTGGCAGCCTCTGGGAGTCAAACCTGTCTCTTCAGCAGGTTTTGTTGCTGTCGCATATCAGATTTAGGGCTTTTGAGTGGGTAATGTGTGAGGAGTTAAACTTACAGATATGGAGCATTTGTAGTAGGTCAGCATCTGAGATTGCCTTGTAGGTGATACAGAGATCACCCCTGAGCAATCTGTACAATATCGAGTAGAGTGATAGTGATATGAGCCTGTCCACATAGGACATGTGTTGGAGGCCATGGATTCTCTTTGTGAGATATTTCTGTGGCCTTTCCAGTTGGTGCAGGTGTTTGGAGAGGTACATACCAATGGGGCATTATACTCAATTATAGGCCTATTGAGGGAAGAGTACAGAGTGGTAATAACCTCATTTATTTTCTAGATGCAATCCCTTTACTTATGAGATGAACCAAGTAAAAGGCTTTTCTTACGACTGCCGCTAAATGATGGTCAAATGTGAGATTGTTGTTATCCTGAGTGCCCATGTCTCTCACCACAGGTTGTGTAGTAAGGGGTTTTCCTTTGATGTGGTAATCAGTAGGGGCTATGTTTTTGCCGAATGGTATGATGATACATTTTTTGCGTTTAACTTAAGGCCATTTCTTTGGCACCATTTTGAAAGAGAAACCATCAATGAGGTTGTAAGTGACAACTTCAGTAAAATAAGCTTGTTATAACAAGGTTCATAGGTGTGAACCTCACCATTATAACTAGCAAAGGTTGTACTACCACACACACACACACACTACTGTGTCTACAGAACTGCTGCAGAAACAGCTAACAGCTTTAAATGATGTAATTTACTTCATATTGCCAGACTGCTAGAGTACATCAGTCTACCCCTGATTTTTGGGTGCATCATTGATTTTGGTTCAGAATCACAGAATTTTGCAATATTCCTTGGGAAATCTTTGACAAGTTCAGAATGAGAACAGATTATGATGTACAAATAATGTCAATAATTGCTGTTGTAGACTCATATTACTTCAGAAAGTGCAAGTCCTCTTATTCCGACAACTTTTTAAGTCAATAGTTCATGTGTTTAAGATGTGTCCTTTATCTGGGACCTTTGTTCCTTATTACATTAGGTTCTGTTAGTGATTTTGGAAGTAAAAAGTTGAGATATAAGAATGAAATGCAGCTTAAATCAAACAGTTGAGCAAAAACATGGGGGCAGAGAGTGTTGGAGTGTGTATGTATCTGGACGTGTGTGTATGGAAATGTCTGTGTGTATGTATGAGAATGTCTGGGAGTGTGTGTGTTTATATGTATGTATGTATGAATGACTCTGGGAGTGGGTGTGTGTATGACATTGTCTAGGAGTGTGTGTGTGTGTGTGTGTGTGTGTGTGTGTGTGTGTGTGTGTGTGTGTGTGTGTGAGATGGAAATGTCTCTGTAGATTTGTGTGTTTGTGTATGCATTTGAATGTCTGGAGTGTGTATGTGTTAAGTATGTGTATGGGAATATCTGGGAGTGTGTGTGTTTGTGTGTGTCTTTGTGTTTGTATCTGTATGGGAGTGTGTTTGTATCTGTATGGGAATGTCTGGACTGTGTGTGTGTGTGTGTGTGTGTGTGTGTGTGTGTGTGTGTGTGTGTGTGTGTGTCTGAGAGAGAACACACAAGTGAAGGGGAGTACCTTGTGTTAACACAGTACTTGATTTGGAGAGAGAGACTGAGATGGTAATGGACCAATAATGAGGTATTTCTCATTGTGGTGATACTTGCCTTTGAATCACAGTTTATCCTTATTCTAATTAACCAACCTGCATTGGACAGTTAGTGCAAGCAGTGAGCTTTTTTCTGAATCCTGGGAAATGTTTTTGTCAGGTTGTAAACCTGAATCCTCTAGTCACCTTAAAACAAAACATTTACTGATGTTCTGTGGGGTGTGGGGCCATTAACAAGGAAAGCATCCAGGTAAAAAGGCAACCTGTGGCAAAGTCTGCATCAGTCTTTCAATAATACACTGAAAGGTACAGACAGCTCTCCAAAAAGGAAATAGTTGCATTTAAAACATTCTCTTAAGAGTAGCTATGATTAAGTTCTTCTTGGACTAGTCACTAAAATTATTTATCAATAAACAGGGATAGTATCTAATGCTTAAAAACTCTAGCCCGTTGCCAACAATACAAAAGGTCTTCCACTAGAAGTAAGAGATACTGCTCCAAAAAGTGACTTGGTTAGCAGTCCAGCTCATAGGCTCCATGCATCCTAAAGGTTCATTCAAACTGGTATTTCACAAGAGTTTTGATTTTTTTTCTCTGTTTATTTTCCTTTTCACATTTGCACTCAGCATCAAGGATGGGCATAGATCTAAACAACCATGGTTTAGTATAAATTGCAACATAAATAGTCAACATGATCCTTTTTAATATGCTTATATCTTCTTTAAAAATTGTCTCATGGTTATAAAGCACTTTTTATAAATTCACATTTTCATAATGTGTTTGCTTTATTTTCTCCAGTTTTAACTGGATTCATTCAGCCAGCTTCTCCATAGTAAGCTTATTCCAGTAGTCTCAAATATAATAAAAGGTAATGATGTCTCTTATTCATAAGAGACAACTTCCACATCTTCATGTCCCATTATCTCACAGGTTCTTGTGTAAATTATTTTTATTACATTATCAATTGGCTACAAACATGCATTGCTTACTTCTCTGCATTTCTTTCAACCCTTTGTAAAGACTCTGCACCTTGTATGAATGTCAAAGTTCACAAAACTACCTTTTAGATTAGTATGTCTCTGTGGCATAAATAAGTAAATCCATGACTGTGACCCAGATGACCTGCATTCAGTGACCAACATAGGCACTGCAGAAGCTAGGCGGGGAAGGGTACGAATGAGCTTCTAATGCCAGATAGCCCATCCATGAGTAGGGAGGTGGTTTAGCTCACCCACTGACTGAAACCTGTAGGAGTTTAGGTATATTCCTGAAGCTATTTAGGCAATAGAGGCTCCACACTGCAAAGCTTTGTACCACCTAAGCAGGGGGAATGCTTCTGTGGTAGCCCATATGAACATTCAGTGGGAAAAATAATGCTGAAATCGCAGCTACCAATGGGGAGAGAGTTAGGGCTTAAAACCCAATCCTTAGTTCAAGGATGATGGCTGACAATCTTGAATTGCTTAACTTTTACTTCACTGGAGCCAATTGGCCACAGGAATGTCACTACTGAGGAACAAATTGATCTTTGTGAAGGTCAGAATGCAGAGATTGATGTTCACCGGGTGACGGAGTATCCTTTTTTGATTAATTCCTGCCAGGAACAATTTTTTGCAGATTAAAGCCTTGCACAATGTGTTATGGAAAAGTTTGCTCTTCATTCATCTGCATGAAAACTTCTTTTTATCTCTTTAAACACACATTATTAAATTATTCATTTTGTTTTTATTTCTACAAGCTCTCACTATGTCTCCTGTTTTACCGCAAACATATTTTAATTGCTGGAATTTATGGTCCATAGACGTAAGCTGTTCCTCAGGACACCTGAATCAATCATTAGCATTGCTGCTTTTCTTCATCTTAGAATTCACCCATTACATTTCTGTTCTCATACACTTTTCATCCCCTGTATTCTGTTTTAGTTGTAAATCTTATTTGTCTTTCTTGCTATAGAACTGCTAAAGAAATCTTTAAGTCATTCTAAAGTGTTAGCTTGAGACAGCAAAAAAAAAAAAAAAAAAAAAATCAAAGTGACCTTTATTGTCATTTACACTCCACACAGGTAACCTAAATGAAATTGCATGCACCAGGCTCAATACTGAGATGACAATTACACATAATACAAATTACATGTAGCATATGCAACATATATAACATTAACTTTAAGTTAGACTATTATTTTGCTACATACTGCTATAAATTACTGTCTACAGTTTTTAGTAGCTGAGTGATTGATTATTGCACATTTATTTATTGCATATGCACTTTCTGATATGTTAGAATAGCTAGCAAATAAATATTGCACTGGATTGACATTGTAAACAGATAACTATGAGCAAGTATCTCATAATTCCTGTTGCACCATAATGGTTTGACCGACACAAGACCTTGTCAATGACTAACATTCCTAAGATTGCTTCCAGAGTTCAAAAACCTAATCGCCTGTGGGAAGAAACTGTTCCTGAACCTCGTTGTTTTACAGTACACACTGCGGTATCATCTGCCAGACGACAAGCTTGTAAACAGACCATAGGCAGGGCGTGTAGGACCACTGGCTATTTTCATGGCCCTGTTGCAGCAACTTGTCATATATAGACCATGTATTGCTGGGAAGTTGGAGCTTGTTATTCTCTCACCTTCACCACCTTCTGAAGGGCTTTTTGTTCCACAACTGAACAGCCACCATACTACACCTTGAAGTTGCTCATTAGGATGCTTTCTATGGCACCCCTGTAGAAGGTGATAAGGATATATAGGTGTGAAGTCATAACGTATTCCACATGTAGTCTTTTCTCTGAGCATTTGCATAATTACAATCCTGAAGTAATTTTCTCAACCACATATTCAGTCATAAATTTGCTAAGCTTTCTTGCTTAAGTTTCATTGGATTCTTTGAACTGTTTCACAAAGTTTATGGCTAAAGTGATTCTTAATAAAATCTAGAAAAGCACCAGAGCACTGACCAAATAAATAAACTATAAATACAGGTGCACAAGTTGGATTGAGTGTTAATAAGCTTAGCACGTGTATAAATGTTTTTTTTTCACTAAGTTTCTCAGAACTCAACAGATTTGTATTTTATCCCTGTGTTTCAGCTGTAAGACATACAAATTTTAGTATTTCATATTTCTTAGCTGTTTTAATTTTCCTATTAAATATAGTTGGGCATCTACGGTTCCTGTTTTTTTTTTTTTTACTCCATTCTCTTTCAAGTTGCTTACAACTTGGATTTGATTTAATTTTATCTGAGCAGTTTTTGTGTCATGTTCATGTTATAGAGACTTGAGACTTTGGCTATCTGTAGTGGCAGTGTAAGATGTACCAAATACAGAATTTTACAGCATTAAACTACTAGAAACAGAAAAGCACCTGTAACAGTAATGTACTAATGTTGATGCTTAAATGTGTCTAGATGTAGTCTCATTTAAATTCGGGTTAATGAATCTGTCCAGTGCTTTATTGCTGAAGGTAAATAAACATTCTATTGAATCTTTCTGACTGGTTACCTGTGTGGTTCAATATAATAAAGCCATAACTATGACCCAGGTGATCCAGAATGAAGGAGTGATATGGCCGGTGGAGGAGCCAGTGATGAGAGATTGTGCTGAACAGCTGTTCAACTCTATCATAGCAGGAGGAGGAGGGTGATGGCTTCATTCTCTCCTGTAATGACCTCTAGTGGCGCCAAAGGTCAAGTGCAGCTGTAGTGTGGCTCAAGATGTTTGCTTAAGCAATCCCAGGCAGTACACAGCTTTGTAACTGGAGGTAGAAACGTGCTGAAACCTGCATGTATCACAGGCTAGTATTATGCACCCCCTGCTTTGGTGGTACACATCTGATCTACAAAGTATATGGTTTGGGGCCTTAAAACAATCCTCCCACCAGAGTGTCTGTCAGTTAAAGGGAAGCAGTGGTGTTGCTGTGTAATTCCCTGTCCTGGAAACAATTAGGGTTCATGCTGATGTACATATGGCCTCGCTTGATTGGGAGAGAAGCCATATCCTCATATTATTGGTGAAGGTAGCCCTGGCATTAATAAAAACAGAATGATGTCGAATGAGCTCCAGACTTCCCTCCATGGCTACCTGGAAAATGGTCCCCTCAGATCAGCTGCTCCCCAACTTGTCACCGGCTGCCATTTTTCTGGTGAGTGAATGGGTACAAGATCTTTGGAAGGGGCTGATAGTTGGTATGTGTTGGGGGAGGAGCATATTAAAAAACTTTTCTAAATAACATCCAAAGCATATTCATGTGATTCGATATACATTACAGAACTTATACAAGATTAATGGTAGGGCACCTTTATTTTGTAGCCACAGAATTGAGACCATTTATATCACAAGATGCCTGAACAGCATGAAAATTCAGTGTCTGTACTTTGAGGTCCTTCTGGATTACCAGACTCATTATTCTGTCATAGTGTGTGGGCCCAGCCACCTGGAAAAGCAGCCTAATTGCTGCTGCTTACAACCTTGATCTCATTCTTGTAGTCAATGCATATGTGAAGATGGAGACATTGACTAACTGGTAAATTTTACCTCCATCCTACAGACCAGATGTGAGCTCTTCATCAGAGTTTGTAGCAGTGGCAGCAGTCAGATGACAGTTGGACTCACTGGTGGTCAAACTCAGTCCCCTTTACCTTCACTCATGAACAAGATACTTAAACTCCTCCATGTGAGGTCAGTGCCGCTCCACATGAGGGACACTCTCACACTGTTGAAAATTAGATGAACAAATTGTAAATACTTTACAGTGTGTGAATCACATTAGTGGCTCTAAACAACAGTAGCCAGGGCAGCTTTTTGTGTTACAAAATTTCTGTCCGTTTCTTTAAGTACACAGTGACATGGTGGTGTGGTTTTATGTAACAGAAATGGTTTTGCATTAGAAATGGACTATGCTAACCAATTTGCTTGCAACAGCTTTGCTGCTGTCGCTGTTAACAAACCGAATTCCTTGAGCATTATACTAAGGAGATGCATTGTTATGTATGTGAAGATATGTGAAGGCTGCTAGCCTGGCCAGATAGAATTTTGTGAATGATTCTGTCATTTGTAAATATTCATATAAGCCACAGGCTTGTTCTCCTAAATGGAAAAAAATGGTGTTAAATGTAGATCTGCAAAAATGTAACAACAGTGCACTCTGCTGTAGGAAAGCTGATAAGTCAAGCATCGTGTAATTGTTTGATCACAAAACCCAGAGCCGAGATGTCTGGATGAAGGAATTATTGCTTTTGTTTTGAGACTAGAGTTAATTGCTAGAATTTGCATGTACGTCTTTTTATTGCTCTGGCTTCCTGACAAGCTGCAAGATCAAAAGGGCTGTTACAGAAAAAGCTTCTGTTAGCCTGGAAACAGAAATTAATGATGTAATCTGAAATTACTCAGTGGTACTGTGTTATCAATTTAAGGACAGAGAGACTCAGAGGATTCTGGATTTGTCTTGAGAACATCCAACATCACCAGCACTATATGTAAGTTTATTTTAGAACTATGTTTTCTCTTAGATATAGCTAGAAAATAAGAAAATTAGATTCGTTTTTTTCTGTATTGATGTCAGAACTTTTCTACTGTATTAAGTATTTCTTTGTGATGGCTGAACTCTTGACTTGCACTGTGTAGTAAGAAGTATTGTCTTGTGTTTTTATTATTTATTATTAAATATTTTTAAAACCTTTCAACTGTGGCTGTTTTGTGTAGAGATAATTTAAGTTGTAGAGTACATTTCATGTATATAGTGATACTGTCCAATTCACTCCAAATAAGCCTTACTGTTCAGTTGCACTTACAATTTGGATAATAATATTGCACAGTAATAACTGGACACCCTTTGATAAAGGCTTTATTAGTAGCTGATATTAGTGGGTGGTGGCAGCTGGTACTACCTTTTAGATTGGGCAGAAAGGGGGCATAGTTGGAGAATATGTGCCAGTCTTTCCCAGGAGTTTCTGTGTGCTTGTATATAACTCATATCTCAGTGTGTGTGCGTCAGCTACTTGGGCAGGAACACGAAGCACTGGTTGGACAGAAAGGGTACTGGAGGTTTTAGCTTGCCCACTAGGCTATGATCTGGACCCTATAACTGTGCCAGTGGGGAGTCTTATTGGGGATCTGTAGAGAAAGGGAGAAACCATCCCCAGACTGACTGTGATCTCTGAGTGCTCTTAAGGGAAATTGTACTTTACTATGTGTGTATTTGTTATCCTCCCCTATGTGGACACCCCTCACTGGTGTTAGTGGTGAGGATTGAAGCTCCTTGATTGTTGGGCCAGTGCATGGGCATCACAATGTAGTTAAACCCTTTGTTGCACAAAAGCCATACTGACAACATTCTATTGTCATGTTCACTGAACTCTCGTGTAGAGTTTTAATGGACAGCACAGTGGTGCACCAGTTAAAGTTGCCTCGCAGCAAGAGGTTCTCCAATTCGATTCTTGGCTGGGGTGCCTTCTGTGCAGAGTCTGCATGTACTCCCTGCATTCATGTGGGTTTCCTTTGGGTACTCCTTTTTCCCCCCACATTTCAAAGACATGCATCTGGAGCATTTCTTCCTGGGCCACCACTGAAAATAGGTTCTATCCTAGTTGGACTTTCCCAGTCAATAACTGTTAAATAAATAAATAAAAATAAATAAATGTGTAAAAGTAAACACATATTAAGAGGAGGAATAGATGCCATAGTCTGTTATTAAACTTTGGTTTACAGAATGGTTTTATACTGCCTTTGTTGAAATACAACTATGAACTTGTAAATGATAAAGACCTCTGGTTTGACAGAAGGAGAAACAGTCACCTCTGTTATGAGGCTTTCTGATTATTAAGAAAGAGAGAGAGGGAGACAGAGAGGAAAGAGCATTCCTCTTCCGTCCTGTTGGAATGCATATTTATTCAGTTTTATAGTAATGTTGCTGATAGGCCCATTTTTTTCTTAGACACACATTAACAAATGTTAAGGACTGTTGCTTATTTATAGATGAATCCAAGTTTTAGAGAGATGCTAATGTAGAAGAGAATGTGTCCAGTAGAAAAGATAAAGACCTGCTTCTCTACCACCTGATTGATTACTACAGCTGTATAGCCTTTGGCTCCCCCAAGCATTTATACTTTCTGCCTGAGAGCATGCAGTTCAAGTACTAATGTTAAACTTACTGCTACAGTATTAGTGGAGTAAATATGAAGTTATTTAACAGTGCTGAGATGGACATTATTGTTTTTCGTTTGCAAATGATTTAAATTGCATTTGAATTCATTTTTTATGTTCATACTTGCTGCTTTTTGTTATTTTGTCATTAAAATGAATTCTAAATCTACTTGCTGACTGATTTGTAATGTGGACCTCACAGTCTGCTGATGTGTATATATACACATGCATGTACACAAACACACAAATATATATGTGTATGTATATATATATATATATATATATATATATATATATATATATATATATGGATTCCTATTACAAGAACGAAAGTTCACTACTTCGAACTTGTAATAGGAAACTCACTTCATAGAAAGTTCACTTTAACGAAAGTGAACTTTTGCGTAAGTGCACTTCACTGAAAACACCGCAGCACGGTGGAGGACATAAAAAACAAGCCATGGCCTCCACTATGGTGCGATAGTCATGGACCTTAGGGTTAGGGTAAGGGGATAGTTAGCAAAGCTATCCCCTTACCCTAACCCATGCCCTAACCCTAAGGTTCGTGACTATCGCACCATAGTGGAAGACATTGCTATGTCCTTCACTGCGCTGCAGTCGTCATGGACCTTAGGGTTAGGGCACGGGTCATGGTAAGGGGATAGCCCATAGGGTTATCCCCTTACCATGACCTGTGCCCTAACCCTAAGGTCCATGAGTACTGCACGGAAGTTCAGTACAATACCAATTCGTTGTACTGATCTTCGCGTAAGTGCACTTTTGCTGCAGTGAGCATTCCATGCACTATTTCTAATTAGTGAAAATACGATCTAGTGTATGGAAGCCATGTATGTATATATATATATATATATATATATATATATATATATATATATATGTGTGTGTGTGTGTGTGTGTAGGTCTATAGACACACACACAGATATATATGTGTGTATGTATACATACACACTTGCAGAACTAGAGACAGAAAATAGGCCAAAAGCTTTGAATCACTGCTGGAGCAAAAATATGTATTAAATTGTAGGGCCCCCTAGGATGTAAATAACACATTTCCTGTTGCAGTTACAAGTGCCCTGTAGTCTCAAACACAATACTATTAATTTTACCATTCTTAACTGGTGTGAGCACTGTTTTACCAGAAACCTTCTCTGTGCACCTGCTGATGTTTAGTATAAATATGACTAACATATGAAGAGGGATAAAATTGTTCTTTTCTTCAGTTACCTGTTCTGCAGGGGTCCATGTTTAACCGTTGAATATCATTTCTATCAAAAGGCAAAACATATGTTTTGTTTGTGGTGTTCAACTGCTTCAAGACATTCTTATTTTTAGTGGAGACCAGGGATCATTGTGGGTAAGTAAAATACTCAAAGTCACACAGTAAACAAAGGGAGACAAAGGAAATTATCCTCTGGACTACCGGATGAAGCTCCTTAACAGTTCATAACTTTTATCCACTAATCTAAATGGGCTGAAAAATCTGTAAATTATCTAGAACCAGACATGTAAATATAAACCTGATAACTATATTGCAAAATGTTTAACTGAAAAACGTGAAAGTGTAACCTGTTAATGTTCTGACTATGGAATATAGAGTTGCTTAAGAAACATATATCATTGAAGTGTATTCCACTAAGTAAACACTGAACAAACCAAAACAGAGTACAAAACCAAATCATTCACAAAAGCAAAATTAAAATAAAAATGTAAAAATAAGTACAACAGATGTTGATGCAGAGAAGCAAGGCACCCTGTACCCTTTATGTATGTACGCTAATTACAAGGTCATGCCATTCCACAGAAAAGAATAAAAGGCTAATTCCATTCACTGCAGAGCTGTCCACATCTCTGAATCTGTGCAGCCTCCAATACAAAATCAGCAGTGCACAGTTTTACTGAACACACACAGGAAGTATTAAACTCAGTGAAACACATTTCACTAAGTTATACTTTGATACATTAAAGTAGAATTACTAAAATTTATTTCATTTATTTATTTTTTGTTAAATGGGTAGTTTATTGATCAAGAAAGTCTCATTTTGGCCACAGCTTGGGTACAAGGCTTAACAAGGGAAAAAAGCTGTGCATAATTGTGTTAATGCAATCAGTAAGAATATCATAGTAACACAATAAATCAAAACAAACATGCAGATGAGTTGATGCAATCAAAATTATAGTGTTTACCTAGTAAGGGATTTACAATTATAAGGAACTTTTGGCTGTTTTTTAATATGAATTTGTGCTGTTGGTTAAGGTTTTGAGTAAAAGAATCGGTTTACACAGTCAAATTGGACAAACAAGCAGAAATCTAAAAAAAACTGACTTCTCCCAGACGATCTATGATTGCCAACTGCATGGCAGTCAATGAGAAGGCAGTGATAGTGGCCAGTGCCTCTGGCAGTGTCAGCATAAATGGGTCAGATAGTCATGAGGCTATTCCATAGAAGTAACTGTTGACAGGATTCAAGGAGATTGAAAACAGACCTGGCAATTTTACAGCATTGAGTAAATGTGATGTGGATGGTACTGTGAGTGAACAACTTCAGCCCTGGGATGAGGACCCTGATGACCAAAATATTGGTATGCAGGTAGAAGCTGACATACCAAAACATAAATCTTCAAATCAAGAAGAATGGGTGTTGCCAAGCATATGCAGATTACACAACTGTATGCATTTTTTTTCAGAAAAGGGGCATCAGAATCCTTACTTCACTGTGTGTATGTGTGTGGGGGGGTGCATATGTACTCCTGAGCTTCCATTCCAACATAATTCACCAGCTATGCAGATTCATGTCTCTCCACCAGCCTTGATTTTGCAGAATGTTTCTGATTATTTCTAATATTTTTGCCCTGGCTTGCATAAGCTTTTTGATAAATTGATGAAAATTACAGGCAAGTCAATAATGCTAGACATTAGAATTTCACGCTTCTTATTGTTCAGAAAATTCATGCTGATGCAAACTCTGTTGTTCTTGCAACATTTTAAATGAATTATAGTAGTACATTATCCCTAATTTTGTTCCCCTATTATTTTGGTATGCCCAAAATTCTTGTCAAAGAAGGTGAGAGGTATGTATTTCAGATTTTGCCTCACATTTTTGTCCATGTCCCTGATTTTCTGCTAAGTCAGTGACAATTACAGACAAGTCAATAATGCCAGACATTTGAGTTTCATATTTTGACAACACTTCTAACCTCCCTATAACCCCCTCAACCACTAAATCAGCAACTCCTTCTCTCTCAAACCTGTTTTCCACTAACTATATCAAAACTCTACTTTCAAAGCTCAAACCATGCTGTGTATCTGCAGACAACATCCCTTCATATTGTCTCCAAATTGCTGCTCCCTCCCTTGCTATGCCAGTATCTATCCTAATAAATCGCTCCGTCTCTGAGTATAAAGTTCCGTCTATCTGGAAACAGTTCTACACTCTTCCTATTCATAAAGGAGGTAACTCTACAGAAATCTCTAATTTCAAACCTATCGCTATCCTCTCCCCTCTCTCTAAAGTCCTCGAGAAATGTATAAACAAACAAGTTATGCATTATCTCATACAGGAAAAACTGCTCACTCCTACACAGCATGGTTTCTGTTCCAAGCATAGTACAACCACAGCTCTACTATCCTTTCTCAACACTATAACCCTAGCCAAAGATGACCTTAAACTCATATCCTGACTATTCCTTGATCTCTCAAAGGCTTTTGGCACTGTGTCTCACTCTCTGCTACTTAACAAAGTTGCAGACCTAAACTTCTCCCATGATACAATTGCATAGTTCTCTAGTTATCTCTGTGATAGGCAGCAGTCAGTGAGATGGGACTCTACACTATCTATCCCTCTTTCAGTAAGAACAGGTGTCTCTCAAGGATCCATTCTTGGACCTCTACTTTTTAATATCTTCACCAACTCACTTCACTCCTCTTGTCCTCAATCTAACATTGTCCAATATGCAAATGACTCCACAGTCATCACTATTGCTAATTCTCCCCCAGAACTTCTAACTAATACCCAGACATCCCTTAACTCAGTAGAGATGTGGCTCACTAATAACCAACCCATCCTCAACCCTACGAAAACAAAATTGCTACTCTTTCTACCTAAATCTGCAAACCACATTAAATTTTCCTTCTCCATAAGGTCCCTAAACAACACTCCTATAGAATTTGAAACTAGCACAAAACTGCTTGGCATTACCATCGATGACTAACTAAAATTTAATCTACACATTAACGATTGTATCAAAAAAAAAAACACCAAAAGCTAGGACTCCTGTGTATGAATAACAAATTTCTCACCCCCAAAGCTAGGAGTTCTCTTACCCATGCCTACTTTCTACCTTGCTTAACTGTTCCCAAATACTCACAAATCTGAACTCCTCCCTACTTACCAAATTAGAATCAACCTATCACAAGACAGCTAGATTTGCAGCTCAACAAACATATAAATCTCACAATTGTCTCTCCCTAAAATACCTGAACTGGCTTGAACTACCTCACCTGTTCTTAGAATCTCAACTCCAAATCATACACTCCATTCTATATCAGCCTGATTTCTGCCCAGGTATATCTCCCCTCATCTCCCACTATTCCCCCACCAGACTTCCCTGTAGTGCAACACAAGACCTATTAAATGTTTACAAACCTAAATCCAAGACAGGGTGCAACTTATATAGCTACCACCCCTCTGTTGCATGGAACAAACTCCCACTAGAAATAAGGAACCTGACTCACCCCAAACAATTTAAGTTAGACACCAAAGACTACTTTAAAAACACTGGACCTGACATTGTATGCACCCTCCCTGACCACTACCTACCTTTATAGTACTGTCTAACTAATTCATAATACTTAGCATGAAGAACTTACAACCTATGCTTCTTAGCTATACTTTGACCACTGAACCTTGACTAGCAAACATTTTATTAAAGTTCCTACATTTTTGCTATACTCAATTTATTTAAACTGTAACATATTACTTACTAGCCTTTTAGTGTTATTATCCTTTTGTTTATAGTATTGTTTAATCTGTCAACACCTGTTATGTAATCTGTAACTACTTAAATGCCTCTATTCCTATGTTAATTGCTTTGTACAACTTTGGAGCTTTTCTCTCCGTGCCTCCGCTGAAAAAGGGCTTGATCTAAGTCGGACACTCCCAGTCAATAAATGTAAAATAAAAAATATTTCAGATTGTTCAGGAAATGCTAGTTGATGGAAAACCTGTTGTTTTATTAACTTTTTAAGTGAACTAAAGCAATAAAAATTATCCCAGAGTTTTGTCTCCATATTGTTTTTGACTATTATTTTACATTTGTTTATCAGGATGGTCCACCTGGTTGCAATCCTGTTTTCAACGGAGCCCCGGTAAGAAAAGCTCCATAGCACAGTTACAAAGTTTGAATGTCACAAGCAAAATTGTCCATGTTACAAACAAATTTCAAAAGTCATAGAAGCAAGAGAGTGGCAACATACATCGTTATTAAATTTACAGTTTTGCTGGTGTACATTCAAAGTATTGTGGACATAGTAGTAGTTATACATACATAAAAAGTACCATCTTGGATATAATATCAGGTCTTGATCAGAAACTATAGATTCCTAGTGGGAAGATAAGTAGGTTGGGTTAGAGGTGGATGAAGAAGGAAGAGGAAGAGGAGGAGGAGGATGAAAATAGTAGTGGGAGGTAGGGAGAGAGGCAGAATTACTGCAGTTAGAGAGGAGAGACAGCGGAGGAGGTAATGTGCAGGTAGAGGTGTAGTGGTAGGAGGGAAGTAAGTGGAGCAAGTGTAATAGGTTAGCAAGTTCTAAAGGGGGATGACTAGTGCAAGGAAAAGAGAGTAAGGGGCTTGGTGGAATTAGTTTGGGCTGATACTGTGTTTAGAATCCTCGAGCAAAGATGTTGAGAGGTATGCAGCGACCCCCACATCATTCAAAGTAAAAGTAAATTTAAGAAAAAAAAGACTTGTATATTCTGCTGTAGACAGTTAGTAAGGGAACTTAAACTGCATAGTAACATGGGCTGGCTACCCATGTACTATTACTATGATCAGAAAACAAATTCTGGCCACTGCAAATATTGCTAGAGTCACACATTATACTGTGCAAAGCAGAGTTAGTCCTTGTCAGTATCCACTCCTTCATAGGGTACCTCCTGCCTCCATGAGGGAAAAAGTAAGTCAGGGTGGGATGAATTTATGGCTATACATCTAATTTTCAAGGTTTGCCTTACAGGAAGCAAGGGTTCTAAGGGTTTTCTATGTGACATGTTCCAGAGACAGGTAAAACACTGAGTAAACATCCAAATCTTAAAATCATCAGCTCCACAAATAGGCAATGAAGAAATAATATATACCAACCTCAAAATAAACCAAAACAAAACCATCAACATAATTAGATGCTACTTCCCACCTGGCCAAAACATCCCTCCACTAGAAAACCTCCTCAGCTGGTCTACCCGCCATCTCCCCCAAGAAACTATAATTTTAGGTGATTTCAATATTGACTGGCAATACTGTTCTGGCAACCATCCAACCAGGGTTGCCAGATGTCCTATTTGGGCGGGACTATCCTGAGATCAGCAGCCTGATCCCGAGTCCCGCACTGCCGGTTTAAATCCCGGGCAGCCTCTGCTTTTTTTTTTTTTTTTTGATTGGCTCGTATACCGGCATATGGGCCAATCAAAAATCGCTATACACGGAGCTTCTTGTGTTTAATGCGGAAGTTCCGCATTAAACACAAGAAGCTCCATGGTTAGCGATTTTGATTGGCCCGTATGCCAGTATACGGGCTAATCAAAACATCGCAAAACAGAGCTACTTCTGTTTAATGCGGAACTGAGATGTTCTGCATTAAACAGAAGTAGCTCCGTGTTTAGCGATTTTTGATTGGCTCGTAAACAGACGTGGAAGACCTTTTTTTTTTTTTTTAGTCCTGACTTTGTCCCTATCTGGCAACCCTGCATCCAACCCATCATATAAACCTTCATGGCTTCACCCAACTAGTCCAGTCACCAGCCAGGATAAATAAAAACTCCAGCAAGCACACTACCCTGGATTGGATACTAGTCAGTAAGAGCCCCCAGTCATATATAACAGGCTGCTTATCAGATAGCCTCAGTGATCACTCCCCAATAGTCCTACTCAAAAAATACCTATATCAAGCTAAACCTGTCATCTACCGTCAAATACATAAAAAACTAAAGTTTAACCCACTCACATTCATCTCATCCCTCAAAGAATGTAACTGGCATCCTCTAAAGTACCTCAGTCTTGATGACGCAGTTGAATTTTTTAATACTGCCTTCCTGAGCATCCTTAATTACCATGCCCCCATAAGACTTTCCAGAATCAAAGCACAACCCTCCCAATGGCTACAGAAAACCACTAAGTCAGAAATGAAAAACAGGGATAAAGCCTGGGAGCACTGGCGCAAAACCAAAAACCCCTCAACTAGACAGAAATTCCTAGAACTACGCAATAG
The DNA here is from genome assembly GCF_019279795.1 of Protopterus annectens. Taxonomy (NCBI): domain Eukaryota; kingdom Metazoa; phylum Chordata; order Ceratodontiformes; family Protopteridae; genus Protopterus; species Protopterus annectens. The sequence goes on from NC_056729.1 coordinate 475,807,753, forward strand.
AGTCAAAAAGCTAATAAAACAGGACAAATTCCAATACTACCAGTCTGCCCTAGACTCCTCCCAACACAGCCCCAAACAATTCTTGTCCTCCATAAACTCCATCCTCCACCCAGGTAAAGTCAGTACCCCTCCGCCTAACATCCCTCACTCCTCAGAAAATATTGCTACCTCATTCAACACACACTTCACACAAACCATACTATCACTAGTTAAACAACATAACCCCCCTCCCCTCCAACCCACACCTTCAACTAGTAATCTCCCCACTGCCTTCTCTTTTTCTCCTGTACCTACCTCCAATATAAAAAAAACTCTTAACTAAACTTAACCCCACCAAATTAGCAGCAGACAACCCCCCAAGTGAATACCTACAAATCGCAGCTGATGCTCTGGCCTACCCAGTATCCATCTTGATTAACCGATCTCTGTCAGAAAGTTACGTTCCCACACTGTGGAAAGTATCACATATAATTCCCCTCCACGGACCCTCCACAGAACTAACCAATTACCACCCCATAGCTATTCTCTCTCCACTGTCCTAAATACTAGAGAGATGCATACACTCTCAGGTCTCAGACTACTTCCTTACGAACAACCTCCTTTCCAATACTCAGCATGGTTTCCGACCAAACCATAGCACCACCACTGCCTTACTCCCCTTTACTAACACTATCCTTCAGCATAAAAACAATGGCTATCTCTCCGCTGCTACTTTCCTAGACCTATCTAAAGCATTTGACATGGTCCCACACAAACAACTTATCTCTGTCCTGAATAACCTATCCTTCTCACAATCAGTCACCAACTGGTTTCAGAGTTACCTGTCTGACCACCAACAATCCATTGTATGGCAGAATGACATATCTCCCCAACTACCTGTCTCCATAGGGGCTCCTCAAGGATCCATCCTTGGACCCCTACTCTAAATAAGTAAATAAAAATAAATTAATAATAAGTCTGTCCCTCAAGCACAGATATATAGGTATATTATGAAGGCCCATGTAGTATTTTCAGATTTGGAGAGTACAGTTAAGACATGCGCCATAATAATTTTGAGGGGAACAGACCTCATGAATGTCTGGAACTTCAGTTACTATTTCTGACAGAGCTGTAGCTAGATCAGGGGGTGCCATGAGTAACCCCCCCCCCCCAGTTGTTACCCTCCCCTCAAAAATGCAGAGATAAGAACCATAACATAATTCCTCTGGAGAATGAGCTATTATATTTGTATGTAATAGTTCTTTATCTGTCTGAAAATCCTGTCAGAAGTGTAGCAAAAAGATATACTAGTTTCTGGCTACAATTTCTAATGCACACCTAAACACATATATGCAAATACAGGCAAGCACACACACACACACACACACACACACACACACACACACACACACACACACATACATACATACATAGACACACACACACACACACACACACACATATATATATACATAGACACACACACACACATACATAGACACACACACATACATAGACGCACACACACACACACACACACACACACACACACACACACACACACACACACATACATAGACACACACACACACATACATAGACACACACACACACACACATACATAGACACACACACACACACACACACACACACACACACACACACACACACACACACACACACACATACACACACACACACACACACACATTGAAATGGTCTCAGTGTCCATCACAGCTGGTTAATTGACTACACATACTGATGTCATACCCATCTGTCCAAAAAAAAGTGACTGCATCACTGACTTACAGGAACTAATTGGTATGTCTTCTTCATTGCTGTTTGTATCTCCTAACAACTTGTATCCAGGACAGTCTCCCACTTTGCCCTACCCTAGCTACCTCTTTGGTTTCTGATGTGTAATCGGCACAAATTTATCTCCGGGAATTTTAGCAGTATCTTTAAGATTAGAGTGAGTAATATCCTTAGACATTAATTCAAGGCATTGCTGAGTATTATTTCTTAAATCATCTGATGCAGTTACATAAGGATTTCTGATTATCTTTGACAGTGGGTGTTGATTTTAATTTGTTTTCCATTATGTTACTTATGGCAACATTTAGTTTTTTTTGCTGAGCTTTAGACAGAGTCTCTAAAATAGGTAGAGTTTCATTTATTATAGGCCTGAATATGATTTTTTACTTTTTATTATATAGTTAAATAATGATGAATTCCACTAAGAAGATTTATTTTGACATCCCCCAGTACATTTTCTGATGATGGCTACAGCTTGGTGTATGCTATTTCTATGACTGGAGTAAAAATCATTGGCATAAGTGACTGCTGAGGCTACAGGTTGGCTGCAAATTTTGCATTTAAATTGTGAGAACTCATCATACAATTTTAATAGGTTTGTCTTTTTAAAGTCATTAAATTCACAAGTGCTCATTGTGGTAGGCTTATATGCAAATCAGTGTTGCTATGCTGGCCATGGTTAGAATACACTGTATGTACTGACCTAGCCCGTCTCAGTGCAGAGAATGAATGAATGTTACTTTGTGGACCACCTTACATGGTGTAGCAGAGACACTTGTTAGTGGTATATATTGTCTGTATGACTGGATCTATGGGATTGGTTGCCATGATGTAGCACACAGACTTGAACACTGGAAGTGGTGTAGTTGTACTTCTTGGACTGGCTGCTGTAAAGTGGCAATGACACTTGGTGTTGAATACCATCACTAGTGTCAGAGGACATCTTTAAGAATGGCTGCTATGATGTGACACACAAGCTTGCCAAGTACTTCCATGTAATTGATGCTTTCTGGCTTTTGATATGAGACCTGTTGCAGTCTGTGTGATGTGGCTAAAGAGATAATATGCTGTGGTGCGAGCTCATGGCCCATACATTTCAGTGGAGGTGTCGAGGGTGCAATATGGTTATACAGGTGTGATTTACTGCTCTAGTATGTCCCATGCATTTTATGTGAGATTCTGTATGACTCCAATGTATAAAGCATCTAAATTTTCTGTCTAAACCTCTGTCAGGAAGAGAACTTATTTATATTAATTATTTTCTATTTATTGCTTTTGTTGACTGGGTTAAGCTGACTGGCCTATAGTAACCCCTTTTCATTGGAGGCCCAGGGAGAAAATAAGGTAATTTTATACAAGAGAGAAAATGTAGAGCTTAAACCTACAATATACACATACAATTACTGAAATGCAGTTATCACAGAAAATCTAAAATCAGTAAAGTATAGGATAATTTCATGTTAATTCAAGACAAATTGGCATATACAGTAAGGTTTAAAATGTCAAATTACAATTTTACATTTATGGGTAGAAGGAGGAGTAAGAGAGAGTTGAGGTGTGTGAGATATGAGTAAAAAGCAGAGTAGAGATGATAGGAGTAGTGTGTATATTGATTAGGGGATACAGAGAAAGTAAAAGTTGAAGTGAAGTTGAGGAAGATGGTGTTAATGTGATTTTGTTGAAACCAGACTAGTGTATAAATATTTATGATAAAGATGCTGGGTGAGATAGGAGAGAAATGGCTCCTGAGGGTACTCATAGCTGTGTGAAGAGAAAGGCATATCCCAGATGACTAGCGAATAACCATACACATGCCAGTGTACAAGAACAAAGGGGGCATTCACAACTGTGGGCAGTACAAAGGCATCAAACTCCTATCACATTACATGAAAGTTCTGGAGAGGGTGATTGATAAACGGATACGCAGAGTAGTAGAATGTAAGATGAGAGATGATCAGTTCAGATTCACATAAGGATGCAGCACAACTGACCAGATGTTTGCAGTGAGACAGTTGAGAAGAAGCTAGAGATGAGGAAAGAGTCCAACTGGACATTCCTAGACTTGGAGAAAACATATGACAAGGTCCCAGAAAAGCTGATATGGGCAGTACTGTGGTGGTTCCCAAGATGGCTGATTTGGGCAGTCCTGTGGTGGTGGCTCAAAATCCCAGAAACATTGATAGTATTAGTGCAGGCTATGTACAAGGGTCAATGATTCAATGACTCAAGTGCGAACAGTGTTAGGCCTCACAGAGGCATTCCCAGTGGGAGTGGGTGTACATCAGGATTCAGCTCTGAGCCCACTACTATTCATACTGGTGATGGACTACATTAGCAAACAGGTTGGAGGGGACAGATCAACTGTTACTATATGCAGACGATGTGGCATTACAGTCAGACTCTGAGCAAGAACTTCAGCAAAGGATAAGGGAATGCAATGCAAAACTGAAGGCACATGGGATGAAACTAAGCACAGATAAGACAGTGGTAATGGCAGGAAATTGGGGAACTCAGAAGAAGTTGAGAACGGAGATAGAAGGAAAGATAGTGGAACAGGTAAACAGCTTCAAGTATCTGGGAGGGTGGTTGAGGAGAAGAGAATTCTGAATGAAAACGTCAAAGCTAGAATCAGAGGGGCTGTAGCCAACTGGCATAGAGTCTCGGGTGTAGTCTATGACAGAAGAATGCCAAAGAAGCTGAAAAGTAAGGTGTACAAGACAGTGGTGCAGCCAGTACTGCTGTATGGTACAGAAACCTGGGTAGTAAAGGTAGAGCAGATGAAGAACCTAAAGGTGATGGAAATGAAGTACCTGAGAAGGTGGTAGGATGCACACTGTGTGATAGACAAAGAAATGAGGCCATAAGAGCAGAAACCAAAGTAGCTTCAGTTGCAGAAAAGATCAAACAGAACAGATTAGCGTGGTTTGGACACGTGCAGAAAAGCAGAAGACAATCTGGTGAAGAAGATTTGAGACAGACAGGAAGAAGGTAAGAGAAAATGAGGACATCCAGCAAAAAGGTGGATGGATTGTGTGAGAGAAGATCAGTGACAGTTAGGCATGCATGATAAAGAAGGCAGTAGTGTGGCACTGAATCGAGAGAGATGGTGACAGTTAACATGACACTCTGACCCCATGTAGAAAATGGGAAAAAGGGGCTTATGATGATGATTATTGTAGATGTCTGGGAATAGTTAGGAACTATGAATATATTTAGTAGAAGGCAGTGGGAGAGATGGAGTTATCATCGGCTGTGTCGTGTACAAGTAATATGATACAGATAGATGATTTTGCAGCACATGCACCTCCATTCCCTCATTTCCATAAACTGTAGCAACTGCCCTTAGACACCTTTATAGTGACTTTTACATTTCCTTTCTCTATAATTTTTATTTGGACCTCTTGGCTGCTGTTGTTTGGTGGAGGCTTCCTACCAATCACAACACTGTTCCCCTTTCCCTACAATGGACTTTCTCTAACCTAACCTTCGGGGGTGAATGACTTGTTGGTTAAATAAATTAGGTTATGCTATCAAGAAAGTAGACTTTTGGGAGTCTCAATCCTCATACCGTAAGCTTTGAATTGTTTCTGTCTACCAATTAAATGTAAGTATGTGTATTACTACATATCAGTCTGTGCCATGCTCCCATTTACAAGAATGCTACAATATTTACATTTGCTTCTAACATTGTGAGAATATTTTATGCTGTCAACAAAGCCCTGGAGTACAGGCAGATCTGTGCATACTGCCTACCTAGACATGGCCAAGGCCTTTGGCACAATCCCCCACTTAGGCATCATTGAAAAACTCACCCAGCTGCAGGTCAAACTGGCTCACCGACAGAACACATGCAGTCAAAATAGGGGACTTCACCAACACCAGCAGAAACATTACCAGTGATGTTCCGCAGGGATTGGTGCTGGGGGCCCTTGTACAGGCAAAAACAAAAGGTTTGTGGCTGACAAAGTTTGCTGATGACTGCAAACTGGGAGCAGTCATTGAATCCCCAAATTATGTCAACATTCTACAAGAAGGACTTGCGCAAACCAATGATTGGTGCCAAAGTCGTGGTCTTAAACTCAATGCAAAAAAATGCATTATCGTCCCCTTTGGCAAGGGCAATTTCCCTGCAGATTACCATATTAATAACAGCACCCTAAGTTCTAAATCAGTGTTGAGAGATTTAGGCACACAGGTTGGCAGCAACTTTACTTTTGATCACCATGTCTCCACAGTGGTAAGGAAGACCTTTTATGTGGCTCACCTCATAAGCAAGGGCATAATTTCTAAAACAAAAGAGGTTATAAACCCCCCCCCCCATACTTTTCCTCATCAGGCCAATAATAGAGTACAATCCTCTGTTTGGTATGCACCTAAACAGGCACCTGCAGCAACTGGAGAGACTTCAAAGGTTCCTCACAAAGAAAATTCAGGGTCTTCAGGACGTCTTAGGTGGACAGACTGAAATCACTGTCTCTATGCTCTGTATTGTATTGACTACTCTGAGGTGACTTGTGTCTTGCATACAGAGCAACTTCTGATCCTGTCTTAATGGAAATGCTGCACATTCGTAAGTCAAATGGTACACAATTCACTCACTCTGAGGATCTTAACCTAGCATGTGACATCAACAGGATATGTCTCCCAGAGGTTGCCTCTTGTCTGGAATAAACTTCCAATGCAGGTTAAACAGAGCCCCTTGTTAACCCTTTTTAAGTGTAACTTGGACGATTGGATGGGAAACTGCAAATTCACCCCAGGGATTTCACCTGTGTCCCTTTTGGATAGGAGCAGTCGATGCTGATTTAGATCTGCTTATAACATAGACCATATCTCTAGACCCTTAAGGGAACAAAGGTTTAACTTGGCTAAGCTAGTAAGGGCCCTAGGGCCATTAGCCTAGTAACCTCCTATGAACCTATGCTAATTCAATGGTCTCTACTGACAGCAATTCCTTCCAGATATTTCCCTCATCCTACTTTCTAAGTGAAATGAAATTTGCACTTTAGCACTTACTTCTTGTCACCTCAAAATATTGTCAGACAATATGGCAACTAATAAAAACACTGTCTATATTAAAAGAAAATAGAGCCTTACGCTGTTAGGCCTCCATAGTATAACTTGTAATATTTTGCGAGATTATGAAGAGTGGTTAACTGAATGATTGATTACCTTACTCATTGACCGATTAATTTCTTTTTATCTTAGAAGTCCAAATAGGTAGTTCAGTGGAAGCCTATAGAATGATGCTCCAGAAATTAATGGTTTACCTTATTAAAGTTTAGAATACAAGCCGCGGTGGTGCAGCGGTAGCGTTGTCACCTCACAGCAAGAGCTGTGGAGACTGCATGTCCTCCCCGTGGTCGAGTGGCATTCAAAAGACATGCGTGAATGGGCGTGCCTTCGTTGAATGTTGGGAGTGGGGCTGGCAACTCGACACTGTAAAAATCTGCTGCCAATCATTAGCGGACCGGAGTTCTGCTGTGGCGACCCCTAGCTGGGAAGCCGAAAGAAGAAGAAAAAGATTAAAGTTTAGAATACAAGCATAATTTCTATAGCAGTAGAAATGTGAATAGGAGTAAACAAGAGTACTATGACAATGAAAGAAAAACGTCAGCTATAAATAAGCAATGGTTGGATAACTTCATGTATAAAATGATGTCTGTCTATCTGTGAGAAACACTTTGCACAATCCCCTACAGTGTTCTGCAGCATGCTCAGTAGAAGTGAGGCAATAATCCACAAAAAGGTAACAAGCACCAGAGAAAACACTGCGAATACTGCAGTACGAAAATTTGAAAAGGCTTTTTCTTGTCCTCAGTAGGCTGAAAAAAAAATGAAAACCAACTGGATGCCCCACTGGTATTTAAACAGCAACAACTGTACTTTGATAATTGATTAATAAATCTTTAACCATATATCGATTAATAAATCATTAACAATATATAACTTAACCAAAAAAGCAAGAGTGGAAAAGTAATAGTCATATTGTATCACCTACAAGTTTGTGGCATCTGTAAACTCAAAGAAACAGAAAGGTATCAGCAGTGACTGGAGTGTTACTGAGTGAGCTTGTCATTCTACTTTGTAAAAATACTAATACCGAAACGTACTCAGCGATGATGGAGTACAGCTGTGCGGATAGTTTCAGTTGGCAGTTATGTGTATGGTGGCTATAGATGTTAGAGGGAGATTCCAACAAAACCATTCCACAAGGCTGATAGGAATGTAACAAAAGCACTTTAGCATATTCACAGAACTGCAACAAAACCTAACCACTCTGTGGTTAGAGGGAGATTATATATCCCAAAATAATGAGGTTCCCAAACTAATGATAAAGAATCTCGATGAGTTATAGTGCCCAGTAGACTTTATGAAAATAAACAGAGGATGGAAGGTACTGAGTATGAGGAAAGATGTAAAGAGTATAACAGAAAACTGGAACGTAGTTAATTTAACAGCTATTTATAATGTTCCTTTACATCATGGCATGAACTTTGATGTACACTGACACTGAAGCTTGCTAGGATACTAAGTAGAGTATCCTATTACACTTGAAGCTGAGGGATGTTAAGGTTGTCAAGGCTGCAGGAACCAAGCCGAAGGACTTTTTTTCTGTTAGACATCACTGTTGTGTAGTACATGAGGTATTATGGTTACACTTCAAACTTTAGGAAAAAGCCAACTTTGTAACATTTATATTTGAACAAGAAAGGGACTTAGCAAAGTTGTTAAGCAAATTCCATTGCTGTTGTGGTCTATTTTTTTCACTAGAGTATTAAGAGTAACCACCACAGAACATTATCCATAGTATTTTACAGTTTTAAAGCTGTAATACACATTGCCTATCAAAAAAGGTGGGGCAGAATCAATTATCTAAGAGCTTTTAAACTTGTTCATTCATTGCAAGAATGCTTCACTTCTTCCCATTACCTGTATACAGCATTAAGTATTTTAGATCGTTTAGAGCTATAAAACACTTTGCATTCCTACCCATTTTTTCATTGTAAGTTGTAGTACATTGGGGTAACTAACATTCTGTGTAGTACAAAGAATTCTGATCAGGTCAGCGATCATAACTATTTGCTAATGTGCTCTTAAAATGGATTCAAGAAATTCAGCTATCAAGATATGCTGTCAAGGTACATTTCTTGAATCTGTAACTCAAACATGGTACTATAATCTCTGAGCCAATCAGAACCCCCCTTTTGTTTTCATATATTTTTAAGTAAGGGGACATGCGCTTCTGGTCACATTGTACTCGCATGAATCAAAAGGAAAAAAATAACAGAACAAGATGAATGATCTGCCGCAGAGTTGAGGTGCAAAGCTCCACTGACTTTAAAAGGTTTTTTTCAGTTACTTTCATGTATGTGCGTGCAATCTTAGTGACAAAGCTTACTGTTTTTTGTTTATTAGCCTGTGATTGTAGTACTTCTAGAAAAGACTGCAGTGACTACATGGTCAGTGAGCTATAATTATTAAATGCGTCCTTTGATGTGCAATGCTCCTTTTTAGGAAAGAACTGTAGTAGAATGTGAATGTTCATATCACACTTAGTCTTCAGTATAGCATGAGGGATGGGAGTGAACACTCACTAACATTGTAAGTATTTCACAATTATACTGTGAGAATGGAACACTTAATTGTGTGATGCAAGGTATAGTTGTTATTGGTAGGAAAAAAAGAGTAGCATGTCCGAAGTTTTAAGACAGATTTCCTAAGCTCCACATTGGACTGTGTGCTGTAGACTTATTAGGACATGCGAGTAACAACTGTTTCTGCTGTGATCAGTTTAACATATTATCTAATAATGTGATGCAAAGAGGCAGTGTGCTGTAAAATACACATAACTGAAATATCTCTTTGTAGAACACAGTGAAACAATAGGTTTGAGGGGGGTAATCACACAGCACATTAATTAATTTATCTCTAAATATTATGGTTATTAGTTAGGTATGTGTTCATAAAGACAAATGTACTGTAATAGATTTGATAACTTTAAAGCAGTACCACCCATCAAAGGCATTATGGATACAGTGCTAGAGAAAGTATTTTTGGTACAAAAGTAATTAAGGTTAACATCTTATAGGTTCATAGGTATATACTAGGCGAACGACCGTTGGGGCCTGTTTAAACATAGCAATGCATCCCAAATCTCTGACAAGTTCTGGTAGACTTGATAGGTCTAAGCAGGGGCTTGGGAGATGAAGCATTCACAAGCAGGGGCCTGGGAAATGAACCATTTACAGGCTACCTGTGTCCATTAGGGACATAGGTGCTAAACCAGGGATGAATTTCCTGTTCCCCATCCAGTTGTCCAAATTACACTGGACAATTGGATTAGGGAGGAGCTTTGCTTCACATGGATAGGGAGCCTATTCCAAAAAAGGTGTAGTCTCTCGGATACATACCTGTCTTTCCAGCAGGTCCTATTTATATCATAGGCAAGGTTTAGGTTATTAGAATGGGTAATTCTGGTGCTGTTAGTTTTGTGGATATGCAGGAGGTCCATCAGGGTGGGATCTGACAGTGTCTTGTATGCCAGGTATAGACCTCCCCTCAACAACCAGTAGGAAACAGAATACAGTGATGGGGCTTAAAGGCAGTCTGCATAGGACATATTACTTATTCCCTGCATTCTTTGTCCATATTTTCTGCAACACTTCCCTACTTTGGGACGTTTTGTCTTGCATAATTGTATGAATAATGGCAAAATCAGTACTCTCTATAGTAAAATTGGGTCTACTTCAAAAGACTGAATCCCAAAAGGGTTGGGAGGGTGGCCTAATGGTCAAGGTGTCTGCCTTATACACAAGAGGTGCAGGGTTTGAGTCTCACAAGGGATAATTGGCTAGGCTTAAAATGGTTCACAAGGGCAGTTAGCCTAGTATTAATTTATGAATCTATGAATCATAAAAGACTGAAAATTCAAAATACTGAACAGATTTTTAATGGAGGTGGCAAGCCCCTCTGCACACCTCATGTGGAGGGACTGCAGCCCCACACCCCCTGCTAACTATATATACCAACTCCAAGATCACACAACAGTGGAGAAGGGGCAAATTCCATCACTCATTGTTTTGAATTTACAGTCTTTTGGGATTCAGTCTTTTTGTTTTCAGTCTTCTGTAGTAGACCCAGTAAAAGTATATCCTAAATTTTTCAGTTGTTAAAAAAATATATTTCTGCATCTGAAACATCTTGATAGTATAGTGTGATGTAATGAAAGATAAGCATCTAAATTCTACAACATGGAATCAGTTTATATTATAAACTGATAAAAAAGGATTCATAGACTTCTTTAAGAAAGAAAACAATATTCAGTAACATTGCTTTACACAATTGTAATCGATGGTGCAAGTTACTTATTGCAATATATCAAGGACAAAAAGTTAATAAAAAGTTAATAATGTATAAAGAGGTTTTTGCTCTCTACCAGCTACTGGTGGGTATTCAGAAATATATAATGCACTGCACCATCCTGTTTCTAGCAAGATTGCTCAGTGTATTAGGAGGAAATGGTTCTAAGACTGCTGTGGTGCCATGGTAGTATGAAGACTTCTGCAAGTGACACTACAGTGGTCTTGATGAATAACACTGTACACCAGTGTGGTGGTCTAGAGGTGTAGCTAATGCAAATTAGCCTTGAACTTTGTGGCACAGCTGTACATTGTGATCTAAATAGCACAACAGAATGATTCAAATAGAAGCAGTACTGCACTGTTTTGGGCACAGCAGTGAAGGCTGAACATGGAAGATTCACAGTGTCTACCGATCACTGTCTATGACAGAAGCTGCAGGTCTGTTATTGCCACAGCAAGAGACTACTTTGGGTGTGCATGTGTGTGTGTGTGTGTGTGTGTGTGTGTGTGTGTGTGAGAGTCTGTCTGTTTCTGTGTCTGTAACTCTCTGTGGAGCAGTGTAGCATGGGTTGTTGGGGGAACATGACATAGTTGATTCAAAGACATACAAATGAGTCTTTAATGAGAGTTTGCTCAATGCGACTCTTTATGTCTTTGAATTGCATAGTATCATCATAGTGCTGTTAGAGATTATCAGGCTACAGGTATATTATCTCTAAATACTTCCATAATAAACTGTCTTTTGGCTTTCCCCAGTTAGGGGTCACCGCAGCGGAACTCCAGTCTGCTAATGATTGGCAGTGAATTTTTATGGTGTCAAGTTGCCAGCCCAGCGCCCAACCTTCAGAGAAGACACACCCACACATGCACGCACCTTCCAGCCGAGAATCGAACCAGAGAACCTCTTGCTGTGATGCGACAATGCTAACCGCTGCAACACAGCAGCCTTTAAATACTTGAATAATGTATTTTAACTCTTTGTCCTAAAAAACTTTTAAGTATGAGTCATCAAAAGGCTTTTGCATGCTCAGACTTTCATAGTTTTTTAACCAACTGTAGCCAACACCTTCACAAAGGAACATGTTTTTATCTCAGAGTCAGTTGATTAATAGAACTATATGCATCTCATTGTTTTTGGATGTGGACTGTCATGCACAATCTCATTGCTCTAGTAGCAAAACCAGTGGTACATTCCATAGGTTTATAGTAAGCCAGAAGTATGTCAGCTAATGTAAACTTATCCAACAAAGTCATTGAAGAAGAACCCTTAAAGAATATTTTATATTATATTATAAAGGCAAGGGAAATAGGTAAGGGTTTGAGAAAAGCGAGGAAAATAGAAGCAGAAGGAATAAGAAAGAGTGAAATGTGATGGTAAGTAAGCCTGGCATAGTTAATTGTTTGTAGTCAGTAACTCCAGGGATGGATTTAGAGGATCCCATCTATTCATCTAATTGCAGTTTAAATGTTGCTAGGATTTACACTGTTTGATATATGGGAAAATCTTGTTTCAGAGGTAAGTGAGGCATTGGGTGATGAATGACTAGGGATTTAGCAATATGTTGGTGTATAAGTGCATCTTGGAATGATATTAATATTTTTTGAGGAAAAGGAGTTGTCAGAAAACAGCTTTTCACAAAACTCAGAAAACAAATTATGGATGACATCTCTGGAGTTTATAGGCTACAAGTTCTGACAGGAGCATCTCTTTAAACCCTGGATTCTTTTGGTTATAAATTTCTTTTTTCCTGGTTGAGAGAGTTGCTTAAAAGGGAGAATGGATTAAGATTGTAAAGAAAACCTACAGCAGACAAGATGAGAGAGAGAAAGAATGATTTTCTCACAACAGGGAACATAAGATATTTTAAAGTCAGCTCTTTATCAGTATTGGTTCCTAAATCCCAAATCATGGTGTCAGTCTTAAGGAGAACCCCACTGATATGATACTGTGCAGGAGAACATGCGTTTTATCCAAAGGTGACTGTATCACATGGTTGCATTTATGTCGAAAGTGAGATTAGAGCTCAGTTATTAGTGTGATCAAGGCCTTGTTAGAGTATTAGTAAGCTGAGGGGATAGTATGATTCATAGCTTGCAGTCATCCACAAATTTAGTTAAACAAGATTTTTATTATTTGCCTGCACTCCAGAGAAATAGTTTCCAAGGTAGAGGCTAAGAAAGAACCTTGAGGGATGCTTCTAGTTACATTTCACTTTTTGAAAAGGGTAATTTGTTATGATTGGTTGTATATTTATTGCATTTTGTTGTTTGATAGCAAATTAGCAATCTTGCCAAAAATAAGTGGTTGTTGCTTATATGGATTTGCTTATAGGTTCATAGGTAGGTACTAGGCTATCGGCCCAAGGGCCTACATAAGCCTAGCCAGCAAGGTACCATAGCTTACGCCACCCAAGAAAGTTATTTTCCTGTGCCACTGTCCTTGCTTATGATGCTAGTGCAGGACTGGCATCAAACACTGTGACTATGTCCATATAAGCATTGTAGATGGAAAATCCTTTATCTAGGGCTTAAGTGACCTTTCTGAAGAAGCTGACATGACTAAAACAGCACTGTCTACCGTTGACAAGGAGAAACTACAAAATGTCTAGAGCCTACAGATCTTGTATGCCCTTATCGATTAGTGCTACAGTAATTTGCTCCTTAGGTAAGGATAGTGAAACTGATGTGGCAATAAGCATTGGGAGCAGTGGAGGGGCCTCTTTTATGGAGGGACAACTGTGACATTGCTCCATTATTCTTGTATCTATTCTGTGTAGAATCTTTGACTGAAGATTTTTATGAAAGGTTTATATGGGTAATAGTTTAAGTTTATCAGTTAGTTGCTGGCTATGGTGTCTGACCCCATGGAGGTGTTATTCTTTTTTTGGAGAGGGTGGTTGAGACTTGTCAGTATTGGTGACAGGGGTATCCTGGCATGAGCTGGTGGGCGGGACTGAGGTAACCTGAAGATGAGTTTATTAGAAAAGCTGTTTGCTATGGATTCTGAGTCACTGTGGGTAGTACCATTTACAATGAGCTCAGAGCATGGTAGGATATTATTGTGGATTTTGCATCAATGGCAGAAAAGACCTTATGGCTGTCTTCAGTGTTGGTTGTTACCTTGCACTTGTTGGCAGCCTTGGAGCAACTCATGGCATTTTTGAACTCCTTATTAATTTGGTTACCTTTTATTTTATGAATGGAGAGGGAGCAAGATAAGACTAGGAACTTAGGGTTCTTGTAATACAATTTGTCAATTTTATTACCCCGCCAGACTGCTGCTTGGTGTGACATCTGAACAAAGGAAGGAGGACAAGGAGACCTGGTGGTAGGATGAGGAAGTACAGGAGAGTATGCAGAGAAAGAGGTTGGCGAAGAAGTGGGATTGTCAGATAGATGAAGAAAGTAGACAGGAGTACAAGATGAGGTGTGTGGTGAAGAGAGTGGTGGCGAAGGCTAGGGATATAGCGTATGGAGAGTTGTATGAAAGGTTGGACACTAAGGAGGGAGAAAAGGACTTGTACCGATTGTCTAAACAGAGAGACCAAGCTGGTAAAGATGTGCAGCAGGTAAGGGTGATAAAGGATAATGAGGGAAACGTACTCACAAGTGAGGAGAGTGTGTTGACCAGATGGAAAGAGTACTTTGAGGGGCTGATAAATGAAGAGAATGAGAGAGGGCTGGATGATGTGCAGATAGTCAATCGGGAAGTGCAACGGATTAACAAGGAGAAAGTAAGGACAGCTACGAAGAGGATGAAAAATGGAAAGGCTGTTGGTCCAGATGACATACCTGTGGGAAGAGGGAGGTGTTAGGAGAGATGACAGTGGTGTTTTTTAGATTGTTTAACAAAATCTTAGAAAGTGAGAGGATGCCTGAGGAGTGGAGATGTAGTGTATTGGTACCTATTTTTAAGAATAAGGGTAATGTGCAGAGCTGTAGTAACTACAGAGGGATAAAACTGATCAGCCACAGCATGAAGTTATGGGAAAGTCTAGTGGAAGCTAGGTTAAGAAGGGAGGTAATGATTAGTGAACAGCAGTATTGTTTCATGCTGGGAAAGAGCACTACAGATGCGATGTTTACTCTGAGGGTGTTAATGCAGAAGTACAGAGAAGATCAGTAGGAGTTGTATTGTGTCTTTGAGGACTTAGAGAAAGCATGTGACAGGGTGTCTAGAGAGGAGTTGTGGTACTGTATGAGGAATTGGGAGTGATTTAGAAGTATGTAAGAGTAGTACAGGATATGTACGAGGGCAGTGTGAGAGTGGTGAGGTCTACAGTAGGAGTGATGGATGCGTTCAAGGTGGAGGTGGGATTACATCAAGGATCAGCTCTGAGCCCTTTCATATTTGCAATGGTGATGGATAGGTTGAAAGACAAGATCAGATAGGAGTCCCTGTGGACTGTGATGTTTGTTGATGACATTGTGATCTTTAGTGAGAGTACAGAATAAGTTGAGGAGACCCTGGAGAGGTGGGTATATGCTCTAGAGAGGAGAGAAGAGTAGAGGAGAGGAGTGAAGGTCAGCAGGACTAAGACAGAATATATGTGTGTGAATGAGAGGGAGGACAGAGGAATGGTGAGGATGCAGGGAGCAGAGCTGGCAAAGGTGGATGAGTTTAAATGAATACTTGGGGCCAACAGTTCAGAGTAATGGTGAGTGTGGAAAAGAGGTGAAGAAGAGAGTGTAGGCAGGGTAGAGTGGGTGGAGAGGAGTGTCAGGAGTGATTTGTGAAAGATAGGTACCAGTAAGACTTTAGATGGTAGTGAGACCAGCTATGTTGTATGGGTTGGAGACAGTGGCACTGACGAAAAGGCAGGAGTCAGAGCTGGACATGGCAGAGTTAATGATGTTAAGATTTGCATTGGGTGTATCGAGGATGCACAGGATTAGAAATGAGCATATTAGATGGCCAGCTCAGGTTGGACAGTTTGGAGCCAAAGCCAGAGAGGTGAGATGGCATTGGTTTGGACATGTGCTGATAAGGGATGCTGGGTATATTGGGAGAAGGATGCTAAAGATGGAGCTGCCAGGTAAGAGGAAAAAAGGAAGGCCTAAGATAAGTTTATGGATGTGGTTAGGGAGGACATGCTGGTGGTTGGTGTGACAGAGCAAGATGCAGAGAACAAAAGAAATGGAAACAGATGATCCGCTGTGATGACCCATAATGGGAACAGCCAAAAGAAAAAGATTACCTAGCCAGATTGGATATTTAATATATTTATTTCGCTTATGACAGAAGCTGACAGTTCCCTCTGTACAGTGAGTTGACTATAAAATCCCTGGTTAGGGCTGGAGTTTCAATTTTTGTCTTACAAAGTTAGTTTTATGAGTAAGGTAATACAACAGGTCATTTTTGTGGAAGCTACATGCCTATAGTACAGTAGAACACGTTACAAGAAAACTCCACCATTGCAGTGAAAATAACAGTAGATATGTCGTAGGACCTCTGAAAGGTAGAAAAACAACTGCCACAGAATAGGAAGTATCAGGAGCAGGGGTCACAAGTAACAGGTTCTACATTTTAAAATCAAACTGAATATTGACTTCAGGTGTTATATATCAAAGAAAATGGTAGTGCAGCTATATGTTGAGGGAAATTTGATAAAATCCATCATGGAATAATGCAAACACTTTCCTATTTAAGATCTTGAAGTACATAATATTCATCAAATGACAACCGCAGGTACCATTTCATCCCTGTATCTTACCAACATCAATGAAGCACATTTCTGAGAATATGAATGGATAAGTTGTTTCCCTTCTCTGTGACTATCTTTTCACCATAACCTACACTAACTTAAAAAAAATAGTATTTTATTTTTAATTTCCTTTTCCCCCTGCTATATTTTTCTGGCTGAAGAAATACTTATTTCATAGTTTGAATAATCTTCCTATTATTTCTGTCTGGAGCCTCTTTCTACAATTACTTCAGATAAATAACAAAGTCTTGTCTTTTTTATTTGACTCTCCACAAGCAATGAACATTCCTACATAAATCTTGTCTTTTTATTTAACTTTCCACAAGCAATGAACATCAGTATATTACTGCAAATAAAACCATCTCTCTTCTAACTCATCTCAAATCCATTGCCCTGATAGAAGCTTGATTTATAAGCCTCTAAATCTTAGGTTCTGTTCTTCCCTTGCTCACTCACTTCAGTTTAATCAGTTTGTAAGTGTAGTCTGTTCTTTTCTCATCCTACTATCTCAGTCTAATTATGCTATGCAGCAGACATTTCACTTGGGACAAACCTTTCAATCAGTGGCCTAGAATACAGGACTCTTTTTGGCCTTTTATAGCAAGCCTTTCATAATCTCAGGTTATTTAACAAATCCTTGCTAAAGTACATCAGTATTGAAGCTTTCCATAAGTGCTTTAGGATATCTACATAATTCTTGATGCTTGGCACTCTGTCTTAAAATGCCTCTGCTATCTCAACACGTTGTACATGTAAACTGTATATTTAAACATCTCTCTCTGTTTATTGATATATATATATATATATATATATATATATATATATATATATATATATATATAAAAGCAACAATGCCTGACATGGTGTGTGTTAATGTGTAATGAACACCCACCCAGGGGTGTTATGCGGTGTCAGGCCTACACCGCTGGAAGGGCATTAATTACACATTAACTCACACCCTGGAGGGCATTATTACACTCAGACAATGGGCTTTCTCTAAAATTGTTGTGTTTTACTTGCTTATTTATTTTTTAAGTACTATATTATTTTTTTTATATATTTTTAATGTAAAATAGTTCCTCTGCCTAATGTTTCGAACTTGCTGTAATATATGTTATTGGTGTTGGAGGAAGCATTTTACATCAAACATATATAAAAAAGCAATATAGTGCTTAAAAATCTAATAAGAAAGTAAAACACAACAATTTTATATAGAGCACGTTCTCTCTCCCATAAACGCATATACATGCACAAACACAGTCTCCTCTGCTTTCATAAACACTCACTCACACAAGATCAGTCTCACCCTCTTTTTCAGTCTTTCACAGTCTCTGCTGCTTTCATGCACGCATTCAGTCACATAAGATCACTCTCACTCTTCAGTCTCTCTCTCGCACACACAGGTTGTTCTGCTTTCATACACGCATGCACTCACACAGGATTATTCTCATTCTCTTGATCTCTCCGTTACACAGTCTCCTCTGCTTTCATGCATGCATTCAGTCACACAAGACCACTCTCGCTTTCTCTCTCACTCTGTCATTCTCACACACACACACACACACACACACACACACACACACACACAGTCGCTCTTTTTTTTGTATTACATTTTGTGCTCACTCAGCATCAGAACCGCTGCTTACCGAGTGTAAAATAATGGTGGCCATTATTTATTTATTTTGCAGTCTGAGCTCCACGGCAGCTTGATAAACTGCCGTGAAGTGGTGGACTCATTTGTCAGTAGACATTCATTTTCCATTCTGGATGTTGATGTACAGTTTGCCCATTCTCTAAGATAAATTACTGTATGACCATTAAGTAAAATATAACAATATACATACATGAATAAATGGTCTATCACATACTTGACATAACCTGTACCGAAACTGGTAATGCCTGCAAAAAAATCAGTAAAACAACATAACAAACCCAATCCTGAATGTCTCTACTGCTTTAGATCAAAGACAAAGTGCTAACATGGGTCACAAGGAGGGGGGAGGGGCAAGTCTGGGAGTTCAGACTACTGTGTTTTCAGCATTGTGAACGCTGATGTTGTTATGCTGGTGTTACCACTTTTGGTATGGGCCAGGCTGAGCATGTGATAGACAACCATAAATACATGCATGCATGCATACATACATAAATTCCGTGAAAGTCAGGGAAACATTATTGTTTGAAAGATACTGTGAATTTTCTAATTCCCACAGATCTGTAGAATGTCTAATTTGGAAAATTTTGACCCTTGGCACCCACATTTGCATATAGTTTGCAAAGACATGCCTTGCATAGTTACATTTTAATGACTCCCTGATCTATCATATCATTTAGTAAATAAATATGTATTATATCACAGGTGTCACATAAACCACCTGCAGTTATAATTTGTAAAAAGCACGACTATAGATCATTAACAGTAGCAACCTGAAGTTTTTGGAATGCAAACCTGATTGCACTACATACTCTCAGTCATCATCAGCCCCCTTTTTCTACATGGGTTTGGGGTATCGTGTTAACTGTTGCCAACTTTCTTGATTCAGTGCCACACTCCTGCCTTTTTCAATGCTTATGGCTGACTGTCGCAGATCTTCTTTCATACAATCCATCTACCTCTTTGCTGGATGTCCTCGCTTCCTTTTACCTTCTTCCTGTCTGTCCCAAATCTTCCTCACCAGATTATCTTCTACTTTTCTACACATATGCCCAAACCACTGTAATCTGTCCTCTTTGATCTTTTCTGCAATTGGAGCTACTTTGGCTTCTGGTTTTATGGCTTTATTTCTTTGTTTGTCCCACAATATACATTCTACCACCTTTCTCAGGTGCTTCATTTCCATCACCTCTAGCTTCTTCAGCTGTTCTGCCTTTACTGCCCAGGTTTCTGTACCATACAGTAGTACTGGTCGTACCACTGTCTTGTACACCTTACCTTTCAACTTCTTTGGAATTCTTCTGTCATAGACTACACGTGATACTCTATGCCAGTTGGGTGCAGCCCTTCTGATTATAGCTTTGACTTCTTCATTCAGACTACCCTTCTTCTCAACCACCCCTCCCAGATACCTGAACCTGTTTACCTGTTCCACTATATTCCCTTCTATCTCTGTTCTCAGCGTCTTCTGATTTCCCCAGTTTGCTGCCATTACCACTGTCTTATCTGTGCTTAGTTTCATCCCATGTGCCTTCAGATTTCCATTCCATTCTCCTATCTTTTGCTGAAGTTCTAAGAGTCTGCCTGCACTGCCACATCGTCTGCATACAGCAGCTTTGCTGATCTGCCCCCTCCAACCTGTTTGCTAATGTAGTCCATCACCAGTATGAGCAGTAGTGAGCTCAGAGCTAAACCATGGTGTACACCCACTCCCACTGGGAACCCCTCTGTGAGGTCGAGCACTGTTCATACTTGAGTCACTGGATCCTTTTATATAGCCTGCACTAATTCTACCAATGTTTCTGGGAATTCAAACCACTGCAGTACTGCCCAGATGAGCTTTCTTGGGACCTTGTCATATGCTTTCTCCAAGTCTAGGAATGTCCATTTGGACTCTCTCCTCATCTCTAGCTTCTTCTCAAGTGTCTTTCTCAGTGCAAACTCGAGTCAGTTGTGAGCATCCTGATCTGAATTTGAATTGTTCATCTCCCATCTTACATTCTACTACTCTGCGCATCCGTTTATCAATCACCTTCTCCAGAACTTTCATGCAATGTTGTAGGCGTTTGATGCCTCTGTACTGCCCACAGTTGTGGATGTCCCCTTTGTTCTTGTAAACTGGCATGAGTATGCTTATTCTCCAGTTATCTGGGATAAACCTTTCTCTACACACTGCTATTAATACCCTCAAGAGCCATTTCTCCCCTCTCTCACCAAGCATCTTTATCATATCTGCTGTGACCTCATCTGAGCCTGCTGCTTTCCCTGACTTCATCTTCCTTAGTGCTGTTCTTACTTCTTCTAAGGTAGGCTCCTCTTCTTCTCCTCTCATCATAGGCTGTTTCTGGGGCAGTACAGCTTATGTGGGGTTTTCTTCATTCAGAAGCTGCTGGAAATACTCCTTCCATCTGCCTTTGATGTCCTCTGGGCTGGTGAGCAGGTTGTTGCTGGCATCGCTTTATGAAGGGTGTCTGACTGTCTTCTTTATCTTTCTGTCTTTGCTTTGCAACCTGATATAGTTTCTTTGTGTCCCTTACTGAGTCACTTTCCAGAGGTTGGTAGAGTGTCTCCGATGCTCTATTCTTTGCTATTGCAACTTCTTTCTTAGCCAACCAGTAGTCCTTCCCAGTCTGGTCAGTATTTTCTATCTCCCACTTCTTCCTGCACTCCTTTTTTCTTTTGTTGACTTCCTGGACTTCTGCATTCCACCACAAGCTTTCCTTATGTACCTTATTTCCATACCTGGCTCGCCACATATCTTTTCTGTAGTCCTAACACATGCTGTTTTAGGCGCTGCCACTCTTCTTCAACTCCACCTATTTCCTCCTCTTCTTGGGGTGCTAGAGCCTGAGTAATTCCTTGAACTGCTGTACTTTCTCTCAAGTCAACTTCCAGGTCTTCAGTCTGGTCTCTGTTGACCTTAGAGCCTTCTCTGACCGCTGCTTGCAGCTGATTGTGGCAACTAGTGGTTTATGCTGTGGGCCGACTGTTTCACTGGGGATGACTTTGCAATCATGGATTCTATCCCAGTGCCTTTTCCTTACTAGGAGGACGTCTACCTGAGTTGCATGTTGACTGCTCTTGCATGTGATCTTGTGACTGTCTCTCTTTCTGAACCATGTGTTGGCTACTGTCAAGCCATTTGCCAGACAGAAGTCCAGAATGGCTTCTCCTTCTTTATTCCTGTTGCCCCACCCATGTGGACCAAGGCAGTCCTCATATCCTATTCTGTCTGTCCCGATATGTGCATTCAAGTCACCCATTATCAACACCAATTCATGTTGTCTTGCTTTATCTAGTTAGTAGGTCTTGCAGCTGCTGTCTGAATGCATTCTTTTCCTCACTATCACAACCATAGGCTGAGATTATGAATACTGCCCTATCATTACACTGGAATCTGATTGCCATGAGTTTGTCATTCATTCTGATGATATCCCTCACTGCCTTCTGAAGCCTCTCTCTCACCACAATTCCTACACCATTTCTAGCCTGTCCCCCACCTGTTTAGTAGAGTCTGGATCCCAAGCCAAGTGGCTTTGTTGCACTGCCCTTCCATCTCATCTCTTGGATACATAGTGTGTCCAGCCTCCTCTATATCATCATGTCATCCACTTCCAAGCTGCATCCTGTCAGTGAACCTACATTAAGCATAGCAATTCTCAGTTCATGTTTGGCAGGTTGGTTGGTTTTACATCCAGCTGTCATTCAATAGAGCTATCCCAGATAACACAGGCTGGGCAACTAGGCACCGGCCAGCCACTAGCTTACTGAACCAGTGCTGCTGGAATTTATGGCAGGCACACACTGGCCAATAGGGTTACATATACCCCTCCAACCGATAGGAAGCGTTCTTGGCGTGGGTCAGAGTAGGCCGGGTTCTCAACCCGCTTATCACCGGTAACTACCCATGCCCATTTTTGGCAACATTAGTCAACATGACCGAATCACCTAGAGCCATATTTTACACCATTGAGTGGCTAACCCTGCCACGGCACACAGTCTGTGATCCGTGTTCTCCTATCTTGAGGATACTGTGCATCACAATAGATACCCTAAGCGGTCGGTATGTACAACTTCCCCCTATAGGGCACCATGTGCTGCTGTCCACAGTGCGATTTACTGGTGAATTTGAGATGAAAACAGCATGTTTTTCAGACATGGGAGAAACCCCATGGAGACACAGGGAGAACATGCAAATTCCAAACAGGCATTTGTCGGAGGTCAGGATCGAACCTTGTACCTTGTGCATGGGAGGCGAAGACCTTAACCATCTGGTTTCTCTACATACTCTCAATGCCAAAATAAATAGAGTGTAGATCAGAGGGCAGCTACTGTTGGTGCATGACTGCACTGGGTTTTACATTTGATTTGTTTAAGGTTTAGATACTTCCATTATACTGTTATATTACAGCTTGTTTTATTTTAAATTCTATTTTGGCTTAAAGTTTTTTTATTGAAGTTTTAAATGTTCTTGGCTAAGGTCAGTTATAAAGCATTCCTTTTCCATTTCACTGGCTGAAAAGGAATTAAATCTAATTAGTGGGTGGAGCTAAAATGGCATTTGAGCTGCCCTCCGTTGCTGTAAATTTGACTCTGGAAGCCTCTCTTAGTCTAATCTTATATTCTAATTTTACTGGGCACTGAAAGATTAAACTGGAAAGGCCCTCCCCTTAGACTCTTGAAGCTTGAGTTAGCCTAGTTTTTTTATCATCTCACTCACTTAGTGCACACTGTAGTATCCTAGGACTAGATTACCAATCGCTGGAGAGCCTAGTAACTCCATTTCAGGAATCAGCTTGGGATGCATGCCTCCATTTTGATCCTGGTAAGAGAAGGAGCAGAGGAACATTATTTCCCTGCCTTCTTAGAGATTACCAGTTACTGGAAAGCCTGAAAATTGCTTCATAGGAGCCAATTTAGCATTAATGTTATTGTTTTGATTCTGTTAAGAAAATGAGCAGAGATGCATTGGTTCCTACTGATCTGTGATTGAGCAGTGTGTATTTGCTTTACTGAGTGGTCTGGTTGCAGTTTTGGAAAAATCCTTTTCAGAGCCTTTGTGCAACTTTGCTGACTGTTGTTTCCAGCTGCTGCAGGTTCTATTTTAGGGTATCTACCAAAAGAAGAATATAGTAAGTGTACTAAGCCCAGCAACAGCTGGATTGATACTGCTTCTCAGGAAGCAGCTTGGGATTAATGCTACTCATTTGATTCTGGAGAGAGAAGGAGTTAAAGGTCATAGATTCCTAGATGCATGCAGCTGGGTTGAGATCAGCAGGATCTCCACTACCAAACAGTTAACACCCCCAGCATTTGTCTCATGTTTACCGACAATAATAATCATCATCACCATCTTTGATCATCGATCAACCCCCTTTCCCATTTTCTACATGGGGTCAGGGGTTGTGTCACAGATCTTCTATCACACAGTCCATTCACCTCTTTGCTGACACCCTTGTTTCCTTTTGCCTTATTTCTGTCTGTCCCAAATCTTCTTCACCAGATTGTCTTCTGCTTTTCTACATTTGTGCCAGAACCACTATAATCTGTTCTCTTTGACTTTTTCTACAGTTGGAGCTACTTTGGCTTCTGCTCTTATGTCCACATTTCTTCATCTCTCCCAGAGTGTGCATTCTACCACCCATCTTAGGTACTTCATCTCCATCATCTCTGGCTTCCTCAACTGCTCTGCCTTTACTGCCCAGTTTTCTGTACCATACAGTAGTACTGGTTGCACCACTGATTTGTACACCTTACTTTTCATCTTCTTTGGCATTCCTCTCTCATGCACTACACCAGACAGTCTATGCCAGTTGGCTGCAGCTCCTTTAATTCTAGCTTTGACCTCTTCATTCATACTTCCCTTGTCCTCAACCTCCCCTCCCAGATACTTTAGCCTGTTAACTTGTTCCTCTGCCTTTCTACAGTTTCATCCCATGTGCCTTCAGTTTTGCATTCCATGCCCCTAACCTTTGCAGAAGTTTTTGCTCAAAGTCTACCTGTAATACCAGCAACTTTGTTGATCTGTCCCCTCCATCACATTTGCTAATGTAGTCCTTCACCAATATGAACAGCAGTGGGCTCAGATCTGAAACCTGATGCACAACCACTTCCACTGGGAGGTACTCTATGAGACTGAACACTATTCATATACTTGAGTCATTGGCTCCTTGTACATAGCCTGCACTAATTCTACGACTGTTTCTGTGACTTTACACCACCACCACAGGACTGCCCAAATCAGCTTTCTTGGGACCTTGTCATATGCTTTTTCATAGGTTCATAGGTAGGTACTAGGCTATCGGCCCAAGGGCCTACGTAAGCCTAGCCAGCAAGGTTCCATAGCTTACGCCACCCAAGAAAGTTATTTTCCTGTGCCACTGTCCAGCAGAGACACAGAAGTGATCCCCGGGGTGTATTTCCTATTTTCCATCCACTCATCAAGATTTTTCTTGAAGAGTGCTAATGAAGAACTTTGCTTGACATAGATGGGTAGCTTGTTCCAGAGTATAGGAAGTCTCTGGGACAGGACTCTATCCCTCCAGCGTGTCCTGTTTATTGTGGTGACAAGGTTTAGGTCCCTAGAGCGTGTAGCTCGGAGGGATTGGGATTTCTTTAGCTGTAGCATGTCCAACAGCTCTGAGTTTGACATAGCTTTTTATGTTAGGCAGAGATCACCCCGGAGTAGGTGATATGCTACAGAGTAAAGCTGGAGTTTTTTGAGGCGGTCAGTGTAGGGCATTTGTTTGAGGTCAGTAATTCTCTTTGTGAGGTATTTCTGTGGCCTTTCCAGCTGCTGCAGATGTCTTGTGAGGTACATTCCAAAAGGGGCATTGTACTCTATAATGGGTCTAATGAGTGACGAGTAGAGGGGAACAAGGACCTCTTTTTTCCTGGATGAGAACCCTTTTATGATGAGATGTGCCACATAGAAGGACTTCCTGACTACTGTGGCGATGTGACTATCAATAGAGAGACTACTGTCCACCTGGGTCCCAAGGTCTCTTATCGTGCATTCAGTGTTAAGTAGATTGCTCCCTATGTGGTAGTTCATGGGTACAGAGTTTTTACCAAAGGGGATGACACTGCACTTTTTGGCATTGAGCTTGAGGCCATGGCTCTGACACCAAGCATCTGTCTCAGTGAGGCCCTTCTGTAGGATGTCCACATGATTTGGGGACTTGACTATGGCTCCTAGTTTGCAGTCATCTGTGAACTTCGTTAGCCAGAAGCCTTCTGTGTTAGCCGGTACTTCAGAGAAGTAGATACCAAACAGGAGAGGTCCTAGGACGGAACCCTGTGGTACTCCACTTGTCACTGCTTTGAGGTCAGATTTGGAGTCTGCAACTTTTACATTTGGTTCTGTCAATGATCCAGTTGGCAACCATTCTTTTGACATAGGGATTTATACCTAGTTTAGTGTGTTTACCTCTAATTCCAGAACTTGCTCATCTCTAGCTTCTTCTCAACCATGTTGGGAGGGTGGCCTAATGGTTAAGGTGTTTGCCTTACAAACACACAGTGCAGGGTTTGAGTCTCACAAGGGATAATTGGCTAGGCTTACAATGGCTCCCAAGGGCAGTTAGCTTAGTACTAATCTATGAAAACTATGAAAACTATGTCTTACTGCAAACAGTGGGCCAGTTGTGCTGTATCCTGATCTGAATCCTGATGCTCATCTCCCATCTTGCTTTCTACTTCTCTGAGTATTCATTTATCAACCACCATCTCTGTTCATGCAGTGTGACAGGAGTTTAATACCTTTCAACTGCACACCATTGTGAATGCCGTCTTTGTTCTTGAACACTGACACTGGTATGTGTATTCTCCAGTCACCTGGGATATGCCTTTCTGTCCACAATGCTATGTGTACCCTCAGGAGACATTTCTCCCCTATCTCACCCAGCATCTGTATCACATCCGCTGTGACCTCATCTGAGCCTGCTACTGTCCCTGCTGGTTTTACTTCTTCAAGGGTGGGCTCCTCCTCTTGCCTCCTCCTAGGCTGTGTCTGGGGAAGTACAGCTTCTGTTGTTTTCTTCATTATGAACTTCCTGGAAGCACTTCTTCCATCTGTCTTTGAAGTCCTGTGGACCGGTAAGCAGGTTGTTGCTGGTATCCCTTATGAGGGGTGTCTGACTATCTTCTTTTTCTTTCTGCCTTTGCATTGCATCCTGATATAGACCGTTTGTGCCATTTACAGACACACTTTCCAGAAGCATGTAGAGTGCCTCAGATGCCTTGTTCTTTGGTATTGCAACTCCTTTGTTAGTATCTTTGTTAGCAGACCAATATTCCTTATTAGCCTGGTCTGTTTTCTATATCTCCCACTTTTTCTTACTCTCCTTTTTTGTTTTGATGGCTTATTGGACTTCTGCATTCCATCAGAAGCTTTCCTTATGTACCTTATTTCCATACCAGGATGGACAGCATATCTGTTCTGTAGTCCTCACACATGCTGTTTTGAGGCACTGCCACTCTTTATCAACTCCACCTATTTCCTCTTCTTCTTTAGGTGCTAGAACCCTGAGTAATTCTTTGTACTGTTGTGCTTTCTCTCCAGTTAGATTTCAGGTCTTAAGCATAGACTCTGGTGACCTTAGAGCATTCTCTGGCCACTGTTTGCAGCTGATTTTGGCAACCAGTGATTTATGCTGTTGGTCAACTGTTTCACTGAGGATGACATTGCAATTGCTGATTCTGCCGCAATGCCCTTTCCTTACTATGAGGAAGTCTACCTGAGTTTCATGTTGGACAGTCTTGTATGTGATGTTGTGACTGTATCTCTACTATGTTGGCTATTATCAAGCCATGTGCTAGGCAGAAATGTAGAATGGCCTCTCCTTCTTTATCCCTGTTGCTCTACCCATGTGAATCCAGGCACCAACACCAATTCATGTTGTCCTGCTTTATCTAGTAGGTCCTGCCGCTGCTGTCTGAATCCAGTCTTTAGGTCACTATCACAACCCTGCGGTGGGGCATATGCTGAGATTATGAATAGTGCCTTTTCGTTAGGCCGGAATCTGATTACCATGAGTCTGTCATTAACTCTGATGACATTCATCCCTCACTGCCTTCTGAAGCCTCTCCCTCACCAGAATTTCCACATTTCTAGTCTGTCCTCCTCTTGAGTAGTAGACTCTGGATCCCAAGCCAAGTGGCTTTGCTGCAGTGCCCTTCCATCTTGTCTCTTCAATACATTGGATGTCCAACCTCTTCCTTACCATTGTGTCATCCACTACCATGCTGTGTCCTGTCAGTGAACCTACACTGAGTGCAGAAATTCTTAGTTTATGTTTGACAGGGTGATTGGTTTTACGTCCAGCTTTTACTAAACAGATGTATACCAGGTAACCCAAGCTGGGGCACTGGTAGTGTGATAAACCTAAAGAAGCTTCACCATCACACCTATTACTGAGAGTCAAAAAGACTGTTTTACCTGATTATTCATTGAAATCTTGTTTATGACTCCCAAAGTCAGTTACTTTGTGTCTTATCATAGTTAGAAGTTAGGTCTGATGAAGCGCTCTATGGAAGCATATGGAATTTTACGATTGAAGAATACTCATTTTTATTTATTTTTATTTTTTTATTTATGTTTTTTAATACAAGCATGAATTTTCTAACCATGATCTCCAGTTCAACCTTTTACATCCTCAGGGGTCTAATAACAGGATAGTGTATATAAGATCCACATACCTTAAACACAGGATGTCCTTAATGGGCTTATTTGTGTATGTCCCATGGTTCATAGGTTCATATGTTGGTACTAGGCTATCGGCCCTAGGGCCTATACATGCCTAGCCATAACAATTCCCTGGCTATTTCTTCCCACACTATTTACTTCTCTGGACCCCTTTCTAGCAGGGCGACTGATGTAATCCCCGGGGTGAATTTCCTTTCTCCCATCCAGTCATCAAGGTTCCTTTTGAAGAGAGCCAAAGAGGCACTCTGCTTGACATGTATGGGCAGTCTGTTACAGAGTCTGGGGAGTCTCTGGGTCAGGAACCTATCCCTCCAGCATGTTTTGTTTATTCTGATGACAAGGTTTAGATCCCTGGAGCGTGTGGCTCTGAGGGATTGGGATTTCTTTAAGTGTAGCATGTCCAACAGCTCTGGGTTTGACATGGCGTTGTTTGTTAAGCAGAGATCGCCTCTGAGTAGACGATATGCAACAGAGTATAGCTGAAGTTTTTTAAGGCGGTCAGCATAGGGCATCTGCTTTAGGCCTGTGATTCTTTTAGTGAGGTATTTTTGCGGCCTTTTCAGTTGTTGCAGATGTCTTGAGAAGTACATACCAAATGGGGCGTTGTATTCTCTATTTGGTCTAATGAGGGATGAGTACAGTGGGACAATAACCTCCTTTTTTTGGATGAAAAGCCCTTAGTGATGAGGTGTGCCACATAGAAGGATTTCCTGACTGTTGTGGTGATGTGTTTATTGAAGGTGAGACCACAGTCCACCTGTGTCCCTAAGTCTCTTATCACACTTTCAGTGTTTAGTGTACTGCCACCTATGTGGTAATTCACGGGTACATGTTTTTTCCCAAAGGGGATAACTATACATTTCTTGGTATTGAGCTTGAGCCCGTGGCTCTGGCACCATGCATCTGTTTCTGTAAGGCCCTTTTGTAGAGTATCCACATCATTTGGGGATTCAGTAATGGCTCCCAGTTTGCAGTCATCTGCAAACATTGTTAGCCAGAATCCCGTAGTGTTGGCCTGTACTTCAGAGAAGTAGATGCCAAACAAGAGCGGTCCCAGGACTGAACCCTGAGGTACTCCACTTGTGACTTGTCTGGAGCTGAATTTGAAGTCAGCTACTTTTACAGTGTGGGTTCTGTCAGCAAGCCAGTTGGCAACCCATCGAGTGATGTAGGGATTAATGCCCAGCTTAGTATGTTTATCTATGATTCCAGAGTGGGGGATGGTGTCAAAGTCTTGGCGAGGTCCAGATAAGCTGTGTGGACTACCTTACCCTTGTGCACGGCTCTGGAGACTGATTCAAAGAAGTCAATCAGGTTCAGGAGACAAGATCGGCCCTTCACAAACCCAAAATGGGTGGGTCCAGTGTTTTAAGGTTGCCAATGTCTTTGTTTATAAGTTCCATGATAATACGTTCCATGACCTTGCAGATCAGGCTCGTCAGACTGATGGGGTGGTAATTCCCGGGATCCTAGGTGGATCTCCCCTTGTGGAGTGGGATAACTGTAACTGTGCGCCACTCAGTGGGCACAAAGCCTGAGGTGAAGATATGATTAAACATGATACTTAGGTGAGGTGCCAGTTCATTTTGTAGTTCATGTAGTACACAGCCTGGGATGTCATCTGGTCCCATGGATGCTGTATTCTTAGCTTTGGAGAGTGCGTTTTTTACCTGTGTGGCCGTTATTACCGGAATTTTGCAATCTTCCGGTATTGAGATGGGCCATTTAGGGGGTGAGAGGGAGGGTGAAGTTGGCACTGAATCGATCTGCCAGGATATTGGCAGTATGAGCCTCTAACACAAGAATTTTTAAGGAATCACACAGTGAAAACAGTAGCCTAACCATTTTTTCTTGTAGTTTTACAGACTGGTTTATCTATGTGACTTGTTTTAGTTTATTAGCAGGGATGTTTACAGACACCCTTATGGTAATGGACATCAGCTGGCTTAATGTAAACTTGCAGTTTTAATTCCTAAGTGTAACAAGTTGCTTAACTAACTTCTGAAAAAAATTCCACAATAAAGGCGAATCTTATTTGAAGAAGAAGAACCAAGAGTCTTTTCTTTTTTTTAATTGTACAGGAGAATAGTTTGCAGCATTTCGAAAAATTTATTTATTTATTTACATTTGTTGACTGCGAGTGTCTGACTGGACATAGGTCCATTTTCAGCAGAGGCCTGGGGAGAAAAGCTCCACAGTTAAAATATACAGACAGTAGTTACATTGGATTTACATAGCGATTAACAATTTGATTAACATAGCAATTAACAATTACAAGCATAGTTACAGATGAAGAACATAGTACATCAGTAGACAACTAGAATCTTTATCTGCGAAGTACATAACAGACATTAACAATTGTTACAATAAGAAGTTCCTGCTGTATAATAAGTAGTAGGCTTATGAGCATCCGAGCTTGCTATAATCAAGGTAGTTAGTAGGGTGGAAAGAAATGTAGTGGTCAGATGGGGTGGGTGATATTAGAGTGGAAGTTGCAAGGGCATAAAATTAAAAATAAAAAATAAAAATCTCTAAAGATGTATGTTAAGCTCAGAGCTCAATCTGGTGGTTTGATTAGCTTAAAGCTATTCGGACACACGCCTAAATTTGTGTGAGAAAGTTTAGAAACACTCCCCAGTATTGTGCAGAGCTAACGGTAAATGAATCACATACTTGTACCCATGTGGCAAAGAAAATCTACTAGCCGATAAATTTAGCTCTAACTTCACCATTCTCTCACCGCCTACATTCCCACTTCTCCTACCACATCTACACCCATCCTTTAAATCTCCAATGAATAAGTCGCCAAGGCAATATCCAAGGCCAAGACTTCTGCTTCTGTGGGGGCTAGATAACACAGTGGGCTGCTTAATGACCTGCCTGAAACAAGTACCTGTCAAAACCCTTACAGAGACTATTCATTGTCAGCCTTCAAACAGGCTTTGTACAAAATGAATGGAGGACAGCAGCTCCCATCCTCTTGCACAAATGTGGGGGTGTCAGTAGACCCAGAAAATTATAGACCTATAAGATTGATCAGCCTCATCTGTAAGGCTGTTGAAGGATTGTTACAGAATTAATAAATAAGGACATAGGTAACCTACAAACTCTCAACCCAAGCCAGTTTGGATTTGTCAAGGGCAGATCATGCCTGCTTAACCTGGTTGACTTCTTTGCAGAGGTTAATGAAGCAATCTGTGGGGGCAAATCATTACACACCATATATCTAGACCTCTCAAATGTGTTCAGCACTATCCCACACTCAAATATCATAGCTAAACTACCTCAGCTATTTGTTAATTTCCATGTAGTTCATTAGATAGCAAATTGACCCACAAACAGAACCTAGGAATTTATGGTGGGCTAATGTACCTCCTCCAAAAGACCTGTCACTAACAGTGTACCTCAGGGCTCCATCCTTGGCCAATTCTCTTTTACATTTACTTCTCAGAAGTCAAAGCTACTGTTCTAGTTTGCAGATGACTGTAAACTTAGTCCCATCATAAACTTCCTAGAGGACACCAGAATCCTCCAAGAGGGCCTTTCCCAAAACAATAGCTGGTGTCAAACCTATGGGCTAAAACTAAATCCCAAGAAATGCCTTCAGCAGACACTCTGGTGACATAGAGGAAGAAAGTCATGACTACAGACAGAGTAGTAAGGACGGATGAGTATTACTATCCCGGATAGGAGAGCATTTGTTGATCAGTCTCCCTTAGGAGAGGTACGGTCTGAAAAAGGGAGTTGCCCTAAGACATAATCGATGAGGGTGGGAGGTGGAAAAGGGTGTTGGTAGCACATATGCAGGATAAAAAAAAGCCAGGACAGATGAAAAAAGGGCCAAGCCCCCAGGATACCCTTAAGATTCATGACCAGCCCCAGCAGTACCAGAGTAAGTCCGAGCAGGGGTAGGACATAAACTGCTAGACTCAGCATGGATGTGAGGTACTAGGGAGCCAGGCCAGTTAACTGATGTCCCAAGGGGATCAAAATAAGTTAAAAAATAGTATCCTTTAGCAAGCAAGAAGTCCCTTGTAACTATCATGTTGATAACACACCCCTAAAAATTGATCCATTTGTTAGGAACCTGGGAACCTATGTAGGCAATGAACTGTTCTTTGATCACCATGTATCAACTGTCTAGCATTTACGTTCAGGGATGTGATCATTCCACTATATTCTGCTCTCAGCAGGCCAGTCGTTGAGTAAAATACCCCCTTTGGTATGTAACAACAATACAATATACAGTATCCCAGCTCAGAAAATAAATACTGAAAAAATAAAAACAAAAATTCTCTTCTATACAGAAAAAGGCTTCAACCATGCTGTTCACAAAATGTGGAACAATAACCATGAATTCTCAAGTGATTTAGCACCATTGACCCTCATGGATAGGGGCAACATGTAAATGTTCTGCTTATTTCTGGGTTATTTGTACATAAAGTATAAGGATTAAAATTCATGGGACCATGTGATGTCTAGTTGCATCTCCTTGCCTAAAACTTGAGTGACAGACAGTGGATATTTGAGGTTGAGCTGCCTCTTTTTTCTGTAAAATAGTTTAACCTGCTGATTGGTTCAAGGAATAGGTCTTGGCTTTTCATAACATACCATGTTGAGAAGCATGCTGTAATGGCATTTCCTAGAACCTCTGTGAACTTGGACAGACTTTTAAGTTGACTTCATCTTAGTAATGAGTGAAGATGTTTCTCCTTTGAATGCAGAAAAATGGCCATAATTATAAAACTACCCAGTTTTTCAAACAGTTTTCAAAAGACACATCTGATGACTTTGAAAAAAAATCTTCAAAAATGTATGCTTTAGCATTTTGCATGTATATATGAGAATACAAGCCTAGCCTCAGTAGCTCAGCAGGGAGAAAAAGGTAGTACATTTGCCCTTGGTGCTGAAGGCTGTGGGTTCTGTTTCCACACCAGGTGTTTGGATTAATTTGGGGCAGGGTTGGCATAATGGTTCATATCACAATGTAAAGAGGTGGGTTCTGACCTTTGGCTATGCTTTAATAGTATGCAGACTTTTTGCCTATTTTGCCTAGCAGAGACAGATCTAGCACTAGGTGAACCTAGACAGGTTACCTAGGGTCCACTGGCTTGGGGGCCCACTAGCCAAGGGACTGCCACAAAAACTTACATTTCTTCTTTAAAATGCATGCAGAGCGCATCCTTAGTAGCATCTGTACATGTGTCTTTAGTATGATACATGCACATTTAAGCTGAAAAGGACCACACAATTTTTGAGCATGGATTTGGAGTTAAATTTAAATGGAGCATGCAGTTTTCGAGCATGGATGTGGAGTTAACTTTAACAAACTTGTATCTACAGTATTTCTAGGTCTATCAAAAGCCTTTGACTTGGTCTGTCACAGAAACTCCTCATTTAGTTTTCCACCCTGTGTGTAGCATCTCCATCTATTCTGTAGCTACCTTACCACCAGGCAAAACAGTAAAATGGCAAAGGTCTATCTCCACATAACTTCCCACTTCCACAGGAGTCCCAAAGGATCCATCATTGGCCCCCTACTGTTCAATATTTTTATCAGTAAGCTACATTCATCTTCTTGTGAAGGCACCTTGATTCAATATGCAGATGACTCTACCATCTCTGCTCTTCAAACACCTTAACTCACCTCCAAGAAACCACTCAACAAGCTGTCATCTCCATTGAAACGTGACTTACAGAAGCACAACTCCTACTCAACCCCTCAAAAAAGAAACTCCTCCACTTTATCCCCAAAACTTTCATCCCTAACAAACCATCTTTCTAAATCTTTTCAGCAAATGGCATTGAAATCGCGTTAGTCCACCATACTAAACTATTAGGAGTCGTAATAGATGGTAATCTTAAATTTGACTTCCACATGTAAAACAATATCAAGAAAACCCATCAAAAATTAGGCATGCTAGACAGAAACAATCATTTTCTGAGCACACACACAAAAATTACTCTAGCCAAAAGCTACCTTCTGCTCTCCCAACTCGATGGAGCACCAATTATAATCAATTTGCAGTCATCCATAAAAAACAAACTTGATAGCTGCTAGAAAGTTTCCTACTAATTCATCCTCCTTTACCCATCACTGCAACTTTCTGCATACCCTTAGCTGGCTGGAACTCCTCCTCCACCTCTCCCACATTCAACTTATAACATTACATAAAATCACACACAGAGCATTAGCCTACCCAGCTTTTACCCCTTTACTCAATATGTATTTTCCAAAAAGAACTCTTAGATCAGAGGACAAACAACTTCTCACCATAAATAAATCAGATAACCCCCCTGGACAAAGCCTAAACTTGTACTTGGTAACAAAAAAGAAATGTAACTCTTTAACTCTAAATGCACCCTAAAAGAATACTTTACAAAATCTTGGACCTTCTCCTGTTCCAATTCTGGCTGAACTTACTAT
Source organism: Protopterus annectens (assembly GCF_019279795.1). Classification (NCBI taxonomy): domain Eukaryota; kingdom Metazoa; phylum Chordata; order Ceratodontiformes; family Protopteridae; genus Protopterus; species Protopterus annectens. The sequence continues at coordinate 475,842,402 of NC_056729.1, forward strand.
ACTTCACTCACCCTCTTCAACCTAGATCACACTCACAGTCCTTTCCAGCCTTCTACTCCACTCCTTTTTGTTTTCTCCACTACCTTATCTTATTTAATTTGTCACTGAAGACCTTTCCTCTGCCTCTTTCCTCCCTACTGACCTAAGCTACCTAATGACTCCCTACCCTGCACTCTTCTTATAATCTCCTTCTCTCCATCCTTCTACATTATATAACTATAAAATGAACACCTCTCTCATACAAAGACATCATTCAATTTCATCTCACTAACTCTAATCATGTAATCTCTGATATCTCTTTAAGTATATTATTAGAGTTGTCTCAGGTCTCATTTACTAATCTATGTAACAAATAATATGACTATTGAATTTTTCCTCACATATTTTCTGCTATGAAACATATGTTCTATGTTTTTCTCATTACAACCTTTTTCACTCTTTATGTTTTATAGCCTAACATGATACTATGTGATTTAAAATATTTGTACTTGCTGTTTTCTAATGTAACATCATACTTTGTGATTGAAAATATCTGTACTTGATCTTTGAAATATTGTGATTGTGCAGCTTTTCTCCCCGGGCCGGTGCTGAAAATGGGCACTTTCTGGTCCAGTCGGACTTACCGGTAAACAAATGTCAAATAAATAAATTGAACTGAAATGGAGCCCACAATTTGAAGTTATGCTGTTGGCATTCTAGGGGTCATTCATGAAAGTGTGTGTGTGTGTGTGTGTGTGTGTGTGTGTGTGTGTGTGTGTGTGTTTGTGTACAATGCCTCAGCTAGGGATGGCAGGTTGGTTAACTGATTCAGCCTAAAACCCTGTGCCTTCAATACAGGACCCTAGAGACTGAGTCCTCAACACCAACTGTCATCAGTAAGGACTGTTGAGATTCTGTGCATTTTCAAAGAATGTTGAGCTTCTGTGCATTTTCAAGGAATGTTGAGTTTCAGGGGAAGAGAAGTTTACAGTTGCTCATGCTACGACTGTTTTCAGTGTGTTGCTGTTTTGTTTATCAAATGGCCATAATCAGTGTTTGTGCTATAAATTTCAAAAGTGGTGTCAGTAGCACAATAGGTAGCATGCTTTCCTTTGATGCAGAAGGTTGTGGGTTCTACCCTAACATCATGTTCATGGAGTGCTGATATTGTAGTGCCTTTTTTAAGAGAGGATGGGGAGTGGTTGCTGCACTCCTGAGTGTGTCCTCCTTTGAATGAGATATCTAGTACCTATGAATCTGTTGCCACTTTTGCAGCCATTCCCTATTGCAATATTACCAGCTTACCAATTTTTTAAATGAGACATGGGCAGTTTATTCTTCAAGAGCAGCAGGCACTGAATTTGTACAAGAAACACTGAAATGTAAAACTTGCCATCAGTGGCTTCTTCATTAGTTATATATCTCTTTAATGTGGAATTATTCAGATGACATTTACTTCTGCAAAGATTGGAAATATTGACTGATATTGGTGGATTGTAATGACAGACGTTTGAGTGACCTTTTGAGGTTGAAATGCTCTGTAATGGGTAGTTTTGCCCCTGTTGGTTCATACATTTTGTTTCATTGCTTACTGGAAAAATTTTCAAACCTACAAATTTAAAACACAATAATAAGTGATGCTGTGTTATACAAGGTGTGTAATTTAACACAATCAGGATGGTGCATCAAAAAACACATGGATGTATGCATAGTCTAAAACATATGTGCAAGGAGCCTATGGCTTGAAAACAGCCCAAAGGTAAACTTAATCCACCACTGGCCAGATGCATTTTCTTTGAACGTGAGTTTCAATGTCATTTCAATGAATGTGAGTTTCAAGGGCAGTGAAGGTTACTGTTCATGCTAAGTTCATTTTCATTGTGAGACTGTATTGGTTTGTTTAGCAAATAGTAGCAGTGTTTGGGCTACAAAAGTTTTACATATCTCTATTCATTGTAGAAGTAAAGCAGAAAATAGTATGCACACTGACAGGCTTGAACAGTGTTTAAGGTAACTGGGGAGAAATAGCCAAGTAATGGGACACTGGAATAAGTGGGGGGGGGGGTGCTGATCCATTACTTACCTAAGGCCCTACTTGACCATGATCCAGCTCCTTTGCCTAATGTTTACCTATGAAATGACCGACAATACTTTGCACAACATGTCTTTAGACTCTCCAGTTCCTTTTTAACACAGCACACTTATGGCTCCAGATGATCCTGCACACAGTTTTCTTCCGGCAGGCACAGTGGTTGTCATGGTGCAGGATGCTGCTGTTATAAGGACAGTTTTTCCATAAGTTCAAAGGCAGTAACTAGATCTACTGTCTAGGAGACCATTAAGGTGCCTAGCTCAAATTCCCAAGTATTGCCCCAAAGCACTGTCTGTTTAAGTAACACACAGTTAGCAAATGAAGATGAAAAACTTCCAACTCTGTATCTTTCAAACAGGCAACAGCTCATTAAGTCAGAGTGTAGTCCTGTGGACTAACTACCAGATGACCACCTTATCTATCGCTGTGTTGATTCATAGCTATAGTGTATACCAGTAAAGGTTTGGTCCTAAAATAAATTAAGTGGTCAAAACGCAAGAACACTGACATCAGGGCAAATTGTATATAATATAGCAGTTTGTTTGACTTGCTATGTATTTGACATTTACTTAATATCAAGTGTTTGCATTTCTCCTTTCATGTAACCAGAGTATAATGAAAAAAGTCATGACACTTAAATAATATATTACAGAACAATGGAGTCATTCCTTAATTTTTCTTCAGTAGATAATAGGGCAGCAAAACACACAAACAACAGCAGAAGTATAAATTACATAATGAATATATTTGTGCAATATATTATATAATTATGTTGCTTATGTCTGTGTATGATATATTGTAATCTGGAGGACGCAGGGTAATTGGAGTAATAAGAAGATAGCACAGTAAAGGACATTTTAACAGTATGTATGTTACAGAAGTAAATATACAGCTTTATTGTGAGTAACATCAATCAGCCAATCAGTGACCAGGTCATACTGGAGCTTTTTATCCCTGAGCCTCCACTGAAAATGGGCTTTGCTCAGTTGGACTTTCCTAGTAAACAAAGACAAATAAGCAAGTAAAATTTTACTTCAGTAAGACATATCCACTGAACCAAAGTGTGGGAGTCCTTCAAAGAATCCTGATTGCTGCCTTGCTGAAATACAAATGGTCAAACAAGCATCAGTAAAATGACGAACTTGAGTGTACAGCAGACATTCACCAATATCCGTACTATAGAAGGGCTAGTAAATGTAATTACTGTTCAGCAAACTCAAGCATCGACTCTATGCTCTATCGAAACCTATTTCAAATTTTTTTCTAGTAGTTCTGCTTAGATAATCATAGTCATTGTTGAAGGGAAAAGTGCAGCATTATTTAATGTTTTTAAGACTTACCACAGCAAATTCCAGAATTAGACTTTCCAAGGAGAATATACATATTGTGGCAAAGAGAAAAATGCAGATTAGATTGGTATGCATTCACAAATCTCTTGTTCTTTCCCAGCTCTTCAAAATGGTGACTGTAGTAAATAAAGATGATGAATTCAGAAGTTTTCTAGAAGAAAAGGTATTCACAAAACAGGCACATGCATTTTGAAATTTTTTTATATTTATTATAATACTCAAGGAACTTCTTCCCATCTTGCGGCTGCATTCATTGGATCTGAGAGAATCTTTTGACATCTGAAAGTTAGAACAGTACTTTTGCTCACTGTTTTATGTACAGGATGTGTTGTTATCGTGAACCACCTCTCAGTAATAATGGTGGTAACTATTTGAATGGTTAGAACACACATTAGCAAGTCCTATAATATGGGAAGTGAATGGACAAGAAAACAAACTTACATATATTACGTCCTAGATTACTGTTTCTTAGAAGATCCACTTTTCTTTGAAGTATCTTGGACTCAATATATATATAAATCTGGGGGTGTAACCACTACATTAAGAAGTTTAAAATAGAAGAACAATGTTCAAGATTCACCCTTCTTCTGGATTTTCCATCTTTTTTTCCAGTTTCTCTACACTTGATGTTGTAATTGCTATCACCATTCATTATGGAGCAAACTGTGGTTACACCATACCGTAGCTAACATTTAAGTTGTATCAATGAATGTTTACACAGTTGCAGATTGCTAGTTTAGGGTAGTGAAATCACAGCAGTAAAACTGTTTTCCATAAACTCTTGGACTGGAGGTTGCTATAGTGACAAAAAAAAAAAAGATTGCCTCAGAGGGACATCTTGGAGAGGGTGGTAGCAAAATGAGTTGATTGTGTTAAATGTAGAATAATGTAAGGAAATAGTTAGCACTTCAGTTTGTCAGAAACACTGTTTCCATTATTGTTTGCCATCAATAACAAACTGTAAAATAAATATTTCACATACTGTCTACATGCACACAATCAAAAGAAATGAAAAAAAAACACAGACTGCAATAATAAATAACTAACAATGCAGTACAATTCTGGAGTAGATGTAATAGCAATGATTAACATTAGATGTGTTGGCTGTTGAGAATTTATCCACTTGTTCTTCTGATAGACCAATGATGCTTCACCCTCATGGTCTTAAGTGCAGCACAAATGGATAAACACTAAACAGCCCACATCCCAACAGCTGTTCTGCAGATATTACTGTAATGGTACAGGTTCTGGATTTTGACAATTTTTTAGGCTTCACAGTATGTAGAAGACAGGAACAAAAAAACACTAAATGCATTCGATTTTATATATACATATATGTATTGTAACCTAATAGTCCTTATTGTGCTGCTTTTTTGCAGAGTCTAGATTTTTGCCGTATAGTATATTTATGCCAGCATCTGAAGCTTCTACTGTGCTTCAGCATGGTGACCCAACTTGGGAAGCTGCATTAAATGTCTACTTTTGACAGAGCTGTATGCTCAGCTGTTTGAACAAAGCTTTATGCAGACACAGTGTAAAGTTTCAGCTTTGCTTAACTTGCTGTTTTACTATAATTGCCATAGTATTCAGAAATATTGCAGCCAACCCTAGGAATTCCCCTACCCAAGACTGCATTTGCCATAAGTACCATGAGAGGCAGATGAACTTTGTTTTACTTCTTTTAACAATTGCACTTGTAGATAAGTGATAGCTGATCATTGATGTACTGAGGTCTGCAGCGCAGGGCATGCACAAGACACATCAGAACATAGGATTTTTCTTTGTCAGAAGTATATACATATACCCTGTCTGTGTAGCCCCTCATGCCATTGCTAACTGCATGGATGACACTGGACTACTAAGCTGTGTTTTACTTACTAAATATGTGGCAAAGTACAGCGAATGTCACAGTAAGGTTCAGTACAGTGAAAGTGTGAATGTGAGACAAGCCAGCAACTACTGTGGAGACTCAAATAAAATACAATAAATGTGTCTATTGAAATATGACTATGTTCAGTTTATTAACAAAGTTAAAACTCTCACAACTGCTAGTAATAATCATTAATTTCAGAGAAATGCTTTTTCAGGCATAAAAACAAAATAAATACAGCAGTTAAATACAGACCAGTTATCAAATTTCATTGGTTCAAAAAATCAAACCCTACTAGATTGGTTAAAATTAAGTAAACTTGATTGGTAAAAGATGAAATATCTATGTCCAGTAACATCAAGAATGATAATAGCCAATAGCGCAAAATACCCAAATCTTATTATGCAGTTCCTTAAGGATTGGTTTGGTACTTAATGTTCCATTAAGCCCAGGTAATTGGTGATAGGATCATAGGAAGTTGGTTATTAGCCCTGAGGCCCTTACAAGCCTAGCCAAGAATTTAACCCATGTTCTGACAAGTCAACCCTTGATGCTCCTGTCCAGCAGGGACACAGGTGGAATGACAGGATCTATTTTCTGTTCCACATCCAGTTATCCAGGTGCGGTTAAAAGGGTTAATGAGGTATTCTTCTTTTTGTGGCGAGGGAGTCTGTTCCACAGAAGGGGGAGTCTCTGGGACACAAATCTGTCCCGCCAACAAGTCCTGTTGATGTCATAGACCAGGTTGAGGTCACGTGTGTGGGTTATTCGAGTGGAGCTTGACTTGCAGATATGCATCTGTCCCATCAAGGCGGGGTCTGAGATTGCTTTGTATGCCAGACAGAGGTCACTTCTGATGAGTCTGGATGAGAGTGAGTAGAGGGACAGGGCCTTTAGCCTATCTGTGGTCTCTCCAGCTGCTATGACCTCCTTGTCTCTGGATAAGATACTATTACTAATGAGATGGACCATGTAAAAAGCTTTCGAGCTCTCAATATCCAATTAAGTTCTGCCTTTTCTGTAAGGTTAACTTTGTTACCTCCTCTAAATGGATTTGAAACATTTTGTAAAATAGAAAATGTAAATATATGTCTGTCATCATTCATATTAATATGCTTAAACAGAGCATTAATATGCACTTTCCTTGCAGTATATGACATATGACTACATATACACTGTTTTCTATTCATTTTGCCTGCGTAGTAGGCTGGACATACTGAACATTTTGCTGTAAAAAGTCACATTTTTGCTATTACAAATATCAAATGCCATCAGTTTAAAAGGTTTCAGCAAAATCGGATGTATTACAATGTCTCTAACTAATATATGTGAGCAGTATATGCAATTATAACATTTGTAAGTTCCTTTCTTGTTAACAGCAGTGTTGTTAGTTGTTTTCTGCTGTTGCTTATAACATAAGTGACTCTTTAACTTCTGTGCTTTTTTGTAGCCAAATGACAATTTACATGAAGTACCATTATTAACTTCTGGAATCTGTTCAATACTCAGTCGATATTTTCTCAAAATGCCTTGTATCTTAGTAGCTTTATCATAGGTTAACATGCATCTATAGTTGTTAGTTTTATATTTATCTATAGAAATAGGTGTCGTCTGTGGTGGAGCTGAAAATACAGGTTTATAATAGGGATCATTTTTGAACAATGTATCTTTTTTAAATGCCTCAATTTTATTGACCTTATAACCTTTTTTTTTAAATATTTTGTTAAATTATTCATCTGGTGGTGTACATTATTAACATCAATATTCAGGCAGGACATTCTTGCCATTTGACCTATGATGATGTTATCAAAAATAAAGGCTAGATGGATGCTAGATCTGTGCAAATAACTATTATGTTTTATTTCTTTCTTATAGAGGGCTGTACCTAAGGTACCTAAATGTTCCTTAAATATTGTAATATCCAAAAAAATCTATCTTGGTCTCATTTATGTGGCTCTTAAATCGTAAAAAAAAACTTGTAGTAGTAGTAGAAATAAAAGTAAAAAAAGATTTGAATAAGGTAATATTCCCATCCCATATAATAAAGGGATCATCCACAAACCTATGGTAGAAAAATACATTCTGAAAAAATGGATGATAATCAGCATTAAGAATAAAGTGTTGTTCCGAGTTATACGTTACAATATTGGCATAAGTGTTAGCCATTGGCATACCAATAACTACCCCTCAATATTGTTTGTACAACTTATTTTGAAATATGATGTTATTAGTTAGCACAACATCCAGTAGTTCACTGATGGCATTAATGGATGACCTATCAAAGTTCATTGCTGAAAGTAGGTGTGAACAAACTATATCTATCCCTTCCCAATTTGGAATGATGGTAAATAGGGAATCTATATCAAAAGTGATCAGAAGACATTTACTACAATCATTAGATGCTGACCATTCATAAACTGCTTCAAAACATCTGGAGTATCTTTGAGTATTGTAGGAACGTTTCTTAAACTTATTTTCGGTGTGTGATCTAAATATTTAGATATAGGTTCAGTAGTCCACCCTAATACTGTGGGTCTAAATGGCAGGGAAATAGTAGATTTATGAATTTTAGGATTACCATAAAATAATGGAATTCTAGGATGTTAACATGGAAATAATTATGCATGTCCAGAGTTATCTGATCTTCCATAAGTATATCAAGTAATGTCAGTTCGACATGTTTTCTTATCAAGACCCCTCCCTGCTTTTTTTGTTACAACCATCCCAACGTCTAGCCAAGGAAACCTGTTGCCCCTGCACATATATTGTGCTCCCAGCTTCCGTAAGGACTAAGAAAGTATGTTCCACCTTGGACCTACCTATTAAACTACATTATATATTTATTTAGAACTACCTAGCAATTAGAATAACTAAGCTAGACTACATTATATATTTATTTATAACTACCTAGCAACTAGAATATCTAAGCTAGTGAGCAGGGAAACCAGCAGCAAATATTTTCTCCTCTACACCCCAATAGTAATTTGCTTCTTTTCACCCCCTTACCTACATTTATCTGCAACTCCTCTCTCTAGCTGTATCTAATACTATTACTTTCGTCCACCATACTTTCTGCCCACTAGGTGGCACCAATTTCCTATCTAGAGTTACACCTTGTACTCTGAATTCCCTACTATCTGTTCTTAATACTTTTATAGCTCTTATCCCTTGACGAGCTGAAACTCCTCTTGCTACTAGGACCTATTCCTCTCACCACTATCCAGCTGTACTCTGTTTTCTTCTCTTTATTCCACTATCACTCACTACCTCTCTCCTGCATTACCACACTCTACTCACCCAGTGACACCTCAGGAGTCTGCGGCTCCCTGATTGTCTCTGTAGACTCTCTCTTGCCTGCTATAACCCGCTCCGTTCGCCCTGCGGGCTCACTCCGCTCCCCTACCCTACCCCCAATTCCCACCCACCCCCAGGGGTCCTACCTTTATACTTACCAAGCCACTCCCTTTCATTCCTATCAAATCATCTTTCATCACTCTGTACAAACCTACCACTTATACAACCACTCACATACTAATAATCACTCTCCAATACATCTTTTACACCCATTTAGTCCACACCCTCATTAACTCCAACCTCCTAATTTCCTACTATATTTTATCACCTCCTTCACCATGACCTTTACTTATACACTCATTTACATAAAGCTGCCACTCCTCCTTTTACTACTATCTATCCTCTCTATTCCCTATACTCTCACTTACTACGAAAACCTACAATTCTCATCTTCTCACCAATCCCTTAAACAAACATTAATAATAAATCTTGAAATCCTTAGCCATTCTAACATAACATCCTCCTCAATCCTATCTATCACCTAAATACCACAGAGTAGCTCATTTTACATTTACACATTTTAGGAAAGCACAACTTAACTACACTAAACCACTGAAGTATCCATATAGTCCTCTCAAATATCCACTCCTTCATGGGGACATTCATCCCAACCCAGGACCCTATAACAACACCATAAGACAACTCACCCACTCTTTCACTCCCAGTAATTCACTACTTATAGCTCATCTCAATATAAGAAGTGTTAACAATAAAGTAAGCCAACTGCACGCTCTACTAGATACTCACTCTTTTGATATCCTATGCTTAACTGAAACCTGGCTTAAACCAGTTACAAAAGACAATGAAATACTCCCACCTGGTTATAACATCCTGAGGTTAGACTGAACTACCAAAAAGGGTGGTGGGGTAGCAATACTGCACAAATCTGATTTACAGGTCTCATCCATACAGGTACAACCCCCTCTAGAAACCAATGTGGAAATTCTTATTGCCAAACTCCAGCTCAATAATACTAAATCTATTAACATAATATGCTCCTACCTACCCCCAGGCAATAACATTAGCATCATAGAAAGTATCCTCTGCTGGCTTTCTACATCCTTCCCTCAAGAAACCATAGTACTCGGTGATTTTAATATAGACTGGAACTCCTGTACCACTTTAGAACCCACAACCCATATAAACCTCTACGGCTTCTCTCAAACTATTACCACCCCCACTAGGATCCATAAACCCACAGGCAAAGCAAGTATATTAGACTGGATCTTAATAAACTGCCACTCTCTCTCTTACAAAGTAAGTGTCCTTCCTGATGATATTAGTGACCACTCACTAACCTACCTATGTAGACAAAAATCCTATATTCCAAATCAACCTACCTTTAAAATCACCCACAACAAAAAAAAATTTAATCCAGTCAATTTTCAAACTGAGCTTCAAGCCTGTGACTGGTCACCCTTAAGGCACCTGCCAATTGATGAAGCAGTATCCCATTTTAACTCCACATTCCTACAAATTTTAGAATTCCATGCCCCCTCACGCTCCATAAGAACTAGATGCAAAGCAGCCCCATGACTCACTAAAGAAACCAGACAACAAATCCTACAAAGAAACAAAATCTGGTCCAAATGGAGAAACACCAAAGACCCAATTGATCAGCAACACTTTAGACAACTAAAAAATGCAACCAAAAAATCAATACTTCAGGATAAAAAACACTATTTCTTCAAACTCCGACAAAATCACCATAGTCAACCCAAAAGCTTCTGGTCAGGCATAAATAAACTCTTACATCCAGGACTCTCTAAAACACCGACCCCATCTGGTCTCTCCCAGAACTCTCCAAATGAGATTGCTAATGCTTTTAACAGCTTTTTTACTGAAACTATTCAATCTCTAGCAAACTCCCTACCACCTCTCAACCCTACCCAATCACCATCCCCCACTACCTTACCACCTACCTTTTACTTAAAACCTATTCCCACAGCCCTCATCTATACTCTGCTTCATAAGCTCAAACCCTGTACACCCTCAGCCGATCTCCTACCACCTGAATACCTTCAAACTGCTGCTAAAGCTCTTGCCTACCCCATCTCTATTCTTATTAATAGAACCATAACTGAAGGCTCCATTCCTTCACTATGGAAAAATCTCTCATATAATCCCACTTCACAAAGGAGGGAACTCAACTGAACTCTCTAACTTCCGGCCCATAGCCCTACTATCACCACTAGCCAAAATTATGGAAAAATGTATCCACCAACAAATTCTTGACCACATTCTCCAATATAACCTCCTAGCTGACTGTCAACATGGTTTTAAACCATTCCACAGTACCACTACTGCTCTCCTATCCTTTACAGACTGTATTAATAAACATCGTAACAATAACATGCTCTCCTCTGCACTATTCTTTGATCTCTCAAAAGCTTTTGATATGGTCAACCATCAATTATTACTCAATACACTCACCTCATTCTCACTTGACACACAGGCATTACAGTGGTTCAAGTCCTATATGCACAATAGACAGCAAGCTGTCCTTTGGGATAATAATCTATCCAAGCATCTCCCTGTTACCCTTGGTGTCCCACAGGGATCTATCCTGGGACCTCTACTATTCTCCATATTCATTAACGACCTTTCTACTAATCTACCTCTACCTACCTGCATACAATACGCAGATGACTCCACTTTGATTTGTAAAGCAACCACCTTATCTGAACTCCAGGCCATCACCCAATCAGTATTCAACCATGTTGAAAACTGGCTCCAACAACATCATCTCCTCCTTAATGCCAAAAAAAACAAGCTATTATTATTTACTCCAACTAACAAATCCACCCCACTAGATTTCTCTATTACCTCCATTGATGGTACAATCATAGCTCCTGACCCAACTACAAAACTCTTAGGTGTATTGATTGACCACAACCTCAACTTTGATGCTCATATTAATGCCACCATCAAAACTGTAAACAGAAAACTTGGATCCTTATATAGAATAAAACCTTTTCTTACACCAGAAGCCAGAACTACTATTTCCCAGACCCATCTGATCTCCACCCTCTTTTATGCCTCTCCAGTTTATACGAATCTTTCCAAAAGCAACCTAAACAAACTGTCCACTTCGTATAACAATATTGCCAGGTTTGCTACTGGGTCCTCATTTAGAACACATCACTGTCTAAACCTAAAACTTCTAGGATGGCTTGAACTAAATAACCAGCTAAAATTTCAACAACTCTCCATTACTCATAAAATACTATATCAACCTAGTAAGACTCCTATTCTCAGTAGCCTTATCTCCCCCTACACAAACCTTTCTAACCTTCGCTCAGCAAATAAACTACTGGTTACCTCCCTGAAATCCCACAACAAGGCAGGTGATTCTCTTTTCTCTAATTCTGTGGTGAAGGTTTGGAACATACTTCCCACTAATCTTACATCTCTTTCATCATTACCTCTCTTTAAAAATCAACTAAAAATTCACTTAAAATCACAATGGCTTTGTCCTTGTACTAACCCCCCCCCCCCACCATTACCTTTTCTATATCTCTCCTCCTTACCCACTTTGAAGTATAACAGCAATTCCTCACTCTTCCCCATCCTAGTATCTTATTCCCAACATGCTATCACGGGGCATGCTCCTTATTACTTATTCATTCCTCTGTGAACTCTTATCTTCCCACCTCATACATAAACCTTTCTATTTCTTCCACTTTGACTATAATTACTTCCTCTTGTACTTACCCTCCAGATTTTTTCTCCTACTTCCCTGTCCTCTAAAATTTCACCATCTACCCTGTGTTTTACACCTTACATTACCTTTTTATTCACCTTTCATAACCTTTTTATAGCATTTTTAAAGACACAGTCTTACCCTCTATACTAATATTGAATTATTTACCCCTTTCTCTTGGTCTTAATACCGCATTCTACCTTATTAACCTACTACTCACAATCTGTTTATTTTTAGTTTCTATATATAACCTAAGCTGATGGAGAAATTTTTATTTTACTTTACATATTGCATGTATCCTTTTTTGTATTGTGTTTCTTTTGTATTGTCTTGATTTTATCTAGTTTAAAAGCGGAGCTTTTCTCCCCGGGCCTCTACTGAAAATGGACATATATCCAGTTGGACTAGCCCGGTCAACAAATGTAAAATAAAAAAAAAATAAATAAAATCATTGCACATTCATTTATCAATTTCCTGATAATCATCAGAATTTAACATGGCATAAATCTGATCTAAATAAGAGTTGCTATCCATTATAACTATACGTCCACCCTTATCAGCAGATTTAATCACAATTGTATCAGTATTAGTCAAGTCATGTAATGCTTTCATTTGTTCATTAGTCAAGTTATAAAATGAACTTATATTGTTCTTATTATACAAGCTATAAATATGCTCCAGTGTTTTCTGAAATGCAGAAATTAAAGGATGTGAAGGAGGTATAAAAATACTTTTACGCTTACATTGTGTTGGCTCTGTATTATTCTGCTTGCAAAAAAAGCTTTTAAAAGTAAATTTAGAGCAAAGAATTTAAAATCTATAAGTACTTGTGATACCTCAATATAATATGCTGGAATGAATGACAGACCTTTGTTAAGAACCGAAAGTTCATGTTCTGACAGTATGTGTTTAGATATATTAAACACTGAAGTCTGAGATTAATTTATTTCTTGGTTTGGCTTCTCGTCTGTGGCCTTCAATCCATCCTTTGCCCTTTTCCTTTGTTTGGATTGTTGCCATGCTTTGGGTTCCAGTAGTGGTAGGGGATGTTGTCCATTTGAATGAAAATCCATTGGATCCAATGCTGATAAAATGTTACCATTAGCTATAGTGGCAGTTTGCAGTGTAGGAGTTGAAGACATATCAATAGTGTCCATATTCTCTGATTTGTTGATCTACACATTTTGAAAATCATAAAAAAAATGGTAGTAGTAGAAATAAAAGTAAAAAAAGATTCAAATAGAGCAACATTTAACTGAGACTAAGAAAAGAAAGATCAAACGTGACCTGAATTATTTTAAATCTGGACGAGTATTGATCTGGTCCTATCATATAAAATCAAATCTTCAGATCATCCTTTTCTGTTTGTTCCTGAGAGATAGGTTGAAGTCTGATGATTGACTGCTGTCAAGCAAGCAGTCAAGATCTCTTGCTTGTTCCTTTGTTAAGCCACCATTTGTTTAGCCATTTGTGTGCCTTTCCATAACCATTTACTCTCCCAGCATTCTTCCCTCATTTGAGGGCAGCTTCTGCTAAGAGGCAGGAAAGACTGTAGGGGTGACTAATCAGTGGTCAGGGGAACAGGTAAGTTTTCTACCTACAGCATTCTTTAGTGGCCCTCATGAATTGCTCCATTCTAGTGTGGTCTCTGCATACACCTGCTGTGCTGGATGACTCATGGTCAGACCCTGACACAATTCCACCTGCAGCTTTCATAATGCTGGTTTATACTAGAGCTCAGCAGTGTACAGAAATTCTCCAAGCTGTGCCTTCAGAGTGGAAGATCTCATTATCAGCTGTTTGAGCTCATCCTCTCTGATGGTTTCTCTGGCACATAGGCTCATCGACATGAAATGGCTCTTGTTACTCACAAGATGCTTACAGTTTGGCTGCTGACTTTAGACATATTTATTATAATTACAACTAAATATAATTCATTATTATTTTCTTCTTTAGACAAAAAATAATTTGTTCACTGAATTAAGTCAGGAACAGACAGCACTATCTATATGATATCACTGATAAGTCCTATAAGTTCTAATTTATCTTAGGGTCTGTGAGTACATTTCTGTAGCACTTAACAGTATGTCTCAAACCCACATTTTACAAGCTGAATTGTTAACATTATGCAATAATGACTCTCTCACAAAGTAAAATTAACTATACACAGTACTTGCATTACTGCATCTTAAATGTTTGCCTGTTTAATATAATTTGCCTAGTTATCAGTAAATTAGCTCATAAAGTAGTAGAACTAAGCTGTGACTAGAGTGTTCTAATAAAATATGTTTTCCTGCTGTGTATGTGTTAATGTCTTGCTTATTAATTTAACACTTGTATTTACTTAGCAAATGCCCTCAGGAATTATTAACAGAGATTTCAGTACTTTTGCTTGCTTGGTGTACATCTTTATCACTTTGCTAACTTACACAAGTTATCTGAACAGCTGCTATCCTTGTGGCATATGCTTAATGGCTTCATTTGCATTTTTAAATCATATTATTAATAGTTTTGGTGTCAGTGTACATTTATTTCCACATTTCAGAAGGCATTCTGGGCTTAAACATTATGTCAGGTAAAGACAGCTGGATTAAAAGTATTTTATACTTCTTGTGTTCAAAGATTATTTTTTCATATCTCTGTATTGAAGTGTTAATTTATGTTGGCTCTTTGTTATCTCCCTGTGTTCCATAAGAACTTTTTTATTAAGATACATTTCCATTCACTAATGTTTAGTAGACAGGAGCGTAGTCTACTCCTAAAATAGCCTTTAACTTAATTTAATGTTAATTTACTTCTTTTTAACCAGTTAGGTAAAATGGTCATGATGGACTTCTTTTAGCCATAAACCATATCACAATGACATGAGGTAAATACAGTATATGAGAACACTTTAAACCAACTAATTAGCCAATATGTGTGAGGGATGTGGAGGAAATCTGGAGCACATAAAGAATACCTACGCAGACTTGGGAAGAACATGTAAATACTACCCAGACAGTGACCGGAGGTACTGATCCCTAGACCTTGAATGGTTAGCCATAGTTTAGGGACACTCTCTAAATAAGTAGTCATTCTATGTTTACGGAGGAAGAATTATTAACTACTTTCCTTTTATACTGACAAAATGAGAGGATAGATGGGGTTAGGGGAGAGTAGACATCTTGTCTCAGTGTCTCTGTCCAGTAATTGAAAAACACAGTAAGTTGTATGATCAATATTCTGGTAAAATAATGTGAAAAGCATATTACAGTTTGAATAACCAATGGTCTTACATGACCAGTTAATCTAGGTATGTTCTTTCTTAGTCCTTAGCCAAATGTTGAGACAGAAGCCACGCAGATTTTAATAGACCAGTGCTGGGCCTTTGGACAGATATTGTCACAATTCCTACTTAGAGACTTTTAAGGTATGCAGATTGCAAAGTGTAGCACACCTGCAGGTGTTGCTGAAGTAGATATGGGTTCCTTCCTACCTGAGTTTGGTGACACTTCTATTAGGCCCAACACTCCAAGGTAGCAAGAATGACAGATTTTTTTCTAGGTGACACATCTAGTTTAAAAGACAATAGCACATCCACAAACAAATTATTTCAGCAGTGCACCAGGTAGCAATAAGGCAAGGTGAGATATGCATGCAATGAAACCATACATCCACCCTCTTTCCCCCCCTAGAACTCAACAGAAAAAAAGGTTTTGGCATTCATACATGCACAAAGAAGGCACTATCAATGAACAGTAAAGCTTTATAATGCAACAATACATACAAGGGAGAAAAATGCAATGTCATTAAGCAATAAAAGAGTCATGATGCAACAATACAGATATGAGAAAATGCAATGTCATTGAGCAGTACTAACACCCTCAACCCCCCTGATCAATTCTAAACAGACCAACTGTGAAACACTCTATTATATCCTGTTCACTGGCTAGTGACTACTTACAGTCTTGCTGCCGGCATGATGGGGCCCAAGTTGTAGCTCATATGGATCCCAGTTATTTGTAATCCACAAAGCATTTGGGGGGGATCCACAATCTTATAAAAATATAAAATGACGGCCAAAGCCTCTCACCACTCCTTCCAGAATATCCTAGTGACCAGGCACCATGGTTCCTCTGATGAGAAAAGTAGAAAAATCACCTGCCAGAACTCTGGTAATCATTTATGGCTTCTCTGTACTAGGCCCAAAGGAACTCCTTTCTTGCTGAATCATATGCAGGTGGAACTACTGGTTTCAGATTACTCTCCTGATTCCACAAAATACCATCATCCAGGATTTCAGCAAAAGACAGACACAATCTGCTACTTCACTTCCCTGTCCCCAAGGCACTAGAAAAGAAAGTCCAGTCATGCTGCAAGGCCCTTTTCCCCTTCAGCTCCATGTTTCAGTCTTCCCTCCTTCAGCTAGTGTTCCAGTCTCCCTCTTTCACTTTTTAAATTGTCTTTTATATTCCTGAAAAGAGCTCCACCTTGTGGTGTAATGAAAACTACAGTCTGTTGCTTCTACAATGAAATACAGTGGGAGCTACACTCTCCCCCACTTTAAAATCTTAGGTCTCCCCAAATCAAAGGTAGATTAGCAGCAAAATATTTACAAGCACTAATACACCATCAACTGAACAATATTTTTGCATTCAAAAGGTACATTCCACCAGGGGTAATCAGCCTTATCCGTAACTTGGGAAGGGGTGTCACCATTGGAGAAGGAGGCATAGGGGATCATGGGTGCAGACGCTACGATGAGCTGTGGTCACAGTTTCCTGTATACTATGTCCCAAACTGTCATATGTAAGTCTCTGTGGGGGCTGAATCAATCTCTGCAGTTTTGGTTCAGAAGAGACAACTAAGGAATTTTGCTCAGAAGGTTTGTCACCCACATCACATTCAGTGTCCAGCTCTTCAGTAGGCATATTGTCTACTTCTAAGATCTCCTCTTGTATAACTTCACTTTCGTTTTTCATAACGGCATGACTGTCCTCAGCACTATTTTCTGAAGTTTGCATAACAGGGCCTCCATCAGCATCAGGTTCTGTAAGAGGCACAAAAACATTGCTTAGTCTGTTGTTAGGACTGGGCTGCTCAAAATGACAAGGAATGAATTCCAGTGCATTTACATTGAGATTAAAGCCCACGGGGTCTTGAACATCCTCATCAAAAAACTCACTGAAACCCCATTCATCATCACTGTCCTCCTCTCCTTCAGCAGGAGGGAGCATAGGCTCTTGAACATTGGAGGGGATAGTTCCTCTCCACCTTAGCCTTCTGGATTGCCTTGTGTTAGGCTTCCGCTGAGCCATTCTGGGTTCTTGATTCATGAGTCTCATTGATTTTGCCAAAGGCATTAAGTTGTTGCGGTGCCAGGTTTTAATGGGGTCTTCTTTCCCCTCAGGGCAAACTTGGTAGATAGGGATATTAGGTAGCTGAGAACAAATTATGTAAATCTCAGATCCCCAGCGGTCAGCTAGTTTATCATTTCCTTGTAGTCCCAAATTTCTCAAAAGAACTCTGTCCCTTGGCTGCAAGTCATGCATCTTTACTTTTTTGTCATACTGAGCCTTGTTTAGCTGATGTCTTGGTCCTGTTGATTTTTCAGCAAGCTCATAAGCCTGTCTGAGGTTCTTCTTGAGTCTCTCTACATAACTGCCATGAGATTGCACTGGTGTATCATCAGCTGTGACTTCAAAGGTGACATCAACATGAAGACGAGCTTCTCTTCCAAACATTAGGAAGTAAGGTGAGAATCCTTTAGCATCATTTTTAGTACTGTTGTAAGCATGCACCACTGTGGCTACATGTCTACTCCATTGACTCTTCTTCTCAGCAGATAGTGTCCCCAACATGTCTAGTAAAGTTCTGTTGAAACACTCAGGCTGAGGATCCCCTTGAGGATGACAAGGAGTGGTGTGGCTTTTTTGGACTCCCAACAGAGTGAGTAGTTCATGGACAAGCTTGCTCTCAAAATCACATCCTTGATCAGAGTGTATCCTTTTTGGCAAGCCATAGTGTACAAAGAACTTCTCAGCTAGTAGTTTTACCACTATAATAGCTTTCTGATCGCGAGTGGGAAATGCTTGAGCATATTTGATATAGTGGTCTGTCACCACCAGCAGATTACTGATCCCGCCTTCATCCAGTTCAGTGCACAGAAAATCTATACAGACCAATTCCATGGGTCCACTACTTTCCATTTGAACCAATGAGGCAGCTCTGGTCGGCAGAGTCTTTCTCTGACTGCAACGAAGACATGTATGATAATAATCCTCAACATCTTGCTTCATGCATGGCCAGTAGAACCTGTCTCGTACCAGACCCATAGTTCTGTCATAACCAAGATGACCGTGTTCATCATGCAGTGACCAGACTACTACTTCTCTATACTTTTGAGGAAGCAACAATTGCCATTTTCCACTGCCGAGTGCACTTGGAGATCTCCTATACAGTAGTCCATTCTTTATCTGGAGTCTGTCCCATTCTTTGGCCAAAGGTCTTGCCAGAGGATGAATATCCATGTGAAGTATATTAATTTATTTATTCTTTAAAGCAACTACCACCAGCTGACCTAAGGTGTCTTCTCTTTGATCTTTCTTGAGGTCACTGTTACTCAAAGCTGGTAGCGATGAAGCCTGTAAAGCGACCAGATTACAGTAAGCTTGGAGTATGCTTGCTGCAGACAGACCCAACTTCTGGGCCCAACATTCCATGTGTTGATAGCAGATTGCAATCTGACACACAGCTCTCACCCCTGGTGGAATTTCCACCCACTCATCATTGGGGTGTAAATCTCCCTGAGGTCTTCTGGACAGACCATCAGCATCTCCATTTTCATGTCCTGGACGATATTTCAAACTGAAATTATAGTTACATAGAGCTTCCATCCATCTGTGGCTAGTTTTGCAGTGATTTGGATGTATGTCAGAGGATTGTTGTCAGTCTGCACTTCAAACTCAGCCCCATTGAGATAGTTATGCAGCTTGTCCACTACTGCCCACTTTAAGGCTTGGAATTCCAACTTGTGTGCAAGGTAGTTTCTTTCTGTGGTGAATAAACTCCAACTGATGAAAGCCACAGGTCTCAGCTTCTTGTCATACTTCTGGTATAGGACTCCTCCTAAGCCATCTCTGCTAGCATCCACATGTAAAGTGTATGGCTTTGTTGAGTCAGCATATGCCAGCACAGGGGCATGTGTGAGGCAATACCTAAGCTGTTCAAATGACTCTTCGCACTCAGGAGCCCAACAACTCTCTGAGTTCTTTAGAACCTCTCGGTCCCTTACGTTTTTTTACAAGGATATCTTCATCTGTTTCATCTGCTTTCTCATCATTTTGGAGCAAATGGTTGAGAGATCTTGCTATTTTTGAAAATCCTTCCGCAAACTTTCTATATTAACTGCAGAAACCCAGGAATGATCGCAGCTCTATGACAGATTTGGGTCTGGGCCAAGATGTCACCGCTTCAACTTTGCTGGGATCTGTGGATATTCCATTTGCAAACACTACATGTCCCACATATGTCACTGAAGATTGGAAGAACTTGCATTTGTCCAATGACAACTTCAGGTCTTCCTTCTCAATCCTGTCCAATACCTTTATCAGTCTTTCTTCGTGCGCCTCTAGGGTCCTCCCAAAGGCAATGATGTCATCCAGGTAGACTAAGACTTCCAGGAGATGCATGTCTCCAACTGTTCTTTCCATGATTCTCTGGAAAGTTGCAGGTGCATTTGATAAACCTTGAGGTAAGCGATCAGACTCAAAAAATCCCAAAGGATGATGAAGGCAGTCTTCTCTTTATCTTCTGGGTGCATAGGGATTTGATAGTATCCACTCCTTAAGTCTAGCACACTGAACCACTTACTGCCCACAAGGCAATTTAGAGCATCTTCAATCCGGGGAGTTGTGTACTGGCCTGGAATGGTTCACTGATTCAGAGTACAGTAAACACACATGCGAATTGACCCATTCTTTTTCCTGACAACAACAATGGGAGAGGCATAGGGACTTCTTGACTCTCAAATTATCCCTGCGGCTTTTAGTTCTTCCAAATGTTTTCTTAAGTCCTCCAGGTCTCCTGGAGCTACTCTTCTGGAACATTCCTTGAAAGGCCGGTCCTCTTTTACTCTTATTCGGTGTTCTGCATTTTTTGCACAGCCCACATCTAATTCACTAGTAGAAAAACATTTTTTCTTTTTTATTAGTAGCTCTTTAACACTGGTTAGCCACTCAGGGGGCCAGAGACCACCTCCTACATCAATATCTTCCAGCTTCAGCTCATTGGCCCTGCTCTCATTCCTTGTCAACACAGAAGCAGGTAAGGGAGTGGCAGAATAAACATTTCCCAAATGCACTTGTGAACACAGGACAGTGGGAGTACTTCATTTATTCTTTAACCCCACAGGCAAAGTGTCATAAAGATGCTTTAACTTGTCAGCAGGTCAAACTTCTGGGACTAGTTCCAGCCCCGGTGGCAAGTCACTTTCTGGATCCGTTTCCATCATGAGATGAGAGGAAACTGTTTGTCCACATATACTCACTTTGGCTCACAAGCAGGTGACCTGACCAGGATGAATTATATGCTCTTTCCCAGACAGGGTCCACACATGACCAATTTCATCTTTCTTACTGTCCTTCTCCCTTTGAAGGGCACAGGAAACTGATCTCAGGAGAGGATGTAGTGTTGGGTGTTCCTGGGTCAACTGAGGTATTAGCATTCGTCTGACGAGGTCAGTATTTGTCCCCACTAAAATAGATGCTGAATCTTTTCCTTTTGGCCTGGAGCACACAACAGCGAGTGTTTCAAAAACTTCTGTTGACCCAACAACTGAAGTGGAAAATTCTAACTTGAGTGAGACATAACCATCATAAGGGAACTTCATGTCACTTAGCCCCCAGATCTCCAATTCTTCTAACTTTTCAAGTGGCAAATGCTTTAAGTATTTTTGGTAGAAGTCTCTGTACAGAATGGTGATTTGTGCACCAGTATCCAAGAGTGCTTTACTATACATTCCTTCTGTTTTTACTGACACGACAGGGGACAGTCCCAGTAGGCCATCGGGTAGTTTCTGTTTCGAGTGCTGTTCAGCTGTACGGTAGTCAGCATGTGGTTGAGGTACCACCGGTTGACCTCGCCATTTTACCAGATAAGACTCTTGCTTAGTAATGCTTTGCGGTCTCAGATGCTGAGATGGCTTTCCAATTAGGTTGTTCACCTCAGATGAGCTAGAAGTGTGCATAGTAGGTAGTTTCTCTCCCCTATTACAAGGGCTTGTGTGGGAAGGAGATCCAGGATGCTGTCTCTTGATGTTAGATTTTATGGAGCTCTTTGTAACTGGGCACTCAGCTGCCTCCTTCACTGAGGCCCTTTGAAGTTTCCCTGCATTGCACTAGCCAATAATAGTTCGTTCACTTTTTTCAAGTTCTCTGCATTAGGACACTGTCGCTTTATATGCCCTGCATCCCCACCGCGAAAACAAAATCCAGTATGAACTCTGAACATTGGCTGATTCAGTTCTTCCCTGAGTCCTTTTGTGGAGGATCTAGCTGATGTATTTCTCCCTTCAGCTAAAGTTACCACGGCCTTCTGCAATTCTGCAACTGTATTGGTGACTTGACCTATGGCGTCGGTCAGGGAAGACACCTGCATCTGCAACTGTGACACCTCTACATTGTGGACACTCTGGGCCACAACTCTTGTTTGAGTAGTGAGCATGGCTATAGGCTCCAGCAGGTGTTCACTCACTGTTTTAGTTGCTGTTTAACACTGAGATTTGGCCTCCAACAGGGCTTCCTCTTCCCTCACCTCTTTAACCAACTCAGAATAAGTTAGAGTCTCTTCCCTATTTCTCATCCTCATTTTCCACACAATGGGGACCATAGCTTGAGCTCCCTGAAACATTTGTCCGATCCATACTTGGTCAGCCACTTTCAGATCCACCCCTTCTTTAGGATGATCTGGTGGAGCATTTTATCTAATCGCTTAATATAATCAGATAGTTTCTCACCAACTTCTTGGTATGTATGTTCAAACTGATACAGTAGATCAGCAGCCCTCTTGATCCTTCCAAACACATCCTGCAGTACTCCTAAATAGTCCTTGGCTGTGCAATCTTGCTTACCCATCCTTAGGTTGCGTATGGTATCCGCAACTAATCCCTTTAGACTTTCAGCTATCTGCTGCTTCTTCTGAGATTCTGGGATATCCCACTCCTGTAGGGCTTGTGAAGCCTGATCCATCCAGGATTCAGAATCTTCCTCTCCCTGAGGTGTGAGTTGTTTGCCAGAAAAGAAATGCAATTTGTGGTAGCCAAACCAAGTGAATGGCTGTGTAGGCTTTAAGCATTTTTCTGCAATACTTCCTAAAGCATTCAAAACTTCAGGCCCTATACTATTTATGGGCAGTGAAGCTGCAGCTTCTGGTGTAGGGCTCTGACCTACTTGGATAGCTTCCACAGGTATTTTCTCTGTTGCTGAGGTAGTGCACTTCTCAGAGATTACCACACGGACTGCACTCTCACCTGAAATTTGTACATTTGAAGGTATGAGCTCATACACTAATGGACTTTTCCATTTTAATAAGGCCAATGTGCTCTGCTCAGTAGGGTCCATGATGCTGTCTAATAAAAATCCATGCCCTACAGCTGGTAGGGATCCTGTGACTTGATGTATTTGCATATTAGTTCATGTGACTCCTGGCAACACCAGAACTAAGCAGTGCTCTGACTGAGCATTGTGCTGTTTGCACCACTTACCTGCTACTTCTGGGTTCATGTTTCTGCTGGATTTGCTTTCCACACGTACAGGGGAATAGGGTGGAGTCCAAGGCAGTACAGGCAATCCCAAACAAGCCCCCAAATGTAGTGCACATGCAGGTGTAGCGGAAGTAGCTTCCTACCTGACTCTGATGACACCCCTATTAGACCCAACACACCAAGGTGGCAAGAATGACAGATTTTTTTCTAGGTGACATATCTAGTTTAAAAGGCAATGGCGCATCCACAAACAAATTATTTCAGCAGTGCACCAGTTAGCAATAAGGCAAGGTGAGATATGCATACAATGAAACCATACATCCAACCCCCCCCCCCCAAACTCAACAGAAAAAAAGGTCTTGGCATTCAAACATGCACAAAAAAGGCAATATCAATGAACAGTAAAGCTTTATAATGCAGCAATAAAACTACTGGAGAAAAATGCAGTGTCATTAGACAATAAAAGAGTTATAATACAGCAATACAGATATGAGAAAATGCAATGTCATTTTGCAGCAAATTTCTTGAATGCAGCAGTACTAACATGAACAAAATGTAATGTCATTGAACAATGACGATTTATAATGCAACAATACAAATATGAGAAAATGCAATGTCATTGAGCAGTACTAACACCCTCAATCCCCCTGATAAATTTTAAACAGACTAACTATGAAACACTCTATTATACCCTGTTCACTGGCCAGTGACTACTTACAGTCTTGCTGCTGGCATGATGGGGCCCAAGTTGTAGCTCATATGGATCCCAGTTATTTGTAATCCACAAAGCATTTGGGGGGGATCCACAAGCTTATAAAAATATAAAATGATGGGCAAAGCCTCTAACCACTCCATCCAGAATATCCTATTGACCAGGCACCATGGTTCCACTGATGAGAAAAGTAGAAACATCACCTGCCAGAACTCTGGTAATCACCTATGGCTTCTCTGTACTAGGACCAAAGGAACTCCTTTCTTACTGAATCATATGCAGCCAATAACCAAGTTGAAACTCCAAAGGACACACCACGAGAAGTGAGAATAAAAACACTGTCTTTTATTCCAAACAGCACATAAAACAAGAAAAAGATGAGCGCTTTCGCGTGCGCTATGCACGCTTCATCAGATCTAATTAAACAACAGATACAACTTTTCTTATATAGTAGATGTCGACCAATAAAAAGCACACATCAATTTGGGCAACCTGATTCAATTAAAGTAGTAATTAATTCATCAATTAACAATTTACAATGTCTCTATAGAGTATTATGTAGCCTAATATTTCAGCTCAACCAGAGCTCCGGTATCTTACAATTTCACCTAGAGAGCTAAAACTATAATGGATACACATTGATGTGTTGCAGTCATTCAACTTAGGTGCCATAATTCAATATCAATAAAACGCACATTCCATAAAGGTCACTTGTTATTGATGGCTAATGTTAAAACTAATCTAAAAAGAAGAAAGAAATATAACTAGTCATTCACTCTCCTTTTCAACAGTTTCCGTAGCAACCCGTCCTGGATAATGCAAACGACAAGGTGTAAAATGTTGATTATTAATGCATAAAAATTCTCCATAAAGAGAAGTATAACTCTAAAAGCACTGTAGAGTATAAGGTTCAAAGACACGCAGAAGAGCATAATCCATAAATATGCAACTATACTGATCTATACTACCTAATATAACTTATATTAATTCAATTAAAGTAATACTGCTACTACTGTGTTTTGAGTACTTGTATTTAAAGTGGTGTAATACGCTAGTTAGTTCCATATAGGATGTTACACAAGTGATCAACTTGTTTTGAATACTTATATTTATTTCTTGATTACTTGTCCTTATTTTAAGATTCAGATGTTATGAGCAAACATTTGTTTATTTATATTTTACATGTTTTTTATAAGCTTTTTTATATGTTTTGTCTCAGATTATGTATTTCTATTTAGATCTAATGTGTATTGTTGCATTTTGTTCTTTGCATGACGTCTTGAGCGTCTTGCTATGGCATTTCTATTTAGCAGTATTACTTTAATTGAATTAATATAAGTTATATTAGGTAGTATAGATCAGTATAGTTGCATATTTATGGATTATGCTCTTCTGCGTGTCTTTGAACCTTATACTCTACAGTGCTTTTAGAGTTATACTTCTCTTTATGGAGAATTTTTATGCATTAATAATCAACATTTTACACCTTGTCGTTTGCATTATCCAGGACGGGTTGCTACGGAAACTGTTGAAAAGGAGAGTGAATGACTAGTTATATTTCTTTCTTCTTTTTAGATTAGTTTTAACATTAGCCATCAATAACAAGTGACCTTTATGGAATGTGCGTTTTATTGATATTGAATTATGGCACCTAAGTTGAATGACTGCAACACATCAATGTGTATCCATTATAGTTTTAGCTCTCTAGGTGAAATTGTAAGATACCGGAGCTCTGGTTGAGCTGAAATATTAGGCTACATAATACTCTCTATAGAGACATTGTAAATTGTTAATTGATGAATTAATTACTACTTTAATTGAATCAGGTTGCCCAAATTGATGTGTGCTTTTTATTGGTCGACATCTACTATATAAGAAAAGTTGTATCTGTTGTTTAATTAGATCTGATGAAGCGTGCATAGCGCACGCGAAAGCGCTCATCTTTTTCTTGTTTTATGTGCTGTTTGGAATAAAAGACAGTGTTTTTATTCTCACTTCTCGTGGTGTGTCCTTTGGAGTTTCAACTTGGTTATTGGCTGCTGCTTTGTTTTGCTCAAGGATACTTTGGAGAATAGTGGTATTACCTTACGTTTTGAATCATATGCAGGCGTGGAACTACTGGTTTCAGACTTCTCTCCTGGTTCCATAAAATACCATCATCCAGAATTTCAGCAAAAGCCAGACACAACCTGCTACTTCACTTCCCTGTCTCCAAGGCACTAGAAAAGAAAGTCCAGTCATGCTGCAAGGCTCTTTTTCCTTTCAGCTCCCTGTTTCAGTCTTCCCTCCTTCAGCTAGTGTTCCAGTCTCCCTCTTTCACTTTTGAAATTGTCTTTTATATTCCTGAAAAGAGCTCCACCTTGTGGTGTAATGAAAAACTACACTAAGCATTCTGAAGGAGTGGTGGTGTTCACTTGGTAGATCAGGTTAGAAAGAGCAGCTGCTCTTTGTTCCAGGTTCTGTGTGCCTGACCCTTTGAATGAAACTCAGAAAAAAATTGATCCTACTCTTCTACTCCAAATCCAGAATCCACATATCCTATGATAGTTTAGCATTCTGCTTTACTGTCTAGTGCTTTAAGTTTCTTAGGTTCATAAGTAGGTTCATAGGTAGGTACTAGGCTATCGGCCCAAGGGCCTACGTAAGCCTAGCCAACAAGGTTCCCTGGCTTACGCCACCCAAGAAAGTTATTTTTCTGTGCCACTGTCGAGCAGAGACACAGAAGTGTTCCCCGGGGTGTATTTCCTATTTCCCATCCACTCATCAAGTTTTTCTTGAAGAGTGCTAATGAAGAACTTTGCTTGACATAAATGGGTAGCCTGTTCCAGAGTATGGGAAGTCTCTGGGACAGGAATCAATCCCTCCAGCATGTCCTTTTTATTGTGGTGACAAGGTTTAGGTCCCTAGAGCATGTAGCTTGGAGGGATTTGGGATTTCTTTAGGTGTAGCATGTCCAACAGCTCTGGGTTTGACATAGGAAGAGATCACCTTGGAGTAGGCGATATGCTATGGAGTAAAGCTGGAGTTTTTTGAGGCGGTCAATGTAGGGAATTTGTTTGAGGCCAGTAATCCTCTTTGTGAGGTACTTCTGTGGCCTTTCCAACTGCTGCAGATGTCTTGTGAGGTACATTCCAAAAGGGGCATTGTACTCTATAATGGGTCTAATGAGTGTCGAGTAGAGGGGAACAATGACCTATTTTTTTCCTGGATAAGAACCGTTTTATGATGAGGTCTGCCACGTAGAAGGACTTCCTGACTACTGTGGCGATGTGACTGTCAGAGGAGAGACTACTGTCCACCTGGGTCCCAAGGTCTCTTATCACACATTCGGTGTTAAGTAGATTGCTGCCTATGTAGTAGTTCATAGGTACAGAGTTTTTACCAAAAGGGATGGCACTGCACTTTTTGACATTGAGCTTGAGGCCATGGCTCTGACACCAGACATCTGTCTCAGCGAGTCCCTTCTGTAGGATGTCCACATCATTTGGGTTCTTGACTATGGCTCCTAGTTTGCAGTCATCTGCGAACTTCGTTAGCCAGAGGCCTTCTGTGTTAGCCTGTACATCAGAGAAGTAGATACCAAACAGGAGAGGTCCCAGGACAGAACCCTGTGCTACTCCACTTGTCACTGCTTTGAGGTCAGATTTGGAGTCTGCAACTTTAACAGTGTGGGTTATGTCAATGAGCCAGTTGGCAACCCATCTTGTGATGTAGGGATTTATACCTAGTTTAGTGAGTTTAGCTATAATTACAGAATGGGGAATGGTGTCGAAAGCCTTGGCGAGGTAAAGATAGGCTGTATGAACCACCTTACCCTCATCTACGGCTTTGGTGACTGCCTCAAAGAAGTCGATCAGGTTCAGGAGGCATGATCTGCCTTTCACAAACCCGAACTGGGTGGAATCCAGAGTTTGGAGGTTACCAATGTCTTTGTTTATGAGTTCCATGATGATACGTTCCATGTCCTTGCAGACCAGGCTCGTCAGGCTAATAGGTCGATAGTTCCTGGGATCAGTGGTGGCTCCCCCTTTGTGGAGTGGGATAACTGTTGGTGTGAGCCATTCTGTGGGCACAAAGCCTGTTGCGAGGCTATTACTGAACGTGGTGCTTAAGTGGGGAGCCAATTCGTTCTGAAGTTCGTGTAAAACGCAGCCTGGGATGGTGTCTGGTCCCATGGATGCTGTGTTTTCGTCTTTAGAGAGTACAGCTTTTACCTGCGTAGTTGTGATTACAGGGACTCTGCATTCTTCCTGTGTAGATATGGGCCCTTTAGGGGGTGGGGGGGGATAAAGTTAGCACTGAACCTATCTGCCAGGATGTTGGCAGTATCAGTTGGTTCTGTAATGTTCGTGCCATTGTGCTGTAACTCAGAGCAGATCTGGGTGTTGCCATCAATATTCTTGACATAGCTATAGAATGCTTTGTAGTTGTACTTAGAATTAGTGGTGATTTTCTTTTCGTAGCTAGCTTTGGAGGATCTTATAAGGGATCTCAGCTTCTTACTGAGGCTGACCAGGGAGCTCCTCCACTCATGGGATTTTACTCTCTTTTACAACAGTTTCTTCCTTCTGTTGGACAGTTTGTTTATGGCAGGGGACCACCAGATTGGCTTCCTTTTTTTGGAGGATAGCATCTTGGTTCTGTTTGGAATAGCACGATCCATGCACTCATGTAAGTGCTTATAGAGTGCATTTGTGTAGGATTCAGCAGTTGTAACTGTATTGTCCATCTGCATGGGTGTCATGAAGTTCACCACTTCTGTCTTAAGAAGCATGAAGTTGGCTTTGGAGAAATTTTTTACCGTGGTTTCCTTAATGGGGGTGGTGGGAGGGGGCGGGATATGGATACCAAGGGTGATTAGTTTACGGTTGGATTGGACCACCGAGGAGTTGACGTCAGGTGTGGAACACCGTTCACTCATGTTGGTAATGACTAGGTCTAGGATATTGTTGCCCCTGGTGGGGGTGTGGATAAGTTGATCCAGGGCATAGGAGTTTATGAATTCCAGAAAGCGTTGAGCTAAGGAGTTGGTACACGAGTAGTTTCCCCAGTTAATGGTGGGGTAGTTGAAGTCGCCCATTATTAGGGTGTTTGGTTGAACCCTAATATTTTCCAGTACATCAAGAAATGAGGAGTGGGAATCCTGGGGCATGGTGGAGGATCTGTTGCAAGCTACAATTTGGATTGCAGTTTTGCCCAGAGTTAGTTGCACTTGGATAACCTCGGATGCATTATGCTGAGCAACTAACCTGTAGGTGTGGATATCCTTAATGAATATGGGCACACATCCGCCTTTGGTGTTTTGGTCCAGGTTACATGGCCAAAAAGTGTGGTATGAGTTATAGCCTGGTAGTGCAGGGGTGCTCTCTGGAGCCTTGAACCAGGTCTCAGTCACTGCACAGATATCGATGTTCTCCATTTTAAGGAGTGCCTTGAGTGAGTGCATTTTGAGATTTAGACTTATAGCATTGAGTAGCATTACCGTCAGTTTTTGCTTGCCTGTTCCTGTTATGGTGGTGAATTTGTTATTTGAACCTTGCCTAAAAAAGGCACTATAGTGGCAGCAAGAGCCTTAGCCAGTATCCGGAATCCCAGGGGAGACAGGTGTAGGAAATCTGTGGCAAAGCATCGTGGTCTGTTGACCATGTCATCCCAAGCAGACAGATACTGGTTCCCCTTAGAATGACACCAGAAGCTTAGCCAATTGTTGAAGTCAATCATTTTGTCCTTGTACTGCGGTATCATTCTGGGCGATGGCAGAATGCTACTCAGGGCTAGCTTCATACCTGCCTGGGCTACAAAATCGGAGAGCTCTTCCATGTCTTTTTTCATGTAGTCCAGGGAGGTATGTGTCAGGTCATTCACACCAACATGGACAATGACAGAGTCATATTTATACTTGTTGTGGAGTGACTTGAGTGCGTGGGTTATGTGGCGGATCCTGGCACCCTTCAGGCAGCTGACAGTAACCTTCTCCTTGTTTAGCCTGGTGAGTGGGACATCAGTGTGCCTGACTATAGAGTCACCTATGACTAATGTATTGGGTATGTTGTTTTGCCTTATTGGCTGTGGTTGAGTGGCACACTGAGTCTGTGGGCTATGTGTCATTTGGGTTGTGTTGGTGGATGGAGGTTGCTTGCGTTTCTGCTTTGGAGGTCTCTGTTGCTTAGACAGATTATTATTGAGAGCCTTCGCGAATGTTTTTGTGTTACTATGTGTGGATTTTTGTGGTGTAGATTTAGTGAGACTATGTGATGAGTGTGGTGTGGTGCAAATGTTTACCTTCTCCTCATGACTGTCAAGTTCAGTCTTGGTTGGAGAGAGCTTTACCTCCAGTTTGGCTAGATAAGTGCATCTCTCACAGGTTGTAGTATTGGGTGGTAGGAGGAGAGGGTTGTGTACATGAGGCAATTTCTACATTGCCTCAAGATGCCCAAATTCATCAGATAGACAGGAGAGAACACTGGGAGCTGACCCTTGGACATGCCTGAATAAAAAACTATTTTCCTCTAGATAAGTGAGGAAAGTGAGTGCAAGAGCTGTTTTTCTCTAAGCAAGTGAGAAAAGTTAAGTACAAAAACTGTTTTCCTCTAGGTAATGAGGAAGGTTGAGTGCTATAGTAATTAGTAGCTTATTTAGTGCTTACAAGTTCTGAACAAGTGCTGACCACGAATAAGCAAATTTAAGTGCTAAAACTAAGAATCTGTATCTGCACTAGACGAGTTACAGAACAGAAATAAGTGCAAATGCAGGCTTTCAAATCAGAAAGTTGAGAGAGATGGACGAGATTGCCCAAGCGGCCAATAACTACAATTTCTGGGCCAGAACCACTCCTCATGTAGTAGACAAGTTACCTAGTGCTTACCACTCCCACTGATAAGCTAGAAGGCTTCCCTCCAACACAGAAAGGCTTGGGGGGGCTCAGAAGCTTACATACAGTCCTGGATACAGCAAATCTGTATCTGGAACACTAGTTACAGGAAAGATAGGAAACAGGCTTACAGTTTTTTTTTTGACAGAAAAGTGGCAAAAACAATTCACATGCAGTGCAAGCTAGCACACTTGAGTATGTAGCAATATTAGACCAAACACAGTTTAAAAAATGCAATTAAATTAAAAAGGACTAAAAGCAAGTGCAGAAAGAGTTTATTAGGTAGAATGTGGTAAAGAGATGGGACTGGGGGAGTGTCCCAGATCAAATATACAGTGGGGCGGACAACTGCAAAAGCCACCAAATTTGAACTACAAGCCAAAAATAGGGAGGGTGAGTGGGACAAAACAGTTTCAACAGAGATCTAAGCAACAACTAACACTACAAACTCTAAAACCAAAAAAATATACTCAGCTCTGTATATTTGCAGATAGATTGGAAAGCAGTCTCTCAGAACAGGGAGGCAACAGTTTCAACAGAGATCTAACCAACAATTAACAAACTCTAAAACCAAAAAAATATACTCAGCTCTGTATATTTGCAGATAGATTGGATTTGGAAAGCAGTCTCTCAGAACACAGGTTCTTGTGCATCTAAGTATGTCGCACCTGCATTATAACGGAGTCAGTACCTCTCTGTGCTTGAACAGTATATATTTGCTGCAGATGCTGTGAGTATAAATAGCACTCGTGAAAATGCACTCCAGCTGGGATGAATGACAACAGGGATATGCGACTCTCCCTAAAGGGGAGTGACCACACAGCTGATTGCATTAATTAAGTGGTGCAGTCCCAGTCACTGGGGGTATTTGGTGCCTTGTCACATTTCAGTGAGAAGCTCAAGTATGAATTCTTAATAGCTTGTACAAGAAAAGACAGAAAATCCTGTCAAGAAGTAAGAGGGAGTGTGCACAACAGAGCAAAAAGTTCCTCATTAGTTTAAACAAGTGAATCAGGGAAGTAGTCAAGTCCCGAAAAGCAGACTTTGAGGTAAAAAACAGCATTCAAAGTTAAGAATAACCATAAGGCATTTTTCAGTTATGTCCGTAATCTTAAGGGTAACATCCAGCAAAGTGCAGAATTGGTTGTACAAGGCATCACCTATACTCAGCCTAAAGACATAGCAAATCTGTTGACCGACAAATTCAGCTTAAATTTCACCTCCCCATTGCTCCCAGTTCTCCCCCAAGAAATACCCACCACCACTGTAATGCCAGTTATCACCAAAGAACAGACTGCCACTGCACTCTCTAAAGCTAAAAATATGGCTTCAGTGGGGCTGACAGTATAACATGTTGCCTGTTAAACAGCTTAAATCAGGCTCAGTAGGATCTGTATTTAACCATAGCCGTTGCTTATTTTAAAGCTGTCTCGCTATGTTAAACCCATTTAACATAGCGAAACAGTAAAAAGCAAGATCTTGCTTTCTCCTTTGCTTTTGGCCACAGCTCTGATGTACTGCGTAGGCATGTGCAGTACATCAGAACTGCCGCGGATACCAGACAGCTGCGGAAGGGCAGCAAAGAGGCATTATATAATGCCATTATTTAAGAAAAGTAATTATTTATTTTCTTAAATAATGTCATAGTATAATAGCAATAACCCACTTCTGGGTGTGGGTAATGCGGGACCAAACCACGCCAACAGTGGGTAAATCCCGCATTACCCACACCCAGGCGTGGGTTATTGCTATAATAATTATCTGTTGTATAGGAATATAATGGAGTGCGCAGTTGCTGTTTTTACCCATCTCTGCACTCACCTGCCTTGCCCCACTCGTAAACAAAATAAAAGATACTGAAAAAACAAGAAGACTGTTGTTTTACTTCAAGCTATTTTTCAAGATACCTTCAATGGAATTTTTGGCAATATTCATTAAAGCTTTTACGTGGATTATCTTTAATGTGATATAGCTCTGGTACTACTAAGTGATATATTTTACAGTATAATATTCTAAGTATTGCTATTGTGTTTTTTCCTATTAACTGAACTCCCAGCTGGATCCATAGTTTTTCACTTGCTACTTCTATAGTCATATATGTAAGGCCATGTAAAAAATAATCATGGACTTGATAAATAATGACCTAGAAAACCTAAAAACATTGTACCTGACCCAATTCAGCTTTGTCAGGGCAGGTCATGCCTACTGAATCAGGTGGATTTCTTTGAGAAAGTCATTAAGGCCATAGATGAGGGTCAAACAATGCATACCACCTACCTTAACCTGGCCAATGCATTTGACACAGTTCTCCACTTAGGTATTATAAATAAACTCACAAAACTGGGCATAAATACCTATGTCACCAGATGGATAGCCAGTTGACTCACGGACAGGACACGTGCATTTAAAGTAGGTGAGTCCAGATCCAGCAAGAGGCCAGTTAATAGTGGTGTGCCACAGGGCTCAGTGCTGGGACCACTCTTGTTCAAAATATACTTCTCTGAAGTTATGGCTAATGTAGAAGGCCTCTGGATGGCAAAGTCTGCTGACAGCTGCAAGCTGGGAGCAATTATTGAATCCCCCAGTGATGTAGATATCCTTCATGGGGGGTTTAGATCAGACATATGATTAGTGCTAGAACCATGGTCTAAAACTAAATGCAGAAAAAAATGCATTATCATACCCTTTGGGAAGTCAGATACCCTTGCAAGTTTCAACATTAATAACACACCCCTAAGAGTAGACTCAGAGGTAAGAGCTCTAGGTAGACAGATAGATAGTAGCTTGAACTTTGACCACCATGAGTCCACAGTGGTGAGGAACTCCTTCTATGTGGCACAACTTATAAGTTAAGGAACGGCATCCAGATCCAAGGAAATTATTGTTCCGCTATACTCAGCCCTCCTTAGACCAATAATCGAGTACAATGAGCCATTTGGCATGTACTTGACTAGGCACGTACGACAACTGGAGCAACCTTAAGGGTTCCTTACATAGAAAATGCAGAGCGTAAACAACATATCCTATGTAGATAGACTAAAAGCCCCATCCTTTTACTCTGTCTCCTACCGACTATTAAGTGGTGACCTATGCCTGACCTTCCAGGTACTCACAATTCCTGCCCTGATGGATCTGATACACATCTGGAAGTCAAATGGCATGAGGGTCACCCAGTCTAGGGAACTAAATTTAGTCAGTGACTCAAACAAAACATGCTGAAGAGACAGATATGTGTCTAAGAGATTCCCCCTTCTTTGGAACAGGATTCCTATTCACATTAATCAGAGCCCTTCCCCTGGCCCTCTAAAAATGCAGTTTGGCTCAATGGATGGGGAATTGCAAACCCACACCTGAAGTAGTGCCTTTGTCCCTTATAGACAAGGGCAATCAGTAAGTTACTCAAGGCATAGGCACAAATCCATGGTATCCTCTTGCCTTTAGGGGCCATATATTGGATAAAATCTGAGTTATACTGGCTAGGCTTGTAAGGGCTGTTAAGCCATTAGCTTAGTAATCTCCTATGAAATAATCATGCAGTTAACAAAACAAAAAGATTATAGAACTGTGTGTTCTAAACAAAATTTCAGTCAAGAGGTCAGCCATTGTCATCATAACACTGACATTTAAAATCAGAGGTAGATGTTCCAAGAGTTTTACTTTAAATGAACTGTAATTCGGCACGTGACTATACTGGTCATGTATACTTTGGCTGTCGATTTTCTTCGATAGTCTGTATTGCTGCTTAAACAGGGCAGATCAGCCCTACAGCAATGCTGAGAGAAGTAGCAGCTCTGCTTAGTATTCGTTATTTTATAATCCTGACTGATGTGTATTGTTTTGTGATAATTAGGCTTAAATGCACTACTCTTTGAACTGTTGTTATCAGTAGCCACCATGGCATCTAAATGAACTGTGCAACTTAAGGCACAAGACTGATGAAGCAGAAATTTCTTCATGAAAATTCATGTAGTCAAGAGAGTCAGGGCCCGCATTAACACCACAGTGTGTTTGATCATTGTAGTTACTGAGCAGTGATTCAAACCCTATAACTGGTGTGAGTGCCAGTATGAGCTGAGATGGCATAGACTGGTGAGGGAAGTAATTCCAATGACAGCATGATGATGTAGCCATCCATCAAGCATGACACAAGGAATAAGAACCACAACCCAGTGAGAATGTTCAGCACAGTATGACTGCCATATACAGTGTTTTTTGTCAAAGTACCTTTATAATCTACGACCCTGACCCTGGCAAGCAAGTCTTTCTTGCCACAGGTGCAGGTCTTAAGTATAATCATATCTGTTACAGGCTCTTTGTCTGTTGTGTTCATAAAAATATTTCATGATAAGTGATACTGGAGCATGTAGAACAAGCACAGCCTTCTTGTAACTTTTATTTTGTGAGGGCAACTTGTGCAAATTTGGAATACTGTCCAGTCTGCAAGCTAGAGACTCAGACTGCCTTACTGCATCTTTCAGGCATTAGTGTTGTGTATTGGTATGATAAATCCAGGGATTCCCCATCCAAGACCAGTTAGCAGCCAAATATGCAAATTAAGAATGCAAGCTGTTAGTGAGTTTCTTCTTGTAGTTCTTGGGTTAAATCCTCCAGTTTCCTTTCAACTCGAGACAATATAGCTGGTAACACAGTACCCTTGGGTCACCCTTGAAAAAAAAGGCATCTGTACCAAACAGGTTCACTTGCTAATAAGTGGACTAGCACTATAGTTACAGACCAAATGAACAGAGTAATTCTTTACTTACTAAACAGATATAATCAGAAGGAATTGACTTAGTTATGCACCACAAAGTAGTCAGTCCTCAAAGGAGATACCCTATGCAGCAGTACTTTATTTGCAAATGCTAGGAGATGACATACCTTCTTGACTACCAGCATGAATTCAAACAAGTCTAATGAGAATTTCCTTGGACCTTCTCCTTTATTTGTGGACAGGGTGAACACCAAAGTCACCGGGCACTTCTACTAGCATAGCATTTTCCTTTTTCTCATCCTCTGTGACTTAGTCATTTTCTTAGAAAGTGACATTTTCTTCTTACATAAGGCTCCTCTACAGAGTGTTAGCAAGATACTGATGTAAAACAACACCGGAAGCATATTTGCATAAAATGTATATATCCGCTTGTTCTGACTGTTGCATTAGCTGGCCCTTTTCCACCCTGAAATGCTACTTTTATTTTGAATCAAATCATGTCTTTTACTTAGGATATGCATACGCTTTCAGTGGTGATCTGCCTTGTTGCAATATGTACACGTTTTAACTGGCTTACTGATTAATTTTTGGTTACTATAGATTAGAAGAACATGACTGAGGAACATAGATAATAGAAGCACATTTATAATTTTGTTCATTACTCCAGAGTACCTGTGAAAATAATTACTCATGATAAAATACCTGTGCTTTATAACTGTACTGATCAATCTGCTGTTCTTCAAAGTATTCTGCCTTCTATGTGATTTTATTTCTTATGGCTTCAATAAATCATGTGGTACTTCTGAAAAGCCACTTTCCAACATCTTTGTTGTCTATATAAATTGCTGCTTCTTGTATTGATTCATATTGTTTGTTTACACAGCACTGCAAGCAACCTTTCATTTGTTTGCATTCAAAGTTACGTTTATTGCTTGTTATGTCATTGTAGTTGTACCAAGTCCGTTGCTACTGTATATAGCAACTACTATGTAGATGATTTCATTCACAGGTCCAACGTACAGTTGGACCAAGTTAAACATCCAAGGTAGAAATGTTCTGCATAGTAATATACAGAACGTTCAGGGTTACTTCAGATTCTTAATACATGGGTATAAGAAAAGTACAGTTTTGTACCTACCATAAATGTAGATGTTTGAGTGTTCACACTGCTGCAGTCATTACACTTGGGTCAGGCGGTCCCGCAGTCGGCCTGAGTTCCAAAGTCTTGGTCCGATGTCGGTTGCTGTCGCTTCTTCCCTGACGTCAGCGTGCCAGGGGTATATAAAATGCATCCAACGCCATTTTCTTCATTTTTTCTTGCCCCAGATGTCAGGTGCCCCCAAGTAGGTAGGCAGTACATATTGCTAATCAAAAATATACAATAAAAACAATACCTTCAGTTACCAGCAAATACACCCCAAAGGTTGTATAGGATAGAAAGGTATAGATAAGTCCAGCTAGTTCAGAGGGGATGGAGGGAGGGTAACCTGGACTGCAGCAGTGTGAACACTCGAACATCTACAAAACTGTACTATGTTCATCGTGTTACACTGCTGCAGTCATTACACTTGGGTAGAATCCCAAAGCTGAGGTTGGGTGGCTGGATTGGCTATGAGGCCCTGCAGAACTGCAGTGGCAAATCCTGCTCTGGATTTAGAGTAAAGAGGCAGGTGGTAATGCTTGGTAAAGGTGTGCACTGAACTCCAAGTTGCAGCCTCCAAAATTTCCTTGGTAGGTACTCCTCTGAGAAAGGCTGTTGAAGTGGCTGTTGCCCTGGTGGAATGTGGCCTAATGTTCTTTAGGACTGATTTTCCATGCTGTGTGTAGCAGTACCGAATACAGTGTCCTATCCATTTGGATATAGTCTGCTTTGAGATAGCCTTGCCCTGTGATCCTGCAGCATATGCTGCAAACAGTTGCTCAGTCTTCCTGAAAGCCTTTGTTTTGTCCAAGTAGAAGCATAGCTGCCTGTGTATGTCCAAAGAATGCAGAAGTTTCTCCCCTTTATTCTGGGGGTTTTGATAAAAAGTTGGCAAATGGAAAAGGTAGGGTTTGTCCTTAAAGATACCCTGTCCTGATGAAAAATTATAAAAGGTTCCACTGCCATTAATGCCTGTAGCTCTGAGACTCTTCGTGCTGAAGTTACTGCCAGGAGCAGAGCTGTTTTCCATGATAAAAATTTTAGATCGGCTGTATTGGCTGGCTCAAAAGGTGGTAGGGTCAGTTTTTCCAAAACAAAATTGAGGTCCCAAGTTGGTGTTGGTGCTCTCCAGGGCGGTCTTATGTTTTTAGCCCCTCTGAGGTATTGCTTTAGCAAGGGATGAGAGAATAAAGGAGGATCTGTGTTGTAATGTGCTGAAATGGTAGAGGCGTGGATCTTAATTGATGAGAAGGATAGGCCTCTGTCCAGCATCTCAGTTAAGTATTGTAAAATCTGAGGAATGTTTGGAACAAGAGGGTCAAAGCTTTGAGCCTGGTTCCAGGCGCAGAATCTCTTCCATTTTTCTGAGTAAGCTTTCCTGGTGCTAGGCCTCCTGGCCTCCAAAATGACATCCATAACAGCTTTAGAGTGAGGTGCTGTCTGTTTGACTAATGTATCTGCCATGCAGCCAGGTTTAGGGTTTTGAGCTGGCCATGCAGGATCTGATTGTTTTGTTGAGTCAGAAGGTGTGGAATTTGAGGCAAAATCCATGGTGGACCTTGAGCCAAGTTCCTTAAGATAGGGTACCAGTGCTGGCGTGGCCAGTCTGGAGCAATCAGGATCATCTCTGGTTTTTCTTGTATGGCTTTTAGGAGTACCTTTGAAAGGAGAGGCAGTGGCGGGAAGGCATAAACTTTTAGGTTTTTCCAGCTGAACAGAAGAGCATCCACTTTCCATGCTTGTTTGTGATAAGTCCTTGTGTAGAATTTTTGTAGTTGGCAATTCAGTGGGGAGGCAAAAAGATCTATGTCTGGGCATCCCCACTTTTGCATTACCATGCTGAAAATTTGTGGATTCAATTTCCATTCGTGAGAGTCCATAATATTTCTGTTTAGATCGTCTGCCAGAGTATTTTTCTTTCCTGGCAGGAATTGCGCTTGCAGGTGAACTTGATACGTTAGAGCTGTATTCCACAAGGTCATGGCTTGCCTGCATAGGGGATAAGAATGAGTGCCCCCTTGCTTGTTTATGTACCACATTATTGTGGTGTTGTCTGTCTTTAGTAGTAATTGTCCTGGATGTAGAAGGTCCTTGAAAGCTGTTAGGGCATTTTGAACAGCCAACATCTCTTTTTGATTGATGTGAAGATGCATCTGGTCTGTGGTCCACTTGCCCTGAATGCATTTTCCTGCCATGTGTGCCCCCCAGGCATAATCCGAAGCATCTGTTGTTAGAGTTTGCCTGGCTATGGGTTGGGTAAAAGGCTGACCCTTGTTTAGGTGACATGCCTGTGCCCACCATCGAAACTCCTGTTGTAGGCAGGGAATCATTGGTATTACTGCTTCTAAACTGTGAGAGTGTTGAGTCCAAACACTTTTCAGGTACCATTGTAATTTCCTCATATGCAGTCTGGCATATGGTATTAGTAGTATGCAGGATGCCATAAATCCCAGGGCCTGCAGAATTTTTCTTGCAGGGAGATGGGACTTTCCTGCCAACAAATGAAAATGTTGAGGTAGTTGAACTTGTTTGTCTGGCATGAGGTAAGCCATCTGGGCCGTTGTATTTAAGCTGGCACCCAGGAATATAATCTGTTGCAAGGGCACTAGTTTTGACTTCTTTTCGTTTACTGTGTACCCTAGAGAAATTAGCAACCTTTTTACAAACGCCAGATGCTGTAGAAGAATGTCCTTTGTGTCTGCTTGAATGAGGCAGTCGTCCAGGTATGAATATATTTGAATTCCTTTTTGTCTGCAAAATGCAATTACTGGTGCCAGGCACTTTGTGAAGATCCTGGGTGGAGTAGATAAGCCAAAGGGCAGTGCAGAGAATTGGTAGTGCATCGTACCAGCTTTGAATCTGAGGTATCTTCTGCAATTTTGTCTGATAGGGACATGCAGGTATGCCTCTTTGAGGTCAAGAGTGACAAGCCAAGCCTTCTTGCCCAGCATGGGTAGAAGCTGCTGTAATGTCAACATTTTGAATTTCGGAATATCCAGGTAAGTATTCAGAATTGAAAGGTCTAGTATGGGCCTCCAGGCCTTGTCCTTTCTGGGGACCAGGAAGAGTCTTGAGTAAAATCCTTGTCCTTGTTCCTGTTGTGGTACTTTTTGAATAGCTCTCATGTCCATGAGGGCTGAAATTTGTTTTTGTGCCTCTGCCCAATGATTTTGTGGCAGGTCTGGCATTCCTTTTAGCCTTGGTAAAGTATGAAAGTGGAATCTGTAACCTTGAGACACAATATTCAGGACCCATTTGTCTTGGGTGATTGTTTGCCAGTTTTGAGAAAAAAAGTGCTAGTTTTCCCCCTAAGTGGGCTTCCAAAAGGGACGTGCTTGGCATACGAAGGGGAAAGTCATTGTGACTGTTTACTGTAAGGTTGAGACTTGTCCTCACCACCTTTTGGGGTTGAGGTGCCCTACTGTCGTTGTCTGTTTGAGCCTTGGGGTTGAGATCTGCCTCTTGGGTGTCTGTATCTGCCCCTCTGTGGCCTGTCTGATACTGGAAAGGACCAATTCTTTGTTGGCCAATTTCTGCTAAACCGAGGTGGCTGTACCTATAAGAAATCCTTGACTGTTTGCATAGATTTAGCTTTATCCTCCATTTTCTTTAACACCTCTTCTGCCTTAACACCAAATAAAGTGTCATGCTGTAAAGGAGCATCCAATAATTTTGCCTTAACATGGTCAGGTAAACTTTGTTCTTTTAACCAAGCATGTCTTTGAATCACAGAACCTGTAACTGCGGCTCTACAAGAGGCCTCTAAAGAATCAAAACCACATTGCAGCGTATGTTTTCCCACTTGTTCAACTGCATGCAATAAATCCTGCATTTCTTTACAATCAGGAGCTTCTGTGCTTGCAAGCATTTTCTGTTTTAACTGAGCCATTAAATATTGTTGGTACTTAAGCATGTGAAACTGGCAATTTAAAGCTTTTAATGCTAAAGTTGCAGAAGTGTATACATTCTTCCCCCATTTATCCAAAGCTCTGGAATCTCTGTCAGAGGGTACTGGATTTTTTGCAATGGAAGCCTTAACCCCTTTTGGACCCTGGGAAATAGTTTCTGGATCAGCAGAAGGGTTTTTGTAAAGAAACTTGTGAGAGTCAGGGACTCTATAATACCTATCTGGCTTGGCTGGAGCAGGGGGCAAAGAGTCAGGAGATAAACAGGATTCAGAGAACACATCATCCACAATATCTAGTACAGGTGGAATAGCCAGGGGCCTGTGTTGAGGCAGTAAGAGGAAATCCTTGAGCCTTTTCTTGGATTCTGAGTAATCCTGGCTCTCCCAATGGAAATGCTCCCTCATGGTATGTAAAGTTTCCCCAAAAGAATAATCCTCAGGAGGAGAGGCTGAAGGGATAGATTCTTCAGCATCAGAGTCCTCATAGGGGGGTAGAGAGTATCCCTGGTCTGAATAGGAATCAGAGGAAATGGAAACCTGATCAGAGGAGTCATAGTCTGTATCCTGCCTAGTCCTTTTCTCAGGAGGGGGATGGGAACCCCTGATTAGAGTAATGAGGTCTTTGGCCATTTTAAGCATCTGTTTCTTAGGCATGGAGGACTGTCCAGGAGAATGCTGTACTTGTTTCTTTGTCTTTAATGGTACCTTTGTCTTGGCTGTTGTTTTAATGGTAAGTTGTGAAGGTCTGAAAACACCCTCAGAAGCCGATGCCTGCTCAGCAGCTCTGGACCCATCTGAGGGATTAGTTTCCGTAGGCCCAATACCTTGAGTTTCCAGAGGCCTAGATGTCTCCACGTGGGAGTCGGAAGCGGCCTGTGGCTCTGAGGTAGCGGGTGTCAGGGGTTGTGAAAGCGCCTCACTGAGAACCGCCAACTGGCCTAGAAGAGGTTTCGTCATCGGTTTTGGACCTCGGATGCCTGTCTTTATCCTTGTCTTTGCATTTTTTCGATATTGAGGTCGTCAGCTGATCCAACGGCATTGTATAATTGAACCTTCGGCCAAAGTAGTGCAAAGCAAAATCTTAACGTCTTTTTATAGTGCGTTTGTTAAATCTAGCACAAAACCGACAACTAGTGACATTGTGATCAAGGCCTAGGCATGGAATACAGTAAGAGTGGAAGTACTTATGAGGTATTTGCTTCCCACAAGAAATACAATTATTAACTTTTTCTGACATCGGTCTGAGGCAAGAAAAAAGTTTCTCCCAATGGGGTTCTTAGCTTTATTGAAGACTTCGGATCTGAAATTCGACTTTGAAAATCTCAGGAGTCGGCCAACCGGCACTTGCAAACTGCTTCTGCTTCGGGCACCGCACAGCAAGAAAGACTGGAGAAAATGGCATCGGATGCATCTTATATACCCCTGGCGCGCTGACGTCAGGGAAGAAGCGACAGCAACCGACGCCGGACCAAGACTTTGGAACTCAGGCCAACTGCGGGACCGCCTGAAGGCAGGATAACCCAAGTGTAATGACTGCAGCAGTGTAACACGATGAACATCTGCTTTTTGAACAAACCATACAGATTTTTTGTTTGTAACACATTGCAGTGTGTATCCATGTGTTTGTGGTCAGTGTCCTATACAATATGTAATATTCTACATATGATTGACTCACTTTACAGAGATCCCATAATCCATTGAGCCCTGTCAGTCAAGTGGAATCAAACTAATATTTTTTTTCTTTATGTAGAGGAAATACCCCATGCCATATATGCAGAGTCCCTTACACACAGGATCTCCCTAGCTAATATAAAGAACTCTGAGGCTGCAAAACAGAGGGTCAGGCTTGTCAGAATATAGATCACTAGAAAGTGGGATGACTAAGCTATCAAATAACTGCAGTAGTACACCTTACACTGCTCACTGATAGAATGCAAGCAATTTTATAACTTCATAAGGAAACCACATCAAATCTACCAATTACATTGGAAAAATAACGGTATGTTCTTGAGTATATCATATCGGAAGTTACAGAGAAGCCTACCCAAGCTCAAACCATCATCTGTTAGTGCAGTTCTGTAATAAGTTATTCAGTTCCATTAACTCATGGTGGGTTAATAGAATAGCCATGAGCCAACAGTATAGTTTACTGAGCAACGAAGGGCATCATAATAGCTCATTGCTTTTCCTTGGTAATCAGCAGAACCTATTATAAAATCTTGTCCTTCTTAATCCTAATAAAGGACATAAAAGACAAGGTGATGGTGAAGGTAAGAAAAACAGTGACCCAAAAGGACACTGACCATGGACACACATTGAAATTTGTTCAGTACTGCTAGTCACTGCTAAGGTAACAATGTCTGACTTGCAGCAGCAGAAATTAAACCCCCCACTGTAGTAAACTGCTACTTGTATAGGCACTGGTATTCCCCCCCTCAGTCACTCTTCCACAAATGCAAAACTCAAACACACACCACAATCCCATCATATACTAGGCTAATGGCCCTGGGGCCCTTACAAGCCTAGCCAAGAGTTTATCCCCAAAAAAGAGACCTCAGTCAGCACCTGCCGCCCCTGTCAATGAGTGACACAGGTGAAATCCCTGGGACAAATTTGTGGTTTCCCATCCACTCATCAAGGTTGAGCTTGAAGAGGGTCAGAGAGGTGCTCTGTTTGATGTGTATGGGAAGTCTATTCCAGAGACAGGACACCCTCTGGGAGACAAACCTGTCTCTCCAGCAGGTTTTGTTGATGTTGCATATTAGATTCAGGCCTTGTGAGTGGGTAGTACGTGAGGAGGTAGACTTATGGATATGGAGCATCTCTGGTAGGGCAGGGTCTGAGATTGCCTTGTAGGCGAGACACAGATCACCCCTGAGCAATCTGTGAAATACTGAGTAGAGTGATAGTGATTTGAGCCTTTCTACATAGGACATGTGTTGGATGCCATAGATTCTCTTTTTTTTAGGTATTTCAGTGGCCTTTCCAGTTGATGCAGATGTTCGGAGAGGTACATCCCAAACAAGGCATTATACTCAATTA
The DNA here is from genome assembly GCF_019279795.1 of Protopterus annectens. Taxonomy (NCBI): domain Eukaryota; kingdom Metazoa; phylum Chordata; order Ceratodontiformes; family Protopteridae; genus Protopterus; species Protopterus annectens. Next base: position 475,885,874 of record NC_056729.1, read on the forward strand.
TTGGTCTAATGAGGGAGGAGTATAGAGAAGTGATAACCTCTTTTTTTTCTGGATGCAATCCCTTTACTTATGAGATGAACCAAGTAAAAGGCTTTTCTGACCACTGCTGCTACATGATGGTCGAATGTGAGGTTGTTATCAACCTGAGTGCCCAGGTTTCTTACCACAGGTTGTGTGCATAGGGGGTTGCCATTGATGTAGTAATTGGCAGGGGTCATGCTTTTGCCAAATGGTATGATGGTACATTTTTTTGCATTTAGCTTGAGGCCATGACTTTGGCACCAGTAATTACTTGCTGAGAGACTGTCTTGCAGTATGTTAATATAATTTGGGGAGTCAGTGACAGCACTCAACTTACAGTCATCTGAAAACTTGGTCAGCCACAGGCCTTTTGCCTTTGCCTGGACCTCTGGGAAACAGATGTCAAACAGTAGGGGTCCCAGGACAGATCCATGGGGAACTCAACTAGTGACAGATCTGCTATTGGAGGTGCCCATTTTGACTTTGAGGGTCCTATTGGTGAGCCAGTTGGCCACCCACCTGATGAGACAGGGATTTACACCAAGTTGTGTTAGCCTCTTGATGATGCCCGAGTGGGGGATTGTGTCAAAGGCCTTGGCCAAGTCAAGGTAAACTATATGCACTGGCTTTCTCTCATCCAGGGCCTTGATGACGGTCTTAAAGAAGCCAACCAGGTTCAACAGGCAAGATCTGCCCTAGATTAATCCAAACTGGGTGGGGTCAAGTGCTTGGAGATTGCCTATGTCCTTGTTTATGAGATCTATAATATTACGCTCCATGGCTTTACAGATCAAACTTGTCAAGCTAATGGGGCGATAGTTTCAAGGGTCAGTAGTGGTACTACCTTTGTGCAAGGGGATGACAATGGCAGTTCTCCACTCTGCTGGAATGAAGTATGTATGTAGGCTGTGGTTGAATAGGGTGCTCAATGACAAAGCCAGTTCTTGCCAGAGATGGTACAGAATACATCTTGGGATACTATCAGGTCCCATGGAAGCTGGGTTCTTTGCGTTGGATAGGGCCTGCAACACTTGATCTACGGAGATGTGAGGTGCGAGACAAGTATTGATGATGTTGAAAGGGCCTTTGGGGGTACAGGGGGGTAAGGTTTGCACTGAACCTGTCTGCTAGCAGGTTGGCTAAGTTAGAGGATCAGTGTAAGTGATACTGTGAACAAACCTAGGCTTTGCCACAGAGGTTCCTGACGTAAATGAAGAAGACTTTATGGTTTCTCTTTGTTTTGGAGGCTAGTTTTGATTCATAATTGGCCTTGGAGGTTTTCACTAGTGATTTAATTTGCTTGTTTTTCCAATTTGGAATTTGTTCCTTTTTACCTTGGACAACAGTTTCTTCCTTTTGTTGTACAGCCTGTTGATAGAGGATGTCCACCAAACAGGTTTGTGCTTCCTTCAGGAGCAGGTTTTAGTTCTGTTGGGTATGGCCGAGTCCATGTAGTTGTACAGGTGCTTGTATACTGCACTGGTGTACTGTTCAGCATAGTTGTCTGCATCCTCTGAGTGGTGGTGTGAAGCTACAGATACCCTCCCTTAGGAGGTTGTAATCAGCTTTTGAGAAGTTTTTTAGCTTGATTACCGCTGGGGAGAGGTTGAGTGGGATAGAAACTTTGAATGAGACAGTTCGATGATCTGATCTCACCAGGGAAGAACATACTATGGGATTGGTGTAGCAGTCACCCATGTTGGTGGCAACCAAGTCCAGAATGTTGTTTCTCATTGGGGGGGATGAGATGAGCTGGTCTAGTGCATTAGAACTGATGAAGTCAAGGAATCATTGAGAGAGTGCGTTAGTGCAAGAATAGTTCACCCAGTCTATGGTGGGGTAGTTGAAGTCACCAAGGAACATCGTGTTAGGGAGTACCTTGATGGAGTCAAGAAGATCCAGGTAAGAGGAGTGGGTGCCCTGAGTCATAGAGGGGGGTCTATAGCTAGCTATAATGTGGGTGAGTGTCTTGCCAACTGTCAGTTGCACCTCGAGTAGTTCCAGTGTGTCATGCTAGCAAACCAATCTGGAGGTGTGCATGTCCTTAATCAAGATTGAGACTCCACCACCCTTAGTCTTTCCGACATCATTTTGGGGTCAGGATGTATGGAATGAGGTAAAGCCTGGTAAGACAGGGGTGCTCCCCACAGCCCTGAACAAAGTTTCTATGACCGCACAGACATCGGCATCTTCCAGTATAAGGAGAACCTCAGTGAGTCCATTTTCAGGTTAAGGCTCCTAGCGTTAAGCAGCATGACCTTAAATTTGCTTTTTGGCAGATCTTTTATGTTGGAAGGTTTGTCTTTGGGACACTGCCTAAAAAAAGGCATAATGGGGAAGGTGAGAGCCTTGGCCAGGATCCATAAACCCAGTGGTGACAGGTGAAGGCCATTACTGGCAAAGCATTGAGGCTTGTTGACCATGTCATCCCAGGCAGACAGATACTGGATCCCCTTGGAATGACACTAGAAACTAAACCAATTGTTGAAGTCAGTTATTTTTTGTTGGTATTGTGGTATCATTCTTGGTGATGTTTCTCTTCATATAGTCCAGGAAGGTACATTTCAAGTCATTCACACCAACATGGACAATGACAGAGTCGTACTTGCACCTGTTGTGAAGAGACTTAAGTGCATACGTGATGTGGTGGATTCTGGCACCTGACAGTCAATTGACCATGATCATCTCCTTGTCGAGCCTGGTAAGGGGGACATCGGTGTGTCTCACAATTGAGTCACCAATGACTAGTATGTTTGGTTTATTATTATGTCTTGTGGACTGTGATGATTTATTGTTTTGCCTTATGGGCTGTGTTTGTCTGACACTGGTGTGTTGTCTACTGTGTGTGATGTGTTTGTTGTGTGGGAAATGTTTGTGAGTGTGTTTTGGAGGCCTCTGCTCTTTAGCTAACTTTTTATTGAGGACCTCTGCATAGGTGTTTGTGTGTTGTGCTTGGCTGTGTGATGTGGGTGGTGTGCTGTTTGTGCTGGCAATCTCCTCTTTGTCAGGAGTACTGACTGTGGCATGAGAGAGCATGAACTCCAGTTTACTGATGTACATGCATTTCTCACTGGTAGAAGAATTAAGTGCTAGGAGAAGAGGGTTGTCAGTAAACATGAGTTAGATGCTACACTGTCTCAGTATGCCCATGTTGACCAGGCTGGCAGGAGAAACTGATGGGAATTGTCCAGCGGACTTATGGAGAGAGGGTTTTGATAAGGGTTTGTCCATAAGAGTGTAAACGACAAGAAGGTTCTTAAATGTAAAGTAACTGGCCTGAAGCACAAGTGCTAAAACCAAAGCTAAGATGCTTAGTATAACAGATAAATTTAATCAGGCTACTAATAAGCATACCTGATCGTGACTGATTTGACATCCTGATATTCCTCCCGCCCCTATAAGCTCTATAATAGTTAAAGAGCCATTACAGCATGTGTCTAGCATGCCCAATGGCTACTGTTTCCATGCCTCCCATGTCACTTTAATAGTTTCGGTGCCATTGTGACACACTTGTAATTTCTGTGGTGTCTAGTGTTTTCCCCCACCACCAGAACCCAATACTGATACTGGTGCCACTATGGCACTTTGCTGTTGCGTTATCCCTCGTGTTTACTGGTTCCCCCATGCCATGTCTGTGGTAGGTAGTAAAGGCCGTATTTAGTACCGCAACATGGTACAGCCAGTCATATTGATTTACAGGGCAGAGCAATGTCTTGAATCACTTGACATGTAGATACCTTCCTGGAGGTGGATCTGGGAAAGAGAGCTTCCTTTTCTGTTTATGTTGAAATACGCAATTTGTTTATAGCACTTGCTATTATACATTTTAGAAATTGTCCAATAAAAATAATATTTGACAGGAAAGTATACAAGTCATGCAGTTCAGTCCTTGAAGTGTTTGTCTAGAGTCACTGAGTTTAGTAAGAGACGGATCCCATTTAATGGTGCACGAGGAAAGCTGTCCAAATTTAAATATGGTCACAATGGAAGATGGAAATATTTGTAGAGAAAATCTCTAGAGAGATGGATAAAAAAAACACAAGCGTGGATATCAGAAAGAAAAGGATTTGCCATTACCTGGGTTTACAAAGTGGAATAATACTGTTGCCAGACCCAAAACTGTCCTAATAAAGTAAAGGCTAAGCAGGGCAGGGGATTAATATTATCTTTTTATAAATTACGTGAAGTGACTGAATATTTTACACAACATTTGCTCTTTTTTCTTCATTTGTTCATGTTATACAGTTACCATCAAGTTGGATTCACTCTGTGTTTCAGTTCTATTAGCAAGACCCATCCACTGTCTGTATTTTTGCAGCCAAAGCTGTTCCTCATCTTGGGTGTCTTCTTTCATTTAATTGCCAAATAAATGGATGCCTTGCTTAAGACTGGAAGCAATCCCAGACAGCTTATTGGAATATATCCCAACATAATTTGAGGCAAGGAGGACTGTACCTGTAAGACATGGTGGGAACCTTCTGCATCCAAGGTGAGGCAGAATCTATTCTGATCTGTTTTGGCAAACATGCCGTTCTTTTTTTGTTTTCATTTGTGAAGCTTATTCATGATGGCTTTTACTATTAGTGAATCTGGCTTACTTTGGTAATATTCTTAGAATAGACTTTTGAGCCATGAAGCGTGTTTGGTATTTGACTTTGTTATTTAGAAATACTGTTCAGTTCACTTAATTAATATATTTCAAAGGCCTTTTGATTTATGGAGTAAATATATCTGGAGTGAAGGTTTTGTCACAAGTATGAACAGATGCTTTGAACAGACAAACATCTTGGGGCCTGTTGTCTGAGGGTGCTATTTCAGTTTATTTAGATTTTGTTACAAAGCTAGAGCACTGATCCACAAGGGCCTTCTTCAGACTCAACCCAGGAGCACTGTTTGGTTAAGTGACTTGGTCAGAGTCATGCAGTTAGGCAAATGAAGAATGAGTGAAACAAACCCTGGACCACAGGAAACAACTCGCAGCCTTAATCCTCTTTACCAACCAAAAGGCACAGCTTGCAAGAAGTTTAAGTTAGGTTATAAGACAGGAATGAGCCTAACTGTTCCTGCTTATAGTATGCCATGCAGAGAGTAAATGCTGTTAGTGGAACAGGGCCAAATGAAGATCAGTCAAACTGCAGCTCATTGTTTTTTCCCCTTAAGTCATACCTCTGGTTGATATGCAGGGCAGCCATCATCAAAGAGGGCATGCTGTTGCACCATGAAGGAAAAGCCCCCACTTAAGTTGTGAATCCCTCATTTGCCTGCTCACCTACAGCAGCAGCAGTGGCCCGCATCATGACCCTGGTATCACCATCATGGTTGGTGAAATTGCCATGTCCCCTGGATGTCTACACACTCCTCCTCCTCCTCCTGGAAGAGGCAGGTAAGCAATCCTTGCACCTAGACAGTTCCAGCAGCATGAAGTTCATTCTGTTCATTCTGTAGCATTCTCAGGGTGCAGACTAAATAAATAATAATAAGCAACAGCAATAATAATAAATCAGGTGTTTCCCTTTAAAAATGTTTGCCTAATAGTGACACTAAAAAGTAGAGTGCATTTTTTTCCTGAAATGGAAGGAGAAATCGAAAAGACAAGTTACAAAGACATAGTAGAGGACATCTGCATGTCCCCAAAGTATGCAACAAAGTCCATAAGGTTTAGGAGTTTTGCATGAAAGTGATGGCATAAGTAATTTTATTCTCAAAGCAAATGTCACAGAGTTTTTTCTCAGGTAGACAGCAAACGCTGAAGGTGTGAGGAAAAAGAGAGAGGTACATACCTCTCAACTTCTTAGGGCAAGAAATCTGAACAAAGCCATAAGTAATAGGGGGAAAAAGGACCAAAAATAGGGAGCCTTTTAAATACTGCCCTTACAAACTTAGAAAGTAGATAGAATAAAAGGTTTTGCATTAGTATGCATTTTCCGAAGGGTATGAAATCTGAAACTCAAATGTCTGTCATTATTTTTCTGACTTCAACCCTCAATGTTTTGCCAATGATTTACGAGAAAAAACACTATTTTATGAGAAATGGACCAAAAATATGAGGCAAAAATCTGGACATTCTGCGAAAATCTGTACAGTTGAGAAATATGTCTTTTTTTTTTTTTTGGAATGTAGTGAGTTTGCAGATTGCAGAAATTTCATACGGAGTACTTTGTCAGAAATATTGGGGGAGCAAATGATTTTAACTAAGGATATATCATCTGAATTTTCTAGACATAGTAAGGTTTTACTAATTTTAATGCTACTGGCTGCCAGAAAAAGTTATTACTAGAAAATGGTAATCATAATCTAAACCAGCCGTAGCTGAAGTACTGACTACTGTAAAGAAAGCAAAGAACCGGAGGTGGGATCTTTAGAAATGAGAAGCAAATCACATAGAAACAAATGAAATGTGTTGGATCAATACACGTAGAGTAATTTTCAGGAGGAAGAGTGAAATTAAAAGGAAGAAAAGAATTGAGGAATTGTTTTGTAATGGAGAAAATGAAAATGTTTAAAAAGAAAACGTGTGCGCTTACTGCCTGAAAATAGTGTACAGAGGGGTAAAACCCCGACTGTGACCAGGCATCCCATATTGGATTAGTGTCTGGGTGCTGGTGCAGGAGAAAGAGAAACAAATAAGTTGTGCCTGCACACCTCCCCCAGACACAGAGGGCCATAGGATTTTCAGGGGCACATTGGCGCATTCAAATGCTGCTGGAAGTGCCAATATACTGACAGTAGCATGATATTACAGAGATGGAGGTAGTTGTTTCAGAGAATGAGTCACCATGCAGGTGGGACATTCCTCTTGTGAACACCTTTGTACACCACTGCTATGATGTCAGCCAGGAAAGCAGCAGCAGTAGATAGACAAAAATAGCAAAAAAGCCTTGTGCAGACTACAGTGCCATGGTTTCTCACCTGCCTCTAGCCCACTCGTGTCACACATTGGCTCACTACCCCATGAGAACTTATGCATGGTGACTTAGCCAGCTGTTGTGTATAGTACTTTTCTGAGATGGAGACTCCCAGTGTGTGTGCGACACCAGGTGACCATCTCTCTCTGTCTCTCTATCCATCACATATATGCACACACATATACACACATGTGTATGTATGTATGTATGTATGTGTATATATATATATATATATATATATATATATATATATATATATATATATACAGCCTGCAGCTTTGTTTTGTTATCAGCCTATCTCACAGTTCCTCAGCATTTGTCAGGCTCTCTCTACCATGTAACCCATGCCCAGAAAGACTCCCTTCCAGTATAGTCCACAGTCTTTGAGACTCCAGCTCCCATCTGTATGTTGTAAAGGGAGAGTGGAACAGAACCAGGTAGTAGCAGTCATAATGCATCTCACAGGATTTTCTTCCATAAGGTCTTTATCCTGCTGACATGCAGAGCTAATGTAATATAGGAGGTCATGCAATGGGTCCATGAAGGAAATGCCCTACCTATGTGGTGAGATGTCCTTCATTTGCCTGCCCACCTACAGAAATATTGGCTATCTTCACAACTTTATATTGAATAGTAAAGATGGATGAAGTCTGAAAACAGACAGGATATATTAGAGTTTTGTGTAAATTGGTTTGAGATTCTTTATTCCAGACAGATTGAAAATGTGGGCAGATGGTTAAGTGAAAGATACAAGAGGGCCCAGAATATTAGAAGAGGAGAGTGTTGTTGTAGGAGGAGCCATAGCAAAGGCTGGGTTCTGCAGTGCCTTTAATAATATGAAGGGATGAAAAGCAGTGGAGTACATTGTCTCCCTGTTGAAATGTTTAGAAGATGGTGGGGCTAGAACTTGCTGAGGAATTAAATGTAGTCTTTAATCATAGAATGGAATGGATGGGCATTCTGTGTTCCTGGGTAGAGTTTTTAGTAACTGTGTCACCTAAGGGGAATAGAGAGCACAAAGATTTGGCAGTGGCTTTGTTAGAGAAGGTTGTAACAAAACTGGTAGATGTTTCTGAGATTGATAGAGTTATAAGACGGGCAGAATGTTGGACATGACTTTCCTGGGAACCAACTTTTATGGTCTGCCAAACAGATATTGCAGTTTGTAAACTGTCATTTCAGCAATGCAGTGTAACATGGTTGCTGTATTGGCAGCTTTTAAAATGACAAACTATTCCTTTCTTCTTTTCTTTAATTTCAAAGGATGATACATGAAGACAATTTATGGCCTGTCACTGAGCGATCACTCATAAACAGTATGTGTGGTGAGGGGGCGCTAAATGAGTGCTTTTCAGAGGGCACCAAGCTCTACTGTTACAGTGCTACAAACTGAGTTCATCCAGGGCAGGAACTCTGAAGACCACTGGAGAATGAGCTTAGATTGTTAGGGAAGCCAAACTTTTGGTGTGCTTGTTTGCTGTGATGACATGAACTTAAAATTGTTTCTAGATTTCTGTATTGTGTTAATTTTTATGTCCCCAAGCTGAACTTGTAAATGTGCAAATGGATCAATGGTCTATGCTGGATAACAAAAATAAAGTAAATAAAATTAATGAATTAAGTACTGGAAAGGATACAAGGAAGACACATTTTACAAGGAAGCATAGAAGACTGTCTTGGACTTTTAGAATTTTGAGTCACTGTGAATTTTGTTTAACAATTCTTCATAAGTGACATCTAATTGCAGAACTTAGCAGAGGGTGAAAGATAAATGACACGCTGGAGGTGTAGTCAGGAGGGGATTGGTGAATACTGTGTGTAGTGGGAATGACAGACAACACTAGACATTTAGAAAGAGATGAGAAGTTGGTGTTAAAAAGTTATAGCAGATGGGTGCCTACAGGATGGGAATTTCTGATGTTTGGGAATGATGGAGATGATACTTTTCAGTACAACTGAATGCAGAGCCTAAATGTTATGGTGCTGACCACTTGTGTTACAAGTCTGAAAGCTGCACAGTAGAAATCAATCCTACCAGAGGTTGTTTACCAATGCTGGAAGTTCTCAATGGCTGGTAAAAGTATAATGAATAAAGGAAAAGTGGCCAGTGGGAAGTTCTAGTCAGTGAAATGAAAAAACAATTTAGGGCTTGGAATCATTGACTATTTCTGCATGTATGCAGTGGGAATGCATATCAAACAGATATTGACTCTGAGATGGTAAACTAAAATATGACTGAATCTGCCATGTGCATTTTTCACTGGCATGAAATGGTATGAGAATTTGTGACCATTTTCTATAAAAAGTATATAGAAGTGTATGAAATTTTAATCTGAAGTTTGTAACTGCATTTTGCTGGGAAATACAGCATTTATACATAAGATATGAACTATATGAGTCACATGCAACAGAAACTGTTATTGCTTTTCACTGTTAGTACAAGATTTGTAAATGTTCCTTGGTCAGTAAACTATAGGGTGTAAAACAGAATTAGAAAAATCTATGAGGAGATGGCTAGACAAGAAAAGGGGAAAAAAGTTCATTAGTAGGAAATGTCAAAATTAATCAGTTGCATAGGTAGCTCCTGCATGAGAGAAGCATAGCAGTCAAGAGGAGAGAGCTCTACCCAGGAGCTGGTGATATAGAGACTTATGAGTTTGTTTCTTCACTTCTGCCTGTGATGCCTTCCGGAAATGCAAACAGTGTAGCTTAGGACTCAGCAATTCTTTTTGTAGACAGTTAGGGGAAGGTTTAGTTTTCTTTCTTATATTCTGTTTGCTCAGTTATTATGTTTCTGTTTTCTATGTGCAGAATTATATTTCTCTGTATATTTAACTTTTAATCGTACTGCTTAAAGAATTTTGTCTTAAATAAAACACTTGTATTTACATACTTTTAAGTGCATGGCTCATAGTTATTATTTGATGAAGAGGAATTGGTACTTTTCCGTTAACGGGGCAACAGCTTTCTTGCCCTCATTAACGGTCTTCTGGTAATGACAGTTGTATTTTTGTGGTATATTTAACTCTCCCTGTTGCTACTGCTACCGTACCTGTCAAACTGGATAACTGTGTTCATAATGTCAGAACTCGCCAGGGAACAGTATGCAGAAGTGGTGCGTGCCTAAGGGGCTCTCAAACGTCCCTGAATTTCAGCGACATCCATGATTTACATCTACAATCACTGCAGCAGAATTAAAACGTGCAAAAGCAATAGTAGGATTTTTTTTCATTTTTTTTTTCTTGCAAGTAATGCACCCAGCTCTCACCTTTTCCAAATCCAAAATAAACAAATCCAAAAGCTATCTTGAGTTTTATTGAAAACAACCATTAACTGCTGTTCTTCAACAGGGAGACTTGCTCGATCAGAGTTAATAAAGAGCACAGCTCTCCAATTTCACTTTAGCAAGTACTGCATGATCCCTTCCTTTCCAACTGAGGAACAAGCAGGCAAAACAGAACATCCGTACTCTTTTTTTTTTTTTGATGGTAAAAAATGTTTACGAAATGTCAACATTGGAAGTTTTATAAACCTTTTCTGTGTGGAAAAGAGAACTGTCACTGATCAAACTGAGAAAGTATTCCTCAGAATAAAGTATGGGTAAGAATCGAGGCCAAGAAAGTTGTTGCCCCGTTAACGGAAAAGTACAGAGGAATTATATTGTTAGATGCTGGCAAGCTGCTGGTGTCCACCTTTGACTGGCCAGAATGATCTAATTCATACTACCATTTGTCTTTATCATTGTTACTTAATATTATGGGTGAAGAGTAACCAGGAGATCCCTAGTTAGGTAATCTGGGGTGTTATCAGCTTTTCTAGCTTGGGCAAGAGAGCACTGGAAAGCACTGAAATCCCGAGAAAATGATGAGAAAGGCATCTGAGAATCTTGGCCAAATACTCTGCTCCGTGGGGTATTGAGTACAAACTTATTCTCGGGTATGGATTATAAAGGAGCTTGCTCAATACCACAGTGCATATTTCCTGCATGCTCTTGTGGCCAGATTGCATTTACTGACTTTTTGAGTGATTTATATTTCTGTGCCATTGATATGACTTGAGATACCATAAGCTGTATGCCCATAAGAGGTTAGATCTAAATAATTTATGCGATGGCAGTGGATCAGATCCAAGAACTGTAGCCCCTGCCCAGCGTACACAAAAGAAAGAATGCGTTATTACACAATTGCTGTCTGCTAGTATCGAAATGATTTGCTGGTTAAAATGAAATAATTGCTAGCACTTAAAACATATTAAATGGAATAAACACTTCAGAGCATTCATTTACAAGAGAACCACAGGACTTCTGCCAAACAGTAAATGTTATAAAAATCAAAATAAATATTTCAAGAAAAACAATCCAAGGAAAATGGTCTGTTCAACTTAATGGGTTATTACACAATTACTGCCTGTTATCATCAAGATGATTTGCTGGTTGAAATGAAATAAACTGCTTGCAGCTAAAACTTATTAAATGGAAGAAACCCTTCAGAACATTTATTTACAGAAGAACCACAGGACTTCTGTCAAACAGTAAATGTTATAAAAAACAAAATATTTCTAGAAAACAGTCTAAGGAAAATGGTCTGATCAACTTAAATTTACGAAACACAACATATAGCAGAGAAAATACATGGTCAAAATATGAGACATGGAGGGTTTTATTCAGACCTGCTTTGGATATGGTCATTTGATATTCAACGTCATGACGAAACCACACCGGCTATAAGTGTGTCGCAGCATAGCCCATACAGTGCTCATCTTTTATTATTATATTAAATTGGCTTTTCATTGTCAAAAATAGTGCCGACAAGAGAAACATTCTAACTGACAAACAGAAACACTCCATGACTTTTATGATATAGTATTCTTCTATGGTATGGTATGTAGTATAGTCTGTATTCTTGGACTTGTCCATAGCTGGGTTGCTTTTGACATTGAGTGCTCATATTGCAAGCTGCTGTCTGCCCCTATTTTATGATGCAGAGGGGGAAGGTCTCTGATTTCAATGACAAGCTTAACTGTCCTTTCTAGTTGGCTATCTGCCATAGAGGACAGGAGACCTAACTATGACCCCAGCATCTGGAGACCAGTTAGTGGCCCCAGCACTGGAGGATTCAGTGAGTGGTAGGAATGAAGAGCTGCACCCATTTGCCTCTCTCTGTCAGGAAGGATGGAGTTATATGCTGGGAAGGGGTGTAGCTTCTGTGTTGCCCATATATAGCAGAGAGAGCTTTAGAGTACACTCAAGGTTGGGGACAGTGCAGCACCAGAATGGAGGTGGCATGCTGTTGCAGAGGTGAAGCATGGCCTTGTAGTGCTCCATATATTTACCTTGCAGTTCTGCTGCCCAAGAGTGAGCTGAAATCCGGCATGGGAGTATATAATCTGACTATTTACAGTATGATGCCCTGTCCTCAGTTAATATGACCCTCACCCCTGGCAGTTAAAGAGGAAAGAATGAGCCATATGAGTGGCCACGGGAGATGGTGGTTAGAACAGAGTGGCAGAAAGACAAAATAAAAAAACTGTCCTTTCTCTTTACTTCCTTAATATATAAATAGTAACGCGGTCAGCCAGGTATGCCAATACACTGGTAGTCTGAGTTCAAGATAATCTAGCAAGCTGTAAACAGATGTATGTGAGCTTAGCTTAGCTGTTGAGATGAAAGAAATGTGGATATTAAAGAATTCTGCAGTACTTGGAATGACAGATTTTTTCCCCTGTTGGAGTATTAGAATAGGAAAATGCAGGTATAGTTCTCATGGGATTCAACTGAATTTGAAGTGAAAATTTTTTCAAAATGTTGTATTTGATTTTTATCTGTTTATTGAACCCTCACCCAAATAAAAGTGTGTCAGTTCAGTATAGCAACATTTTAAAGATAGTATTGCTGAGCATGCATATTTTAATCAACATGGAAAGTGCAATATGATGAATAATGAAAAGTATTACCCTCTGTGGGGCGTAGTGGAGTGGTACGACAAAGTATTTCCATCTGTGGGCTGTAGTGGTATGACAAAGTATTTATATCTGCGTAACGTAGTGGTATGATAAAGTATTTCCCTCTGCAGGACGTAGTGGTATGACAAAGTATTTCCCTCTGCAGGACGCAGTGGTACTTTCTTGTGAGTCCAATGCTAAGCATAATTGCCACCCATTTATTATTTCTTTGTGTTTTATCCTCAATGTGTTTGCTGTTGTGCAGAAATTGGTTTACTTATGGCAAAAAGGAAAATATATTTAATTGGATGTTTGTGTTTCTAAAAAGCAAATTGTAATCCTCAAATTAAATTGAGGGAGATTGCAAGGAAATACACTGGGAGGCAAACAACGTGCCTATGCTTTGTTATCTGTTTTAAATAATTGACTGAGTAGATGAATAAATAAATTACTCATGCTTGAGCAGCTGATTGTATGTAAAAGGTATACTCTGTATGTTTACTAGCTCCAGATGTTAGAGTATACTCCAGTGTAATGTCTCTTGAATTTTCTGAGCATTTGCAGCTGTTCTAATATTAACAAGACTCTTGTTAGTCAAAGGAACATAGCTAAAATTTCAAAAGATTGAGGTTTCACTGATGCCATCTGGCCTATGAAAGCTAAATAGCAGCAAAATGCAAAGACAGGTTTATGTCCACACTGAAAATTCCAGATAATTTGGCTTATAATATAGATCTTACCGCTTCCTCTGAGTAGTAATGCAGAGTTGTATGCCTTAGCAGATGTAAAACAGAAGATGCTAATAATGGCTGTCTAAGGCATATTATCAGAAGTAATACAAGCCATGAACATGTATCCATCCCAAAAATGTCAGTCCTTTGCTAATTTCTTTCTGTGTTTCAGTATCATTTGTAATAATCCTTATAGAAACAGAAATTCTAGATTATTTTATAGCAAGTACACACACACACACACACACTCTATGTATATATATATATATATATGTATATATATATATATATATATATATATATATATATATATATATATATATATATATATATAAAGTTCAGCAGCCTATTAAAGCTAGACCTGCATAACCAGGGGGTATTAATTAAGGTGATTGTTTGCTGAAAACCTCAATGGGGAATCAGGGAATGCATGGTAAAATTATTCATGTTATACCTGCTTAGGCCATTTTGACAAATCTAATTTGTATTCCAAAATGACAGTATCTAAATTTGGCACATTATCCTCTTCTCCTGGATTCATAAATCAAGCACCTCATACACTGTGAGAGTTGATAGGGAACCGTTGATTATCTGTGCCATGTGTCATTTGCAAAGACGAATCTATATCAAACCAGATTCAGCAGTAGTAAGTAAATGAAGGGTGATTATTGATTTTGATGTCCAGTTCCATGTGGTTTCTGTCTTTAACTAATGTCAAATGCTTTTAAATTAGTATATTATTTTCGACATATCCATTTTCCCTAATTGCAGCTCAGTTCTCAAAGTCCAGCATTCCTCAGATTTCACTTTCATAGTTTTACCATCTGCCTTATATAATGTCTACATCATGCACAGAAGCGTACCATCTGCAGTATGTTGCTAGTAATGTTATTTATATATGTGTATATATATATATATATATATATATATATATATATTTTTTTTTTTTTTTAACTTTCTATAACTGCAATTAAATGTTCATGCTGTTTTGATTCTTGCCTGTTTATAGGGAGAGCTGATTTTTCCTAGTCACTGTATCTGAATTTTTTTTCATTCATATTCTGAAATTGTGAATGGTTGACAGTTCAGTTGTTAATTTATATATTATCGACATTTTCAGCCAAAATGCTTTACCTGATTTATTTTCTTTCTCTGCTGCTCTCTGGATTGTGTATTATTTATTTATTTTTGCCTAACAGTATCCTCAGTATACCATCAGTAGCCTAGCTGGATGAGCTGTGCAGTGGTTAGTCTTGAAGGGAGAAAAGCATCAGATGTCCATCAAAAAGAAGAATAAATGGCTTTAGGGAATAAAGAAAATGTGGTACTTCTGCAAAAAGTACAGGATCAAGGCCTAGTTCCTTCAACTTGGAATGGAGGAGAAATTACCTTTCCTTCTTGTTGCCCATGGTATTTCATATAAGAGAAATTTCTGTTTATTAGAACCCAAAACTGGACAGTTGACTAATTAATTGACTCAGAATAAAAAGTGCTAATAATAAATCTCAGACAGAGAAGAATAAAAAATATTTCAGCCCTTTCACATGCAAAGGCACATTGATAGATCTGTTTGCAGGCAAAATGACAACTGCAGCACTATGATCTCTGAATGGTAATACTGGGCAAAGCAAGAGGGCTGTGCAGGCACTGACAATTTATAGGCGTTCTGTCTCCAGCTACTGTCCATTGTAACTGAAGACAAAGCTTTGTATTGCCAAAGAAGGTGAAACTTTGGAGGATGTTAATGGCCGTAAGGAAGGGTAAAAAAGGTGCTCACCATTTTTTGTGTGCACTGAAGCAGTTGCAGGGGAAGTTCTGTGTTCTTTCCAAGAACACTGTGAACATGATAATAGAAAAATCCAGTCCCAGCTTTTGTATGAAATGAATTTCTCTTACTTCTGACTATATTTACAAAAATATTTGATTGAATGAAGACACTGTAGGTGAATCAGGCAGAAATATTGTAACCCTAAGAAGAAACACTTTATCTTTATAGAATTAGGAAACTCAAATAACACTGCCAGCAACAATTTTCTTTAAGTATTTCATGTTCTGGTGTGCAAAAAGATGTCAAGTATAATCTTGAATATAACCTTGATATCTGCAGACCACCCATATGCGTAAGAGCAGGGCTAACAGCCTAGCTGAATAATTAACAACAACAAATATCAAGCAGTTAAAAAAATATTTGGTGACAGTAGTAGTAATGATAATGCTGATGATGTAGAAAATAAAAGCATGATAATGTGATGCAGCTGGTTGTAACAAATTAGAAATTAAACTGATGTAGTACAATTCACAGTTAATGCCTTGGCTGGACATTACATGCAAACTCCAGAGAAACTGCCAAGACCAATTTACACAAGACAGTGTGAAAATGGCAAGTGCAAATGCCACTGGTGGTCTTTTTAGTTCTCTTGGCTGATTGAATATCTTAGTAGATTATTTTAGACATACAGTGTGCTGACTTGTACTTGAATTTCTGACCTGTTTTATGCATTGGCCTGCTAGTAATCTGGTCATAACTCTGCAGAGTGCTACAACTTAGTAAAACACCACACATTGCAGTGAAGTCACGATGCCTAAGTTTGTTTGGTCTTTTCATCTAGCTGTGTGGGTTCAAATTTATCATTGTAATCTATAACTGAGCAGAAAATAATCAGTCACTTCACATTTCTAGATAAAGGAATGATCTGTCAGGGAGATCTGGTATTTCCTAAGTGTTTCAGTCCTCATACCTGGACATATATATGTATGTGAGCTTCCTGCAAATTAAATCCATCTTCCTCTAACAACTCAGGAATAAAACCTTTTTCTTCTTTTCCTAGAATTTTCAGTGATAGATACATCCCAGTGACAACCAAGTGACTGTGTTATACTGGCCACCTGGTAAACTTACTATGTTGTCGAACAGCACAAGCTCTTGGACGTGAACAGGCACCTTACTAGCTCATATGCTGAAACCATACAGGTTTTGTCACAATAAATTTTTGGATCAAATGATAAAACAAAAAAAAATGGTGTGAGGTGTGCTGCTGTGTTAACTGTTTACAAAAAAATGCAAAAGACAAAATAAGCCCCAGTGTCCCATACTGTCCCAAAAGTCAGTCTACCCCTAAGTATACTTTCTAGACTTCTGTTACCCAAATCATTATTTCCCTTACACGATAAATTGGCCGTTTCACAGTCCATTACCTGGTTAGTTCCTTGTCCTGTTTATTTTTGCCCCTTGAGGCAAATGCTTTTTGGAGTGTCTGACACCCTGGCAGCTTTCCCAGTATGTGAGAGGGAAAAATAGAGAAATTCCTTCAAAACTAATTTTGTTTGAGGCAGCAGAAAACCTTCCCTCCATACCATGTCCTGCCAGCAATAATGGACCAGTTCTTCATCTTCTGGGACTGATTCTGCACATGCTCATCAGGGACACAGAGCAATGGCCAGCTAATCCAAATAGTTTGTGAACCATTAAAGTGTGACCACTTTTGGTCGGCACTGTACAGTTAAATGCATTGCTTCTGTACAACAGTGCAAAACCATGAAGTGATATAACACCATTTGTATATTCAGTCTGAGAACTGCGTAAGTAAAGAGCTACCTTTTGTACCTTCTCAGATGTATTACACATAGAATGTTTCTAATGCTGGAGATAGGGAAATCGGGAAGGGCTATACTGTGCTGGAGCTGACTTAGTAGGAGAGTGTTATGGGGTTTTTTTTAATAGAAGGGTGTTAAGAAGGGTATGTATTTTGCACTGCCCTTTTTTTTTTTTTTTTATTTAACATTTGTTAACCGGGAAAGTCCGACTTGGAACAAAGCTAATTTTCAGCAGGGGCCCGGGGAAAAGGTTCCAGACGCATGTCTTTGTAACATGGGAGGAAACCAGAGCACCCAGAGAAAACCCACACAAATGCAGGGAGGACATGCAGACTCCACACAGAAGGCAATCCAGCTGAGAATCGAACTAGGGAACCTCTTGCTGTGAGGCAGCAACACTACCACTGCACCACCATTCACTTTCATTTTCCTGCCTTTTAGATGTTCAGAGCCATTGGTTTGCATCAGTGAGGATGTGTTTGTTATTTTCTCCTTATGTTTTGGTCAGCTGCCTCAGTATAGCTACCTAGAAATCCTTTAAAGTACACAACTGGGGGTCCCATTTGACAGTATGTATGTTAATCTGTTATGTTTATTGTTTTCTGTGGAGCTCACTAACACATTTAGTCAGCATTTTTTATATCGTTTCCTCCATAATTTTTGAGGGTTGTTCTTTGCTTTTATACATATATATTTATATAGAAGTGTATATATCTATCTATATATATATATATATATATATATATAGAGAGAGAGAGAGATACATAGAGAGAGATAAATAGAATTGCCATAGTTATTTCATTCACATTAAAATTGACTTTTACCTGTAAGAGTTTCACCCGCGGTAGTGGTGCTGCGGTAGCGTTGTCGCCTCACAGTTAGACATTGCCCGTTGGATTCTCAGTTAGAGCGTCTTCTGTGTGGCGACATGCGTGAATGGGCGTTCCTTCATTGAAGGTTGTGCGTTAGGCCCAGCAAGCCAGCACGTAAAAATCTACTGCCAGTCATTAGTGGACTGGAGTTCCACTGTGGCGACCCCTAACCGGGAAAAGCCAAAAGACACAACAACAACCTGTAAGAGTTTTAAATGGGCTAAAAGTGAAGTTTGTCCATTACATAACAGGAAGCCATTCTTAACCCCAAATCAAATGCAAGCAGCTTTGTAAAACATAATTCAGGAAGGGGAGCAGATCTTCATTCGGCCCTGTAGAATACAAAACAGTCTGATCTCTTTCATTTCCTTGCTCCATAGCACATGTGAGGTAGTGCCATGCTGGTATATTTTATGATGTCTGTGCATTGTATTTTAGTGGTGTGATGTCAAGCTACTGATGTGGGTAATTTTCATTTTGACATTCAGGACTAATTCATGCAAAAACAGTAACAGCACTTGTGTATACTGCTTTTTGCATGCTAGATCCAGAAGTTAAAAAGTACAAGAAATGGGATGTATGACTTTAGTTTGATAAAATACAGTTGGCAGTTATTTAAATAATTTCTCTTAGTTTATTTTATCATTATTCATTAGAATTTTATCAGAGATAATTTATTTATAGTACACTGGTAAAATAAAATGGAATATACATGACTATATACATGATAACTGTAGCAAAAGATAAAACAAGTAAGATAGGAAACAGCAAGATCTGAGTTATTGTGGACACCAAACTGAAAAGTGTTGGGACAACTAATGTTTGTATAGTTTGAAAATAGATTCATTTGAAAGGTCTACAGTTAAACTAGATAAAAGTATGTTGAATGCAGTAAAAAAATACAGAGGGCGCGAGAATGAAAAAAATATGCAATATACAACTTGCCACAATTTTAGTTGCTAAATGAATTAAACATTTGTGAATGTAAAATAGTAAAATTACAGCAATGAAGTAATGGTAGATAAAGCAAAGACAAGATGAGTAATGAGTTTAGAGTTTTTTATAAGACTAGAGGTGGAAAGGAAGGAATTGAGAGGCTTGAATGTAAATTGACTAAGAGGTACGAGATGTACTGTAGATACCTAGTGGCAGTTACAGGTGGATCTAGATGTAGATACCTGGTGGCAAGTACAGGTGGATCTAGATGTAGATACCAAGTAGCAGGTACATGTGGCGCTAGATGTAGATACCTAGTGCCAGGTACAGGTGGATCTAGATGTCCTTACCTAATGGTACCTACAGGTGGAGCTAGATGCAGATACTTTGTGGCAGGTAGAGGTGGAGCTAGATGTAGATACCTAGTGGCAGGTACAGGTGGATCTAGATGTACCTACCTAGTGGTAGATACAGGTGGAGCTAAATGCAGATACGTAGTGGCAGGTACAGGTGGAGCTAGATGTAGATACCTAGTGGCAGGTACAGGTGGAGCTAGATGTGCTTACCTAGTGGTAGATACAGGTGAAGCTAGATGCAGATACTTAGTGGCAGGTACAGATGAAGCTAGATGTAGATACCTAGTGGCAGATACAGGTGGATCTAGATGTGCTTACCTAGTGTTAGATACAGGTGGAGCTAGATGGAGATACTTAGTGGCAGGTACAGGTGGAGCTAGATGTAGATACCTTGTGGCAGGTACAGGTGGAGCTAGATGTAGATACCTAGTGGCAAGTATAGGTAGATCTAGATGTGCTTACATAGTGGTAGATACAGGTGGAGATAGATGCAGATACTTAGTGGCAGGTACAAGTGGAGCTAGATGTAGATACCTAGTGGCAGGTATAGGTGGAGCTAGATTTACTTACCTAGTGGTAGGTACAGGTAGAGCTAGATGTAGTTACATAGTTGCAGGTATAGGTGGAGCTAGATGTAGTTACCTAATGATAGGTACAGGTCCAGTTAGATGTACTTACCTAGTGGTAGGTACAGGTGGAGCTAGATTTAGATACCTAGTGGCAGGTACAAGTGGAGTTAGATTTAGATATCTAGTGGCAGGTAAAGGTGGAGCTAGATGTAGATACCTAGTGGCAGGTAAAGGTGGAGCTAGATGTAGATACCTAGTGGCAGGTACAGGTGGAGCTAGATGTAGATGCTTAGTGGCAGGTACAGGTGGAGCTAGATGTAGATACCTAGTGGCAGGTATAGGTGGAGCTAGATGTACTTACCTAGTGGTAGGTACAGGTGGAGCTAGATGTAGTTACCTAATGGCAGGTATAGGTGGAGCTAGATGTACTCATCTAGTGGAAGGTACAGGTGGAGCTACATGTAGTTGCCTAGTGGTAGGTACAGGTGGAGCTAGATGTACGTACCTAGTGGTAGGTACAGGTGGAGCTAGATGTAGATACCTAGTGGCAGGTACAGGTGGAGCTAGATGTAGATACCTAGTGGCAGGTACAGGTGGAGCTAGATGTAGATACCTAGTGGCAGGTATAGGTGGAGCTATATGTAGATACCTAATGGCAGGTACAGGTGGAGCTAGATGTAGATACCTAGTGGCAGGTACAGGTGGAGTTAGATGTACTTACCTAGTGGTAGGTACAGGAGGAGCTAGATGTAGTTACCTAGTGGCAAGTATAAGTGGAGCTAGATGTACTCACCTAGTGGTAGGTACAGGTGGAGCTGGATGTAGATACCTAGTGGCATGTACAGGTGGAGCCAGATGTAAATACCTAGTGGAAGGTATAGGTGGAGCTAGATGTACTTACCTAGTGGTAGGTACAGGTGGCGCTACATGTAGTTACCTAGTGGCAAGTATAGGTGGAGCTAGATGTACTCACCTAGTGGTCGGTACAGGTGGAGCTAGATGTACTTTCCTAGTGGTAGGTACAGGTGGAGCTAGATTTAGATACCTAGTGGCAGGTACAGGTGGAGCTAGATTTAGATACCTAGTGGTAGGTACAGGTGGAGCTAGATGTAGATACCTAGTGGCAGGTACAGGTGGAGCTAGATGTAGATACCTAGTGGCAGGTACAGGTGGAGCTAGATGTAGACACCTAGTGGCAGGTACAGGTGGAGCTAGATGTAGATACCTAGTGGCAGGTACAGGTGGAGCTAGATGTAGATACCTAGTGGCAGGTACAGGTGGAGCTAGATGTAGATACCTAGTGGCAGGTACATGTGGAGATAGTTTGAGATATTGAAGTATAACCTCCTAACACGAAACAGGAAGGTCAAACCCTTTAAAAACAAGTATGTCAGAAGTCTCTTTCAAAGCATATTTTACAGAGGCAAGATTCCCCTGCAGCCCCACCCACATGGGAAGTTTGCCACATCCTATCCATCCTATATACACTAATACCATGGCCAAACAACTGCAGAGAGTAGGAATCCTGTAAGGGTGAAAGAATAGCTCATATGGCTATATTCTCACAATAGTAGTGATGTGTGCAAAAACATTGTAGGACTTGAAAATTCAAGGAGATTAGCAAGACGGTGGTTTAGATTTGTGTGTCATTATATAAAGAAGGGAGAATCAGGTGGATATTGATAGAGTGTAAATGGGAATGAGATTCCAAAACTTAGAGCCACAATTCAGATGTAAGTTAATTTAATTTGTGTTGTGTTTAACAACTAATCACTTTGCAGATATAATAAGTAAAATACACAAATTAAACAAACAATGAATACATCTATGATACTTTTACCCAATATAGCATGAATTTCACATACAATAGTAATTATTACAAAATAACTGATCATAAAGTGAGTGCATATACATCTATCCAGGTTTCTGGGTAAATGCTTTTAAACATGTCAGGAAGGAAGTTGAGTGTTCTAGTCTGACCTGAGCCGAGTAGGCAAAAGAGCTTCCCTCTGAAATTTCAGAAGTGTTTCTGAGATAGTAATAGTTGGAAGCCTGTCGCTTAATGATCCAACTGAATGAAAAGTGACATTGTAAATCGCCAGTTCTTTACAGTAGAGACAACCAGAAATGTGTAATGTCTTAACACTAATATGTGAGTCCAGGCAAAATTGTGATGATTGGAACCTTCAGGGGCAGCTAATTTTAAATTCTGCCTGCACATCTGCCATTATTAATAAGCAATTACTCCCCAAAACCTGCCCTAGTGGTGGCATCAGAGTGTACTTCACTGAGGAGCTCAGTATGTGGCTGAGTAAAGAAATTATTTTTTTTAAATTCAATTCTTTTGGAGAACTGAAGGAAATGACTTGCTACACTGAGCACACAACAAGGAGAGCAGCATAATATGAAGCCGTAATGTATACTGTTGTGACAAAAGCCTAAATGAATACTGGAGAACTTAGATTTTACTGACCTATAACTGGCCATTTTGCTTGCACTTAATTGCAAGTGTGTTTTGTAGCTAAACACAGACTTTTGTGGCTGTCGCCCGGTGTCTAAATGGAGACATAAAAGGAAATACGGACACCAGGAAATGGTCCCCAAATTGATTAACCACAAGCCTTTTCATCTCTAGCAGTAGCAAAACTTCATCAGATATTCCCCTATTCAAAAACGTACTTTAAATACCCCACCTAGATCACATGACAACAAACCAACCATCGTTTAAAGGGATAAAAAATTCCATTACAAACAATACTGACTCATGAACAAATACAACCTAAAAAACAATAATAAAACATGTGAAAAATACCACAAATACATATATAATATCCTAAAAAAAAATATTGTGTATATTTTAAATATATACAAATTCACATATATGTACTGTGAATATGCACCTAACATGTTACCTACACTGTGCTTTCAATTGTAAAAAGCAACCAATAGTTGCAATTTCATTCAGCCCTGGATATCCTATTTCTTTTAGACACAAAATCCAGTATAACTCCCTTTTCTCCAAAATTAATTGCCATGGGCCTCCTCTCAAATTGTTCTTCACTTGTTCGATCATGATGAATTTAAATTGATGCCCAGGGTATTCAGATATATGTCTAAATAGGGCATTAGTGCCCCCCCCCCCCCATTTTTATACGTATGTTCATAAATACGACTTTTAAGTTTTCATTCTGTCTTTCCTATATAAAAAACAGGGCAGGTCTGACAAATTGCCCCATACACAACCCCTGAGCTGTTACAGTTATAACTACCTGTTATCCTCAGCTGATATCCATTAATGTCAAAAAGTTCACCCGTATTAATATATGGGCAAAAATGACAATGCCCACATTTGGTCATTTGTCGAGGTTTAATAAACAGATCATTCCACCAAATTCTTTAAGTCAGAACCCCTTTGGTACACAATAATGAGCTTTTTACTAATTTTTTGTCTAACCCCACGGTCCTCAATTAAAACAGACCAGTTTTTTTAAATAATTTCCTGCATTTGTTTAAAGTCAGTCGTGAATTTAGTGACAAAGGATAATCTAAAATTAACCCCATTGTCATTTTGTTCATTCACTCCATTCACAGTATTCACCATAAGGCTGGTGTCAATGCCTGTAATATCTTGTGGTGTGAAAAAATCAGCACTAGATAATATAGGAGAATAGACACCTAGCCTTCTCTTATTTATTACCTCTACCTTAATCTCATTCAGGAAATCCACAAGTTATTCTCTTTTAAAAACATGTCTTCTAACAAAGCACATTCCCTGAGAAACGCTTCATAACTTGGAACCATTCTTGCGGCCATGGCCTGCACTTTAACAAAGTTGTTTTTGTGTTTAAATTTACTGTTTAACTGTTGTAGGCTACACACTCAAGTGTGATAGCCATTTCTGTGCATATAAAGTGTTTTTTTGATTGTATCTACTTTATTTTCTGAAAAAAAAAAAAAAACTTGTTTTCCCACCTTTCTAAGCTAGTATAGTCCAGTTTTCAGGTTAGTGCTGAATTCAGGGCTGTGTTACAAGTTTCTGTGTTTGCCCATACCTTACTTGGATAGAAGGATGTTTCTCTGTTCACTGTGAGAGAGGGAGCTTTGAGCATCCTATCTGTCTCTGGAGGAGTGGTTTCAGCCCAGAAATTAGTAGTTTATTGGCCATTTTGGGCTAATTTCTATCTATTTCATTTCCCTGCTATAAATCCCGCATTTGCACAGTTTTGCATGCCGGGCAGCGCCGGTTAGCTAGGGTATAACTATTCCCGGCCCCACAAAGTCTACTCTTCAATTTTTCCCTTGGAACTAGACAAACCTTCAACTTTAGCACTCAAACCATTCACTTCTCATACTGGCACTTGCTTAAAACTCCTAGCAAGTACTAATAAACCTTAGCACTAGACCTCCCTATACTGTAGAGAAGGACAAGGCTCTGTATTCGACCTTACCAGCCAATCAGTAATACAGTTCACTGTACCTATCCAGGCATGTCCAAAGGGCAGTTTCAGATGTACTCTCTGGTCCAACTGGTGAATCTGGGCATTTTGAGGCAATGTTACAATTGCCTCATGTACACAAACAACCCTCTCCTCCTTCCACCAAACACTAATACATGCGAGAGATGCAATTATACAGCCAAACTGGAGGCTAAGCTCTCTCAACCCAAGACAGGACCAGGCAGTCAAGAGGAGAAGGGAATTACTTCCATCACAAAACCAGTCTCACATAGACCTGTGAAACCAGCACCAGCCTAAAACACACATAAATACACGAAAACATACTCAGAGGCTCTAAATAAAAATCTGCAGAAGTAACAGAAACCTCCAAAGCAGACATCCAAGTAACATCCACCCCCCAACACAAACCATGAAACACATACTTCACAAAACCAGTGTGCCACACAGTCACAGCCCTTAAGGCAAAATAACATACCCAACACACTAGTAATAGGTGACTCTATAGTCAGGCACACTGACGTTCCACTCACTAGGCTGAACAAGGAGAAGGTTACTGTTAGCTGCCTGTCGGGTGCCAGGATCCACCACATAACACAAACACTCAGGTCACTCCAGAACAAGTACAAATATGACTCTGTCATTCTCCATGTTGGTGTGAATGACCTGAGCTGTATCTCCCTGGACTACATGAAAATAGACATGGAGGAGCTCTCTGATCACATAGCCCAGGCCAGTATGGCCCTGACTAGCATCCTGCCCTCTCTGAGAATGATACCATGGTACATAGAAAAAAATATCAATTTCAACAGTTGGCTAAGCTTCTGGTGTCATTCAAAGGGGATCCAGTGTCTGTCAGCCTGGGATGACATGCTCGACAAGCCACGCTGCTTTGCTAGAGATGGCTTGTACCTGTCACCCTTAGGCTTTCAAATACTGGCTAAGGCTCTTGCCACCTCCATAGTGCCTTTTGTAGGCAAGGCTCAAAAGACAAACCCACCTCCGTAAATAGCACAAGTAACAAAAAAACTGAGGGTAATGCTACTCAATGCCAGAAGACTAAACCTCAAAATGCACGCACTCGAGGCACTCCTCAGTTTGGAGAAAATTGATATATGTGCAGTAACAGAAACCTGGTTTAAGGCTCCAGAGAGCACCCCAGCACTACCAGGCTACAACTCATACCATACATTTCGGCCACAAAACCCAGACCGAAATACAAAAGGCGGGGGAGTATCCATATTCATCAAGGATACCCACACCTCCAGGTTAGTGGCACAGCACGATGCTTCAGAGATCATCCACTTGCAACTATCAATGGGCAAAACTGCTATTCAAATTATAGCTTGCTACAGATCACCCACCATGTCCCAGGACCCCCACTCTGCATTCCTGGAAATGCTAGGAAACATAAAGGTCCTACCAAACATCCTGATATTGGGTGATTTCAATTACCCAAACATTAACTGAAAGAACTACTCAAGTACAAACTCCCTTGACCAACATTTCCTAGAATTTATAAACTCAAATGCCCTGGATCAACTGGTCAACACCCCCACCAGAGGTGACAACATATTGGACCTGGTCATCACCAACATGGGCGACCGGTGTTCCACATAGGAGGTCAACCCCTCACTGGTTAGATCTGACCATAAACAAATCACTCTGGATATCCACATTCCGCCACCACCCCCCCGGTCAAAGAAACCACCGTGAAAAACTTTTCAAAAGCAAACTTCACATTACTTAAGACCGAGGTGGCAAGTTTCAAAGCCCCCATGCTAAAGGATAACACTGGCCAAGCTGCAAAATCCTTTACTAATGCACTCTACGGGCACCTACAAGAATGCATGGATCGTGCTATCCCAAACAAAACCAAGACTCACTCCTCCAAGAAAAGGAAACCAGACTGGTGGACCCCTGCCATAAACAAGCTATACAATAGAAGGAGGAAACTAGTACAGAAAAGAGTAAAATCCCAAGAAGGGAAGACATCCCTGATCAGTATCAGCAAGAAACTACATTCCCTCATAAAATCATCCAAGGCTAGCTTCGAAAAAAAAATTGCCATGGACTCCAAAGATAACCACAAGGCATTCTTTAGCTATGTCAAGAATCTAAGTGTCAATTCTCAGATCTGCTCGGAGTTAGCGCAGAATGGCAAAAAATACGCTGAACCGACTGATATAGCCAACATCCTGGCAGACAGGTTCAGTGCAAACTTCACCCCCCCCCTCACCCCCAAAAGGGCCCATAACTATACCAGAAGTATGTAGTGCCCCTGAAATCACAGACACTCAGGTTAAAACAGCCCTCTCCAAAGCCATAAACACAGCATCAATGGGACCGGACGGTGCCCCAGGCTGGGTCCTACACGAGCTCAAAGATGAACTAACCCCTCACCTAAACACACTGTTTAAACTCAGCCTCTCCATAAGTTACGTGCCCACAGAGTGGTGCACAGCAACAGTTATTCCACTCCACAAAGGTGGAGCCACAACGGACCCCCAGGAACAATCCCGCTATAAGCCTGACTAGCTTCATCTGCAGAGCTATGGAACACATCATCATGGGTCTCATTAACAGAGACATTGGAAACCTCCAAACACTGGACCCTACCCAGTTCGGCTTTGTTAAGGGCAGGTCAAGACTCCTAAACCTGGTGGACATTGTTACGTTAAACAATACTTTGAAAATGAAGACAAATAGTTCTTTCTCTCTTTCAGTGGTTTTTATTATCTACAGTACACACGTGTGGGAGCCTCATGGAAACTACCAGGGAGACTCCCAGAACAAAGGAATAAACAAGCTTATATACTGGTGATATTGCTGACAGTATAAAAATATAAAAATGAACCAATTAGATCATTATACAGGGCAATTAACCAATCAAAGGTTTACCCGTAAACATAAGACAATTCACATCATCATATCTCTGGGCAAAGAAAGAAAATCGGATGCACTTCCATAAAAGGCACATTTCCTGCTTTCAGGCATACTCTTGTTTTTCACTATTTTCTCGTTGCTCAGAGTTCATTCAAAGTTCACAGTACACAGTACAATTTAGTACATACAAACTGTCACATACTCAATTCCCCCAAACACATACTTTGGCTGTTCATATTCTACTGTCTCCCATTTGATGCTGTGTAAGCATCACCATTTAATCTATCATACATTTGTCCCAAATCTAGCATAACCATGCTACTGGTCTTTTCATTATTAGAAAACATTGTCATTTCATCATCTACATTCATAGCTGCAGGCATATAAAACTTAGGCACTTTCTTCACAGTTTTTGAAGACATTAATTTCAAGATCAGTGCTTTGATTAGGAATAAGACAAGAAAAGCAACAGTTGCTAATACTGCAGTTAATAAGATCAACTTCAACAGTCCACCTCCCCAGCCTGAGAACAGGTTGGTTAACTATGCCCATGTTGAACTATCGGCCTCTTTGGCCTTCAAGAGTTCGGAAATTCTTTGAATCAGTTCAAGATGGCTTTCAATTTCGTGCTGATTATCAGGAATAAACATACAGCACTCCTCCTGGATTAAAGCGCAAGTTCCTCCTTTCGCCACTAGGGTGAAATCAAGAGCCATATGGTTTTGGAGTACTACAGCTCTCATAGCAGTCAATTCATCAGTCACTAGTTCTAAGGCAGAAAATGTAGCATTGCTTAATATTTCAAGCAATTTAGGTAGCTTTCTCAGTTCCCAAATTGATTTCACTGCTCCATATGATGGAATTATACCAGCCCAATGTATGACATCATGTGGGACAGTCTTTTGGTGCTAGCAGGAGCTAAATCATGGTTATAGATCCATGAAGCATCAGCGTGACCTACAGGGTTGGTAGGCTTCTTGACCTCCCGAACGTTCCAAATTTTCCCTTTAGGTAATGAAGATACATGTTGAATAGCTGGAACTAGGTAGCCCAGGAAGCAGCTGCCAGACCAGTTTCCTGGTAGCCATTTATATGCTTTTCTTCCGCACACAAAATAACAATTTTCTACTTTAATGGTGATGTTGATAGACTTGAAGCGATCCCCGGTGTCCTGCATTCCTTGGAATATTTTCCAATAAACAGTTTCTATTTTCTGGGAAAAGTTAGCTATAGAGTTTTTAACAAGTCTTTTTATAGGTGAGAAATCTGTTGCACACCCCAAATTGTCTGCAGTGCAGTTATGTACCACTGTTTTGTTACAATGGCTCCACCTGACTCTAGTTTTACCAAGTTTTTGAAAACACACAGTTTCGTTTTGGCGGGGGGACAACTGTAATTCTATCTTGTCCTTTGAAATAACATCTGATGTATCATAGATCAAATTCATCCAGGTTTCATTAACCCCTAAAGAGACTATATTTAGCATCAATCCCCCATGAACAGTAGGAATAGCAGTGCAAATCCAGCAGTCCAAGATATTGAGGGATGACGCATAAGCGTATTTAATGGCTTGGTAGATGTTGAAAGGTGGATGCCATGCAGCTCGTTTGGCATGAGGCGTAGTTGGAGTAGGAAATAGAAATGGCCACAGTAAAAATATCAAAATGACAAGAATAACCACCAAAATAGTTGTGCGGTACTTTTGTGGAAATGGTGGTTGCACCTGTGTTGTGTCGGGAGGGTGAGGTTGTCCAAATGGATAAATGTCAGGCATTGTCAGGTGCTGGTACAGTATGACTTCGAGTACGAGTAGCAAAAGGTAGAGGCAGTTGATCTTCCGATTGGATGACCTTCTTGACGTACGATATGTGAATCCAGGTGGGTGAGTCTTGTAGTCAAACCGCTGATGATGTCGTCAGTAGAACCAGGAAGGGCCTCTTCCAGCGTGGTTGAAGTGCTGTTTTTCGAGAGAATGACTTGACGTACACCCAATCTCCTGGTTGTAGTGCTGAGGACAGGAAAGGATCAGGGATATGTTGAGCCACTGCTACCTGGCGATGATGAAACTGTAAAAAAGAAACAAGAGAAGTGCAATACCTAAGAATATCATGAGCAAATGCATCATACTCAGAAAAGGGTGGTGGTGGAGTCATGGGCATACACATAGGGCGGCCCATGAGGATTTCATGAGGAGAAAGACCTTTAGTAGGATGTACTTGCGCTCTCATAGAGAGTAAGGCTAAAGACAGGGCCTGTACCCAAGTGAGGCCTGTTTCAGTAGTAATTTTAGCCAGTCTGGCTTTCAGAGTGTGATTCATGCGTTCAGTAATACCTGATGCCTGTGGTCTGTATGGACAATGAAATTTTAGAGTGATGCCTAACATTTTACAAGTGAATCAATTAACTGAGCAGTAAAATGTGTTCCACAGTCTGAATATATTTGACAGGGAACACCAAAATGAGGTATCTCCCTGCCGGCCTTCGCTCTCTGTTGTGGAGCTCACTGCTCCGTCTTGAACCTGTGAAGGCTGATATTGTGGTGGAGGAGCCGTAGGGGGTGGGGGGAACCAGGGGTTATCATCCTCAGATGATTCAGTTATTTATAATTTACTTAATTCTTGTACAGGATATAATCCCTTAAAGGGTGGCTCCTTTAAGTGTTTACCGTTTGCTACATCTAGATTACTTGCAGTATGTCGCAGTTCCTTTAGCTGCTCTTTTAGTTTCTTTTGATTGTCCTTAAGACTACTGATGACCGAGTCCTTTTCCCTTTCTTTAGCTTCACACATCCAATCATTAAAAGCTGCCCAGCACAGCCCTGGTATTCTTCCTTTCTTTAATTTCTTTTGCAAATTAGTCAATATATCTTTATTAAAACTACCATTTTCGGAAAAAGCAAGGTCACCGTCATTTTTAGTAAGGGCGATCCACTGATTTAAAAACATGCAACTGTCCCGGGACACACGATAAAACATATAACCAGCTGGTGTACCTCTTTCTGGCTCAGTTATTTTTCCCGCACTCACTTCCATTTCCTCTCAGTAAGCTATACTTGTTTAACACAGGTTTAGCTAAGGCGTTATATAAACGTCGTGTTACCCCACTATCATTCCTCCTTTCATACGTATGTCGCCAGTATTTCTGTATTAACCCACACTCATACTGCACATTTAATAGCAGAAGAGAAATGCATGCCACTTACCTCAAAACAACTGAATGAGAGAAATCATATCTTTTTCTGCATGTGTGTGTCTTTCGGCTTATCCCAGTTAGGGGTCGCCACAGCGGAACTCCGTTCTGCTAATGTTTGGTAGTGTATTTTTACGTGTCTAGTTACCTGTGACATTAGCAGAACAGAAAACCAATTTAAATTTGCGGAAATTTTTAAATTACAAGGTCTTCTGAGGAAGTTTGTTTTAGTACAAACGAAAAGTGTTCGTTTATTATTGTGCTTAAAGTGTTGTACAATTGTTTTATACAGTAAACATCTCTTTTTGAATTTGGCTTTGCAAGCTGTTATTTGTTCCGGTTACATATTCAATTCCCCCAAACACATACATTGGCTGTTCATATTCTACAACTTCTTTGAGACAGTTACCAAGGCTATAGACAAGGGAAAGGTGGTCCACACAGCCTACCTAGACCTTGCAAAGGCCCTCGACACCATTCCCTACTCTGGTATTATAGACAAGCTCACCAGCCTGAACATAAACCCCTACGTCACGAGATGGGTTGCCAACTGGCTCACAGACAGAACCCACATAGTAAGAGTTGCGGGAGCTAGGTCTGACTCTAAACCAGTTACAATTGGCATTCCCCAGGGCTCAGTCCTAGGACCCCTCCTGTTCGGCATATACTTCTCAGAGGTACAGGCAAGCACAGGAGAACTATGGCTGACCAAGTTTGCAGATGACTGCAAACTAGGCTCTATAATTGACTCTCCGGCTCACACAGACATCCTCCAAAAGGGTCTCAGTGAGACAGATACCTGGTGTCAAAACCATGGCCTCCAGATAAATGCCAAAAAGTGCATAGTCATTCCCTATGGAAAAAACAAAGTACCCACAAACTACCACATAGGTGGTAGCCTCCTAAATACAGAAGATGTAATAAGGGATCTGGGGACCCAAGTAGATAGTAACCTCTCCTTTGATAATCACATTGCCATAGTGGTTAGAAAATCCTTCTATGTGGCCCACCTAATCATAAAAGGGTTTGCATCCAGATCGAAAGAGGTCATTGGGCCCCTCTATGCATCACTCATCAGACCCTTCATAGAGCACAATGTCCCATTTGGGATGTAGCTTACAAGGCACCTGCAACAACTGGAAAGACCACAGAAGTAACTCACCAAGAGGATCACTGACCTCAAGCAGATGCCCTATGCAGCTCGACTGAAGAAACTCCAGCTGTACTCGGTTGCATACCGCCTCCACAGAGGTGATCTCTGCCTGACATACAAGGCCATGTCCAACCCAGAATTGATGGACATGCTCCACCTAAAGAAAATCATATCCCCTCGAGCCACATGCTCCAGGGAACTAAACCTCACCACAACAATAAATAGGATGTGCTGGTGGGATAGATTCCTGTCCCAGAGACTTCCCATGCTCTGGAACAAAATTCCAATCTACATTAGGCAGAGCTCCTCGCAAACCCTCTTCAAGAGAAACCTTGACGAGTGGATGGGAAACAGAAAGTTTATCCCAGGGATCACTTCAATGGCTCTGCTGGAAAGAGGAACAGGGAACTAATCTAAGGGAGCGGCGAAAGCCAACACACTCCGGCTAGGCTTAAAAAACAATTTCCCCTTGACTACTGCTTTCTTTTGTGCTTGGGGATGAGAACTGTCAAAATGTAAAAAAGAATTAGAATATGTAAGTTTCTTGAAGATCATAGAAAGATATCTACAACTCACCAGGTCCTTAGTCAATTTCACATCCAAGTAACTAATACAGTCATCACCTATTGTATAAGAAAACTTCAAAAAATCGGTAGAGTTGTTAATATATTCAAAGAATACTTGGATGTTATCTTTCCCACCCTTCCAAATAATAAACAAATTATCAAGGTACCTCAGGTATAAAACACAATGCTGAAAAAAATGTGTATTCAAATAGGAATCTACGTTCCCATTCCCACATTACAAGACTTGCATATAAGGGGCCACAGGCCGCACCCATGGCTATGCCTCTCTCTTGCAGGAATAACGGATCATCAAAAAAATGTAGTTATTTTTCAGGCTTGTTGGCTATTGGTGAAGCACCCACCAAGAGGAGAAAACGCTGAGAGAAGAAAGGAGCCACTTTTGAGATTTTAAGTATTTTTCCTCTGTTTATTTGCTAAGTTTTTCTGCATAGCCGCCTATTTTGAGCATTCTCTGGCTTGTTAAACTTGATTTCTGCATTAGTAACTGTATTTAGAGCACAACCTAGAGCTATTTACTGAATTTCCTGTTTGCACTTATTTTTAAAATTGTTTTTTTCTCAAAACTTGCATTTTATCTGTCTTTGGCCTAGCACTCTTGTGTGGGGTCATTTACTGCACTGTTATAACTTGTTGATACTTGTGAACCTCTGCTATCTCTGAAAAAACAAAAACAAAACAAATCTTGCTTTTTTCCCACTTTTCTGAGATTTAAAAAAGTTCAGTTACAGGCTTGCTGTTCTTGAACTGTTTGTAAGTTTCTGTGAGGCCATTTTTTGCTTGGGCTAAAGGGAAGTCTCTCTGTTGATCAGTGGCAGTGAAAAACATTGAGCAGCCTGCCTGCCCCTGTGGGAGTGGTTACTGACTTGAAACTGTAGTTTTATTGGCCATTTTGGGTCAATTCCAAAACTCCTTCATCTTCTTCTCTTAAAACCCTCTTTTGCACGGTTTTGCGCATTTTTGAGCATAGCGCAATAGCGGGCAGCGCCGCCTAATTGGGTTTAAACTATTCCTGGCTCCACAAAGTCTGCTCTTCACTTTTTCCCTTAGAACTGCTCTATCTCTCAATTTAAACACCATATTCTCATTCTAAGGCCCTTCACTGGTCCAATTAAGTAATTCTACAAGTTAGCACTATTAAACCATAAGCACTACTTACTCTTATACTCTCTACGATTACCCTGTCCTCTATTGGTCCATCTTAAATTCAGTTTCCCTATATTACTCTAGCATGTCCAAAGGTCAGTCAATGGTTTCCACTCCAGTCCAGCTGGTGAATCTGGGAATTTTGAGGCAATGTTACAACTGTCTCATGTACACGGACAACCCTCTCCTCCACCAAACAGGTTCAAATATACGTAAGAGATGCAACTATTTAGCCAAACTGGAGGCTGAGCTCTCTCATCTCAAAACTGGTGTAACCAGTCAGGAGGAGAAGGTAACCTCACACAACACAATTCCAGTATCACAAAGTCCCACCAATCAGCGAACCAAACACACAAATACACAAAAACATACTCGGAGGCTCTAAATAAAAATCTACCTAAGCAACAGAGACCTTCAAAGCAGACATCCAAGCAAACGCTACCTCAAAACAAAACACGCACAACACATAACCCACAAAGTCAGTGTGCCAAGCAGCCACAGCCCTTAAGGCTGAACAACACACCTGATACTCTTGTAATAGGTGACTCTATTGTCAGACACACTGACGTCCCACTCACCAGGCTGAATAAAGAGAAGGTCACGGTGAGCTGCCTGTCGGGTGCTAGGATCCGCCACATAACGCAAGCACTCAGGTCACTCCAAAGCAAATACAAATATGACTCAGTCATTGTACATGCTGGTGTGAATGACCTGAGACGTACCTCCCTGGACTACATGAAAAGAGACATAGAGGAGCTCTCTGATCATGTAGCCCAGGCTGGTATGACCCTGACCTTGAGCAGCATCTTACCCTCGCCTAGAATGATGCCACAGTACAAAGACAAAATGATCGATTTTAACAATTGGAAAAAATTTCGGTGTCATTCAAAGGGGATCCAGTGTCTGTCAGCCTGGGATGACATGCTCGACAAGCCACGTTGCTTCGCTAGAGACGGCTTGCACCTGTCACCACTGGGCTTTTGGATATTGGCAAAGGCTCTTGCCACCCCATAGTGCGTTTTGAAGGCAAGGCTCAAAAGTCAAACCCACCCCCATAGACAGCACGAGGAACAAGAAACTAAGGGTAATGCTGCTAAACGCCAGAAGTCTTAACCTCAAGATGCACGCACTCGAAGCTCTCCTCAGTATGGAGAACATCGATATCTGTGCAGTGACAGAAACCTGGTTCAAGGCTCCAGAGAGCACCCCAGCACTACCAGGCTATACCTCATATCATGCTTTTCGGCCCCAAAACCCGGACCGAACCACATAGGAGGGAGTTTCCATATTTATCAAGGATATCCACACCTCCAGGTTAGTGGCATTGCACGAAGTATCGGAGACCATCCATGTGCAACTAACAGTGGGCAAGACTGCTTTTCAGTTTATAGCATCCTACAGACCACCCTCTCAAAGTCAGGAAAACAATGGAGAACATGAAGATCTTTCCGAACACCATTATATTGGGTGACTTCAACTACCCAAACATTGACTGGGAGCATTACTCAAGCCCCAGCACCTTAGCCCAAAGGTTCCTGGAAATTATAAACTCAAATGCTATGGAACAACTAGTCACCACTTCCACAAGAGGGGACAACATACTAGACCTGATCATTACCAACATGGGGACTCTATGCTCCACACCAGAAGTATATCCCTCATTGGTAAGATCAGACCATAAATTAATTTCCCTGGATGTCCACATCCTGACCCCACCCTCAGCCCAGAAATCCACAGTGAAAAACTTCTCAAAAGCGAACTTCTCACTTCTCAAAACCGAAGTGGAATCCTTCAAGGCCCCAGGGCTAGTGGAAACTACATCTCAAACTGCAGAATCCTATATAAATGCATTCTACGGACATCTCCAGGAATGCATGGATCATGCTATCCCAAACAAAACCAAGACCCAATCATCCAAAGGCAGGCGTCCAGTCTGGTGGACCCCTGCCATAAATAAACTATACAACAGAAGGAGGAAGCTACTACATGATAGAGCAAAATCCCTAATAGGGAAGGCATCTCTGATCAGTACTAGCAAAAAATTACGATCCCTCATAAAATCCTCCAAGGCCAGCTTCGAGAGGAAAATTGCACAGGACACCAAAGACAATCATAAGGCTTTTTTCAGTTATGTTAGAAACCTGGGATGCAACTCCCAGACTTGTTCTGAGTTGATTCTAAGCGACAAAAATACACTGAACCCACAGACATCGCCAATATCCTGGCAGACAGGTTCAGTGCAAACTCCCCCCCCCCCAAACAGCAAGTATCTATCCCGGCAGTGGGCTGCCTCCCAAACATCTCTGATGCTCAGGTGAAGGCTGCCCTCTCCAAAGCAAAAAACACTGCTTCCATGGGACCAGATGGCGTCCCAGGTTGCGTCCTACATGAACTCCAAGAGGAACTAATCCCTCAAATAAAACAGCTATACAATCTCAGCCTCACTACAGGATATGTGCCCACAGAATGGCGTACAGCAACAGTGGTCCCACTCCACAAAGGTGGAGCCTCTACGGACCCTGAAAACTATCGCCCCATAAGCCTGACTAGCTTAGTCTGCAAGGCTATGGAGAGGATCATCATGGAGCTCATAAACAAAGACATTGGGGACCTACAGACACTAGATCCTACCCAGTTCGGCTTTGTCAAGGGCAGATCCTGCCTTTTGAACCTGGTTGACTTCTTCGAAACAGTCACCAAAGCCATAGATGAAGGGCAGGTAGTCCATACAGCCTATCTGGACCTTGCAAAGGCATTTGACACAATACCCCACTCGGGCATCGTAGATAAGCTATCCAGCTTAAATATAAACCCCTATGTCACAAGATGGGTCGCAAACTGGCTCATAGACAGAACCCACAGAGTGAGAGTTGCTGGAGCCATGTCCAACTTGAAACCGGTCACAAGTGGCGTCCCACATGGTTCTGTCCTGGGACCACTCTTGTTCGGTATATACTTTTCCGAGGTACAGGCAAACGTGGGAGGACTATGGCTCACCAAGTTCGCAGACGACTGCAAACTGGGCGCCATAATCAACTCTCTAGCTGACACAAACATCCTTCAAAAAGGTCTCACAGAGACAGATAACTGGTGCCAGCGCCATGGTTTAAAGCTAAATGCCAAAAAATGTATAGTCATACCCTTTGGCAAAAACAATGTGCCCACAAATTACCACATAGGCGGAAACCCATTAAGTACAGAGAAAGTTATTAGGGACCTGGGGACCCAAGTTGATAGCAATCTCTCCTTTGAAAACCACATTGCCAAAGTGGTTAGAAAGACCTTCTACATAGCCCACCTCATCACGAAGGGTTTCACATCTAGATCAAGAGAGGTAATCGTGCCCTTTATTCATCCCTCATCAGGCCCATCATAGAATACAATGCCCCTTTTGGGATGTACCTTACCCGACACCTGCAGCAATTAGAAAGACCCCAAAAGTATCTCATCAAGAGGATCAAGGGTCTCAAACAGATGCCATATGCTGCTCGGTTAAAAAAACTCCAGCTCTACTCAGTTGCATACCGCCTACTTGAGGCGATCTATGCCTGACATACAAAGCTATGTCAAATCCAGAATTAATGGACATGCTCCACCTCAGTAAATCTAAATCCCTTAGAGCCACATGCTCGAGGGACTTGAACCTCAGCACAGAAATAAATAGAACTTGCTGGAGGGACAGGTTCATAACCCAGAGGCTCCCTTCTCTCTAGAATAGAATTCCAGTTCATGTGAGGCAGAGCACCTCACTGAATCTCTTCAAGAAGAATCTCGATAGGTGGATGGGGGATCGTAGGTTTGTCCCAGGGATTACTCCCGTGTCATTATTAGACAGAGGCACAGTAAACTAAACCTTAAAAAGGGCACAGTATACTCAAATCAAGGGGTGGCGTAAGCCATACAGAATCAAGCTAGGCTTATAATTGCCCCAGGGCAGATAGCCTAGTATGAACCTATGAACCTATGAAAACAATTTCCATAATTATAACATATGTATTAATAATAACCCCATAATCTGTAATGTAAATGTGCAATGTGTACTATGTATTTGTATTTTTCAGGAGCTTTTCTCCCCAAGACTCCATTGAAAATGGGCTCCTTGTGGCCCAATTGGACTATCCTGGCAAACAAACTGCAAATAAGTAAATAAATAAATAAGATCTTGTTGTAAACCTTAGTTATTTTTCAAAACAATTTCCATCATTTCAACATATGTATTAATAAGATCTTGTTGTAAACCTTTTCTAAAAAGATATTCATTAAACCACTCCAAATCCAAATCGTGGAGTATAACTGAAAATAAGTCTTTGATGTCAACCATCAAAAAAATTAAATTTTCATCAAATCTCACATTGTTACATTTTTCAAAGAAATCCCAAGAATCAATACATAAATATTCTTCCTGTCTCAATAAAGTTTTCAACTTTGTGTCTAAACATTTAGCAAAAGGTGATGTAATAGAGTTCCGGGCATCATCTGTAGGGCGCATTGGTGGACTTTCCAATTGTTTATGTAATTTAGGTAATCCAAATATAGTAGGTATGACCGGACTCACTGTTTTTAAAAATTTAAATTCTACCAATGAAATGCGGCCTTCCATCAGCATATCGCTGAGAAGATTACAAATCCTATTATAGGCAATGTTTACCTCATTTTTAGATACTTGACCATAGGTGTCACTAAATAAAACTGAATATATTCACCCTATATATCCATGATAACAACCCCCCACCCCACCCTTACCAGGTTGTATGATCCTAATATTCTTCCGTCTAAGGGTTCTTAGTAATTCATTTTCTTCAAAAGTTAAATTATTTTTGACATTGAACCTATTTGTTGACAAATACGCAAGCTTCAATTCACACAGTATTTCAAAATTCATCAGGATGGGGTGCAATGGTGGATTATAAACACTAGATGTCCAAAACTCATTTTTGTTATCACATCCGTTGTTCAACAAAA
Organism: Protopterus annectens; assembly: GCF_019279795.1. Lineage (NCBI taxonomy): Eukaryota > Metazoa > Chordata > Ceratodontiformes > Protopteridae > Protopterus > Protopterus annectens. Next base: position 475,924,172 of record NC_056729.1, read on the forward strand.
TCTGAAGATTGAGCTTTCTTACAAACATTTTTAAGTCAAGTAACACATTGCCTATATCAGTTCTAGCCATAGGCACGAATGTCAACCCTTTAGAAAATAAGTACGGCACTTCAACATTAAAGTTTTGTGAGCTAAAATTAAAGACTTTAAAATCACAAGTCTGGTTAACAACTATTTGCAGCTCATTTTCATTGTATGCAATATAGCACAGTTAACTCATTTATTAATTCTTTTTCCGGGCATTCCACTGTACTGGATGAGAAGCTGTCTGCTGAAAACGTGGATAATTCTGATATTGGTACAATTGTACCAATGTCAAATGGTACGTCTTGTTTTGCTCTTTCTCCCTGATCCTCTCTGAATGACGTGGGCATGGTTGGTCTAAAGGGAAGTCGTTTATGTGATAGTTCTTTAGGAATTGCTTATGTTATTTGACCGCCACGGATGTGAATATATGGAGGTACTGGTTAAACATAATGTTAAAATGATTGAAAGGCTTGGAAATGAAACTAAGGAACTTGATACCATTATTACAACAGACTTGATATTTGTACAGTATCAAGTTGAACACCAACAGAGTTTTAAGAACATTGACAGCCATATTCAAAATATAAAAGCCTGTAAATCACAAAAATTAGAATGGGACCTACATGAATATTCATCAAAGAGGACATATCCTCAACCTCCCTTGTCACAGGAATGGGGCCATGCTTTTGAACAACCTTCTACTTCAACCAATGATAATGGGGGATTTGTTAATACTGTTGAAAGGAATTATCATGTAAACAATGTCCCTTTAGACCAGCCATGTCCACGTCGTTTGGAGAGGATCAGGAAGAGAGAGCAAAACCAGAGGTACCATTTCGCATTGGTACAATCGTACCAGTATCAGAATTATCCATGTTTTCAGCAGACAACTTCTCATCCGGTACAGCGGAATGCCCGGAAATGGAATTAATAACTGAGGTGAACTGTACTATGTTGTATACAATGACTGAAAATGGGCTGCAAATAGTTGTTAACCAGACTGGCGATTTTAAAGTCTTTAGTTTTAGCTCGCAAAACATTAACGTTGAAGTGGCTAACTTATTTTCTAAAGGGTTGACATTCGTACCTACGGCTAGAATTGATATAGGCAATGTGTTAAAAATGTTTGTAAGAAAGCTCAGTTTTCAGATTTTGTTGAACAATGGATGTGATAACAACAAAAATTAGTTTTGGACATCTAGTGTTTATAATCCACCATTGCAACTCCACCTTGATGATTTTTGAAAAGCTTTGTGAGTTGGATCTTAGGTATTTGTCAACAAATAGGGTCAATGTCAAAAATAATTTAAGTTTTAAAGAAAATGAATTACTAAGAAGCCTTCGACAGAAGAATATTAGGATCATGCAACCTGATAAGGGGGGGGGGGTGTTATCATGGATACACAGGATTATATAGGGCAAATGTATTAAATTTTATTTAGTGACACCTACAGTCAAGTATCGAAAAATGAGGTAAACATTGCCTATAATAGGATTTGTAATCAACTCAGCGATATACTGATGGAAGGGTGCATTTCATTGGTAGAATTAAATTTTTAAAAACTTGGAATCCAATCATCCTTACCATATCTGGATTACCTATGTATGTATGTATGTATGTGTCTTTCGGCTTTTCCCGGTTAGGGGTCGCCACAGCAGAACTCCGGTCCGCTAATGATTGGCAGTTGATTTTTACGTGCCGAGTTGCCAGCCCTGAGGCACAACCTTCAACAAAGGTACACCCATTCACGCATGTCTCCACGCAGAAGACGCTCTAGCTGAGAATCAAACTGGACAGCATCTTACTGTGAGGCAACAACGCTACCGCAGCACCACCACTGCGGATCCCATATCTGGATTACCTAAATTTTTTCATATCTGGATTACCTAAATTACATAATTTGAAAACCCACCAATGCGCCCTGTAGGTGATACCCGGCACACTATTACATCACCTTTTGCTAAATGTTTATAGTTGAAAACTTTATTGCGACAGGAAGAATATTTATGTATTGATTCTTGGGATTTCCTTGAAAAATGTAACAATGTGAGATTTGATGAAAATTTTATTTTTTTGACGGTTGACATCAACGACTTATTTTCAGTTATACCCCACAATTTGGGTTTGGAATGGTTTAATGAATATCCTTTTAGAAAAGGTTTACAACAAGATCTTATTAATACATATGTTGAAATGATGGAAATTGTTTTGAAAAATAAAATTTTTTTGATGATCAGTTATTCCTGCAAGAGAGAGGTGTAGCCATGGATGTGGTCTGTGGCCCCTTATATGCAAACATTGTAATGTGTGAATGGGAACGTATATTCCTATTTAAATACACCTTTTTTCAGGATTGTGTTTTATACCTGAGGTACTTTGATGATTTGTTTATTATATGGAAGGGTGAGAAAGATAACATCCAAGTATTCTTTGAATATATTAACAACACTACTGATTTTTTTGAAGTTTTCTTATACAGTAGGTGATGATTGTATTAGTTACTTGGATGTGAAATTGACTAAGGACCTGGTGAATCATACATATCTTTCTATGATCTTCAGGAAACCTACATATTCTAATTCTTTTTTACATTTCAACAGTTCCCACCCACAAGCACAAAAGAAAGCAGTAGTCAAGGGGCAATTTGTCAGGGCTGCAAGAATGGTTTCAAGTTAAGAAGCTTTTCTCAGTGAATGTGCTTTGTTAGAAGACATGTTTTTTTAAAAGAGAATATCTTGTGGATTTTGTGAATGAGATTAAGATAGAGGTAATAAATAAGAGAAGGCTAGGTGTCTATTCTCCTATATTATCTAGTGCTGATTTTTTCACACCACAAGATATTACAGGCATTGACACCAGCCTTATGTTGAATGTTGTGAACGGAGTGAATGAACAAAATGACAATGGGGTTAATTTTAGATTATCCTTTGTCACTAAATTTATGATTGACTTTAAACAAATGAAGGAAATTATTTTTAAAAACTGGTCTGTGTTAATTGAGGATTGTGGGGTTAGACAAAAAATAAGTAAAAAGCCCATTATTGTGTACCAAAGGGGTTCCAACTTAAAGAATTTGGTGGAAAGACCTATTCGTAACAGTGAATCTATTAAACCTCGACTTAGGACTAAATGTAGGCGTTGTTATTTTTTCCCGTATATTAATATGGGTGAACTTTTTGGCATTAATGGATATCAGCTAAGGATAAGAGGTAGTTATAACTGTAACAGCTCGGGGGTTGTGTATGGGGCAGTGTGTCAGACGTACCCCCTTTTTATATAGGACAAGACAGAAAATTTAAAAGTCATATTTATGAACATACGTATGAAATTTGGAGAAGGAAACCAATGATGCCCTATTTAGACTTATATCTGAATACCCTCGGCATCAATTTAAATTAATCATGATAGAACTAGTGAAGAACAATTTGAAGGGAGGCCAATGGCAATTAATTTTGGAGAAAAGGGACTTATACTAAATTTTGCGTCTAAAAGCAGTACAATATCTGGGGCTGAATGAAATAGCATCTATTGGGTGCATTTTAAAATTGAAAGCACAGTGTAGGTAACATGTTAGGTGCATATACACAGTACATATATGTGGATATGTATACATTTAAAAAATATGCAATATTTTTTTTAGGATATTATGTATGTATTTGTGGTATTTTTACATGTGTTTTATTTTTGTTTTTTAGGTTGTATTTGTTCATGAGTCAGTGTTGTTTGTAATGACATTTTTTATCCCTTTAAATGATGTGTTTTTTTTTTTTGTCATGTGATTTAGGTGGGGTATTTAAACTGTTTTTAAATAGGGGAATATCTGATGAAGTCTTGCTACTGTTAGAGACAAAAGCACTTGTGGTTAATAAATTTTGGGACCATTTCCTGGCATCCGTATTTCCTTTTGTGTTTTCAAACTGTGGCTTTTTTCTTTTTCTAAATGGAGACTAAGATATGTTTAGGGGTGGAAGTGGGGAATGAGGGCACAGCATTGGAAGTGGAAAGGTAGTTTATGTTGTTTCTGGTGAAAACATAGATTGAGATGGTACTGCAGGTTGATGTTTGTGAAAGACACTGCTGGTAATGTACTACGTAGTGGAGTTAATATAGATTTATGTCAACAACTTTGAGTATGAGTGGTTACAGCGACATTAGTTCTTTGGCATGATGCAAAAGGAACATAACTTTTGTGAGAGAGGTGTTCCTTAGTGTTTTGCTTAAAGAAAGTGAGTGAAGAACTTTTCAGAATAGGAGATGAAAAAGAATTGCAGGTCTTGATTATATAAATGCCAGTTACAGTATCACCCTAATGTCTGTTTGTTTTTACAACCTGTAATCTGAGGATTTTAGTAGGTGTAAGTGATATTACTGTTCTTTGCATTGTTCCTTTTATTTGTAGTGCTGGATGACAAGTGTTGTAAAGTATTTTGTATATTATGACGAACTGCGAGACTTGCATTTGATGTGCTTATTTTAACCCTTTTGCTGTAGTTAGGAAGGCATTCATGGGTTATGTAAGGCTGTCTGTTAGCAGACCTTGCCATTTTATGCTGGGTTTTGTCTTGTCATCATTAGATATGAGTTTATGGTGCTGTTTTTATGATATGGCCATATAGGAGGTTAATAGTAGAGTTTTCCTTCAACTAGACTGTCAGATTATTCATACACAAAGGCCAGATTATTTAATAAGTCTTTATGACAATTTTGTACAAACATTAAAATTACAACTTTTAATGAACAGGAAGGACACAGGTGTTAATCAATGAAATGTCCTGCAAAAATGATATACCTCTCAGCAGTCAATGGGGGTGCTTTTCAGTATCCTAGTGAGACCTGTTTCAAATTCTGTTTTTAGAATTACCCACTCACAGAATGAGACACTATATCTGCGACCTTGATTTTTATAGTAATTTTGAAGTGTGTTATTGCAAGTTTGGAAGCAAAACAAAGAAATCTGGTGAGCTTAAGACATTAATACATGAGGAAAATGTTAAAATTGTTCTTACTGCTGAGATTTGGAAGGCATTACATGTAGGTTCAACATTTATACTGGATTTAGCTGTGCACTTCAGAAGAAAAGGGATTGTGGAGTGGCTGTATCTCTATGCAATTTTTTTACTGGTCAGCTTATACAATGTCACACAAAAAATGAGATTCTAGAAGTTTTATTTTAAAATCTGTTAACAGGCCACCAAATGTGACTATAGAGGTGCAGTTAGAGGTTGGAAGTACTAACATCATTCATATCTGATAAACATATTATTATGTCAAATGTCAATAAATAAATTAAAATGGGAGATTTTAAGCATCCTAGAATAAAATGGGATACAATTAACTGTGTAGAAACCGTGGAGCCAGATTTCTTGGATTTACTATCAGTGAGTAACTTTTTAAACTAATTAACTTTCCAGCTGCAAAGAATAAAATATTTCATTTAGTGTTTACTATTAGACAGGACTTGCTTAGTACCATAAAAGAATTTGAGCTATGAGGAGATTATTATGTAGTTTTGCATTTATTCTGAAGTTGTGCCAATGTCAATACAATAAAATTACTGTTTATGGCTATGCTAAGGCGAATTATAGTACCTCAAGTGATAGAAGCAATATTACTGATTGTCCACTGTAAAGAGATACTGAATCTGGAGAATTTCTGTGGTATGTACTTAGAGAGGTATGTACCGATGCAGTTGTTCTTCACACGAAGACAGGAACCAAAAATAAATGTGTCCACAATCAGCAGAAAAGTTAGTAAAACAGAAAATACACCTGTATAGGGTCTACGAACTATATGCTTCAACAGCAAATAAGAAAAGACTGAAACATGCTTAAACACAAAATAAGAAAAGACTGAAACATGCAAATACAAAATAAGAAAAGACTGAAACATGCTTAAACACAAAATAAGAAAAGACTGAAACATGTTTAAACACAAAATAAGAAAAGACTGAAACATGCTTAAACACAAAATAAGAAAAGACTGAACGTAGTTGCTAAAAAAAACCCCACAAATATATAAAAAGATATAAAACATTATATGAAAAAAACTAGATAAGTTAGATGATAACTGGAAATCTTTCTTTTTTTTATGTCAGCTCAAATGTTTGCGAAGCATCACATATGTGTCCAATACAATATCTAGTTAGTGGGTGATCCCTGAGAGAAAGTTTAACCATGTAATAATCACTTTTTGAGTATAATGACAAATTTTTAGTTTACCACTGACTTGCTGAAGTATAAAGTCACATCAGACACCTGTCCAGTAATAACCAGCTATATGATAAGAAAAAAAGAATCTTTAAATGAGATAAAGAACACATGATCACCCTGACCAGCTTCTGCATCTGTTAATATCTAATCTTGGTGAAATTGTACTTGATCCTTTACCACCATATTCAATAATTTTTTAAGTATATAGTTTCAAAAGACTCATAGCATGATACTATAGTGCCATTCTTGAAAAGGGATCCCACTAATGAATTTAGAACTATAGGCCAATTGTCCTAACATGTATCCCTGGGAAGGGGGGGTTAAGTCTTGACTAGTTTATTTACTATGACTTAGTAGCTCATATTCTCTACTTATGCACGTTTATGAATGCGGTTTTCATGTGGGCAGATAATTTCTCTCCACTGTGATTGATGTCTGTGAGCCAATTAGTATGACCATACATATAGGACTTATAGCTGCTAGCATGTTCCTTGATATGCCAAATGAGTTTTATATGCTCCGCCATGCTGATATAATGAATGTATGTTCCTATGTGTTAACCTGTATATACTATCTTAGATACAAAGCCAGATTATTGTCTAAAAACAATGTTCACTGTTTTTTGAAGGTCATCTGAGAGGGCGAGTACTCCCTCTGGTATGACACAAATATATATAGTTGTCCCATTTATATTTAGGTATGTGTTCGCTCTGTTTCCAAAACTTAATAGTTTCCAAATATACAGATGATTATAAGATTAGAATTATAACTACACAAAGTTCTTTTGATAAACTACATCAGTAAGTGGGTGCATTTTGCACATGTACCACATAACTAGGAGTAACATTTATTTATAATAAAGGTATCATTTTCTTCTTTCATATTGCAAAAATTAAACAAACAAATACAGTATGTGAGAGATGTAGTTGCACACTGACAATGGAGTTTAGACTCTCACATATAGACAAAAAACAACAAACAGGGTGTCAGCGACTCACACACATCACTCACTGCACCCACAAAGGACCACACACATAGGCCCACATATGCAGAGATTCTCACATGTAACTTACCCAAACCTCAAAGGCCTCTCAGGCGGAGTTCTCAGAAACTCTGCATGTACATAAAATAGAAAATTCCCATCACAACACATAAAGCCACATCTAATTGTGCCACTACTACCAAGCCCATAAGGTGAAACACTCCACAACCCAATATTCTGGTCATAGGAGACTCCATTGTGAGACACACTGATGTCCCTCACCAGGCTGGATAAGTGGAAGCTTACAGTTAGTTGCCAGTCATGGGCCAGGAGTCACCAGATCACACAAGCATTCAGGTCACTTACCCCTAAATACCAGTATAACTCAGTCATAGTCTATATGGGCGTGAATAACCTAAGACATTCCTACTTGGATTGTATGAAGACAGACATGATTGAGCTCTCAGAATATGTGTCACAGGCAGGTATGAGCCTAGCACTGAACAGCATTCTACCGTCTCCAAGGATGATGCCACAAAAGCAGCGGAAAATTATCAATTTTAACAATTGGCTTAGCTACTGGTGTCATTCCAAAGGGGTGCAGTACTTTTCAGCCTGGGAGGCCATGACTGACAGGCCACGCTTTACCAGGAATGGTCTTCACCTGTCACCTCTAGGCTTTTGGATACTGGACAAAACATTATCTACCCCTATAGTGCCTTTTTAGGCATTGCCAAACAGACAGACCTTCCAACATAACAAAAGCTACTCAGGACAAACTAAAGGTGTTACTGCTCAAGGCTAGGAGTCTCAGCAAAAAAATGCACTCCCTGGAAGCTCTCTTCACCCTGAAGAATGCTGACACCTATTCAATTACTGAAACATGGTTCAAAGCCATGGAAAGCACTCCAGTAGTACATGGCTATAATCGTACCTCTCAACCTCTAGAAATCTGGACAAAGCCATAAATAATGAAGGGACAAATGCCCCAAAACAGGGGCAGTTTTTACATATTGCTCTTACAATCTTAGAATGTAGATAGAATAACAGGTTTTATATTACCGTGGATTTTCTGAAGGGTATGAAGTTTGAAACTCAAATAGCTATTATCTTCTGACTTCAGTCCTCAATGATTTGCCACTGATTTGACAGAAAACCAAAATTTTATGTGGAACAGACCAAAATTATGAGGCAAAATCTGGACATTCTGCAAAAATCTGGACAGTTGAGAGATATGGCTATAATGCTTTTCATACACTCCGAACACCCACTGAACATGAAAGCACTAAAGGTGGAGGTGTATATATCTACATAAAGAATAAGCAGACCTCAAGGCTGGTCAAACAACATGACATGCTTAAGCTACTTCATGTCCAACTAACCCTGGGAAAACTCCATTACCATATTCTTGCTAGCTACAGGTCCCACACCATGAACTAGGAAACCCATACATCATACCTGAAGTTACTAGAATCACTCACCATCCAGCCCACTACCAAACTCATGGGTAGTTTTAACCACCCCTCCATTAATTGAGAGGCAAATATGAACACTAACATGCAGGCCCAAAGATTTCTTAATTTTGTAAATTCAAATGCCCTGGAGCAGCTAGTCTGTACTCCCACTAGGGGAACAAATATCCTAGATCTGGTACTCACAAATATGGGTGAACGCTGCATGAGTATTATGTCCTCATTAGTAAGCTCAGATCAGAAAGTGGTCTCCTTTGAAATAAAAGTAAAAATAGTCCCCCCACGTAACCCCAGAGCTTTAAGAGGTTTCCTAAGGTAAATTTCCCCCTATTAAGGAACGGCATAGCTTGTTTCCAAGCTCCTGCAAATCTAGAAAACACAGAAACCTATGCAGAGGCATACACAAAAATGTGGTAGGGCCATATAAACAACAGAATAGAAACAGCAGTTCCAGCCCAAAGTAAACCCATGTCAAACTGCAAAACAAGCCACCCTGGTAGACCCCTAGTTTTAATAGGTTTTACAGCAAAAAAAGAAAATCCTGTTGAGAAGTAAGAAGGAATGTGCACAACAGAGAAATAAGTCCCTCATTAGTCTAAACAATAGAATCAGTGTACTAGTCAATTCTCTGAAAGCAGACCTTGTGGTAAAATAGCCTGCAAAGTTAAGGATAACCATAAGGCATTTTTCAGTTATGTCTGCAGTCTTAACGGCAATACCCAACAATGTGTGGAATTAGTTGTAGATGGCATCACCGATACTCATCTGGAAGACATAGCAAATCTGCTGACTGAGAAATTCAGCTCAAATTTCACCTCCCCATCACCCCCCAGTTCTCCCCCAAATAATACCCTCCATCACTCCACTGCCAGTTAACACCAAAGAATAGGTTGCCACTGTGCTCTCTAAAGCTATAAATATGGCTTCAGTGGGGCTTGACAGTTTACCCGGTTACCTCTTAAACAGCTTAAATCAGGACTTATCAGATCCATTACCATCTCTATTTAACCACAGCCTCCAGAGTGTCTTTGTCCTGATAGAGTGGAGGACAGCAACAGTAATCCCTCTGCATAAAGGGGACCATCTACTGACCCAGGAAATTACAGACCCATAAGTTTGACTACTCGTATAGGTAAGGCCATGGAAAGAATAATCATGGACCTGATAAATAATGACCTAGGAGACCTCCAAACATTGGACGTGACCTAATTTGGCTTTGTTAAGGGCAGATCATACCTGTTGAACCTGGAAAATTTCTTTGAATAAGTCGCTAAGGCCATCTATGAGGGTAAAACATGTACATAACACCTACCTCAACCTGACCAAGGCATTTGACACAATCCCTCACTCGGGTATTATAAATAAATTCACAATATTGGTCATAAATCCCTATGTCACCAAATGGATAATCAGTTATCTCACGGACAGGACACTTGTGGTTAAAGTAGGTGAATCCAGATCCAACAAGAGGGCAGTTACTAGTGGTGTGCCACAGGGCTCAGTAATGTCACCACTGCCATTCAGAATGTACTTCTCTGAATTCAAGGCAAATGTGGAAGGCCTGTCGATCACAAAGTTTGCCAGTGACCGCAAGCTGGGGCAATTATTGAATCCCTCAATGATGTAGATGACCTTCAGGAAGGTATAGATCAGACAAATGATTGGTGCCAAAACTATGGCCTAAAACTAAATGCAAAAAAATGTATTATCATACCCTTTGGGAAATCAAAATACCGCTGCAAATTACAACATCAATAGCATGCCCCTTAGAGTTGATTCAGAGGTGAGAGATCTAGGTACACAGATAGAGAGTAGCCTGAAGTTTGACCGCTATGTGTCCACAGTGGTGAGGAAATCCTTTCATGTTGCATAACTTGTAATTAAAGGTAGGACATCCAGATCTAAGGAAATTACAGTCCCGCTGTACTCAGCCCTCATTAGACCAATAATCATGTACAGAGTACCATCTGGCATGTACTTGACTAGGTACTTACAGCTGCTGGAGTGACCTCAGAGGTTCCTCACAAAGAAAATACAGGGTGTAAGCAACATGAACTATGTGGGTAGACTAAAGGTCCTCTCCCTTTAGTCTGTGTCCTACAGACTATTAAGGGGTGACCTATGCCTGACCAACAAATCCATCCCTAATGGAGCTACTACACCTCCACAACTCAAACAGCATGAGGGTTACCCAATCTAGGGATCTAAACTTAGTCAGCGACTCAATCAGAACATGTTGGAGAGACAGATGTGTGTCCTTGAGATTGCCTCCTTTTTGGAACAGGTTTCCTATTCACATTAAGAAGAGCCCTTCCTTGGCTCTCTTCAAACACAATATAGATCAATGGCTGGGGAATCACAAATTCACACCTTGGGTAGTGCCTACATCCCTTATGGATGGGGCAATCTTTAAAATACTGAATGCACAGGCAAAAATCCATACCATCCTCTTGCCCCAAGGGGCCATATATTGAGTAAAATTGAGTTATATTGGCTAGGCTTGTATGGACACTTAAGCCGTTAGCCTAGTCATCTCCTATGAACCTATGAACAAACCTGGTGAACAGCATTTAATGGAAGCAGAAACAGTAAAAGATTGTGGGATAGCTAGTAGTAATCTATCCTTTATAACACAGGTTTGAAAAGATTAAATCTCTGAATCGACAAGGGTAGTTTATAAAACCATCCCATCTTGTGACCTGATTTAATGTGTACTGCAAACCTGTTACACACAACCTCCAATCAAAAATATATATTTTTTTGCTATTGTACCAAGTGGGAGATCAATATTTTGGAGCTCCTGCAATGCAAATTTGCACGAAAATCTCCCACTCTTAGTAGTTAAAGTTATAGAAAGAGATTAAAATGCCAAATTCCCATAGACTATTAAGAAGAGAGGTGTGCATTGGTTATATGTCCTTTCCAAATGTTGTATTATCAGCCATAATGGGAAAAACAATTTCAAATAACCCCAGTATGAATAACATATGTTACAGTGAATTCTCATCAGCATCAAAACAGAACAAGGAAGGGGGACAAGTGTTTGACTGAGTCTCTAGCTGTACTTCGGAGTTATATACTTTTGCATGTAAAATTAAGTGACTCATTAGATCTCTTTAAGAAATCATTTGAATGCTGATTTGGAGAAAGTAAAGTTGCTGTCAGTTTGGTGAAGTGTGCATTTCTCCATCAGCTTCCAGGCTGAATGCAGCATATATGTAATGTATATTGTTCTTCTTTTTAAGCTACAGTATGATTAAACAGTACAATACACAGGTCAGAAGAGGTAATTTTCCACTGCATTCAGATAATAGGTTCATAGGTAGGTACTAGGCTATCGGCCCAAGGGCCTAAGTAAGCCTAGCCAACAAGATTCCCTGGCTTACACCATCCAAGAAAGTTATTTTCAGCATTAATCAAACCTATCATTAAGTACAGTGCCCTCTTTGGTATGTACCTACTAGACTCATCCAACAACTGGAACATCCACAGAGGTTCCTCACTAAAAGAATACAGAGTGCAAGTAAAATTTCCTGTGCAGGCCGCCTGAAAGCCCTAGCCCTCTATTCTGTCTCCTACAGGCTGGTGAGGGGAGATTCCTGGCATACAGGGCATTGTCAGACGCCACTCTGATGAGCCTCCTCCATATTTGCAAAACAAATAGCATCAGAATTACCCATTCTAAAGACTTAAACATTGCCTGTAATATAAATAGGACCTGTTGGAGAGGCAGGCATGTATCCCAGAGACTACCCCTTCTCTGGAACAGGCTCACCATCCATGTGAAGCAGAGTTCTTTCCTAATCCAGTTCAAGTGTAACTTGGACAATTAGACATGGAACAGGAAATTTATGCCTGGTTTGGCACCTATATCTCTAATGGACACAGGCAGCCTATAAATGGTCCCTCTCCCAGGCCCCTGCTGGTAAATGTTTCATGTGCCAAGCCCTTGCTTACACTTACCAAGGGTACCAGAACTTGTCAAGTGATTTGGGATGTATGGCTAGGCTTATAAAGGCCATTGTGGTTGTTGGCCTACTACATACCTATGAACACCCCAATGCTTTTAATATATGGAGAACTGAAATATCTAAGAATGTAATAAGGCAACTTATAAGACAGGAAGTTAGAGAGTAAAAAGGGTGTTGTAATGCCAGTGTTGAGTTCTTGGGCCAAAAAAAAGAAGACGTTTGTCATGTTAATGGAATTGCTTTTACATTATGTCTGCTGCCTTCAAATGTTAGGCATGGCTTTGGCATGAGAAAAATTCAAGAACTACGAATTAGAAATAAGTTGTGTGTTAAGAGTGTGCATATTACAAAAATAAGACTTATTCCTAAACAAACTGCTTTCAGTTTTGTTGCTTTTTTGGTTCCATTGTATTACTTATAAATAAACTGAGAAAGAAAATGTGGAAGTTCCAATGAGCAGTATAAGAGCACATCAGGTTATGTACTGCAGATAAAGGAATACACAATTGTGTATTTTATTTATTTTGCTAATTGGGATAGTCTAAATGAGCAGGACACATCCTTGTCAGAGGCCCAGTTTGACGTCATTGCAGTATGCGGTGAATAACATTACGTTGTATAGACAGGTACTGTGATAGAGGTATTGACATTGATTGAACACATTACAACACACAAAAAGTACTGAAATTTTAGATTCACAGACCACAATAACAAGAGATATGCTGGCACTTATGACATATCAGAAATTATATATGTTAGCCATTGCCCAATATGTTAGCATCGGTAACCAATAACAGGTTGATTTTTAACATTCTTGAGGCAACAACATTTAGTCAAGATGCTACCCATTTCAGATAGAGAAAAAATATATACCTATGTACAATAAAGGATATATTTTGTACAACAGTGTATGTACCTTTGCAGGCTTCACAAGTGATTAGAAGCTCAGAGTTAAGAAATGCACTAACAATGAGTTACTTGTAGATAGATAACATTTCAAGGAGCTTTTTTTGAGAGTCACAATTAAACATTGAAAGGTCCAAGATGAATAAACATATTTTTAAAGGGTACTTGGAGGATATAGTATTTTTCGGTATTGCGAGATGACCATCAGCCACATTCTCAGTCAACTCGCTCACTCATTCTACCATCACCAGGGGCAAGAGAAATCATTTAAGAAGCCATTTTTTTTTTTTGCTTAGTTTTAGTCTAAGTCCCATAGTGTATTCCCAAAAGGCTGCTTCAGGGTTCAGTATGCACCGGATGCTAGTGAGGGCATGTCATCCACTGCTGCAAGTGACATAACTTCTCAAAGCTGCCCTACCCTCAGCAAGCCGGTGCTCCCATGCAATCGCTAGTTTCCATTGGGAGCTCTGTCATGATACAGTGTGGGTCACTCTTCCTTTCCTGAACAGTGGCAAACAAGCGATGCTACATCACTCCTCCCTTCCGCCTGCCTTCTCCAGCAGGTGCCCAAACCACTAATTTAGCTCAGGTCACCTAGGTCATAGTTACAGCGATGTGGTAACTATTTCTGTGCCAGTGAAGCTGGCATTTGAAGGGTAGAGTGCAAGTCAGAATTTGCAGTGTTATTGGTAGTGAGCTTGAGGCTTTTGCAGCAGCTGAGGCGAAGTGTGAAGATCTATGATGAGTAACAGCTACCGACTGGCTAGTTAAGGAAATGACTGGGAAAACAAATTGAATGGTTGGTGGAGTACTGGCTGGCTGAGGAATTAGAGATGACGTCTCAGTTTGGTAGAGAATTTTTGTCAGCAGTGTGTGTTAGCAGTGATGAATTTGTTCTCAAATTCTCACCAGCTATTGGCTCTAAATGCAAGATAGCAATGTGTTTTAGCAGAGACACATTTTTGGGTCTGCAGTTTGCTTGAGTGCAGAGGCATAGCTGGCTTTTTTTAATACCCCTCGCAGCAGTCCGCCTCACCAGCTCTTCATCAAAGAGCAAGTAAAAAAAGGTCCGCTCTTTGTACTGGCACCAGGTAGCCAGATACATTGGCATTTAATAGCCAGAATGCACTAAAGTGCTACTGGGATTAGCCGATCATTTTCCCTTACACTCAGGGCAGTTACTCCTTCACCCGACCCTAGCTACAGTATTGCTTGAATGATTTCATAAGTGAGAGAACAGAACACATTTGTGAAAACAGCAAAGCAGTATAATATTTGTGGTAGGAGGAAGGCGAGAGGATAGTATAGCGTGAATAATTTGTGGTTGAATTGTTGTGTGATACTGTGAATATTTTGTCAAACATTAATAGAAGATAAATAAATGCTGGCAAGTTGAAGTTAGTGACAACCTACAGAGGAATTTTGTTTGCATTGTTCATTGTGATCTGGCTTCTGTTAACTGATTTGGTAGAACAACATGCACTCTGCTTTCCTTTTTTCTTGGGTGGGTAGTTTTAAGTAGAAGGATTTTGGTATGATGCCAGTGAGTGTGGTTGTAATGCCATTAGCATGCTGAATGAAAAATGCTGGATGACACACTATAGACATGGTGTTCAAAAACATTATAAATAGAAGTGGCCCTAATGCCGAGTCTTAAGGCACCCCTAACATGATGTACTGTAAAAAAAGAAAATTGAACTGAGCACGTTATAAATTGAGAGTTGTTAGACAAGTAGTCATAAAACCACTGAAGTTGCTCGTAGTGAGTCCTGTCTTAGTTAATCCTTCTGAAACAATGTTGTGGTGTAGCATGTTGAAAGCCTTTGATTAGTCTAGAAGTCTGACTCAACATATTGTGCTCATTATTTGCCAACAGATGAAGTTTCTGAAAATTAGGACATGTTTCTGTGCTTTGTCCTGCTGTAAAGCCAGGTGTGCTCTATTTAGAATATGACAGGTGTTGAGATGTGTAACCAAATGCTGATCAGTATATTCTTCAAGTATTTTAAAGGCAGAAAGGATGGACATCTGCGGGTCAGTTATGACTCAGTTTAGTGGATGAATCATCTCTGTATAGGTGTACAGTTATTGCAGATTTCCAGGAAATATTAGGAAAAACATTAGGACAGGTAGAATGTTTCCAAACAAAAACAGTGTACCTTTAGTATGAGGTCTGATATGAGATAATGCATACATAATTAGAAAGGTAGAGGCTATAGTTTGCCTGTGACTGATTTACATTTGGCATTGAAAAATTAAAAAGCGCATGTACCTATCTTTGCAGTTAGTACAGCTTTTCTCATTGGGTCTGGTAATGCAATAGACTTGTCACAAGTGGACCTACTAGTCAAGAAAAAATGTACTAAATACATACAAACATGAATAAATAGCCCCTTAACTTTCATGTCAGCATTGTAGGCACGAGTAATTAGACAATAGGCTTGAAGATGGGTTGTCTTGCTGTTAACATAGACAATTGATACTGTTATCTGTCACCAATCTGCTTCATGTAGTCCAGGGCATGAGCGTTTCATTCTACTATATGTCTCTGAGTAAGTCACTTAAACATTGCCCTGAGTGCAACTGGGAAACTGTAGAAGGCTACTCAGCAGTCTCCGGACCACGTGCCTAATACCTACCTATGAACATGACGGATATGCGAGAACTAGCTAAAGTACAGTTTTGTACCTACCATAAATGTAGATGTTCGAAGATCCACATTGCTGCAGTCCTAACACTTGGGTAGTCCGCTGTCCCTCGGTCGGCCCGAATATCAGAGTATAAGGCTGACGTCGGTCAAGGCGCATTTGACTGACATCAGAACGTCAGGGTACAAATGCGCATGACCGACGTCATATCCTCAGTCTTTTCTTGCCCCAGATGTCAGAAGACCCTAAAAAGAAAGGTCAAAACCCATAGACAACAACTAAACAACCAACCAGCCTAACACCAAAAATATGTACAATATATACAATATATACACTATACCTCAGAGGGATAACCCAGGCCACACAACCACCTCAAACTACAGAGGGGAAGGAGGGAGGGTAAATTGGACTGCAGCAATGTGGATCTTTGAACATCTACATTTATGGTAGGTACAAAACTGTACTATGTTCTTCATCCCACATTGCTGCAGTCCTAACACTTGGGTAGAATCCCAAAGCTGAGGTAAGGGAGGATGGCTAAACTATAATGAAGCAGGGGCTGCCAAAATGCCCTGCAACACAGCAGTGGCAAAACCAGCCCTGGATTTAGAGTACAGAGGAAGGTGGTAATGCCTAGAGAAGGTATGCACTGAACTCCAAGTGGCTGCCTCCAAAATATCCTTAGTAGCCACCCCCTCAAAAAGCTGTTGAAGTGGCAGTAGCCCTAGTGGAATGAGGCCTAATCCCAGCTGGAATCTCTTTGCCATGATGGGAATAACAGAAAGCAATGCAAAATCCAATCCACTTAGAAATAGTTTGTTTTGACACGGGCTTGCCCTGAGAGCACAAAGCAAAAGAAACTAATAACTGCTGCGATTGTCTGAACCCTTTAGTTCTGTCCAAATAATATCGCAACTGCCTGTGTACATCTAAAGTGTGCAAAATCTTTTCCCCTTTAGTTTGGGGATTTGCATAAAAAGTAGGCAAATGAATAGTTTGGTTTAAAGCCACACTAGAAACCACTTTAGGCATAAAGGAAGGATTAGTACGTAAAGATACCCTATCCTTATGGAAAATTAAGAAAGGCTCAACTGCCATAAGGGCCTGCAATTCAGAAACCCTTCTTGCAGAGGTAATGGCCAACAAAAAAGCAGTCTTCCATGACAAATATTTCAACTCAGCAGTAGCTGCAGGCTCAAAAGGTTGTAGAGTGAGTTTCTCCAACACAAAATTGAGATCCCAAGCAGGAGTAGGAGCTCTACGTGGGGGTCTTATATTCTTTGCCCCTCTAAGAAATTGCTTGAACAAAGGATGAGAAAACAATGGTGGGTCACAGTCGTAGTGAGCTGAAATTGCTGCAGCATGAATCTTAATAGAAGAGAAGGACAAACCTTTGTCCAATAACTCAGTAAGATATTGAAGAGCCACACTTAAATCAGGCTCAAAAACATCCAAATCCTTAGCTGCACTCCAAAATAAAAATCTCTTCCATTTATCTGCGTACACTTTCCTTGTACTAGGCCGTCTAACTTCCAAAATCACATTCAAAACTTGTTGTGGAAGTTGAGACCCTTTATGGTTTAAAACAGAATATGCCATGCTGTTAGGTGAAGAGAGTGAAGCTTGACATTGAGCAAATGACTGTCCTCCTGGGACAACAGATGAGGAATCAAAGGCAAAGGCCATGGAGGCTTCTGTACCAGACTTCTCAGTAATGGGTACCAGTGCTGTCGAGGCCAATCTGGAGCTATCAAAATCATCCTTGGCTTGTCCTGTCTGACCTTCAGAAGTACCTTTGGGAGGAGAGGCAGAGGTGGAAAGGCATACACATGAAGATTTTTCCAACTGAAAGAAAGAGCATCCACTTTCCAAGCTGTGGGATGAAACCGCTTTGTGCAAAACTTTGGCAGCTGGTGGTTTAGTGGAGAAGCGAACAGATCTATGTCTGGAGTTCCCAGGACACTGTCAATTTCTGAAATACATGAAGATCCAGTTTCCACTCGTGGGGATCCATGATTTGTCTGCTTAACACATCTGCTAAGGAGTTCTGTGCTCGGCAGAAACCTTGCCTGAAGACTTAGTTGTAAACTGAGAGCAGTCTCCCACAAAATCATTGCTTGCCTGCATAGAGGATAAGAATGTGTTCCCCTTGCTTGTTGATGTACCACATGACAGTTGTGTTGTCTGTTAGAATCAACACCTGCCCTGGAAGAAGTAAATCCTTGAAAGCTATTAATGCAAACTGGACTGCTAACATCTCCTTTAAATTGATATGTAGATGCTGTAGTCTGACAGGCCACTTGTCTTGTATCCACTTTCCATTTAGATGAGCTCCCCAAGCTTTGTCTGAGGCATCTGTTGTTAAAATTTGACTCGCCTCTGGCCGGGTCACAGAGAGTCCCTTGTTTAGGTGACATTCCTGAGCCCACCACAAAATTCCTTTTGAATGCAAGGTATTATTTGAATGACAGTGTCCAGATGCTGGCAGTGCTGTGTCCATACATTTTGAGATACCATTGCAACTTCCTCATATGCAGTTTGGCATTGGGAAGCACCAGAATACAAGATGCCATGAACCCTAAGGCTTGAAGGACTGTCCTTGCAGTCAGCCGGACTGAAGA
The DNA here is from genome assembly GCF_019279795.1 of Protopterus annectens. Lineage (NCBI taxonomy): Eukaryota > Metazoa > Chordata > Ceratodontiformes > Protopteridae > Protopterus > Protopterus annectens. The sequence continues at coordinate 475,943,009 of NC_056729.1, forward strand.
GATAGATGATGGAAGTAAAGGGAAAGATTCTTTTGTTTGTCCGGGGTTAGAAAGGCCATCTGGGATGCTGTATTCAGTCTTACTCCCAGAAAGCACATGTCTTGAGAGGGTACTAGACTGGACTTTATTTCGTTCACAGAATACCCCAGGCATCTTAGCACTGCTATCACATACTCCAAATGACGAAGAAGCTCTTCCCTTCCTTGAGCCAGTATCAGGCAATCGTCCAAATAAGGATAGATTTGTATTCCTTTCAGCCTGAAGAAAGCTATCACTGGAGCCAGAACTTTTGTAAATACTCTGGGCGCAGTAGATAAGCCAAAGGGCAATGCAGAGAACTGATAGTGAGAAGTCCCAGTCCGAAAACGCAGATACTTCCTGCAACTTAGCCTGATAGGAACATGAAGGTAAGCCTCCTTGAGATCCAAAGTTACCATCCAGTGATCCTTGCCCAGTAGAGGTAAAAGCTGTTGTAACGTCAACATTTTGAACTTGGGAATGTCCAGATAAGTGTTGAGGATAGATAAATCCAAAATCGGTCTCCAAGTGTTTCCCTTTTTTGGCACAAGGAACAGGCGAGAATAAAATCCTAGGCCACTTTCTGGCATAGGAACCGGCTGTATGGCCCCTATTTGGAGTAACAGAGAAATTTGCTTGTGAGCCTCTATTCTTTGTTGAGGAGGAATGTCTGGCATGCCTTTGAAAGGAGGCAAGGTATGGAAATAAAACCTGTAACCGTGATGTATGATATCCAGTACCCATCTGTCTTGGGTAATCAAACTCCAATTTTCTTTGAAAAGTGCCAACCTTCCTCCCAAAGGTGCTGCCAGGCGAGAAGGTTCTGGCAGCTGAAAAGGTAAGTCATTGGGTCTGTTTACGAAAGGACTGACCCCTGCCCTCACCCGAAGACTGTGCAGGAGAACTCACTGTCCTAGGCCTGAAAGAGCCCTGACCTCTGCCCCTGCCACGTCTAGATCTACCCCTAGACTGGGAATCATAAGAAGGATACGTCCACCCTTTAGTAGGCCAATTTCTACTAAACTTTGGAGGCTGAACCTGCAAAAAATCTTTAACAGTCTGCATAGACTTAGCCTTGTCTTCCATTTTCTTTAAAACTGCCTCAACAGGAGAACCAAACAAGACATCAGATTGCAAAGGGGCATCCAAAATCCTAGTTTTAACATGGTCAGATAAATTTTGATCCCTCAGCCAGGCATGCCTGCGAAGAACTGACCCAGTAGCAGCCACTCTAGACGAGGCCTGTACAGCATCAAAACCACATTGCAAAGAATGCTTACCCACCTGTTCAGAAACATGCACTAAATCTTGTAACTCTTTACAATCAATACCTTCCGCCAGAGCATCCACCTTAGATTTCAACTGTGAAAGGAGATAATTTTGATATTTCAACATGTGAAACTGGCAATTCAAAGCTCTCATGGCAAGAGTGGAAGAAGTATAAACTTTCTTTCCCCATCTATCCAAGGCCCTGGCCTCCTTATCTGCAGGAACCGGATTCTTGACAACAGAAGCCTTTACACCCTTAGGCCCCTGGCTAACAGTTTCTGGGTCTGCCCTAGGACTCTTAAAAAGATACTTATGAGCTTCAGGCACCCTGTAATACCTATCTGGTTTAACAGGAGCAGGAGGCAAAGAATCAGGATTAAGCGAAGCCTCTGCAAACACATCTTCCACTACATTCAGAACAGGAGGTATAGCTAAAGGCCTATGCTGGGGTAAAACAAAATTCCCTAAGCCTTTTCCTGGAATCAGAGAAATCCTGACCTTCCCATTTAAAATGCTCTCTCATGGAGTGAAGGGTCTCTGAAAAGAAAAATCCTCAGGAGGAGAAGCAGAAGGAGTAGAATCATCCACATCAGAATCAGAATAATGAGAATACTCCTGCAAGTCTTCAGCCGAAGACTCAGACACATCCGAAGCCTGCTCATAATCCCCCAACACAGGTTCCATCCTAGGCCTCTTATCAGGAGGGGGCATAGAGCCTCTAATTAAAGTAATTAAATCTTCTGCCATTTTAAGCATGTGCTTTTGGGCACAGAACCTGAAGAACTAGGAGTGACACCCACAGAAGCAAAACTAGACCTGCCTCTAGGAGAAGCCTTGGAAGCAGAAAGAGAGGGCCTAGACACCTTAGGAAGGGAGGGGAGTACAGTTACCTGAGAAGCCCCTACAGCCTGACCTGCCTCCTGGGAGGCCACATCCTGTAAAAACACAGTCTCTCCCTGGGACTCCATAGAGGCCTCCGTCGGAACCACCGGTTCCACTGACGCCTCTAAAGAACCGGCGTCCGGTTCGGACGACTCCTCTAACCTAGGTTTAACTGCCTTGTCCTTGCGCTTCTTAGAAGAAGCCGGCGTCGGAGCATCCGACGGCATATTGTAATTGCACCGCTTCCCAAAGACTAACCTGGCACAATCCAACCTACGCTTTATAGTGCGTTTATTGAACCTAGCACAAAAGCGACACCCAACAACGTCGTGCTCAGGTCCCAAACAAGGTATACACAAATTATGGTAATCCCTATGCGGTATCTGTTTCCCACAAGAAATACAGTTATTCACTTTTTCTGACATCCGGTAAACCACTGAGGCAAGAAAAAAACAAAATATTCCCCAACGGGGTACTTAACCAACTCTGACTTTGGTCTGAAACTCCGAATTCGAAAAATTTCAGAACGCCGAACGGCACTTGCAACACTGCTTCTGCATCGGACCATGCGGCAAAAAAGACTGAGGATATGACGTCGGTCATGCGCATTTGTACCCTGACGTTCTGATGTCAGTCAAATGCGCCTTGACCGACGTCAGCCTTATACTCTGATATTCGGGCCGACCGAGGGACAGCGGACTACCCAAGTGTTAGGACTGCAGCAATGTGGGATGAAGAACATCAATCATATTCTGTGTACAGGCCATATGTCAACAAATGGTCCTGTAGGGTTCATGTACATTTGTAAATGAATTACAGTATTAGACAAAACATTCTAGAAAAACATATACTGCAATTAAAGATTATCACTACACAGCCTGTATCTACAAAAAAAAAATAATAATTCTATAAATATCAGTAAATGAGGCTATTGCACCTTACTGTCTGTCTTGAGAAATCATTTTTTTTGGGGGGGGTGGATATGTATATTTATGTGTATACATGTATGTGTGTGTGTGTGTGTGTGTGTGTGTGTGTGTGTGTGTGTGTGTGTGTGTGTGTGTGTGCATGCATACACGTAGCTGTATACACAAAAATTAACTATGGACTATGATAGTTATATTTCCTTTAAAAATGTACAAATCCTCTCTCAGTAACACAGTATCTTACCCTAAGAACACATTAGCACATTCACATGACCAACAAATCCTCCTACTTGACAAGAACTCTCACTACTAGCTGCTATCCTCTGTTAAAGTTACAGTTCACTGAATCTCTGCCTACCTATCATTTCTAATCCTTGTTCTCTCCCTCCCCACAAACCTACTGTTACATTTCATATAAAAAAAAATTATGTTTTTCTTTTCACTTCTAGATATATTTATGTATATATTTATCTATATTTTTCTCTTCAAGTACGATAATATATTTTATTTATGTATAATTTTGCTGACTGGGTTAGTTCCTTTGGGATAATGGCATCTTTGAAAGGAAGACCTTAGGTTGTATTTCTACTACTGGGGAAAGTTTAGCCAGGACATCAGGGAATTTCCCCTGCTCTTTTCAACAGGTGCCAAACTATCTTTTATATGTCAGCATCCAACAGTTCAAGGAGATAAGACCTTGGTTTAGCATCTCATCCATAGGGTGACACACTTAGGAGTGCAGCACCCCCCTTATGTTGCATTGCAGTGTCAGTGATCCAGTCACCTAGGGTGGGAGAAGAAACTACAGCCTTCTGATCTTTCAGCACCAAAGGCGAGTGTTCTAGCTGTTGTGCACTGACACTGTACAGATTAAAATAACATAACACAATGTAGAATTTGTGTAGTGTCTTAGAGCCAAATGTTCCTTGTTGTTCTGACTCTTTTGCATCATTTAATAAGGACTGCTTGTGACATGTATACTTTGAAAGTTGTAAACCTCTTGTGAACCTCGTGTTACATGGCATACCCTTCTAAGTACCTAACAATTTAACAAATGCACTTTACATGGCATCAGCATATGTGTAGCAGCTATGCCTTTCTTGTTTGAAGGAGCATAAGCATGTTGTAAGCATCCTTGGTTTCCCTATTTGAAGTGAGACTAAATACTATAAACGTGTTGTTTGTCTCATGTCGATCGTCATTCTTATTTTCTGCTGAGTCCCCTCTGAAAGTATGCATTTACCCATATAGATAAAACCTGATTAACAATATGAACATAAATAAGTAAATAAAAGTGTCCATGCACAGTAAGATATGTTTAACAAAAGGTGCATCAGCCACTGCTGAATTTTTACCACATCATATTTTGCTTGTGAATTTTTTTTTCTTTCAAGTCGGGGAATTCTAAAACAGAATTCTCTGAATAAAATTGCAAAAGGTCATGTTCACCCATTGCAGTTAAGATAAACACTGGGGAGTTTAGTAGTAAAATAGTATTAGAAGGTGTATCCATGTGTTTTTGAGAATAACTGCATGCGTGAGTGTGTGTCTGCCTTGGAGGTAGCAGTAGGGGGTAGTGTGGGGTTAGGTTAGGTGTGTGTGTGTGTGTGTGTGTGTGTGTGTGTGTGTGTGTGTGTGTGCATGTAGGTGAGTCAGTGCATGCGTGTGTGTGTGTGTGTGTGTGTGTGTGTGTGTGTGTGTGTGTGTGTGTGTGTGTGTGTATGGATGAGTGCGTGCATGAATGCCATGGATAGGGCTGTTTCTTGTCTTTGTTTGTGTGTGTGGGGGGGGGTCAGAGTGGCTGTTATACTCCTACACATCCCTAGACTAATGAGCAGAACCTGAACACTAGGTGGGTGGACCACTAAACATTAGAGATAAGTTATTCTCCTCATGCCTTAGCAGCAGTTATGGGGGATGAGGGAGAACACTACTCACCAGGGGCAACTTTTTTAAATTTCTTAAAATTAAATGGAATCATGTTGAACCACTAGACACCTATGAATAACTTTTAAATTCTTGTAATTTGGCAGCATACAAACTTAATGGGGGGGGGGGGGGCACTAAACACCAAGGGTACCTTTTTTAATTCTCAAGTCGTAATGGCATGTAAATTTAATGGGGATGAGGAGAAGCGATTAGATACCAAGGATAACTATGAACATAATGGAAGGAAATAATATGTAAAACTACTCTCTGTTATTAATGACTGACTGAAATGATTTACATGCCAGGAGACATTGGGAATGTTGAGCTGATCTGCACTCCATGGTAGTTAACTGCAATTTAGAACATGCAGATTAGCTGATCATGAGGTCTTTCCTTATTGCAAGCAATGTGTGCCTGAACTTGAAATTACCATATCACAAAAACAGGGTTATTTACCATGGCTTTTATGCCCTGCAATTGGGATATTTATGAATCTTTAGGGATGTTTGCTAAAGCGCCTTGGTAGGCAGTACACCTCAGTGAAATTTCTAGCAAGAAAAGTGTCATGTTTGTTTTCAGATTTGGCATATTGCAAGAGTTTGTAAAATCAGAAAAAGAAATGTCATAAATCTTGTGATAAAAATGCTGGAAGTTTAGCACTGACTGCCTGCCTGGTCATGCACAGAAGGAAACTATGCAATGCTCAAAACAAATATATATATATATATATATATATATATATATATATATATATATATATATATATATTTTTTTTTTTTTTTTTTTTTTTCTTTTTTACCTAGTGTGAAGTGCTGGAATCTGCAAAAAAGTTAGCCACTTCCAGATATAAATCAAGGAAAGCCTGCAATATAAGTTGAGAGGTGGAGTAACATAAACATTAGGAATTAAATTAAATGTAGACAGTTTTGCAGTGTGATAATTCACAAGCAAGCAGACAAAAAAATAGCTTGATTATAAAGTGTAATGGCCCCAGCACATGCTCCAGCTGATGCAGTGAGATACCTATTCCAGAAATGCCCACAGGCTTGGACATATCTGATTAAGTATTTCTGTTAGATGCTGTTGGCTGTACACCAGCATGTGACGAGTAAACTGAATACTAGAATGCCAAAGATGTAACTTTGTAACAAGTGCAAGTGTATGTTTTGAACAGTTGTAAAATAATGTGTACACTAGCCTTAAGTAGAGAGTGGTTATACATTGGAGAGTCATGGAGTAAAGTTGAAGATGGTTAAAGATATCATTCTTGACTTTTGACAATGAAAGGTTTAGAAAAAACATGGTGAACCACTCCTAAATTAGGATGTGGAGAAAGAATAAAGAAGTCAAAATCAAATAAGCTTTTACACCAGGGAGATTGACCTGAAAAGCTGTGGTTTGGACTAAATTTGTACTGTTCTGTTTTATTCCTTGGATAAATGTTTCTGGACTTGATAGATGCTCACTAATGCTGGGTAGAATTGTAAGCCATAACTTCTGCTACTGTACCTCCAACCACTGAAAAACTGAGGCCAAGTTTTACCATGCGTGGTATTCCAGAAGTGCTAGTGTTTGGCAACAGACTGCATTTTACCAATATGGCAACTGTAAACTTAAGAAAAGAAGTATAATTTGTCATGAACTACTGCACCATTCTATGCATCATCTAATGGCCTCTCAGAGGGCTGTCCATTCTTTGAAGGAAGGGATAATGAAATGTAAAACTGTTAAAACAAGACTGCCATAATCCTTGCTTAAACAGAGAATTGGTTCTCAGATGTCAGGTGTGTCTTCAGTATAAATGCTTTTCGAACAAATACTAAGTTCCAATTTGACTTGCCTTTACCAATTTTGAAAGCAAAGATCCATATAAAATAGTAGCCTCAGAATCATACATGTGATAGATATATGCAACTGGGATTCTTTTCATCTTGAGGTGACGTCTATGTGAGATTCCTGAATTCAGTGTTTGTCAAGACTTGTGTCTTGTACTGTGGTCATTGGTCATGTCTCATCTTTGAGGAGGCATGTTGGTTAAGTCACAGATTTATAGTAATTGACCTCAGAAAAAGCTAAAAGCCTTGCTGAGCTGTGCAGACTTTCTTATGTAAGCTATTAGTGACATTTGCTATAACTGGGGAAGATGCATCTGAGAAACCTTTACTGTGGCTTTGGCTTTGGTGGTCAAAGACTGTGCTATTGTCACTGAATACAGGCATTCTTCATGGTCTTCAGTTTTGTCTGTGAAACCCTTTAAGTTTTCTATAAAAACTTTTATGTTCTCACCAGTTGTAACTTGAGTACACTTAATATTCAAGTGCCAATTTAAACCAGGTGAAAAATCTGCGGTTAATTTTATCATCCATATCAACTGTTGCACTTCTAATTATGTCTTCAAGTCTCATCAGTACCGTCATCTATCACACTATCACAACGTATAAAAATCTTGATGAAATTAAAGTTTGTATAGAAACATTTTTAAATCTTGATAAGTTTGCAGTTATGTGATATTTCTTTAAATTATCTTTGTTTTACATGGTCGCGTGACTGAAGGTTCTGTAAGGATGTGAATTTTCTGATTTTTTCATTTCTTAAGAAGTTCACATAGTTGGATGACAGTGTTAAACTGAAGTGGCTAAAGGTCTTTGTGCATATAAATTAGTGAGTCTCACTTATTTCATCTTTTGTTTGGAGCATTGGCGGCTTTCATTTTGCTGTTTTTAAGTACTCTGGCTCTATTTTGCTCTGATTCAACTTAGAACATGCATATTAATTTTAAGCGCTTTTAGCAGCTTGCTGGAGGAAAGTAAGAACACAAACCAGAAGAAAGCAAACAGCAAAGTAGGTACTTGACAAGTACCCAAAAGGTGCAACAGTGCCCACCTCACAGTGTGGTACTACCATCCAATGACCTGTTCCAGTGTACAAAACAATAGGGGCCACAGAAGTAAAATATATAGTGTGTGTAGTTCTGCATTTTTTTTTTGTGGTGGTTTGCCTTAGAAAAGTAAAGAGCTAGACATAAAAGGCTTTCTGAAATAGGCAGATGGCACAGTGAGGTCAGCCTGTCCCTTGTGTGATGATACTTATGTCATGCCATTATTGCACTTCATATAAAGGCCTGTCTGTCCAAGTGCATAGAGTTGTGGAACATACATGAAGAAACAGAAATTCAAAGCAGGAAAAACACTCCTATTTGGTGGCTAAACACTTAGAGGAGACTCCTCTTAGTAAATTAAGGAACTAGATCAATAAGCTCTTTGCTAAAAAAGGTATACCAGACACCATTTCAGTTCATTGTCACTTTTGTTACATAAGCAGTACACCTTAAGAAGGCTGTTGCCCATTATAGCTTTATTGGCTGTAAATAAAACAATCAATTTTGTAGATGGCGAATATTTGTCAAATACTATCCTTAGCAATGTAAATAAATTGTCATGCACTGTCATTGTGGTATACATACAGCTAGGATGGATTCCCTTTTCATTGCCACGATTAGCACATATACATGTTCCACGTATGTGAAGGCTACATAAAGAAGGAAAAGAAAAGAAATATCCCCTGTGAAATATTTTAAGAGGTTTACATCAACAGTGTAATGAAATATGCACAGACAGACCTTGTTGAAAAAGATGAAAGGTAGTGCTAGGTTTTGACACCCTCTTTCGGTACAGTGCCAAGTCATCACATAATCATTTTACCTAGCTGAAGATCCTACCTGTCCTAGTTTGGGTCATACTAATGGCAACATAAAGAAACAAAAAAAAGAACAAAGGAAGTCACAAGTGGGTAATAAAATATTTTTGGAAGCTTTAATTTTACATGTTAAACAGTAGATTTGTAGGAGCCTAGAGGAAGCAAATAGAAGGTATGTAGTCTTTCTTCCTCTTTTTTATTTCTTCCATGCATTGCTGGTGATTTTATACGAAGATTGTAACTTAGAGAACAGTTATAGTGCAAAACTGAAAAATAAAAACATTTTCATCTTGGTTTGATAATTTCTGTAGTACTGGTATTCACATATGACTTTGAACAATTATTATCTTTCTGCTTTGTTCTTAATAAGGTATATTTTCAACATTGTATTATAAAATACTTAGAGCTAACATAATGATATGATTTCACTACTTAAGCAAGGATTTTGCACCTGTCATGTAATTTTATGGATACACTGAGTGAAATGACTGAGAGGAATATTTAATTTGGTACTGTTTCTTCATGGCTTCCAATACGTGTACTGCAATTTACGTTTTTGGCTGTCACTTGCAGCAATGTATAGTAGCTATGCCTGACATTAGTCTGTCTTTAGTGCTTTGCAGTGGTCTGACTTTCTCTAATGTCTGTTAGTGACCATTTTTTATACATCTTTTTAAGATGCATTTGAATGTTACACTTAAACAGCAGTAACATTAGCTGTCTTCCTCAGACTCAGAGTTATACTTCTAAGCTACATTTTCTAACCATAGTATGAAGATTTTCATCTTTGACTAACAGCTCATATTCAGAGTGAGGTGGTTAGTATCATGCTCCATAACAGACTGTTTTATTGGCTGTGCACATTCAATTAGTGTCCAGGATGTAGGTATCCCTACTATACCCAGCCAAAGATTATAGATATAAAGCATCAGATTCCATGACTAATAGCCGAAAGGACTAAATAAACCACGTTTTTCAAAGAAAATAATATATAGAGAAACTGAAAAATCTGAAGCAGACAGGAAACTATGCAGAGTATTATATACAACTTGTTTTCCTTGTATGTGGGGCTATCATGTTTAAATTAAAAGGAAAGAAAGGAAGCTGCTTGTAATGAGGAACAAAATACACATTTGAGTTCTCTTCTTGTCTGTGTAAATGTGAATATTAAATAAAAATGACAAAAATATATACAGAAGTCTATTAAAACATCACTAACCATGTGAGGTGTGAAGTTAGTCATCTGTCAATGTGAACCTAGACTTCAGACTTTGTAGTTGTATCATTATATGGCTTGGTTGCAATTCTGAATGAAATTACCTGTCTGAATGAACAGATGACAATTATCAGAAAGAAGTAATGTAAGAGATGATGGATTTTAAGTGTAGGAATAACAAAAGTACAGAAAATTCAGAAGACTGTGGAAGTGATGCAACATACTATGAAGGGGGGTTTATATAAGATCATTAAAGAGACACATAGACTGCAAGAGAAACTGATCAAGAGAGAAAAGACAGTAGAGAAGATACAGGAGGCAAGACTTTATTCAGTGTACCTGAATATCAGTCTGCAATAGTTCTATGAAGGCAACGAGAAGGGGGTACACATGGACAACACAGACTCAAAAACATAACTTCAGAAAGTGTGAAAGGGGTGAACCTAAGCAGAAAAGAGTAACAAAACATGTCATGTTGATAGGGAAATTACCATCAAGGTGGGCAGTAGAGAGGAAACAAAGAAGTGACCAAATATTGTCATAGATAGAAATATAGAACCACTTCAGACTTTATAATTTGATCATTGTGAGCAATGCAGAAAATATAGCATGCTTATGAATTCTTATTAATGTCCCTTGATTTGCTGCTGTCCCTGAATAAGGAATTTTAATATAAATGAAGTTATAATTTTCTATCACCTTTCTTTCCCCCTTCATTTATCAGTTGTATGGCATACACTTAAGATAAAGATAAACTTGAGAGCTAAAGTGAATGGCAGATCTGTGATAGTTGAGAGCTAAGGCAAATGTATTTCTTGAGAAGGAAAACCCGATTGTTCTTTCTCTGCCTCTCTCTCTCTCTCTCTCTTTCTTAGATCAACAGTACCAGGGCATAACCACTCCTTCAGTGTCATCTCCTTTTCATACATTACTGAATTTATTGTTCATTGTTGTTCACATCTGGTACACAGCTACATATCTACTTTTATAACTTCATAACTGAGAGATATCACTGAATTATGTCAAACAATGCTGTTTGCCGTAATAAAAAACATTTAAAACAATGTTTTTTCCAGAGTCCAACTGAAGTACATAACAGGTTAATTTAGCAGGATTAAAATTTCCATTTTTGTGCAAAACTGTTGTAAAAGCATCTGATAATCCAGGCAGAATTGTTTAATTTTTCTCCAGTTGTGAAACTGAGATGGGGCAGTCTGAGTAGCTCAGAACATGGATCCTACCTTTGTGGCCAGATATTATATAATTGCTCTTTGCTAAGACATTATTATTATTAGGTTACAGCTATAATATAGTTCTGCTGATGCTTTCAAAAATGCTATAAAATGGTAATTTGGCAACATATAAAAATTATTGCTACTTAAAAGACTGCGAAGAGTGAGGACATTGTTTTGCATTTTGTTAGTAAGTGTTCTTTTGCTGTACAATGATATTTCATAATGGTCAGTTTTCATTTTGAGTTTAAACTATGCAACTGAGTTATGATCTATTTTTAGATCCCAGCTAACCATAATTTAAGAATTCTTTAGTTCTCTTTTCATCAGTGTTAAACCGATTATTCTCTTTTATGCTTTCTTATTAATAAAAGCAAGAGATTTTTTTTCTTGTTCTCTTACTCAGCATTTTTGACATTTCTGCTTATATCAGTAAGAAAAAAAGAATGCTGAATTGATTTTAGCGTGTACATTATCAGTCTGTGTCATACGGATGCCCTGTTTCATTTCTTTTTATTTTTAAAACTGTTTCATTTTCATTACTAGATGGGCATTCTAATGAGTCCTGGGAGATAAATCCATTTTAATGTTTTTACTGCCCTTTTTCTCTTCTTAGGGCCAAGAATTATAATTGCCTGACTACCCATTATGTATAACTGAAGACAGAACCGAAATGAGATTGCATATATATTATATGAAGCCAAATATTGGTTAAAGATTCTAAACATCATCAAATTCAGGTTATGTGACAGCAGAAGAAATAAGGAACCAGGATCTGAGTCAGAGTTTGCAGACTGTGTATTAGCAGCAGCTAGTCTTATACATTTATTTTAACTTCACAACGTAAGTAGAAAAGAGCTGCAAACATTTTTAAAAAAACATCACCACTTAAGATAGATGCAAGCACAATAGTATCTGCTAGTAAATGTAAAATGATTAACATGTACAGCTATGCCAAAATGTTGAAGAAAAGGGATATAAGGCATACTTGTGCAGTGAGCTCTGGGGATTCTGCCCTAGATCCACAAAATAATTTATCAGTAATTCGTATTTTATGTTTAGTGGAAGCTCCTTACATCTCCCGAGTTTGGTAGGGCTAGAACCTCCTCTGCATTTTTTATAAGCAGCACTGTGGTCACCATTACTGAGAAAATGAGCAAAGGCCTGTATTTTGTATAACAATCAAATATTAACCTGTCTGTTTTCTTGTGTGAATTCTAAAAATGTATAGTTTAGAAACACATTGCTCAAATTTGCCTGACTGGAGCATTCGTGTTTCACAAGTCAAAATGACTTCCAAAATAAAAAGGCATATTCTGTATTAAACAACATAAGGCACAGTGTCCGGTATATTTTTCACTAGGAATAGCACTCTTTCATTCTTTCTTGACAACCTTTGAAGTTTCCTAGGCAAAAATACTGTGTTACAGGAAGTTTCATTATTGGCCAGTCATCTAAATATGTTGACTTCCCAAAAGCATTTTTCTTGTATCTTTAGTACAGGAAAAATCTAATTCATTATATTTATTTCAATGACTGAAATTAACATTTAATTTTGATTTACATTTATTATTTTGCAATAATAAGATTTAAAAAACATAATTTAATTCTGGGGCACATTCCTCTGGCCAAAAGGCTACATCACTCAGAAGAATTCCACACATTTCTGAAAAAATGCTGTAATATATATATATATATATATATATATATATATATATATATATATATATATATATATATATATATCATAGGTTCTCTGCAAGGAAAACAGAATTGTTTATATGCTGAATTTCATAACAGTTTCCCAGTTAATAGCTTGTAACCCAAAAACCCTTGGGTTGGGAGTCTTTACTTATCTGTAATGTTTGGAGATGTCCACAAAGATATGCGTGTGTGTGTGTGTGTGTGTGTGTGTGTGTGTGTGTGCGTGTGTGTGTGTGTGTGTAGGAATACATGCCTCTGTGCGCGCGCTTGTGTGTGTGTGTGTGAGGGAGGCCCAGGAGTACATGCCTCTGTGTGTGTGTGTGAGTGTGAACCCTTTATGCAGCAGCTATGTTTCTGTCTTAAGTAATTATCAGTTTATTACTGATTTGTTAAGAGAATGCTTTGGAAAATGTACCTTGTGAATCATTAAATGCCAGGAGAGATATTTATTCCATCTCAGCAGTGGGCTTGTAAGGAAGAATTAGCTATAAAAACAAGTCACATACCGGATGTCTGAATGTACTTGTTTATTATTCTGTTTGAAAAAAAAGTACAAGTTTTATTTGCAGAATCTGAATTTCCTGCCTAGTTTGCTAATCGGGAATGATGAAACATGTTGCTTTTTTTAAGAATAACTCTAAAAAGTTTTTTTTTTGGAAAGGAAAAGATTAAAAAAAAGCCAAAAGCTGCTCTGTTATTATAGTTTACCTCAGGCAAATCAAACTTTCAGAAGTGGGTATGGGTTCATCTTATGGGTGTTGAATTAATTCATGTATGCATAGCCCACCCTAATCTCTAAATGGACCAAAAGGAGGCAAAACAATGGTTATTTCATTTAACTGTTAATTTATTTTCTTAACTTCTAGTGCCTGTTTTTAACACTTATTTTTAGTTAGCACCTGTATGAAAATGCATTTAGAATAAAACCAAGTGTATGTACATTTTAATTTACTAAGGTAGAAAACCCTCTTATTTATCAGTTATCATTTGACATTCTTTATTAATCAAGCTATAACAGAACCAGATAGTTAAGTGCATAAAAACATACAAGTCATAATGTCTTATAGCAGTGCATTCTGTTTTTAACTAGAAAGCTGCAACAGTTATGTGCATCTTTCCAGTCATATCATCATATTATACACTCAGAATCTTTTCAGTCATCGTATCTGGAATTCCAACAAAGAACTTTAATGAATGTCTTACTGTGAAGGCATTCCGCAGGCATCCTTGATTTTCTGCAGACCTGTTATACACAAACAAGATAATTGCTCAAAGCTTCCAGTATGTGGCAACAGTTCCCTCAGATGTCTCTTACCTGCAGTTTTCAATTTCAGGAAGACAGTAGTCTTTACTACTTGGAGAGTTATCAGTACCCAAGCAACGTTAGAACTACTTACTCATTTCAGGCACCACATTTTGGCCCACCTAGGAGGGTTACATATACATAGGGAAAAATCCAGGTAATTATTCCCTGCAAGTCATAAATTGCAATGATCAGCAAAATTAATAGTGAAACAAGCAAACAAGCTGGTGTACTAAGACCCGTTTTTAAAATAAAAAGTAAAAATACCTTTGAAGGTGAAGAACTGAAAATTCTGATTCCAGACAGCTCTACTTAAATGTCAGTCTTTTTTTCTGTCATGAGTTTGGTATAGTCTATATGGAATAATATGTTAAAAATGTCTAGATGTGGAAGCATAACTACATTATTTTATAACTTAGTTTACAAAATATATGTAATATTTACTTTATTTTATTTGGGTAAATATAGGTTTCACTCACACTTCAGGACCTGTTATTGGTCTGAATGACCACAAAATCTTGTAATCACAGATTGGAAGAACTTTACATTGGGCGTAAGGAGAGTACTGATGTTCTTGTGTTCTGCTTTGCATAAAGCCTTAAAGTACATGTAGTATTTTCCATAAAGCACAAAGGCATGTGCAAATTGAAGAAAGTCTAGCTTTTTGTATATCTCTTTTGGCTCCTTTGAAAATTTCTTCTTGATATGCTAATTAGAAACCTGTATCTGTTACCAAAATGGATAAGGTACTAAGAGCTTTACATGCCCAACACTGGTATTAGAGTCTGTCTTTGTATTTTTATAGCTTTTTGTCCAGTACCTAGCAAAATATGTGATTTTCTCGGTTGCATGTTGGCATATACTAACCACAACTGGGAAAGTGTAGCTAGGCTCATCTCATTAAATGGTAGCACAGTAAGTTACATAACAGTTAACAGGGGTCCACAAATAGCATTTGTGCTTGATCTTCTGCAGCAATGTTATGGTCTTTGGCTACATGCAGGAGTCTTTCTGTCTTACATGTGGATGCTTTGATCAGAATCTCTTAATTTCTTGTGCTCCTACTCGGTAATGATGGCCTTGGTAAGGGTCAGTATTTTATTGAATGAGGTGCACGTTGTGGCTGAACTCTGACTGGTATGAATCTAATTTATTTTAAATATCTTAGAAAAAATTGAAACTATAATTAAACATGGACAGTGTCAGTTTAGGGTAACATTGAGGAACAGAGGCCCATATAAAACTATTACTTTTATACAAGTCATAAGCAGCAGGAAGTGCTTGTTCTTGCTCACAAAGACATTGAACCGTTATCACCTTGTCTATATTTGATTGTTTGCTTGTTTATTTATTTATTACACTTGATAACTGGATCTGTGGCTTGGCCCTTAGATCTTTTTCAGCCATAACTCAGGCCAATAACAGTTGTAGTAACAGAAACAGTGAAAATGGCAAGATATTCAAGAATTTCTAAGATGATAAACAAATGCCAATTAAAACAAATGGCAAACGTATACCAATTAAAACAAGTTACAAAACATATATAGATATGTACATGTACATATATCAACCTTTTTATGATTTTCTTCCTTGATTGTTTTAAGGACTGGAGGCATACCTCTCAACTGTCCAGAATTTTGCAGAATGTCCCGATTTTGCCTCATATTTTTGTCCTGTCTGTCATAAAATTTTTGATTTTTGTAATTAATTAATGCCAAATGTTGGAGTTTAATACTGTTTATTGTTCATAGAATGCAGGTAGACGCAAAACCTGTTGTTCTTTTAAATTTTTTAAGTGAATTAGAGTAATATTTAAAAACTGTCCCTGACTGTCAGCCATTGTTCCTGCCATTATTTTTGTTTTTTTTTTTGCAGAATTCTTGTGCAATGGTGCATAAAAGTATTCCTGTAATTTTTACATGTTACTCACAGAGCCAGCTCCAACACAAGGCAACCTATGCAGTTATCCAGGGCCTAGTCTGGCCATTACAAAAAAAAAATACCTTCCAAAGAATGGAAGATTTTTTCTAAGCATACATCCTCTAGTGTTAGCAGATGCACACTTTCTTTTCTTCTTTGAAGTAAAGCATCAGCCCACATGAGAGTTCAGCCTGTAAGCACACTGAAACATATCTGCACTCCTAGTCAAGTAGGAGATTTGAATCAAGTCAGAGATATTTGTTTTGAAGCATGTCCTACTACAACTAATTAATGACATATTTTGTTGATCGTTCATATCAGAGATTTCATTGTCGCAATCCAGAATCGAGTCAGTGTGAGCACAAGACATTTTATGCGGAGTGGTCAATCGTGTTTTGTAGGCGAGTATGCATGCGTGTGTCCAGGATAATTTACTATATGGATTACTGCACTCCAGAAGAATTACTACTGCCTCTATTATTATTACCATTCAGGATTACTGTGAATTACTACTACCTTCAGTAGTACTGCTTTTGAGTGTGATCACAGGAAATTCAAGATAGGTAAATCACTGTATATTACAATTAGTCAGTAATACCAATTATTAGAGTGTCATAGTTATTTCTTGGAAAATACATATTTCTATCCATGAAGTTCCAGGAGCAGTGTCTGGTTAAGTGATTTGCTCAAAGTCACATAGTAGGCAAATGGAGCTAGGAAGAATCAAATCCTCTACTTTGACTACAGGAAGCCGCTCATTAAGAGCCTTAAGCCATTGCAATTATCTGGCATTCAAGGCTCTGTGTTATTAAGAAACTGCTTCCTGTAGTCAAAAGTTCAGTGTTTGAATCCTTCCTCCTCCATTTGCTTCCTTGCAACAAAGAAACCAAATATCATTCACAAAAGAATATGGGTTATATGATGATGCTCAGGTTTACTACACTTGATCTTTTACTTTACACCCTAACTGTCCAGGATTCAGGAACCTAGTATTTCCACACACACACACACACACACACACACACACACACACACACACACACACACACACACACACACACACCAGTTGCATCCATCTGAATGATTAAACTCCTGAAATGTCTAATTGAGACCAAATGAGTAAATAAATTCATAAATAATGGTCCAGAAATGTGTCTTGGTTCACTGCAGTCAGAACCATATAGTGCAACTACTGCAACTTCTTGATAGGTTCATAGGTAAGTACTAAGCTAGCTTCCCTTGCAGGCCATTTTAAGCCTAGCCAATGTCCCTTTCATTGCTTGAATTAACCTATCCCATTTAGTGTTAGATTGAACTAACCCATCCCATAGTCGATAGTTATAAATTACTCTGAGTGAGCATAACTAGGACTCATACCATAGATCATTGGAGGAGACCTATGCTTGGAATGAAATATTTAGGAGCTGCCTCTGTTCATTGGTAGTAAAGGGGTAGTCCTGGGGAAATGTTTCCTTTTCTCATCCATTGATCCAAGTTACGCTTGAATATGGACAGTGATGAGCCTTGCTTTACATGGATGGGGAGTCTATTCCATAGCAGCTGTATCTTCTATGAACTATACCTGTCCCTCCAAACCATTCTGTTGCTGCTGTAGAACCAGATAATAGAGCAATACGGCACACAGGTTTCCACAAAATCACTTTATTTGAGTGCTTTCATTGGCTGTAGAGTCAAAAGACTTCTCCAGAATAAGCATGATAACATTCAAAGCAGTTTAAATAGATAAAACCACATCTCATCCTGTGACATCATTAAACTTCCCACCATATTTTTTAAAGCAGCAACCACCCATAAACCCATTTTTTCACCAACAATACAACACTGTCTTCTTTAAAACATACAAAATACTAATTTCATAAAATAGAAGTTAGTAAATGTACAACTGACCTAGAATTGTTTAAAAAGCATTGAGCAGTGAAAATAATGTGCAAACAGACATAGTGCATAAACTTCTACTGTAAAACTATCATGCATTGGCCTCACATGTGAAAATCCGCTTTTAATTTTAAATAGCTAGAAATAGACACCATTTCATTAAGCTCTGGAGGAGGGGGGGGGTTAGTGGCATTACACCTAAGTTGCCACATAAGCTCTCTGTATTCAAGGAGTAAATCCATTGGGCCCCCCCCTCCCCTTATTACACACTTGTTCTAAGGCACTAAATTTAAACTGGTGTTCAGGGAACTCCGCCATTTGTTTCCACAGCACGTTTTTGATGTTTTTCTTTTGATGTCATCCCTATGTTAATATATTCGTTTATTAAGGCTGTTAATTGTTTTCCCTATGTAACATTGTTGACACTGCTGGCAGATAGCTACATATATCACACATTTACTAGTACAATTTAGAATTTAAGGAATACTCTTCCATAACCCAGGATATTGATTGCTTCATTTTCTATAATATAAGGGCATTGTGTGCACCGGCCACGTTTCCTCATACAACCTTTCATCTCGCCTGAGGAACTTGTTTCTAGTAAATTCTTAATTGACTTGTCCCTTTTGTACACAATCAGTGGTTTGTCACCCAGCTTAACCTTTATAGTGCTGGTCACAATCAAACAATACCCAGTTCTGGTTGATTATATATTTTTATTTTCCCATAAAGGGGGTTAAATGATAGTACCAATGCAGCCTCAAATGGCTTTTCACTTCTAGACCCAGGACCATCATCTGTCCCTCTCCTTTCTACCTGGGCTATTTTTCCTAACAATGGGAAAAAGTACCCTTCCAGCCTCTTATTTATCACCTCATTCAGTATAGGTTCCGTGAACTGTTTTGGGTTCCCTAGTTTTATTAACATATCTTGTAATATGTTCACTTCATCCAAAAATGTCTGGTAGTCACTAATCATCCTAGCCAAACTAGAACCCCTGACCCTTCACCAAAGATCTCTTTTGGTATAAGGGTGCCCACTGTTATAGTGCAAAAGGGAGTTGGAATATGTTGGCTTCCGATATAAGGAGGATGTAAATGTGTGCTTCTCTCTATCGTTAGCTATGGTGATATCAAGGAAGTGTATCCACTCTTCATTGGTTTCCATTGTGAATTGCAAGAAACTTATACTGGAATTTAAAAACTCTAAGAATTCCTGTAATTCATCATTCGTCCCATCCCAGAAGATAAGTATGTTGTCAAGGTAACGGCTGTAGAACTTAGTGTCCAAAATGTCCAGACCTGAATACCAAGGACTTTTCCCACTGGGCAAGGGCAACATTAGCGAATAAGGGGGTGCATGTCGCTCCCATGGCCACACGTGAATTTTGCTTGAGTAATTGACCTTCAGAAAGAATATAATTATTTTTAAGAATGAGGTCCATTATGGTCCTATACATCAAGATTCTTGAATTACTAATGCTAGTTTGTCCACATAGGAAGTCATAAAACATCATAATGCCCTCCTCATGGGGGATCACGGTGAATAAATCCTTAATGTCTATTGTGGCCAAAATTAACTGATCAGAATATAGATTTTCCTCTATTTTCCTAAGACAGTCCCATGGATCTTTTAAAATATGGGAACAACTGTTCATGACCCCTTTAAGGTTTAAGTCTATAAATTTCCCCAATGAAAATGTTTTTGATGCTTTTGCATCAACTGTAGGTCTTAGGTGGTGATCTGTGATGGACTTATGGATCTTGGGAATCCCGAATACCGTGGGGGTCCGTGGATTGTCTTCTTGCATAAAGTTCAACTCAGAAATTGTGATCTGGTTGTCAAGTAGGTGGTCATTTAATGTGATGTCACTATTCCTGTATGCAATGTTTTGCTGGTTAACAGAAACCTCCTCGTATATTTCCCTATATTAGTGAGTTATCACTTTCTCAATATACACACGCTGGTCCATAGCCACCAAACCACCCCCTTGCCAGGTTTCGTAAATCGAATACTTTTGTTCCCCATGATACTATGTAGTAGATTTTCCTCTTCTCTGGATAGATTCAAAAAAAAGGAATCCCTCTGTCTTCCATAAGCCTGTCTAATCTGAGTGGCACATAAGCATTCAAATACTTGTAACATAGGATGCTGGGGAGGGTTAAAGGTGCTGGTTTTTTTACATATATCAGAATGTCCAAATTGTATATTGATGTCAAAATAAAGTCGCAAATTTAATTTCCTGACAAAAGCTTTTAAATCTAGTAAAGAATTCTCTATTTGTGGTCTCCTGACCGGAATGAAATTAAGCCCCTTTTGGAACAAGTCAGCTCACTCTTGTGTGATACCAGCGGTACTTAAGTTGAATATTTTAAAATTACCATGTGCATTTGTGATAACATAGTTATGGTTCATTTCTGCCCCCCCCACCCCGTCTTCACTTACCATCTCGCTCCTGCTCCCCTTCCCCTCGCCCATTGGGATCTTCCCCTGTGTGGATGGTAGTTCTGGTAATTCACGTTGTCCATCCTCTGCCCATTGTGGATCCCTCCTGTTGTTTTTGATTCAGAAGTTGTTGGGACCTCCTCAAATCCAGGAAATTATAGACCCATCATCCTAACTAGTCTGATCTGCAAGCCATGGAGTGGATTGCCATGGACCTCATTAACAGGGACATTGTCAACCTCCAGACACTTGATCACAGTTTGCTTTTGTCAAGAGGAAGTCATGCCTGTTAAACTTGGTCGACTTCTTTGAGACAGACCAAAGGCCATAGACGAGGGGAAGTTGCTGCACACCGCCTACCTTGACCTGGCCAAGGCCTTCGATATTATTCCCCACTCAGGTATAATAGATAAACTTTCTCAACTAGGCATCAATCCATATGTTACCAGATGGGTAGCACACTGGCTCACTGATAGAACCCACCTAGTCAAAATAGGGGAAGCCACCTCAAGTAGTAGACCTGTAACAAGCAGTGTACCCTAGGGATTGGTCTTGGGGCCTCTTCTGTTTGGGATATACTTCTCAGAGGTGCAGGCCAAATCTAGTGGGCTATGGCTGACCAAGTTTTCAGATGACTGCAAGCTGGGTGCTGTCATCAATTCCCCTATTGATGTGGACATCCTCCAAGAGGGTCTCACCCAAACAAATAACTGGTACCAGAAACATGGCCTCTAACTGAATGCCAAAAAATGCATAATCCCTTTTGGGGAGAATGATGTCCCCACAAATTATCACATTGATAATAAGGCACTTAGCATGCAATCAGTTGTGAGGGACTTGGGAATCCAGGTTGATAGCAAACTGACTTTTGACCAGCATATTGCCTCCATTGTACAGAAAGCTTTCTACATGGCCCACCTCATTAGTAAGGGTATCTCATCCAAGGACAAGGTGGTCATAACATCCCTGTATTCTTCCCTTATAAGAAGAATTATTGAATACAGTGCCTCTTTCAGGATGTACTTCACAAAGCACATGCAGCAACTGGAGAGGCCACAGAGATTCCTCACCCAGGGAATCCAGGGCCTCAAACATCTACCCTACACAGATAGGCTAAAAGCCCTGTCCCTCTACTCAGTCTCCTACAGACTCCTCAGAGGTGACCTCTGTCTTTCATACAAAGCAATCAGAGACCCCACCCTGATGACACTGCTGCATATCCGCAAGTCAAGCTGCACTCGAGTAACCCACACATGCGACCTCAATCTGTTCTATGACATCAGTAGGACTTGTTGGCGGGACAGATTTGTGTCTCAGAGACTCCTCCTTTTGTGGAATAGACTCCCCCTCCATGTAAAGCAGAGTACCTCATTAAACCTTTTAAGCGCAACCTGGATAACTCGATGGGGAACAGAAAATACACATCCTGGGATTCCACCTATGTCCCTGCTGGACAGTGGCATAGGGTGCTGACTTGTTGGAACATGGGCTACATTCTTGACTAAGCTTGTAAGGGCCTCAGGGCGAATAACCTGGTAACTTCCTATGATCTTACTGCAGTGTAACTTCAGGTTAGATCTGCTGGCTATGTTTTCATCACTCCTGTATTAGAGGAGAATGCACACATACTACAAATGAATGAACTTACCTGACGCTGAATTTCTGCAGTACATACCTGAATCCATTATGTCTGCAGAGGAAAGCAAAAACACAAAGGATAGTTCAGAGTTCACAGTGATAACCTAATATGTCATCTGATAATTCCAGCTGTTGGCCTTTTCAATTACTATTCTGAGTGTTAGACTGTATACACTTCAATATATGTTTTATGTAGTGCATGGAGTGTAATGATTAAGTTCCATTATCCAGAAAAAGACGAACCAGTTATGCGCCTCTATAGCGTGACACCTGATCTTAACAAATGTTAAACATCCCTGCTTCAATTGTTAAGATCAGGTATCACACTAAGGAGTTAAATGTGCCAGTACCGGTCAGCAAACAATAGTAGCAGAACACAGATTTATTTCTACCTGCTACCTGTGCTGGTAATTTGTCCCTGACTTTTTCTAACATAACAGAAACTCGTACACTGTCTTTTTGGCAGCATTTGCTAATTGCTTTTCAGCTTTGAAAGCTGGCAAAACACTTCTCACTCAAGTTGAATTTTTTTTGGCATATATGTCTCAAACACATAATAAGCAAGTTATGATCCGTGACGTGCTCATAATCCTGTGTGTTTGGCACACCATAATATTCTGTTTATTTTACGTAATGAAGCAATCTTTAGTACTGTAGAATGTCATCAACTCCCTTTTTCCCATTTTTCTACATGGAGTTGGGTGTTGTGTCAACTGTTACCATCTCTCTTTATTCAATACCACTCTCCTACCTTCTTCAACACTCATGCCTGAGTGTTGCAGGTCTTCTGTCACACAGTCCATCCACCTGTTTGCTGGATGCCCTCATTTTTCTTGCCTTCTTCCTGTCTGACCCAAATCTTCACAAGATTGTCTTCTGCTTTTTTTGTACTTGTGCCTGAACCACTGATATCTGTTCTCTTTGACCTTTTCTGCAATTGGCTTTGGCTTCTATGTCCTCATTTCATTGTCTGTCCCACTGTATGCATCCTACCACCTGTCTTGGGCACTTTATGTCAAACACCTTCGCCTTTACTGCCAAGGTTTCTGTACCATACAGTAACACTGGTCGCACCACTGTTTTGTGCACCATACTTTTCAGCTTCTCTGACATTCTTCTGTCATAGAATACACCTGACATTTCATGCTGTTGGCTGCAGCCTCTCTGATTCTAGCTTTGACGTCCCCATTCACACTTCCCTTCTTCTCAACCACCCCTCCCAGATACTTGAAGCTGTTAATCTGTTCCATTATTTTCCCTTCTATCTCCATTCTCACCTTCTTCTGATTTCCATTTGCTGTCATTACAACTGTTTTATCTGAACTCAGTTGCGTCTCATGTGCCTTCAGTTTTGCGTTCCATTCCCCCTATCTTTTGCTGAAGTTCTTGCTCAGAGTCTGCCTGTAATGCCACATCATCTGCATACAGTGGCTTTGTTGATCTTTCCCCTTTGATTTGTATACTAATGTGGTCCACCATCAGTATGAACAGCAGTGGGCTCAGACCTGAACCTTGATGCACACCCACTCTCACTGTGAATCCCTGTATGAGACCAAACACTGTTTGTACTTCAGTCTTCGGGTTCTTGTACATAGCTTGCACTAATTTTATGAATGTTTCTGGGACTTCAAATAACCACAGGACTGCTCAAATTAGCATTCTTGAGACCTTGTTATATGCTTTCTCCAAGTCTAGGAATTTCTAGGTAGGATCTTTCCTCATTTCTAGCATCTTTTCAAGTGTCTGTCTCACTGTAAACATTGGATCAGTTGTACTACATCCTGATCTGAATTCTAACTCCTCATCTCCCATATTACTTCCTACTGCTTGGCATATCCGTTTATTAATCACCCTCATCAGAACATTCATGCAATGTGACAGGAGGTTGATACCTCTCTACTGCCCACAGTTGTGGATGTCCCCTTTATTCTTGTACAGTGGTCCTAGTATGTTTATTCTGCTTTCATCTGCAGTATGCCTCTCCAACCATGTATTGGTTACTTTCAAGCCATTTGTCAAACAGAAGTCTAGAATTACCTCTCCTTTATTCCTGTTGCCCCACCTATGTGGACTCTGGCAGTCCTCATATGTTGATTAGTCTGTCCTGATATGTACATTTAGTCCAACCATCATAAACACCAATTCATGTTGTCCTGCTTTATGCAGTGGGTTCTGCAACCTCTGTTTGCATTCAGTCTTTTCCTTACTATCCCAACTCTACTGTAAGGCATAGTCTGACATTATGAATACTTGCCTTGGTAGTAGACTCTGGATCCCAAGCCAAATGGCTTTACTGCCTTTCCATCTTGTCTCCTGGATACAGAGGATGTCCAGCCTCTTCCATAACATCATGTCATCCAGTTCTACATTGACTGTAACAATTCTTAGTTCTTTTTTGTCAGGATGATTGGCATTATGTCCATCAACAGGACTATCCCAGGTAACCTAAGGTGGGCAACTGGACACCAACTGACCAGTAGCTTATTAAACCAGAGCTGCAGGGCTTCATGGCAGGCACACATTAGACAACAGAGGCACATACACTGCTGCCACCATTACCATGGGTCCCTGCCATAGGTCAGACTAGGCCAGGTCCTGAACCCACAGCTCCATTCATAGATAGGTTTTTGATAGAAATACTCAGCATGTTTCTCAGAGGTGTGAGGAATCTACAGAGACACAGAGAGAATATGCAAAGTATAAACAGGCACTAGCTGGAGTTCAGGATCGAACCTTGTCCTTGTGCATGGGAGGCAAAGACCTTAAACATTACACTAACTATAGAATTTGTTTAAATTCAGATATTTAATTGACATAAAATATTCAACATATATATTAGAGGTAACCTGTTAATTTTAATAAACAGTGGATGTACCTGTATTTAAAGATGTTTGGAAGAACAATTTCCCCTAACATAAGTATTAAAAGTCGCTTACAAACTTTAGCAATTTTAAATATTGCAGAATGTGTATATATTTAAAAATGTTTGGCAGAAAGCTTTCCCACAATATAAATATTAAGGGTCCTTTACTCATATTAGACCTGTTCTATGATACTGAACCTTTATTGCATTACAGAGAGCTGATTGGGTAAGTACAGTATTGTGAATAATTTAGCACGGTATCCATTATCTACCAGATATGCAATCATTTTAATGCAGTTTGCTTTTTCCATACAGTCATTATACTTTGCGGTAGGAACATTATACACATTGCCAGTGTAATAGACTTGTACAGTGTTAGCATGAGCAACTAATGTATTCTTGAATGTACATTTGACTGAGTCTGCAAATGAACAGCTTTAGGAAAATGAGCTGCTAGTCCAGGGTTTGATTCCCTCATCCTCTTTACTCACCAACTGTGTGACTCTTAGCAAGTTACTTAACCAGGCAGTGGTCTAGGACAATTGAAAAATGATCTCCTGGACTGAGTGCTCAGTGCCTATGAGCAAAATCAGTTTACTCAGTATGCCTTTACAGGAACGGAATTTAAATTTGAATTTAATTGAAAGTGTGTTCATTGCAAAACCTATTAATGTAAAACCTCCACTTACATTTAGCAAATATATTACACAGTAGGTACCAATTAAGCTTGTGTAATGTATTCAGACTGATAAAATGCATTGGTAAGATACCAGTGAAACAATCTGAGAACACTGACACAAATAAGCATTTGAAAATAAGCTCCTATCCCAACAGCTGACTGATCAGCTAAGCATGTGCCTTGATACAATGCAGAGTTTTATGCTAGAATTTATTGCTTATTATTAACAAGCAATATATGTGCTTTGCAATTTGACATTAATATGCAATGGAGCCACTTAATTTTACTGAATGCATAGATTGTTTCATACAACTCATAAAAAAACTTTCCTTTGGGGGAGGGCATTAATATTGCTCACGTATCACACCACTGTGTCACACCTTTATAGATTAGCCATCATCCCTGACAAGCACTTCAGCATAAGGCGAGACTGTCTGCAATTCTCAGTAGCACTGAGATGCTATCTTGTTGAAATGAGACACTAACTTGTTTTGCCTTACAATTTCATGCTCACACAACGTCACAACATTTTGGTGATGCCCATCTTAGTTTGTGTCTGTCTTAACATACTAGGTTTGCCTCTAGAACAGCCCTAAACAAAGTA
Source organism: Protopterus annectens (assembly GCF_019279795.1). NCBI lineage: Eukaryota > Metazoa > Chordata > Ceratodontiformes > Protopteridae > Protopterus > Protopterus annectens. Next base: position 475,969,229 of record NC_056729.1, read on the forward strand.
TACTTTGTTTGGCAGTCACAGGAGTTTGTACTTTTTAATTTTGCTTGAGTGAAGACAGAGAAATGAAATGACTTTTCTGTGTTTACTGATATGTGATTTTCATCATTGCAACCAAATTTGTGGTAGTTTGAAAATAGTTATAGGATATTTAAACTATTTGCTTTGCAATTGGGTAGCTATGCCCTAACCCAAGCATGATGGGAATTTACCCATGACAATGTGTCATTACCTTGTCATAAAGAAAATTGAAGTTGTTAGCTAGGGGGACAGCCCTTCATGGGTCACTAACATCAAATGAACATAACTTCTATGACAGTGCATATTGGCTCAAGCCAATAAATCCTGTACTATATACTAATATTTTTAACATTCATTTTTCTCTGGGACGATTAGCTGAGTTGCACCATGTCCAAAATTAATCTGGGATGCAGCAACAATAACTGTCATAAAAGTAGTGCACAGTACTGGTTTGTTACTATTATATCCTACAGCATAAGTGAAAATCTGTAATTTGCTATATACAAGTTTTACATATTAATCAGACTGGCTGTGCTAGGCAAAGCCCAGAGGAAAAGTGGGGCAGAAAAGCTCTTAAAAATTACCAGCCACATTAATCAATACAAAAAAGCAGCTGCAAAGTTATTTGAAGAGAAATACTGGCACCCAGATATGGAAAATTTCACAATACAAAAAATAAGAGCACAAAGGGGGATTATAAAACAGAAGATTAGTAAAGCAGAATTTAAACTAATAGAAGCTGAAGTTATGGAATACCTGTGAAGTGATGGATTTGGTGTAGAACGTCTAACACAGGTTATGTCACAGCATGATGGAACAATGAGTCCCCCAAGTAAGGAGAAACAGGAAGAGCGGGAGACATGTGAAAAAGAAATATGGACATGGGGAAAGAAGAGGTTTAATATGGTGCAATATGTATGCAAAGGAGAAAGCAAAATTAATCAATACAAAAAAGGAGCACCAAAGATATTTGAAGAGAAATACAGGCAAAGGTATCCAGATATGGAAAATTTTACAGTACAAAAAATAAGAAAACAAGGGGGGAAAGTAGAAAAGAGGATTAATAATGGAGAAGTTAAAGAAACAGAAACTGAAGTTATGGATTATCTGCGAAGTGAAGGATTTACTGTAGAAAATCTAACTCTGGTAACATCACAGCATGATAGAATAACGAGTCCCCAAATTAAGGAGAAACCAGTGGAGCAAGAAACATCTGATGAGTTGCCATTTGAAGATACTTTGGAGCCTTCAGTAGGAAAGCAGTACAAAAGTTCAGTTGGAGTTGCACAGCAAGGGAAGGAATGGGAAATGGTAGCAACTCTGACTCAGTCAGTGTTGTGCAGTGATAGGCCAGTGAGTCGCTATATGAAAGAGCAATGGATGACGCAGGATGAAGCTGAAGAGAATATGGCACAGGAAGACGATCTGGAACTTTATTTAGAATGCCCACAGGAAATAGAGAACAAACAGTGTGCCCTTAGGTTAGAAGAAAATGACCTAAGGGAAGAGTTGCTTGATTTAATAGAGACAGTTAGACATAGTAAGATCAGTAAAACAAATAGATCACAGAAAGTGAGTAAGACCCAAAATGTTAGAGGTTTGATAAATCAAATGAACACAGTAATCAGGACTGTTAATACAAATTCATGCAATAACATAAGTAAATAGGATATCGTACTGTTCCCCTAAACTAATAACAAAGTCTCACCACAAAATTACAGGGCAGTAAGGGAAAGGAAGGGGAGAAAACAATTGCCATCATGGAAGTATCAAACAGAGAAAACTATAAAGCAAGTAAGACAAGAAGTGTCACTATTAGAAGAGTACAGAAGTAGGAACAGATCAGCAAAAATACTCAGAAACATAGACTTGAAAGCAATGAGCAGTATCAGAACAGACCATGATTTTTCATACACTATTACCAATAATAAACTAAAGATATCAGCACAGGCAGAAAAAAGTTAGAAGACAAATACAAAATAAGCAATTTATTAGTAACCCAAAAATGTTTTATAGAGAACTGGGAAACAAGGCAAAATGAATAGAAACACCACCAAAAAAGAAAAGATAGACATATTTTGGAGAAATATCTATGAAGATCCAGTGGAACATAACAAAGATGCTGAAGATATAGAAGAAGTAAAAGAAAGAATAAGAAGTTCAGCACTGCAGGATATGAAATGGGATGAAGTAATGGCCAGATAAATTGAAAAACAAAATTAAGAAAGGCTCCTAAATGGAAAATCCCAGACCCAGTTGCAGTGCCTAACTTCTGGCTAAAAGTATTAACATCTTTACATGAAGATTTACCTCTGAGTAAGAACTATTTATATCCACATCCCAAACAAACATGAGCCTGGTTTACAACAGGAAAAGTGAACCTCCTTAAGAGTGAACCTGCAAAATATCCTAAAAACTATAGACCAGTAACTTACCTTTGACCCCCCCCAATGTTAAGCAAGTAAAGTGTTAAACAGTGAAACAAGTAAGAGTATGGCCAGAGGGTGTGCAGTCTCAGCACTCCAGGACTGTTTTGAGAGTCAGACTGGAGCATATGCAAGGAGGTGGCTACTAAGAACCAGTGTATCAACCTGGAGGCGTACACCGAGACAGTCATGGGCTATATCTCGAAATGTGTGGAGGATGTGACAGTCACCAAAACCATCATCACATGAGCCAATCAGAAACCCTGGTTGACGAGAGAGGTGTACAAGATACTGAAAGCAAGGAATGCAGCCTTCAGGTCTGGAGACAGGGAAGTCCTCAGAATAGCCAGAGCAAATCTGAACAAGGGAGTGAGGGAAGCAAAATGCACCTATGGCAGAAAGATCCAGAGCTACTTCTCTGAACAAAAAGACCCCAGGTGCCTATGGCCGGGTATCCAGTCCATAACTGACTACAGACCCCTATCTTCACAATGTGAGGACAGCAAGGAATTCCTAAATAAGCTGAATGTCTACTTCAGCATATTTGAGGAAGGGAACAGAAAAACAGCAAAGAAAATGCCCATTGGCCATAACGAGAAAATGCTCACCCTCAACCTAGCTGATGTCCAGAGGTCACTGTGTAGAGTTAACCTGAGAAAAGCAGCTGGGCCTGACAACATCCTAGGGCATGTGCTCAGGGACTGCGCAGTGCAACTAACAAATGTCCTCATGGATATCTTTAGTAACTCTCTGAGTCAGAAAACAGTTCCAAAATACTACAAAGGCATGACAATCATTCCATTACCAAAGAAGTCTCCACCATCTTGCCTAAATGACTACCGCCCTGTGGCCCTCACCTACACAGTAATGAAGAGGCTTGAAAGGCTGGTCAAGGACGCCATAACATCTGGGTTGCCTGCTGATCTTGACCCTCTGCAGTTTGCTTACCAAGCAAACCACTCTACAGCAGATGCCATCTCTCTAGCACTCCATCTATCCCTGGAACACTTTGAAAAAAAAAACACCTACCCGAGGGTACTATTCATCGACTTCAGCTCTGCTTTTAACATGGTCATTCTGCTTCATCTGGTAATGAAGCTACTCCAACTAGGTGTCAGCACTCCACTTCGTAACTGGATTCTTGACTTTCTCACAGACAAACCTCAGAAAGTGTCCATAGGAAATAACTCCTCAGATAGCATCACTCTTAACACTGGAGTTCCACAAGGATGTGTACTAAGTCTCTTGCTGTTCACCCTGTTAACACATGACTGTACAGCCAGGTACATTATAAATTACATCATCAAGTTTGCTGATGACACAACGGTGGTGGGCTTCATCAGTAATGATGTTGAAACAAAGTATAGAGATGAGGTAGAACAACTGATTACCTGGTGTGGAAATAACAACTTAGCACCAAATGTGAGCAAGACAAAAGAGATAATTGTGGACTGCAGGAAAAATCACAAGGAACATTCTCTCCTCACCATCAATGAGGAAATAGTGGAAAGAGTGGGAAGCACAAAGTTTCTGGGAGTGCACATCGATGAGGACTTGTCATGGAACACAGATACAAATGTCATAATCAAGAAAGCACACCAGAGATTGCACTTTTTAAGAAGGCTGAGGAGAGTGAATCTCCCATTGACAGTTCTACCTTCTACAGAGGTACTATAGAAAGCATCCTGATGAACAACCTCATGGTATGGTATGGAAGCTGCTCTACCTCTCAGCGCAAATCCATCCAGAGAGTGGTGAAGACAGCCGAGAGGATCATTAAGACCACCTATCCATGACTTGTACTTATCCAGATGTCTCAGTAGGGCAGAGGAATAATTAAAGACTGCACTCACCCTGCTTACAGACTGTTCCTGCATCTATCATCCAGAAAGCGCTTCTGAAGCATAAGTTTTAGAACTACGAGATTCAGAAACAGCTTCTTCTCTAATGTCATCAGGCTGCTGAACTCTAATAACCACTACACCCCATGATGTCCACTTGGGTCAGCAGAAACTGTAACCTGGTTACCGGTCTCATCTAATACTTAATGCAATATTCACCATGACTGTAACTTATAGGCCATCTAGGGCAGTAGCAATGCAGTAAAATATCTCTTCTTTCAGTGCAGTGCATGTTCATAAAGTAACCATAGTACAATAGCCTAAGGTCCATAGTGCAATATTCTAATGTTCACAGTGCAATACTCAAATCTCTCTTTCTGCACAAGGATCAATGCAATGTCTTAACCAAGTACCTGTGCAATACTAAAGTCTCATGCAAGTAAGTGTTCACTTCAAAAATTGTTAAAATGTCTTTCTATTTATGTGCAATATTAGTCTGTCTACCTGCATGTCTGTGATGTAACAGCTAGGTGTTATATGTGTAAATGTCTGTGAAAGTAGTCTGTATGTTGTCTGCAGATTGAGTCCATTGACACAGAATTTCGTTCAGTTTTTGCACTTGTGTGATTCTGAATGACAGTAAAGTTTACTTTGACTTGACTTTGACTTTATGTCCTCACTAGTAAGTTCAGATCACAAAGCAGTCTCCCTTGAAATAAAGGTAAAATTAGTCCCCCCACTTAACCCCAAAAACGTTATGAACTTCTGTAAGGTAAATTAACCTCTATTAAGGGACAGCATAACTAGTTTTCAAGCTCTCCCAAATCCAGAAAACACAGAAACCTATGCAGCGGCATACACAAAAGCTCTGTATGACCATATAAACAACTGCATAAAAACGGCAGTACCAGACTGAAATAAACCCAGGTCAAACTGCAAAAACAAGCCACCCTGGTGGACCCCTAGTATTAGGTTGTGCAACAAAAGAAAGAAAATCCTGTTGAGAAGTAAGAAGGAACATGTACAACAGAGGAATAAGTCCCTAATTAGTATAAACAAGTGAATCAGAAGTAGACTTTGAGGTAAAAATAGCCTCCAAAGTTAAGAATAGCCTTAAGGCAATTTTCAGTTATGTCCGCAGTCTTAAGGGCAAAACCGAACAATGTGTGGAATTAGTTATAGATGGCATCACCTATATTCAGCTAGAAGAAATAGCAAATCTGCTGGCCAAAAAATTCAGCTCAAAATTTACCTCCCCATCATGCCTAGTTCTCCCAAAAAAAATACCCTTCACCACTCCACCACCAATTATCATCAGAGAACAGGTTGCCACTGTGTTCTCTAAAGCTAAAAACATGACTTCAGTGGGGCCTGACAGTATACCAAGTTGCCTATTAAACAGCTTAAATCAGATTTTATCAGGCCCATTAGTATCTCTGTTTAACCACAGCCTCCGGCCTGGCTTAGTCCCAGTAGAGTGGAGGACAGCAACAGTCATCCCTCTGCATAAAAGGGACCATCTATTGACCCAGGTAATTACAGACCCATAAGGTTGACTAGTTTTATATGTAAGGCTATGGATAGAATAATCATGGACCAGATAAATAATGACAAAGGAGACCTGCAAACACTGGACCTGACCCAGCTCAGCTTTCTCAAGGGCAGGTCATACCTATTGAATCTGTTGGATTTCTTTGCAAAAGTCACTAAGGCCATGGAAGAGGGTAAAACAATGCATACAGCATACCCCGACCTGGCCAAGGCATTTGACACAATTTCCCACTCAGGTATTATAAATAAACTCACAAAACTGGGCACAAATCCCTATGTCACCAGATGAATAGCCAGTTTGTCTCACAGCCAGGACTCATGTGGTTAAAGTGAGTGAATCCAGATCCACAGGGCTCAGTACTGGGACCACTCCTGTTTGGAATAGACTTCTGTGATGTCAAGGCAAATGCAGAAGGCCTCTGGATGACCAAGTTTGCAGATGCCTGCAAGCTGGGAGCAATCACTGAATCACCCAACTATGTAAATATCCTCCAGGAGGGTCTAGATCAGACAAATGATTGGTGCCAGAAGCATGGCCCAAAACTAAATAAAAAAACAATGCATTTTCATACCCTTTGGGAAGTCAAATACCCCTGGAAATTACAACATCACTAGCACACCTCTTACAGTGGACTCAGAGGTGAGAGATCTAGGTACATAGTAAACAGTACCCCGAACTTTGACCGCTATGTGTCCACAGTGGTGAGGAAATCCTTTTTTGTGGCACAACTTATAAGTAAAGGTATGGCATCCAGATCCAGGGAAATTATAGGGCTGCTGTACTCAGCCATCATTAGAACAATAATCGAGTACAATGTGCCACTTGGCATGTATTTGACTAGGCACTTACAGCAGCTGGAGTGACCTCAGAGGTTCCTCACAAAGAAAATACAGGGTGTAAACAACATGAACTATGCAGATAGACTAAAAGCCCTATCCTTTTACTCTGTCTCCTACTAAGGTATCCTATTAATGTGTGAACTATACCTGACCTTCAAGGCAGTCACAAATCCAGCCCTAATGGAGCTGCTGCACATCCGCAAGTCAAATACCATGAGGGTCCCCCAATCTAGGGATCCAGACTTAGTCAGCGACGCAAGCAAAACGTGCTGGAGAGACAGATGTGTGTCTCAGAGATTGCCCCTTCTTTGCAACAGGCTTCCTATTCACATTAAGCAGAGCCCATCCCTGCCCCTCTTCAAATGCAGTTTGGATCAATGGATGGGGAATTGCAAATTCACACCTGGGGTAGTGCCTATGTCCTTATGGATAGGAGCAATCCATTAAGATACTCAATGCACCGGCACAAATCCATTCTATCCTCTTGCCTCTAGGGGCCATATAGTGGGTAAAAATCATGTTATATTGGCTAAGCTTGTAAGGGCCCTTAAGCCATTAGTCTAGTATTCTCTTATGAACCTATAATGTGGCAAGATTGTTGCATTGGGGATTGTACAAACATTACAATATTGAAGTAGCTGTGAAGAATTGGAAATAATGAGTTGCAAAACATTATAGAAAATTATGAAGTTTATATCACATGGGATAACTCGTTACCCAAAGTAAATATTGTGGGAAGAAATATCCAGGGAATTGTTATGGCTAGGCTTGTATGGACCCTAGGGCCAATAGCCTAGTACCAACCTATGTACCAACCATTAAAAAATAGATGTGAAAAAAACAGGTATAGTAGTCCATGAAAAGAAAACAAAAGTATCATTGATCATTGAAATTGCTACACCCAATGACTACAGTGTCTTACATACAGAGAGACAAAGTCATAAAATACCAGAATTTGCAGGCAGAAGTGAGGTCATTGTGGAAGAAGGATACCCAAACAGTTCCAGTAGTAGTAGGAGCAGTGGGTCTTATAAAAAAGAATTTATGTCATATTTAGATATGTTACCAATACATGTAATGCCGTATGAATTGCAGGAGGAATCAATTTTGGGCTCAGTGCGAATCCTGCAAAGAGTACTTTTGGCTAACATCAAGACTGAAACAATACTAATTTCACAAACTTTAATCATATTTTGACTTAGAAATGGGATCCGTTCACATCAAGGTATTAGCAACCCAAAAGACGTGGCAAAATTAAACTGGGTTAAACAACATTGCGTAAGACTGAATAGAAATAGTGTTATAAAATGAAGCAGCAAACAAAAACAGTTGCTATAATGTAGACAGCAGTATAAAATACATACGGTATGTGTGTACAGGTGCAGGTACGAATAGGCAATTCAGATATAACCACAATCCCAAACAGAATGACTAGCGATTGTACAAAGGACAGAAAACCCAAGTATTTACAAAACCAGAGGAAACTTAGATCATACATGATCTGTGCTAATGATTACTGTGTTAGAAACCAGTAAAGTAGTATAAAGGTGGAGGATACTAGGGGAGAAAGATACAAAACATACAGCTGTGTTAAGGGTATGGATGAAGGCAGAGGTATGAGGAAGTAAATGGTGCTATGTAGGAAGATGGGAAGAAGTAAATTTAAGGTTTAGGCAACTTTACATTATGATCACAAACCATAAGAAGCTGAAAAAGTATGACTAAATATCAACATAAGGCTATCAGTGATTTTGCAAGGGAGTGTTAGGTATATTGTCTTGCAGTCAAGGCAGTATGGTTAAATAAATGTAGGACCTGTGGGTGATCTTGAAAGCTATAGGTGAGGAGAGGGTTCTGATTCAAAGTTGTTACTGGTGGAGTATCCTAAAATAGTATACCGCTGATGTTACTGTGATTTTTCTAGCACTTAGGCTGTTGTTAGTGCTGTTTTGTCATGTAAATACACGGGCATGATTGTGGTCAACAGTGGGGTCAGCTACATCAGACTCCCTAAAATAATATGTTTACAGTTTCCATTATTAATACTAAATTGTCTTTTAGTCAAAATAAGATAAATCAGTATTAAACAAATGGTCATAGCATTCTGAGACTAGGTTATGTACAAAACAAGAACTTTGCTGTAGCAATGATGCTCTTAATTAAACAAGCAATAATTCCTAACAGGGTGGTTGTTATTGGGGGAAATAACAGACCACCTACAGGTGTATGAGGCTTGATGCTACAGCGAGTTCCGCAACGTGGTGATTGAAGGGCTGAATAATGAACTTACATGTACTAAGTCCAACATAGCCATTTCTCAGAATATTCCCTTTTCTTTGAAGTATGGTAATCTTGGAGTTGTTATGTATCATTTTGGGGGAAGGGGTGCAGGAGGAAGGCTTGCCCTTTGCAAAAAAGAAGTTCAAAAGAGAAGAGCAGAGCAGTGTTCAACATTTGCTCATCTCCTGCATTTTCTATTTTCGGAGTGTAGGCACACCCCTGTGCAAGTGCGGACATTGCATTTAGGAACCTTTTATTTCTATGCATAACCAGTAAAATCACAATAAACAAATGAAAGTACTACTTTGAATTAATTTCTGGAAGATCTCAGTTGTGTAAATAAGTGCTAAATTATGTTTCTTAAAGATGAATGCCTTTCTGGTATTAGTGAAATGGTCTCCTTGTAACCTGTTTTGAGACATTAATTTGTTCATTTTAAAATTATTTTATTAATACACTTAGTGGACGATGATAGTGCAATGTTAAGATCTTTACATCATAGGTCTAAGTTCCATGTTATGATCCTCACCTCTGGTCACTGTCTGTGAAGATTTGAGATTTGCTTCCTATGTCTGTGCGTGGTTCGTCTCCTTCGCTAAAAAACATGTTGGTGTGCGGAGTTCATCTCCTTGTCTAAAAACATGTTGGTGGGTGGGGTTCCTCTCCTTCTCTAAAAACATGTTGGGTGCTTGTTGTGGTGAATGAGTAGGTACCAGTTTTACAACCAGCCCTTCTAGGAGAATCTGAGAAATTTACTAACAGAATGCACTCAAAAATGAAAAGAATCATTAGAAACAACATAGACTCTGCTCTGTGCCTATCACGGAAGAGTTGTATGAAACCAGTTGCTGTAGGTATCAGGTGTGATAAGCAGCATCCTCTTGATAAAAGTATGCAGATTATAGGTTCATATGTAAGTACTAAGTGTGCTACCAGTGCAAGCCATTTTAAGCCTAGCCAATTTCCCTTTAAAGGTGGGAATCAAACCCTGTACCTTGTTTCTGAAATAATTAACTGTTATGCTAACACCCAACACTCTTGCTTCTTGCTCAAGGTGATATGGTCACATTGATTAATGTCACCAAAAGGGGGTCATGTGTTATTTGTCAGGAGTCAGGATTTAGCCAGTCCCAGCTCTAACCTATACATGAGAACAATACTAATGATAGAAATTGTCTGTGTGCCCCCACTTGCCAATGTGGACTGCCATAAAGGCCAGCAGCTTTGGGTCAATAATTTACTTGTTGGCTATATCCAATAGCTAGTCTTGGCTACCTGGAATAGCTCTGCACTGAAGAAGCTGGATGTAAACCAATCAACCTGCCAAAATTAAACTAAGGACTACTACACTGAGTGTAAGTCAGCTGACAAGATGCAGCTTGGAAACGGATAGGTAAGGAGACTGTAGAGTTTGTATATCTAGAAGATGAGATATAAAGGTTGCACAGTTTAATCCCTTGGCATAGAATGTTGGGTCTACTACTTGGGGGTTGAGGGACTTACTAGAAATGGTCTGTGAATGATGGTGAGAGAGAGAGAGTAATGAAATTCCAGTTAAAGATGGAATAATCTTCATGGTCTCAGCCTGTACTCCACAGCATAGCTGTGATGAGAAGGATATAAAGATAGAATAATCTTCATGGTCTCAGCCTGTAATCCACAGCATAGCTGTGATGAGAAGGATATAAAGATAGAATAATCTTCATGGTCTCAGCCTGTACTCCACAGCATAGCTGTGATGAGAAGGATATAAAGATAGAATAATCTTCATGGTCTCAGCCTGTACTCCACAGCATAGCTGTGATGAGAAGGATATAAAGATAGAATAATCTTCATGGTCTCAGCCTGTACTCCACATCATAGCTGTGATGAGAAGGATATAAAGATAGAATAATCTTCATGGTCTCAGCCTGTACTCCACAGCATAGCTGTGATGAGAAGGATATAAAGATAGAATAATCTTCATGGTCTCAGCCTGTACTCCACATCATAGCTGTGATGAGAAGGATATAAAGATAGAATAATCTTCATGGTCTCAGCCTGTACTCCACAGGATAGCTGTGATGAGAAGGATATAAAGATAGAATAATCTTCATGGTCTCAGCCTGTACTCCACAGCATAGCTGTGATGAGAAGGATATAAAGATAGAATAATCTTCATGGTCTCAGCCTGTACTCCACAGCATAGCTGTGATGAGAAGGATGAGGACATTCAGGCAGCAGTTGCTAGTCCTTCTTGACAAACAGGGATACAATGAGTTGATTCAGGGAGAACTGGATATTAAGGCCTACAAGGTTTCAGCAACAACAATAATGGAGAGGCCATTCTGGCCTTCTTAATGGTGGTCATGTGGCCAACACATGGTTCATCAAGTGATATATTTATAAAATCACATACAAGACTTTCAGGAATGTTACTCAAGTAGACTTCTTCCTAGTATAAAAGGGCACTGGAATTGAATCAGAGCTTGCAAAAGTCATCACTAGTGAAATGGTCCGGCACCAGCATAAACCACTGGTGATCACAATCAGCTGGGTCTAAGGTAAACAAAGACTAGGCAGAAGCCCTGAAATGTTACTGCAGGTAAAGCACAACACTTAAAGGAAGTAATAATGGTTGTAGCACCTCAGAATGAAGAGGAAATAGCGGTAGTATAAAAAGTGACAGTGTCTCAAAACAGCATGTATGCAGATGATTAAATAGATCTGCAGTGAAACCAGGCATGGAAATAGTGAACATAAGAAAAGCTGGTGGTGGAATGCAGAAGTCCAGGAAGTTATTAGAAGAAAAAAGGAGTGCAGGAAGAACTGGCAGACAAAAAGGATGGACAAGGCTAATGAAGAATAGTAATTGACTAACAAAGAGGAAAATAGAGCAGTCACAATGGCAAATAAGACATCAGACATTCTAACAGTTTCTGTAAAGTAACTCAGTACAATGGACAACATGTATCTCAGACAAACTTCCTTCCAAAAGTCATAGCTAATAAAGCAGCCAACCTTAGAATAATCCAGTGGGAACTACAACTAGCTGCAAGTTATGGTCAGAGAAGGTTACAAGACAGGGACAGAAAGATAAAGAAGACAGCATATGCTATTCATAAGGGACACAAGCAACAATCTCCTCAGCAGGCCAGGCAGATCACAGGCAAATAGGATTGCTTCAGGAAGCTTCTGAATGAAGAAGCCCCAGCAGAGGCTGTACTGCTGCATGCATAATCTAAAATGAAAGAGGAAGGAAAACCTGCCCTAGAAAATGTATGAAGTGCACTAAGGAAAATAAGGTCAGGGCAGGTGGTATGCTCTGATGAAGTCATGACAGATATGATCACAATGTTGGGTTAGTTAGGGGAGAAATGACTTCTGAATGTACTCTTTGTAGTATGGACAGAGAGAGAGAGAGAGAGAGAGAGAGATAGAGAGTCATGTCCCAGACAACTGGTAAATAAATATTCTAATGCCTGTGACCAAGAACAAAGAGGACATTCACAACTGAGGGCAGCACCAATGTATCAAATGTCTGTCACACTTCAAGAAAGTACTAGGCAGAGTGACTGATAAGTGAAGGTGCAGAGTAGCAGAAAGGAAGATGGGAGATGAGCAGCTCAGTCTCAGATCATGATGCAGCACAACCACCCCAATGTTTGCAGTGAGGCAGATAGTGACGAAGAAGCTGGGGATTAGGAAGCTGTTCAACTGCCCATTCCTAGACATGGATAATGCATATGACAGGGTCCCAAGAAAGCTGACTGTGTCAGTCCTGTGATGGTTTGAAGTCCCAGAATTGGTTGAATTAGGGCATACTCTGAGCAAGGATCCAGTAGCACAGGTGCAAACAGTGTTCATGTTCAGACTCAGAGAGGATTTCTCCGTAGAAGTGGGTGTAGAATTGGGTTCACCTCTGTGCCTACTCCTGTGCAAACTGTTGATGGACTGTATCAGCAAACAGGCTGGAGGAAAAAGCTCAACAAGACTGCTGTATTTAGAAGGTGTACCACTACAAGCAGTCTCTGAACAGGAGCGTTAGCCTGTAAGAGGGAACTGGAATGCAAACCTGAAGGCACATGGGAAGAAACTAAGTACAGACAATATCCTAGTCATTGGTCATGGCAGCAAATGGGAAATTAGAACAGGCTGATCACTGAGGTAGAAGAGACTGGACTGCAATAAGTTAATGGATAATGGATCTGGGATGTGTGATTTAGGAGAAAATCTAAATGAACAAATCAAAGTTAGAATCGCAGATTCTGCAGCAGCTGCCACACAGTACCAGGGATAGTGGTAGACAGAAGAATGCCAAGGAAATTGTAAAGAAATCGATACAAACAGTTGTGCGGTGTTTGCTTCTGTATAGCAAGGAAACCTGGGAAGTAAAGGCAGAGCAGCTGGAGAAGCTAGAGATGGCAGAGCTGAAGTCCCTGGGATGGGTGGTGTGATGCAGACTGTGGGACAGATGAAGAAATAAAAGCATCAGTGTTGAAACTAAAGTATCCTTTTTGCAGAAAAGGTCAAGGAGAGCAAATGTGTTGATTCAATCAAGATAGAAGACAATTATATAAAGCACATTTGCAAGAAAGAATAAGAAGGAAAGTAGGGCTGAGGACATCCACCCATGTGATCAGGGAGAATGGTGCTGAATCAGCCAAGGTTGTGACTGCTGATGTGACAACCCAACCCCCATGTAAGATAGCAAAAAGGGCCTTGATGTTGATGATGGTGATTTAAAGTGGTTGATTTTTATTTACTTTATAATACTTGAAAAAAAAATCACTACTTTGCATGAAAGCACATGTATGTCATGCTGTGGTTTTATGTTTCATTCATTCCAAAAAAGTTTGAGTCTATCGTTACATTAGTCTGCTTTTCATCCTTTTACTTGGGATCTTAGTACCCGACTCATTCTCACCTGTTAATAAGGTGTAGTGTGTATTTTCTTGAAGCATCAATGAGTGGGAGACTGTTCCTTTGCAGGTAAATCTACAGCCTCCTGAAGCTAAAAAAATGCAAGATCTTTCAGACTTCAAAGTGTGTTTCACCGATTATAATCTTAGTTTGTTACACATGGTATTTGAAGGCCAGTATATGGTTATGCAAGATCCTCATGTATTTGAAGAGTGATATGGCTTTAGGGTATGACTGAGAAGAGTCACACATTCAGTTTTGGCTCCAATCCCAAAAATACAAATTCCTTTCATAACATCTCCAAATTGGACTCCATAGTTATATGAAATAACTTAAATGCTGTTTATTTGAATTAGTTCATATTCATGGCTACATTGTACATTAAAGTATACCACATGGAGAAACATGCTGAATATTTGCATGTCTAAGTGCAACAAAAATTATAGATCACAGAACAGTAGTGAACTTTAAAAAGGTCAAGTGCACATATTCTTGGCTGCCTCGTTTTCACTGACTCTCACAGAGACAAATTGAAAACTCCATCCCTCAATATAATAAAGGATATTAAAAAGAAAGATAAAATAAAGCGCATCATCTTGTCACTTTAAACATGCCTTTAATAAAATAGGCAAGATGTGGTATATCAATGACAGACTTGTATTTACTGTTGTGAAGACAGAAAGTTTTTAAGTTTTTGGGCTTTAGCTATAAGCATATACAACATATTGCCATTATTGTTCACATTAAGGAAGTAGTGAGGTATTCGCTAGGGCAAAAAGAGTGGAAAGATGCAGTGCAGGATGTTTTGGGTAGAGGGCAAAAATGAATTAAGTGCAAAGAATAGAAAGTGGAAGAGGGGGAAAGAGGTGAGGAGATAATAGAGTGAAGCATGGACATGACAAGTATCCAAACATGGAAATATGAATATCTAATGAGAAATGAGAATATATTTAAATATGGAACGTAATCCTAGGTAAATACTAAGCATTTTTTGGAATAAAATGTTAAACTAAGGTTCCAACTTACTAAGTACTTGAGTTGAGGTTTGCCCAGAGTAGAAGGCTAATCACTTAATGGTCCACTTGCAGCATTTATTTTTCTTCTAGAATTTTTCTTGTATGTTGTTTGCAAAAAAAAACCTGGAACAGATAGAAGGTTTCATGAAGTTTCCCTGCAGCTGTGTGGTACACTTCCCAGCTTGTTGTTAGACCTGCAGTGCTGAATGTAGGAAGACTGAAGCAGTTTTGTAGATATGTACCATTTCGTTGGAAAGCCATAACACAAATATTTTTGTTTATAGTGTTTTACATAGAGTTGTATTGATTTTATTCTGTCCTCCAACTGAAGCTATCTGAGAGCTGTAATTTTGGAAAATAGTCAATTTTGTTCATAGGTTAGTACTAAGCTAACTGCCCTTGCGAGCCATTTTAAGCCTAGCCAATTATCCCTTGTGAGACTCAAACCCTGCTGTAAGGCAAACATCTTAACCATTAGGCCACCCTCCCAACCCTATGTTTAAGATATTTGTAGTAAAATGTGCCATGCTTTCCATATTTTCTCTAGAGCATGGTCTGGACTATCTGTTAGGATAATGGGTCCGTGTAAAAAGATGATGAATGGCTAAGGTAGCTATTTTCTCTCCGTGGTTTCTACTATCATGAAGCTTAAAGATGATTAATAGTTTGATGTACAGTATGGTTTTGTACCACAGTCCTTTTCACTAGTATGACTTGTTCACCCCTCTCTCAAACACACACACACTTTCTAACACAAACACACACATATGTACATGCACACCTAGACACACACATACACACACACAGACGCACACTTTCTCAAATATCACAACATTAAGCAGACAGGCTTGTCATACTGTACTTTTAAAACAATATAACTTTCATTTTATCTGTACCTTATATCTTAAGATGATAAATCATGCAGACCAAAGATAACCACTGAGTTACTTAATTTATTTGTATTTTCTTTTCCTCTGTAATTTGGGCTCAGAAATTAAAAAATGTCATACATTATTTTTATAATGTCACTTAATTCTATTCAGGATACTGACGAAGATGGTTTCTTTCCTAACAAGCAATGGGAATAATGCAGAAAGACAGTCTTGGAAAGGATGCCATTTGTTGCAATACATATTTGCACATGCATGCTGACACACATGCACATTTGCAGATATAGATGCACACACATTCAATCACACAAAAAAAAAAACTTATTTTATTTTATTTAAAACAGGAATGAAAAGACATGGATATCTGTGGGGTTTTATTTATACTAAGGTTTGTTTTCAAATAGATTATATATGAACTTGGTTCTTGAGATACTTCAACATCACATAACGTTTGGGCAATGTAATGGCAGTAGTTGCATGACTGTCCCCCTTGAAAACTGCACATTTGACATGGAATAGGACAACAATCAACAATGCCTAACCACATCTAGAGCCAATGTTTTGTTATTTGGTAAGCCCCATTGAACCCCCCCCCCCCGCACCACATGCTAATTAAATATACAAACACCAGGGATGCAGAACAATGAGGAAAAGGCATTTAATCTTCCATGGTATAACTTAAATTTTGTCCATATTTAGTGCTTAGATATTTTTTTTTGCTGATATTAAGGAGTTTAAATATTTTGGGGCTGATATTTAAAGTTGCCAGTATTAAGATGATTCAATATTTTGAAGTATATTTATACCATACATTGAATAAATCCAACATTGACACAACAAAATTGAAAATGCCCACATCGACACAACAAGACATGCACCAAGAAACAGCATCAGTTTATGTAAAAATTAATTTTAAAAAAGAAACACCCCCACCCCATTTTTTATATATACTTACTCCAGGTTTGCACAGTCATAGAGGGTAAGATCATATTCCCCAACCTCAGGAATTGTGCAATCTTAAACACTTGTTAACCAGCTGCTTAGTTGATCAAAAACAGTTGACTAAACAGCTATCGACCAGACAGATGCACAGACACACACATATGCAGTCTTTAGGAGGGAACCTATATATATCTATATATAACTATATCTATTTATCTATATATATGTATATATATATATATATATATATATATATATATATATATATATATGCACAAACACACACACACACACACACACACACACACACACACGTGTGTGTGTCTGTTCACTTTATGTCTTTAGATTTTGTTAATTTTAACCCTAAAGAACGTAATGCATATTCAGAGATGATATGGGGACAAATGCTGTATAGAACTGGAAAAGGAGTACTTCACTGTGTTACAGAGATAGAGGCCTCATTACTAATCAGTCGATTATTTTTTGCTAAAAACATTATCCCTGGGATTCCAGAACGCCCTAAGTGTACACCATTCTGAGTGAACAGACAACGCAGGCATAACTCACACCTTCTTCCTTCTAATTTTAGTTTTCCTACTGATTTTTTTTGTAGCTTTATATATTGACAGGAATTCATAAAGGTTACCATAAAGTGTAGACTACATGTACACTTAGTGTAATCTTTCTGAGTGACTAGAAAGCCCAACAAAATGTGGTAAAGATGTTCTTGACTGCATATTGTGTACACTTGGTGTACATTTAGTGTAGGCTTTATTGAATCTGACCCTATGTTTTACTTCATGAGCAACAATTTTATAGTTATTTCCTTTGCAATTTAACAAAATAAATTAATTGAAAAGTAATTTTTGTCTTCATTTCTCATGAATACATTGTACATTTTTATTTCACCTTTTCTGGTAATAAGCATTATGTTGAAACGTGGATGAATAGCACTATGATCACTTCCTCTTTTTTTTTCTTCTGCTGTATTGCACATGGTATTTTGACAGACCTCTTGATAGGCTGTGTCATCAACCACTACAGATTAGTGATGTGATGAGATAGTTCCATGTGGGGTTTGTTCAATGTGCTCTTTTGTAAGACAGGCCACAGAATTCAATCAACAAACTCCATGAAGGCTTAATGCAAAGCTTACATTGAGTTTTACATGTGTGCACGGTGATGAGTAGTTAGCAGCAGCGCTTATTGCATATTCATGACATGCACCATGTTTAAAGGAAAACAACAGGATATTAAAGCAGATTCCCCAACCTGCTGACTCTTCCAGTCCCTGTTCTTTGATAAAGCTTAAAAAAATCACCCTTGCAGCTTTAAAAAATAACCCACTCAACTGTTTTCCCTGTTCTGCTTCCTAGCTTTCTATACTGTTTTTGTTTCACTTTGCAAACCAACTTGAAAAACCTGTAGCTGGCTCTGAAATTATGATGTCACATCTGCCATCTGCTCTTGCTCTAGCTATCGGGATGTTTCCTCCCCCAAAGTGATGTAATCCCCGCCTGATTTGCATGCTGTATAGAAGATCCAGTGTTCCTCCCACATTGTGATGTCAGACCTGCCTTACCCAGCCCACTCAACCTAATAAAACTCATGTGGTGTGTGGAACTCCTTTTCATTGTACATGTATCCTGTCGACTGCATTTGTTTGAGGGACAACTGAAAAGTTTGGATTGCCTGCATTTTCATCTGCATTTTTTGCTTCATTGGTAAGATAAGTCTTCCTAGTGAATTAAAAATGTAATTCTACACACAGCCCCTGTTTGAATGCACTTCTAGCCCTATTTTGTGCTGCCTGATTTAGTTTATGACTCTTCTGAGCAGGAATACTCTCTTCCTTCCTATGAGGATTCTGCTGCTGAAGAATGTATCCCTTCAGCCTCTCCTCTTGAGGATTATTCTTTTGGGGAAACCCTGCATACCATGAGGGAGCACTTCCAATGGGAGAGCCAAGACTACTCAGTGAGGTTTTGTGGCTGGCAGCGGTATTGCTGGCCAGGAAAACATGTAAGCAAACACCGATAGCACTGCTGTTTAAATCAGAGCACTGACGGTCTGCAGTTTTGCCCAGAATGCCATAATGATCACCAGGGCTTCACAGATAGCTCTCACTCTCTAAGTGCAAGACATCTGGGCAAAGACCAACATAATGGGGAAACAATGGCCCAAAATAGGGATATATTTGACATATTTGTCCTATAGAAATGTGTTAGAATAACCAGGGATTTGTGTTAAGATACATGTTCTGAAAGATTTGAAATCCAGAAGAGATGGGTCTAAAAAAAAAGTGGGGGTAGGGATAGCACTTCTTTATCCCTCTACACTCAACATCACACCTATACCAGTAATATACCCATCTTTTCCAATGCTGAGGTACTAATCTCCTTTTTGAACCTCAATATATCAAAAATAATTTGCATAATAGTAATATATATCCCACCAGGTAACAACATACCAGTGTTGGAAAATATTTTATTCTGGACATCCCAAACAATACACCTTGAAACAATAATCTTAAGAGACGTAAATATAGTTTGGCAAACCATAGCTTCCAACTCCCCCACAAGTAGTATAAATCTGTGTTTTTTCTCAGGTTATCAGTGCTCCAACAAGATACAGCAAAGATCTTGCCTGCCAATCCACCTTAGACTGGATTCTAGTATCCCACCCTGCTAATTACCCCTCTTCTGGTACACTGTCTAGCTCCCTGAGTGATCATCTGCCAGCTTACTCCCTTAGAACAAACTCCCAACAACTAAGAGTTGTTGTATCTTTTGGCTTTTAGGGGTCGCCACAGCAGAAGTCCAGTCCGCTAATGATTGACAGTAGATTTTTACGTGCCGAGTTGACAGCCCTGATGCACAACCTTCAACGAAGGTACGTCCATTCACGCATGTCTCCTCACAGAAGACGCTCAAGCTGAGAATCGAACAGGACGTCTTACTGTGAGGCGACAACGCTACCAACAACTAAGAGTACACACTATAAAATCAGTTAGGAACTCAATTAATTTTTGTCAGCATAAATTCAGCGATCTCCTATAGGAAATAGACTGGACACCCCTTAAACAACTGTCCCTTAATGATGCTGTACTATACTTTAATAACACCATCCTTCACAAACTTAATACACCATCTCCCATTCGTATGAAAAGAATCAAAAAGAACTCAGCACCATGTCTCTCTAAGGAATGTAAACACCTGATGAAGCAAAGGGACCTAGCCTGGTCAACCTGGAAACAAAACAAAAATTAACAAAATAATGTTAATTTCAAAACACTACGTAACAAAGTGACAAAACTAATCAACAGAGATAAAAAGTCATATTATTCCCAGCTTCCGTTCCAGCATAAAATCAACCCCAGTAAATTTTGGCACTCCATATCTTCTCTACTTAACCCTGGAAGAAATGGAGAGCACACCCTATCATTGATACCCCTCCATCACAAATAGCCAAAAACTTTAACAAGCACTTCATAAAATCAATTTCAGACTTACTAGCTAACACTCCTAATGCTGGACCCCCCACTCTTCACCCTATTCATACACCAACCCCAGGCCATCAACTTCTTCTAACCCTGTCATTACTAACCTCCCTACTCAACAAAATGTCATACAGACCCCATTCTCATTTCAGCCCATACCCACTGGCACCATTAAGAAACTGCTACAAAAACTAAAACCATGCTCTACTTCAGCTGGCAATCTCCCCCCATACTACCTCAAACTGACTGCTAACTCAGTCGCCTACCCAATCAGAATCCTTATAAATAGGTCTTTATCTGAATCAGGAGTACCTACCATATGGAATCAATCTCACATCACCGCCATCCACAGAGGAGGCAACTCTTTTGATGCATCCAGTTTCCGTCCTATATCCATCTTGACACCCATATCCAAAATTCTCGAGAGAGGTATCCATCAGCAGGTAATGTAATATCTATTGCAAACAATCTTTTAACCAAAACCTAACATGGCTTCCAACCTAGCCAGAGCACAGCTACAGCCCTATTATCATTTACAGGCACCGTTAACAAGGCCAGAGATGCAGGATGCTATACAGCCTCAGTATTCCTTGATCTCTCCAAGGCCTTTGACACAGTATCTCACCCCTTACTTTTGAAAACTCTGTAAATAAACATTGAAATGGTCGAAAAAACTCTCACCCTTTCTCCACAACCCTACTGGAGTCCCCCAGGGCTCCATCCTAGAACCCCTACTCTTCAACATTTTCACAAGCAACCTTCACACTGCCTCTCACCCTGAGGGCCTCATTCAATACGCTGATGATTCCACCATACTCTGCACTGCGCAATCACTACCAGAACTACTCTCAAAAACTCAACAGTCCTTTGCAGCAGTTGAATCCTGGCTAAGAAATGCCTAACTCTCTCTTAATCCAAAGAAGACAAAACTAGTACTCTTTCATCCCAAAAACACCTCCCTTGTCACTGATCATTTCAGCATCCTTGCATCTGGCAACACTGCCATAGAAATAGTACAGGAAACCAAACTTCTAGGTGTTATCATTGACAATAAACATTCATTTGACCCCCATTTAAAGCAAAATATAAAGAAAACTCATCAAAAACTGGGACTCTTATATAGAAACAAACATTTCTTTACTGCAGCAACGAAAACTACCATTGGAAAACATTTTTACTTCCCTCTCTTTTTTATGGTGCCCCTATCTTAACTAACTTACAAAATTCTAACATAAGCAAGTTGGAATCGTGCTACAACAAAGTTGCAAAGTTTGCCACAAACTCTAAATATCACACACACCACTGTAAACCACTCCTAAACTTAAACTTGCTTGAACTACCCAAACAACTGCGTTTATATCATGTTATCGAAAGATGAAAATAGCAAATGCTTTTTCATCGCCCCCAAAACATCTACACATGAAAATATCGAACATTCAGAACAGCAAATATTTTCCCATGGAAAAAATTCGCTGTTCCAAAACGCATACACACAATGCAAGGACATCAAACAAACAGCAACCACACACATACACTTAAATTCCTATATCTGACGCTACACTAAACTAAACATACAATACTATCTACCCACTTACCTTAACCCAAACCCTAACCCTAAGGTCTGTCACTATCGCACATTCACCTAACCCGAGCCCTAACCCTAACTCACTTAAACCGCCCTTAACCCTAAAGTATGTCACTATCGCACACACGCCTAGCCCGCACCGTAACCCTAACTCACTTAACCCACCCCTAACCCTAACGTACAAACAATCGCACACTTACCTGAACCCAACCCATAACTTTCTATCACAGCGCTAAGAATAGCGAAGTCACAGAAACGGCCAACCAAATTCTTTCCCGAGGAAAGAATTCGCTGTTCTGCAGCTTCGCTATTCTTAATGTTCACTGAATAGTGTTCGATATCAGAAAATTAGAAGTTTTAATACTTCGATGTTCTGATGTAGACCCAACCAACTTGCCTTTATTCAACTATCCACCTTGCACAACCTTATTTTCAAGCATACTGCCTGCCCTGCACTAGCCAATCTAGTCATACCTTATACACCAACTCGATCCCTACGATCAGAAGACAAAAATCTGTTAGCTATAGCTATCTCAAAATCCACAAGAAAACCTGGTCACTCTCTGTATTCATACTCTGTCCCTATACATTGGAATTCACTCCCTCTAGCTACCACGTTTATGCCTGGCCTAACCCATTTCAAAGCCTCTTTAAAAAATCATCTCAAAAATACATGGCTCTGCTCCTGCATAAAGTCTGCCTAATGCTCAGGTTTTCTTCTTCTCTCACATTTCATTCCCTCACAAAACACAAGATCCTAAAGCTCTTCTAACACCTTCCCTGCTTCTATACCATATCCTTAAGCTACTGCTCAGGCCTTATTGCTTCTATTCTTAACGCTCTCTCGCTATATGTCTGCATCACTAACTTTCTGGCTGCTATTTCTACATCATGTATGGTGAGAATGACTATTATCATCTGTAATGTTTTAACTGTATAGAATTGTTTAGATGTGTAGTAATATATTACAACATCTTGTAGCAGTTTGTTCTTTCAACTTATTTTTTGTATAGTATTTCTAATGTAATCTTTATTGTATTGGATTATACTGTATTTGTATTGTACCGTATGTGGAGCTTTTCTCCCCGGGCCTTTGCTAAAAATGGGTTCTGTAGACCCAGTCAGACCACCCCGGTAAACAAATGTCAATTAAATAAATAATTGAAGTCTAAAACTGAAATGTATGTAATATTGAGTCACATCAGTCCTGAGATCATCCCACTGATACGTCAGAAAGCCACCAATTTGACAAGGAACACATCTGAACATTCTGTGAAAATCCGGACAGTTGGGAGGTGTGAATGTTAAGTATATGGTCGAAATGCAGCACAGGACAGTGTATCTACAGTGCAGAGTATTGTGAAATCCCATTCCTGGCATTCTGTAGCTGTGTAATGATCTGTAAGGGTACATGAACTGCCATGTAAAATAAACACTCAGGGGGAAGTGTGTTTATTGAATAGGGACACACAGATGAATTGTAGAAATGAACACAGGGAAAGATGACAGGTGAAACAATCTAATGTACAGCAGATGAGGACATGTCAATGTGAGATGGTTATAACAGCAATGCCAATCACATATCAGTATGGTACAGTAGGGACTGAACAGTGAAAATGTGCATTATGTAACTGTCACATAAGGTGACAAAACAATGGGGAGAATGTGTGAGATAATCATCCTTAAATGGATAATCCGAAGACATCTATCAGGGATTTGACATATAATTGGGGTAGGGTGCATATTGCTTTCTCTGAATGTGAGTGTAATCTCAGCAGATGTCTCCAGCAAGTGGGACACAGGTAAAGGCTCGTGGATAACATTAAAAGAACCAACGACAATCATGGACAATATCAGAATAATACCACCAGTAATCGCATACCTTTAACATAACATATGTGATTTAGCATGATAAGAGATGATTTTGCACAAACACACTTGTACAACTATTATGACATGTTCACACTCTATGAGGGTAATCACACACACTGTTATGGCACTGTAACATCTGCTTGAGGTGTTAGGAGAGCCACTGCTATACCTGTATGTGACATTATGAGCAATACCGGCTAGTTGACTGGTGCTGTCACGAATGTTATCCATGCCATTAATGTTATCAAACACTTATGTATGTAGTGTGTGCATCACAGAACAGGTAGCACACATGCATCTGGTTTAACAACTTGTTGGGTTTTCTGCACTGTCAGACAGTAATATTTATGCCACAGAAGGAATACCTAGGTACAGCCAATAAGCTGTGTGGCAGCTCACCTTGACAAAGTTGGTACATTTCAGTTACACATCAGTGGAAGATGTGTAGGGAGGTACATGAAGATGGGTGCATTTTCCTCAGTTATTGGTGTGATGAAGGCTGGGAACTATGGAAGTTTCATGGCCTCTGATGCAGATGACCTTCACATACTTAGTACTTGTGTTACATACAAGGGAATAGCCAGCACTGTGAACACATGCTGGTGAATGTTCCACTTATCATCTACCCCAGGACACAGGTAACATACCTACTGGTCTGATTATAGGGTGTGATGTCCACATTATACTTGGGTTGTGTGTTTTCTTGTCATTGCAGGTATTGTCATGGCTGTGGCAGCAATCTTTGGTCTCTGCTGATACTGTCTGTATTATACTAATATCACAGTTGGAGTCAATGATTGCCCACAAGCTGTAGTTCTTCAGGTAGCCTTTTGGACACAAGATGTGTATGTTATCTGTGATGTCCAGCACTTAAATAATAGACAGGAAAGGGCCAAGCAGACAGCCCTAATGTATGGTCCTGATCACTGGACCTGAGATATAGGTCACTGCACACGTCAGCATAGTTAGATGCCATGTATGTGACACTGTGGTCTCCCACTTGGTGATATAGGGGTTTATGGCCACATCTGACAGTGTTGATTTCATACCTCAGTGTGGGTTTGTGTCAAGTGCCTAGGCCTGGTCAAGTTCAATAAGATGATAGTGCTGTCATTATGCATGCCCTCGATGACCTATTCGAGAACATCTATCAGATGTAACAGACATGATCTAGCATTAACAACTCACACAGGTCTGTTGCACACAGCTAGGATATTACTGTTGTCCATTTAAAAAAGGTCCATGATGTCATGTTGGTGTACCTTACAATTGAGGAGAGTCAGTATGTGTATATACAGGCATACATCAGATGCTTCCCCCCTAACTCAGATGGATGCATGTTGATGCACACCCTTCTGTGGGAACATAGCTTGTGTGAAGGGTGTGTTGAAGTGTGTATCCATTCATGTCAGGTAGATGTATGTTCTAAGTCACACTATAGGTGATCTGTGATGTTGCCACAGCCCATTGATTCAGTGTGATAGGCCTGGATGAAGGTAAGACAGTGTATACTGCCTGTATTGATCTGGTCTAGGGTTTTGACACAATCCCCCACAGAGTATCATTGAGAAGCTTTCCCAGCTGGGGATTAACCCTTTCGTCACTAGATGCGTAACGAGTTGGCTCACCAACAGAACACATACTGTGAAAGTTGATAAATCAACCTGTACCAGTAGAGCTGTCACCATTCACATACCCCAGGGATCTCAGCTTGGCCCTTGACTGTTTGGATTCTATTTCTCGACATTTCATGCTAAAGTACATGGCCTTTGGCTTACCAAGTTTGCTGATTCTTTCATATTGGGTGAAATCACTGAGTCCACCAATGATGATAACATGCTACAGGAGATGCTAACACAGACAAATGATTGGTGACAAAGCCACATGGTCTACAAATAAATGCAGACACGTGTCTTTATTTTGTCTTTCTGAAAAGTGGAATTCCAAGCTAATACCAGCATTAACAGCAGGCCTGCTATACTGAAACCCAGTGATGCAAGCACTGGCAACACATGTAGATAGGGATCTGAACTTCAACCACCAATTGTCCACACTGGTATTGAAAGCCTGTGTTGTGCACATCATATGTTATGCCATCATTTTCAGATCTTAGGAATGTATGACAGCACTGTACTCGAACCTCATCAGAACAGTAATAGAGTATAAAGTTCTCTTTTGCATGTACCTCACCAGATGCATGCAGAAGCTGTAGAGACCACAGGGGTTTCTCACCAAGAAAACTCAGGGCTTACAAACCATACTATGATGTATGTGGGTAGATTGAAATCCATGTCACTGTAATCTGTATTGTATAGGATGAGGTGACTTCTGCCTGGCCTGCAGGCCAGTCTCTGTCCCTGCCCAGGTGGGAATACTGCATATCCACAAATCAGATATAGCTGATGACATCAGCAGTGTCTGTTGAGGAGAATATGATAATAGCAGTGTCCCATATGCTGGTGTAAAAGGCTGTTTGTAATGTCAAGCAAGAGCACAAACACACACAGACACACACAGACACAGACACAGACACAGACACACACACACACACACACACACACACACACACACACACACACACACACACACACAGATGACTACAGTGAAAACAGAACCTCTACCTGGCCTGCAGGCCAGTCTCTGTCCCTGCCCTGTTGGGAATAGTGCATATCCACAAATCAGATATAGCTGATGACATCAGCAGTGTCTGTTGAGGAGAATATGATAATAGCAGTGTCCTATATGCTGGTGTAAAAGGCTGTTTGTAATGTCAAACAAGAGCACAAACACACACACACACACACACACACACACACACACACACACACACACACACACACACACACACACACACATACATACATATCCAGTTGACTACAGTGAAAACAGAACCTCTACCTATCTAAGTACATGGACTACTGAACTCAGTACTTTAGGCAAGCACCATGTCACAAGTCTGACCTTTACAAGACTGCACATCAACTTATAGTAGATGACATCAGCAGGTCATTTTGGGGAGAAGATGTTGGGAGGCCTGCATGAAATGGATGTGTAGGCATGTTCATCTATCAAAATACAGTCACTCCATGAGATTGGAACAGTAACTGTAGGATGCACACCTCTGCTTTTCTGTAGAGACAGACACACACACACACACACACACACAGTTGACTGCAGTGAGAATAAAATCCCCTACCTAAGTACACAGACATGAATCAAAGCAACAGCAGCCCCTAACATTGTTTCTGTGTAGACTCCTTTTCGTGGCTGTATTCTAATAGGTTTTGGAATTTGCAGGGAAAACAAGCACTGAGTCTACACGGTTGTTTCATAACTTGTTGAATAGCTCCTCCATCTTGAATTGGTTGATTAGCATACAGTTCAGCTGCTTATGCTGTAATTTTCATGCCATGGTGTTTACCATGTTTGTGTAGTGGTGCGCGGCTCTACGTATCGTGTAGAGATGCTTACTGAATCCAAAACGGTGTGCTACCAAATGAACCATGTAGGTTTTATTGAATGTGGCTGAGGGTCTTTTATTGATTTTGAATGGGAAACCTTTCAAACCGGAGGGCTTGTTTGATCGTAATTCACTTGTTGTAGTGTATTGCCTCTTTTAACACTGTGTCTCACCTTTAATATATAATGGTGAGTTTATATCTAAAATTCATTTACTCATACTTCATCATTTGAGGGAGAGCAGGAGGCACTTGAACAATATATTCCAGTATCCCAGCATTTTAAGAATTCATTCGAATCAATGAGAGACAGCTGAGATGTGTCATTTGACTTCATTTCCCCATTGCCTGAAGACAGATTGAAAATACTGCTTCAAAATGAAGAACAGTAAATTGTTTTGAGGTTTAAGGCATAGGCACATGATTGACTGAACAAAAAGAGTTAATTTGCAATTGTTTTTAAATTAATGTTTTTAGTATGTTTGTGAGTTACATAGTGACTGCAGGGGGAACAGAGGTGCAGATTATGTACTTAATTACTTACTTATGGCTGAGTGGTTAAGGCAATGGACTCCTGAATAGTTAAGGCAGAAGACTGTTAATCCACTGCATTCTGTGTACATGGAATCAAATCCCACTCTCATTAGTAATACCTGCCAGGATGGCCATGTGGTCTAAAATACTGTGTTCAGGTCAGATTCTTTCCTGGTAGCATATCAGAGCCATATCCCACCTCCAACAAAAACATATCTTGCACTTAGTGAAGAGGATTAAGACTATAAACTGTTAATGATCTGCTTGCTATGGAATAAGGTTTGATTACCTCAGCCTCCATTTGCCTTCTGTGTGTTTCTGATGGTCAGTTGAATAGCAAGTGGTCCTTGTCTTAGTCTGAAAAGGGGCATATAAATCAATTTTCTGCCCTGGTTAATAAATGCAAATAAAATAAGTGCATACATATGTTTTCATTATACATCTGTCATTAGAATATATAGAGGTTTAAGATTGCTATATTCATTTACCATCTTCCTTCTGCTTCTGTGTAATGTTAATTGTTGTAAATGATTTCAATTAAAGCCTTTGTGATGATGGGCTTATAACTGAATTGTTCTTAATTATGTTAAATTACATTCTCTGAGGTATTTGAGATTGTATTTTCTAATCTTGAAGAAAGCAACAATGGGCTGAAGTAATAGCATGTAATAAGGTATTGATTTAAGTATTTCTGTGTTTGTTTTTCTTTTGGTGAACTATGTAACTCTGCAATATTTGTTTTATTGTAATTATCCTAGTATGAGCCCATGCTGCATGTAGTCCTGTGCGTAGCAGACTTCTATGTATTCTAAAGTGATTACTTTCTGCAACAGTTTCACAAGTTTCCTTATACTTGAGGTCCAATTGACACAATATTAATTTCCAGTGTCTGAGTTGTACTTACACTTAGGAATCAACTCACATTTACCTTTTAAAATCATCCTAAATTTTGTTTCTGCCATTATTTCTTAAACGTAGTGGTATTACAACTCTTTTTTTCCGTTCTCTTAAGCACTTCTGTGTTAAAATTCATCTTGACCTGTTAATTAGTAAAACAGATTTTCTCAGGGTCTTTTTCGTCTGTAAAAACACAGGGATCAGTCTTCTTATCCTGGACACATGTACTGACACTGGCAGGTCATCTGTCATGAACAATGAGGAAACACATTTGTTTAGAAGCCCTGCATGTTTGGTTTTATATTTGTATTTATAAAAGTTCTATTTTCCTTTCTGATGAAATTGACTATATATATATATATATATATATATATATATATATATATATATATATATATATAAAAATACATATACATATTTAGATGAAATTATAATTATAAAATTTGATTATTAGTTTCACAGAAAGGCCTATTGCACTAGACATTGCAGATTTTACTATCACCTTCTTCTTGCACATCTTTTTTACATCTGTTAGTTAAAGCTTTTCTGAAGCACTATGTAAGCTGATGGTAAACCACACTGTTTGCTGAAATAGATACTGTCATTCAGTTGAGCGCCAGTCTTCTGTTTTTATTATACACGATGCAATACTTCTTTTTCTCAAGTAGGATTTGATACTAGTGATGTCTGTCCCTTGTAAAATATGCAGAATGATCCTGCTGTATGTGGCAGCCATCGTGATCCTATTCCTTTCCTTAGATAGAGGGTTACGGCTCCTGCTGTTTTGTCTTTCAGTTACTCATTACAGATGCTGCACCCAAGAATTGCTGTACCTTAAGATGTAACACTTTTTTAAATGTCAGTAGTTTGGGTAGTCATTCATCTTTTGGCTCCCCCTATTTGCATTTATCTTTTTGTATGTTATTTTTGTGTGTTTCCATTAGTCACTCATCCTCAACCTTATCTGTACTTCTTTCCACTCTTACAGTTTGGTTCTTTACTGGCATTTTTGTTTTGTACAGAATGCACAATTGAGTTATTTTCTGTGCTGCATAGTCCCAACTAGTTTAGTTGTTTTTTTTAATGAAAATCATAGATTTCTCATCTAAGTTTCATTAAAACATAGGATGTAGCTCCATAAAAAGGTGCCATTTCCCAATGAAATCAAAACCTTGACCTATGCACCAGTTGTTAAATTTTTTGTTGAGCATGCAGTGCATTGTGTCCTATCATTACCCATCTTACCCATTAATTTATTTTTGATTCTTAATCACATAAATCAACCAAGCCATATCAGATCCATTTCAACCATGGTCCTTGCCAAAGGCTTCTAACCATTGATATGTAACATTTAAGATCTATACTGTATATCTCTTGTACAATATAAGAGGGACGGATAAGCAATGTTAGATAGGGAGAAGGCAAGAAAGGGAAGTGGTGAGATGAAGCTATATTGTTTTAAAAGATAGACAAGAATGGCATTGTATAAAAGAAAATAAAGGTACAACTGGAGGAAGAAGGCATCATCAGAAATAAAGTAAACATAAATAAAAACAAATTAGGACATTATTAACCAGAGAATGTTCTAAATTTAGAAAGAGGGGTCACAAGAAA
The DNA here is from genome assembly GCF_019279795.1 of Protopterus annectens. Lineage (NCBI taxonomy): Eukaryota > Metazoa > Chordata > Ceratodontiformes > Protopteridae > Protopterus > Protopterus annectens. The sequence goes on from NC_056729.1 coordinate 475,999,394, forward strand.
AAGCTACCATAATCTAGATGAGACTCTGCTGTAAAATCATTGGTCTATTTGTGGGGAGAGGAAGAAAATAGTGCGCACAACAACATTGCAGCGAAGTGAGAATTAAATGTGGTTATGTAGAGTACAAAATACCATAGTATGAGAAATGTTGAATGAACTATTCAGAACAATAGCGTATATGCTAATATCACACTGTTGTATAAAAAAAAGGGGGACAGAATTGTGAATTCTTACTTCTGTTCTTGGGTAATTTATTTGTCTGCATCAGAATAGGGTACTTATGTGTTATCGCAACCCACATTTTCGCGGTAATGCTGGTTGCTTCTTCTTGTGAAAACTGGGACTAATGAAGTATGACAAAACCTCACAGACATGTCTTTAATGTGTTCTTGTTTTTAGGAATGTTTCTCACATCAATGGCTGAAAAAATAAGGTTTGAAAAATAGGTTTCCCCATTTACTGCCAGCATCTCACGATGTCCATTAAGCAAGTCCCCCATTCCACTTAAAACACATTCCGCATTCCTTTTTCTCAGCCTTTACCACCCTGAGAACAGAAAGCATCAGGAAAGAAAAGCAAAGCAGTACCCTGTCTAAACACCTTACAAAGTAATCGGGAAAGGTAAACTGTTAAAACACGATCTTGGTGGTGGGTTAGTAAAACCTGCGTAAGGGTTTGTACATGTTAAGATTTGTGGCTAGCGTGCTCGAAAGCAGCTAATCCATTGGAAGTGTGAGTGTGTGTCTGTCTAACATCATACCCTATGACTACCCACACTCTTTTCAGGCCAACGTACATATATACACTCAGTCGCTGTGATCGCTCGCTGAATTCAATGCTTGACGTCTTTCAAGCACGCTAACCACAAATCCTCAAATTTGAACCCTTACTCATTTTACAAAGCCACCACCAACATCCCAGAAGAGTTTTTCACAGTCTACCCTTCCTGATTACACTCTCTTGTTACTGTTTCAGTAAAAGACAAGAAAGTCCAGCACGTTGGAAATTGTCGTTGCGATAACACGTAAGTACCGAGAATAGATTGAAGTACTGGTTTGTAGTACTGAAAGCAATCCTTTCCTTAGAAAGTAACTGCTGGAGAAGCAATTTCCTAATGAACTGGGAGAGGGATATTGTTTCTTAGCCTGAAACAGAAAGCAGAGTAAATAATGTTGCTAAATGGAAGTAAATGTTTGGTTTAATCACTATCCTGCTGTCAAATGAGTGCGTCATAATACAAGTGGTGAGTAAATAATACTTAAGAGCCCTCATATGTATCCTATATTGCACCATGCAAAATTTAAAGGGAGACAACACATTTGCATATGTTCAAGAAAGCAAGAGTGCTAATTGTTTTATTTTTATTTTCATTGAGTTTAAAACTGTTGTTTGACTGCCTTGATTTTTGGATTTTCTACTTTTAAGGTCTTAATATTTCCATTACTTTTTGATTTTGCTATTATTTTATTAGAGTTTAATATATTTTAATCCTTGTTTTACTGCAAAGATTTTTTTTGTTGAAGTCTTAAAAGTTGCTGGCTAGGGTCAATTAGAAAACATTCCTTTTGCTTAGGGGCAGCACAGTGGTACAATGGAAAGTATTGTCACCTCACAGCAAGAGGTGCCATGGTTCAATTCTTGGCTGTAGTGCCTTATGTGGGAGTCTGCTCCTCTCTGTAATCGTGTGGGTTTGATCTGGGTTTTCCGGTTTCCTCTTGTATTCCAAAGACATGCAGTAGGTGGATTGGTTACCCTAAATCAGCCATAGGAGTAAGTGTGCAAGTATGTGATGTGGAAGAACCACTGCAGCAAGACTATCCACCCGGAGGTGTAAACTTGGCTCTAGACCATTGTCACTGTTAAAGTGACACCCCAACCCCATGTGCAAAAATGGGAAAAAGGGGTTATGATGGATGGATGGATGGATGGATTGAGTAGGAATTAGATCTAGTTAATTAGTGGGCGGAACCGAGAAGCAGTTTTCTTATTTAAGGTGTTCATGTGCATTCATATCCAGCTCAAGAGCTCTGACTTTAAAATTTCTGTTTGAATGCATTGATTTTTGGATTTTTTTCACTCAAACCCAACCAATTATTGTAATTTTAACTTTTTGCCTTTTTAGCTTCCCACACCTACTGTAAATTACAATTTCGCAAACTCCACCCAGTGCTATTTCAACTGGACACTGATAGCTCTAGCTCTAAATGAATCGGACAAATCTCAACAGAATCAGGGACTAATCCAGAAATAATCAGGCACACTTTTAAAATATCAGTACTATTAACTTGCATTTCTTAATATCATTATTTATTAAGTGTAATTCACCACCTTTTCTCAAAAAGTCAGCATTTGTAGGAGGGATTGAGAGGGACAGAGCTAAAATTTGAATAAAAAATCAGGGACATCCCTGAAAAAACGGATAATTGAGAGTTGCACTGATAGCAGAAACTATTAAGACACTCCCATTAGACTCTTAAAGCTCGAGATAACCTCTGTTTCATATAATCCAATTTCAACTAGTGTAGACTGCAGCATTTAGAGTATTAATCTGAAATGTGTATTGCTCTTTTCTGTATTTTTCTTTTTTAACCAAAAGTCAACTGTTTGTGTTTTTAACTTGATTTGGGACATTAGTCCTGTAGTACCCCTACAAGGAGACTTATAAACTGCTGCAAGATTTGAGCCTTATTTGTTTTGTTTTCTGCTTTTTTTGTTACTGTTTGTATTTTACTTTGTATTTTATTTGGTCTTGGGACCTTAGTCTTGTAGAATTACTAACAATATTTAGATAATTGTGAATTGCTGCAGGATCAGAGCCTATTTATTTCATTTCTACTGCTTTTACTGTTTGTAAACACCAGAAAAGCCAAAAAACACAAACTGGATAAAAAGGCTAGGAAATCACTCCACTGGTCACCCACAAGTAAAAAATAAAGTCTGTTTTATTAAGCGCTTTTCATCTCTCCTTATAGGGAGACTACTTCAGATAACAGACATGTACAAATGCAAAGTTTAAATAAAGAAGTCATCAATCATGTGACACTTAACACACACCTCAATTTAAAGACACCCTTCCCTATGAGATCCACATATTAACTGTAACATTTATTTCAATATTTTACAAGTAATGCCTTAAATATACTCTTACTAAAATATTTAGCCTAAAATTCAAGCTCAACATTATTTATTTCATGTATATTTTTATTTTTAATGTCTTCATTCTGATGAAAATTAATTACACTAGGTTCTTGGATGATAATTTTATGATTTATAATGGGGACGAAAAACAGGCTACAGATTTGGTTACTTATTTTAACAACACAACCCAGTTTTTTACATTCACATTTACTTTCGTCCCTGAATCAATAGCTTATTTGTACGTTAACCTCAGGAAAGATATCATTACCAACAGTTATTGTGCACTAATTTTCCGGAAGGAAACATATTCCAACACATTCCTTCACTTTACTAGTTGCCATCCATTACATCAAAAATGTTCAGTAGTCAAGGGGCAATTCGTAAGAGCTGTCCGGATGGTAACCAGTGATGACGAATTTGTGTTGGAATGCAATAACCTGAGGAACATGTTTAGGGTAAGATGTTATCCAGTACAACTAATCAATGAATTGATTAGAGAAGTCCAGAATAAGAGGGCCGGTGGTTTTTACAAACCAATTTTGATTATTATGGGTATGATAGGAGGTAACAATGTGGGGGACATGCGTATGGTACCAAGGATGAGAGAATACAGTACTACAGCCCTGATTACTAGATATAGTGTCAATGCTCCAGCTTTATACTCCCTTATTAACAAAAATTGGTAAATAATTATGAATGACAATGTTCTCAGGCATAAATTCTGTGAACCACCAAGAAAAGTGTTCCAACGAGGGCAAAACCTGAAAAATATATTACAATACAAGGCAAAAGGTGTAAATACATGAATGGGTAAATGTAATATGTGTAACTTTTGCAAACACATGCAGGTTGGCCAGTGCTTCACGTTGAGAGAACAGAAATATGTTACCAAACATAAGTTTAACTGTCAGAGTAGAGCAGTAGTTTACATGGCTCAGTGCCAACACTGTCCGGCTTTTTATATTGCAAAAACGGACCATAAATTAAGGGAAAGAGTATATGAGCATTTGTATTATATTTCCAAAATGAAAAAAGAAAGTGCACTAGCTAGACATGTTGAAGCATTTCCAGATCATAAATTCAAATTTAGGGCTACTGACTGTGTAAATTCAAATGGAAGAGGTGGTCTCGATTCATTAATGTTGGAGAAACTTGAATTGAGGTGGCAGCTTTGTACAGACGCCTGCCATTTTCCAGGATTGAATGAAGTGTATTCTATTCTGTGTATTATTAAATTTAAAACTCTAGAGAGGTAGGCTCATGAAAGGTGTAAGTGAGTCCATACCCTCTGGTTGTAAGGTGCTATCTTCTGGACAGAATGGGTCAGGATAAATTATTTTAATATTTTAATAAATTATTTTAATATTTTAATTTTCATCGGAATGAAGACATTAAAAATAAAAATATACATGAAATAAATAATGTTGATTTTGAATTTTAGGCTAAATTTTTAGTAAGAGTATATTTAAGGCATTACTTGTAAAATATTGAAATAAATGTTACAGTTAATAATATGTGGCTCTCATAGGGAAGGGTGTCTTTAAATGGAGGTGTGCGTGTGTTAAGTGTTACATGATTGATGACTTTTTTATTTAAACTTTGCATTTGTACATGTCTGTTATCTGAAGAAGTCTCCCTGTAAGGAAAGACGAAAAATGCTTAATAAAACGGACTTTCTTTTTTACTTGTTGGTGACCAGTGGAGTGATTTCCCAGCTTTTTTATCCAGCTTTGACTGTTTGTATTTGACTTGCTGTCGGGGCCTTCATCTTGTGGTGTAACTGACAACAGTGAGAGAATTGTGAATTGCTGCAGGATTTGAGCTTGATTTATTACACTTCTACTGCATTTTTTTCTGCTTGGATTTTACTTGGTGTGGGGAACTTAGTATAGTCTTGTAGTATCACTCACAATAGTGAGAGCATTATCAGTTGCTACAGGATTTGAACCTCATTTATTGCATTTCAACTACATTGTTTTTCTGTTTATATTTTACTTAATCTGGGAGCCATGGTCTTGTAGAATCTTTCACAGTACTGAGAGAACTGCAGATTGTTGCAGGATCTGAGCTCTATATACACCTTATACTGCATCTGTCTACCAGTTGGACTCCTCTTTAACTCATCGCCTATAATCTGTACTGAGTTGTGCAGTAGTGGTTTGCAGTGCCCTGTATTTGTAATTTTCTATATAGAACTTCCTCTGCTATTTTCTCAAGTATCTAGCTGAATGTAGAGCAGCTAGTTTACCTTCTGAGAAAGAATGCCATTTTAGATTAATCCTAGACCTCTCCTCCAAGCCCAAGTTTAAGCCCTGATAACACCACCCCTCATAGATCACAAAAAAGAGGATCAACAGCCATGGATATGCACTTTCCTACTGCCTGTGTAGCCAGCCTGTTGGAAATGGGCATCTTCAGACAATGTATCAATTGTGTCAGGTTTACTGACAGACTTACACAGTCTTTGGAAGCAAAGATCTCGTATACAGACACTATTATCTCCACACAGGTTGTCAGTAATGGATCAGACACATAAACTGACATATGCTGAGGCTCTTAAATGCGATCTACCTAAACTTAAAAACCCTCCCATATGCTGCCCATAGCAAAGTCCAAACACTCGACAAAGATAGTAACCCCGGGATACATAAACCACCATCTGACAATGTCTCATCCTCTAAGCCCTTAATGCAAACTGCCACACAACCCAATATATTGGTCATTGGAGACTGTCTTGTGAGTAACATTGATGCCTCCCTCACCAGGATGAGCAAGGAGACAGTCACAGATAGTTGCCTATCAGGGGCAGAGATCTGCCAGATCACAGAGACTTTAATATTTGGCTTAGTTACTGTTGTCATTCTAACAGGGTTCAATATTTGTCAGCTTGGGAGGACATGAGCAACGGGCTATATGCCTCTTTGCCAGGGATGGTCTGCACCTGTCCCCATTAGATTTTTGTATATTGCCCAAACCATTATCCATCCCTACAGTGCATGTTTTAGGCAATGCCAGTCTGATAAACCTTCCAAAATAGTAAATGTTATGCACAATGTACTGAAGGTGTTACTGCTCAGTGCTAAATGTGTTATTGCTTTGAATCCAAAAATCAATGCAAAGAGTGTTACTTCTCAATGATAGGAGTCTGAAGAAGAAGCTCCACTCCTTAGAAGCACTCCTCACTCTGGAGAGTGTTGACATCTGTGCAGTTACTGAGACATGGTTTAAAACAGTGGAAGGTACCCCAGCAATACAATGCTACAATGCCCTCCATGCATTTAAACCAGCTACTGCACAAAAAGGGACAAGAGGCAGAGGTGTATCCATCTACATAAAAAGTAAGCACACTTCAAAGTTGGTCAAACAATATGAAATGTTTGAGCTACTCCATGTCCAACTAACCTAAGATAAGGTCCAATACAATATTGTTGCTCGTTATAGGTCCCTGTGCATGATCCAGAATAACCAAACGTACCACACAGAATAACTATACCACATACTTGAATGTACTGCAGTCACTCACAGTTCAGCCCAACACCATATTCTTGGGTGATTTCAACTACCCCAACATAAACTGGGATACATACACAACCACTAAGCTGCCGGCTTAAAGATTCCTGGATTTTTCCTATGCAAACATGCTGAAACAAATAGTCTGCACACCAGCAAACCCCAGAATCTTTAAGATCTCACATTAAGTGAAGGCATAACTAAAATGTGAGCCCCTCCAAACTCAGAGAACACTGTGGCCTATGCAGAAGTGTTTAAGAAAACCCTGTTTAAGCATGTATATAGCTGAAAAGAAACAGCAGTACCACACTGAAACAGACCTAGGTCAAACTCCAAAAACAAGTCCCCTTGGTGGATCTCCAATATAATTGGGTTGTACAACAAAAGAAAGAAAATACTGTCCAAATATAGGATGTACTATGCACAAAAGGCAAAAAAATCCCTCATCAGTCTCAACAAGCAACTCAGGGGAATAATGAAATAGACCAAAGACAACTTTGAGGCTAAAATTGGCTCCCACGCTAAGGATAACCATAAGGCATTTTTCAGTTGTATACGCAACCTTAAAGGGAACACCTGACAGTGTACCGAATTAATAGTAAATAGAACTTCCCTGTACCAAACTGGGGCACATAGCATATTTGCTGGCCAATAAATTTAGCTGTAATGTCTCCCCCTATCACCCCCAGTTCTCCAGTTTCCCCCAGGAAGCACCCCCTATAATTTCTCTACCAACTGTCACTAAAGAACATGTCCTCACTGCCCTTCACAGAGCTAAAAGCGCTGCATCAGTGGATCCTGATACTATCCCAGGATGCCTGCTAAATAGCTTTAAACATGACCTGTCATGCCCACTAGAATCTCTATTCAGTCACAGCCTCCAGACAGGCTTCATCCCTAGGGAATAGAAGGCTGCAACTCTCATCCCTTTACACAAAGGCAGACCATCAACAGACCCAGGGAACTACAGACCCATTACTTTGACTAGTCTTATATGCAAGGCCATGGAAATAATTGTAGTGGACCTGATAAACAGAAATATAGGAAATCTTCAAACAATGGGCCCATCCCCGTTTGGTTTCCTCAAGGGCAGGTCATGGCTACTAAATTTGGTGGACTTATTTGAGAAGGTCACTAGAGCCATGAACAAGGGTAAAATAGAGCATATTGCCTACCTTGACCTGGCAAAGGCACTTGACACAATGCCTCACAAATTGAGGCATAAATCCCCATGTCACCTGATGGATAGCAAAATGGCTTACAGACAGAACACATGAAATTAGGGGGAGAATCCACCTCCACCAAGAGACCTTTTACTTGTGGTGTCCCACAAAGCTTAGTACTGGGAACTCTCCTGTTTGGAATATACTTCTCTGTAGTCAAATCAAATGCAGACAATCTTTGGCTGAGCAAATTTGTTGATGACTGCAAGTTGGGTGCAATCATTGCATCCCCTCAAGATGTAGATATCCTCCAGGAAGCTCTGACACAGATAAATAATAGGAACCAGAGCCATGGCCTAAAACTCAGTGCAAAAAATGCATTGCATAATCATACCCTTTGGGAAGACGACCATCTCTGCAAATTGAAACATTGATGACACTCTCCTAAGAATAGAGCCAGCAACTGATTGTTTGCTAAAAACCTAATCTTTCTTTAAAAAATGCTAAATGCCAGACAACATGAGCATTTGTAAAATCCTGGTGCATGTCATTTGCACATGTATAGCCAGAGCCTGTAAAGGTCTTCAGCTCTGGCACATTTTATGTATTCTATTAAGTGCATAATAGAACAAATAAATAAATACTTACAGATGCACTACAGCTTTCTGTTTATCATCCCATTACTCATTGAGGCAGCAGCAAAGAAAAATCCCACACATATATTAAAAAGTGTATCTAGGTAGCTGCAGATAAGCGTTTTTTTTTTAATTGTTGACAGGCAACCAATATTTTTGGAGGGTAGGTGCTAGCTCTGTTGTAGATGATAACATCTTGCCATCCTCATTTGTTGAGTTTAAAATCTGTCATTAAAGGCTAGTATGCAGTAATGTAAAATAATTTGAAATATCTGGGCTTCTATGTGTTTGAAACAAAACTGAAATATGTAATATATCAAACATCTGAAGTATACACAGTCAGTATTGGGTCTGTGAATGCTGAGCATGTAAGCTGTCAGTGGACGAAAATGGCTTAATTGACATGATCAGGTTAAACAGCCCTTATTCTGGCTTTGCAGGACTTGTGTGCATTTTTGTAAAGCATGTCAGAATGCTTAGCTGTGGCCATTTTTTTAATCTCAGTTGGACCTTTGAGGTGTACACAGACAGACAATTAGTTATAACTGATCGTTATGGACATAGATTGATTATAATAACAGCAGTTCAAATGGTCTTAAATCAGGGAGATTAACCCAAATGAGCATTCATATTTATGCATGGTTTTTCCCAAAATGTGTTGGGTTGTAGGACTCATAGCATAATAACCAAACAGGGCCCAGAGTACTTTTAATCAACCACTGATACTTTATTCTACCTCTTCCTTTAGTCATGTAAATGGCATGTGTATGGCTAGCATTTCATCAGGCACAGACATTGTTCACATTTTCTTGGTTTATAAATGCAGTCTTCCATTATGGAAGCATGTATACAAATGATTACAAACACAACATTAATCACAAGACCTAAAATATGGCACTGCCTAAAACAACCAACACATTATAATTAACTTATTTCATAGAATGTGAATTGCCACATTATATGAAGCAATCCTAAAACTCCATAATGCAGTATTTTGGCTTCTGTGAGTAAACAACAAGTATTTTTTCAGCAAAGTTACTTCCACTGGAAATAAATTGTTGTTATTCGCAATCAGTTTCAATAAGGAAGTTTAAAAGCAGCATTTTTGAAAAGGGTATTCCACATTGTGCCTCCACATCTTTAAGAACACTAACTTGAAATTGCACAACACTATGGATATGGAGAACCCCCCCTTCATAGGTTCATAGGTTGGTACTAGGCTATCGGCCCTAGGGCCTATACAAGCCTAGCCATAACAATTCCCTTATCTCCACTGTTGCTTGATATTAGTCTGTTCAATAGGCAGTTTTGGATAAAACATAGGAATCAATGAAAAAAGTTGATTCCTTTCTCATGAAAATACTAGATGGAAGGGCATGACTACGGTATTATACGTGCAGTGAACTTAGCAGTATGAATCCCCAGTGCAATTCTTAGGTAAGCTTTTCTTTTTTCTTCTCCATGGTATCTAATAGCCACTAAACAGTTATCTCAATACATTTTAAGAAAAGCTAAGAAGTCAAATTGGAAGGTTTTACATGCCAAAAAGTAAGTTGCACTCTTGGTTATTGCAGCAAAGAACTTATCCGACTGTACTTATAAAATCATTCATTCAGACTGAAGTACCAAGCTGTAATGTCACAGGTAGTATGCAGACAGTAAAATGTCAGAAGCTTGCTTCTCAATATATATAATTAGTGAAATTTTACGCAGAGATGTAAGTATAGAATAAAAATGGGAAGTAATGCAAACAGTTAATATTTCATTTGATCGGTGTTCTGGCAAAAGAACATTGTATCATGTTAAAAAATAAAGAAACGGTGACACAGAGTCAGGTTTCCTTGTAGTAGGCCTCATTAACTTTGTTTAGTTAAATCTCTCTGTTGTCATATATTGCATCTTAATTTGAGATCACTGACTTTCAGGTAAGAGGACTTTCCCTTTACCACCAAAGTTGTTTGATTTTATGTAGAGAAAGTTAAGAGAAGTAGAGATGTTGAGGGTGCATGGCAGCTTGCCCCTTGGCATTTTTTTTTGTTAAAGATGATGTTTTCCATTTCCATCTGTATTGTTATATTTCCAGGTGTGATATAACTTGGTTCAATGAGTCGTGCTAAATTCTAAACCAGATACTGAGTGAACAAATATTAAGAACTGACAAAAAATTACTGATTTAGCATCATGCAATGTGCAGTAAAAGTTAGTTTGGCCAAAATCTTTTTGTTTGAACTGAATGACTGCAAGAAAAATACATATGTGGCTGGCATTCTAATAAATAATCATACCAAATTGTCACATAAGGGCAAGGTATAGTATACTTTCACAACAAACAGAAACAGAATCGGGAAGTGCATGAGAATCATTCTTTATGTATTTTCGCTTCATGATTTACATCAACCACTTATTTTTATAGTGGAGGAACTTCATTTTCAAATTATATTATGTGTTTTTTTATAAATATTTATTTAACCATTTTAAGGTGATAAATAATATATTTATGGCATGATATGCATGTTAACCTTAACAAGTGGGGAAGTAGCCTGGTACAGGCTTATGTAAAAAGAGAAATTACCATGGCATACAGCTGTATTGTTGCAGTTAAAATAATTTTAATAAGATTAAGTGCCCAGGGTAGGATTATGCACTCAGCTAACCTCAGTTTGCAGCCTATCAAGTCATTAATCTGTGTGTAGCAAGGCCAATTTGTATGCAATCTAAGTGTACAGTCTGGTTGAATATGACATATTGGGATTTTTGGAGTGGTCTCTTACTGCAAGATTTCTGTTTACCTATCCTTGGTGTACTTAATTTTATTAGAATGAGGAATGATTTGTATGCATATTTTTAAATGTTATGTGCTATCCTAAGTTACTCTTTTCTTGAAAAAGAAATGACATTTTTGAAAAAAAAAGTGTAGTTGAACATTAAATGTGTAGGTGACATTCCTGTGGCTTGGTGTACTGGAGTTCTGTAGCCTTTCAGTATTTGATAAACTTGTGTTTCCATGATAACCAGCTAATGGATGCTAATTTCACAGATTTACCAATGTTAAACCAGTTAGCTTGTAACCACGCAAGATTTATCTTTCTGTGATATATCATTTTATGTGCACTAAATTAGTCAAGTAAGAAACTACGTAAGAAAGATACTTCATAAAGGTTACCGCTAAGTCTACACTTGTGAGTAAATGGATAGCACAAACAATGTGGTAGTGATGTTCTTCAGTACAGAAAATGTACAGCAAGTGTACCCTTACTGGTATTGTTTATTAATCCCAGGGATTGTCTCTCTTAAAAGCTTATGGGATTCAGAATCTAAAATTTCTTGTCCGGTATTAGAAAAGCAGTTTTTAAAAGTGTTAAACGTGTGGGCTTCAGGAAATCCGTAATATTCATTCATTAGGAAGACAAAATATACTTTATTGGACTGTAGAAATCAATATTTTTTTGACCACAGAATTTTTGATGTGTCTGACACCTGCACGTCAATAGTTTCCTTCTTCATGCACATTTGTCTGGTACAATACACGGTTATTTAGCACATATTCATTTAACCAAACCATTCTTTGAACCCATGTTTTTTCTTTTAACTTTTCTTTATCCAAATAAGGTTCATGGGCTGTTTCAAGTGATCATCTCTCCACAGTGGCTAAAATTGTCAGTCTACTGCCTTTCAGTAAATAACTACCATTAGCAGGCAGTTTGAAATCAGTTTTCATATTTTCTTTCAATATGAACTTCTGTATCACTCATTTTTTAATATGACAACTGTCTATAGTAAAGATTTGACATTTTACAGTGCTGTGAGTTCTCACATCTCTTTCAGTCTCCTTTTTGTGCCAGCAGTATGCTGATATTATTTAGTGCTATTCTTGAGTATTTTATCTTTTTTTCTTTGGGATGATTTTTGATTTCTGGAAAGGTAATCTGCAATGTTGTTCTCTCTTTTTTTGTTCTTACTGCACTGCAAAACTGTTTGGTGATGACCGTAGGGTCTGTTTTTTTATTTTCATAGCAGTGGCTTTTTCTTGGTATTGCCAACAGTAGTGTCTGAAAGGTTATGGCCAGTCAGTAATGCAGAAGATTTTCTGTAAAGACAAATGTGAAGATTCTGACAAGGTGAAACAATAAAAATAACTTGTTGTATAATTAGTGAGTGCTTCCATGTCTGCCTGTTAAAGATCTACTGCAAAAAGGTGTACAGTAAACTCTCAGTTAACCAGCACCCATGGGGATTGGTAGGTGCCGGAAAACTGTAGATGTTCTTCATCCCACATTGCTGCAGTCCTAACACTTGGGTAGTCCGCTGTCCCAGTCGGCCCGAATACCAAAGTATAAGGCTGACGTCGGTCAGGGCGCATTAGTCTGACGTCAGGACGTCAGGGTACAAATGCGCATGACCAACGTCATATCCTCAGTCTTTTTTGCCGCATGGTCCGATGCAGAAGCAGTATTGCGAGTGCAGGTTGGCGTTCTGAAATTTTCTGAAGTCGGAGTTTCAGACCGAATCAAAGTTGGCTAAGTACCCCGTTGGGGAATATTTTGGTTTTTTCTTGCCTCAGTATTTAACCGGATGTCAGAAAAAGTGAATAATTGTATTTCTTGTGGGAAGCAGATACCTCATAGGGATTACCATACCTTGTGTATACCTTGCTTAGGGCCTGAGCACGACGTTGTTGGATGTCGCTCTTGTGCTAGATTTAACAAACGCACTATTAAGAGAAGGTTAGACTGTGCCAGGTTAGTTTTTGGGAAGTGTTGTAATTAGTTTCTGGTTGCTTGAGAGTTACTATTAAAAATAAGCCTGACTAATACGGTGCACTATACTATTTGTTTGCCTTGACTTGTTCTCAGGTTGAGGAGAGAGGGAATTTATTTCTAACTTCCTTTTTAAAACTGTAATGTTTCTGCGGGGGAGGGGGGCAGAAAGTGCAACACATGAAAATTGTACTGTATTTCTTTGATATATATATATATATATATATATATATATATATATCTATGTATATATATTTTTTTTCTTTTTTTTGCCTGTTGCTTGAAAGTGCCAGTTACTTGAGTTCCAGATAACCGAGAGTTTACTGTATAAATGTTGCTTTTGTGTCCTTACATTAATCGTAGTGTATCACCTGGCCTACTAGACTAACATATATTTTTTAAATAGCCTCAAATTTTATCAGAATAATGCATTAGAGTATCAGAACATTTTCTTTAATTTAATTTTTTTTACTCAAATAATTATTTTCAAACAAATGTGTTAATCACATACATTATATTCTAAATTCAAATTAATAACTATGTACAGTATTTACATTCAGCCTGACATAAGCAAAAAAAAAAAAGAAAAACCCAATATATTCATGAAGCATAGATAATTATTCCAATTATGTGATCATTAGCGGGAGACTGAGTTCATTTGTAAGGTATCAATCAATGATAGGACTTTTTTCCAGGGATTATTCACTAATGGCTCAGGATAAATCCCGAGTTCTTTGGTTTTAATTTCCATCAATGCTGTTTTCTTCAACTGAGATAAAAAAAAATCCTCCATAGTAGGCACTATATTTGAATTCCACTTCCTGGTTATACATTTCCTGGTGATTGCTAGTATTGTCCTTAGTAAATACAGCTTTGTTCTATTCAAGTAAATACTTTCATTAACATTCAGCAAATTTAAAGCTTTAGATAAATCAAAAGATTCTGTAAATAATGCCTGAAGGAAATTATTGATATCATTGCAGTAAGTTTTAAAAGCAGTACAGTCCCGTCAGCGCTTAGCTTCTGCTGACATCTCCAGCATGATACCTCTCTGGAGGAGCCAATCTTTGCAATTTTATCAGGTGTTATAAAGGCTCTGTGTAGAAATTTCCAGTTGAATATTCTCCAATACTGTGAACTGGAAGTTAGCTTAACAAAGAGTAGGATATTTCATTTGTTCTCTGGTGATAAATATAGAGACTGTCCTTTAGTAATATGTTGTCAATAAGTTAATCTGGGTGTCATTTTATAATTTATTAATTCACTATATAAAAGGGAAATAACATTCTTCATATTATGGCTATTTTATATAATTCCAAATAGTTTATGAATTCTGGCTTGTTCGTATAAAAGGAGTTGTTAATTATTCTACATAGATCTTTAGTATATGTTAAAACGCTGTGTAACAAAAGCCAGTCTTGAGATGTCATCTCATAATGTGCTAAATGCAGATTATTCCATTTTCTTCTATTCAAGTATTCAAGAGAAGTATCCCTTTTTTATTTTTTCCTCTTCTGGTAAAGTTTTTTTGCTAAAAGTACTTGACAAAATGTGAACTGTAGTTTGCCATTGCTTATTTCTGTTGCATTTTTGGAGACAAAATATTGCCTACCACCTTAACTTCTGGTGTGGTAGTATCCCTCCTGCTGAAATACTGAAACAAACTCTAATATGCCATTATCAAATTCACATTTGTTCTTCTTTAATTCAACCCACAGTCTCAAAAATATTTCCTGGGCCTATTTTAGTGCATCATTACTCACTTATTTTGTTTTGCCATATATTAGTATGGCATCACTGTCACTGTTATTGCTTGGAACTCCTTCTTTAACATGGTGCATCACATTTTGAATTATTGCAGCAAAAGAGTTCATAAAAAATATAAGATTTTCATTGTAGTTAGTGTTGCAGTACTGATTCTTGGGTCTTCCAGCCATGCAGATGCCCATGAATGACCCAAATATCAGAGTCTTTTCACCACCCCCCAGCTGGCAAACATCAGTACAGACCCATGTCTGGATGTCAGGGTATAAAATGGGCATTAATGCCCATTTTATACCCAGACATCCAGAGTATAAAATGGGCATCAGTCTTCCTTGTTGTGTAATCCAGTGCTCAACACCACTTTTACTGTCAGTCTGTCCTTCAGCTTGAATCACTAGAGTTTCAGGTGCCTTCAGATAAGTACCCCATTGGGGATCTTTTTTCTTCTTAATGTTTACAAAAATAAATAACTGTTCTTATTGTGGGAAGCAGATTTCCCACAATGATTTTCATACTCATTGCTTTTTGTCTAGGTTCTCAGCACTACATTGCGGACTTTCAGTGTTGTGCGAGATTCAGTTCAGAAAGTATTGACCAGAGGGTTGACTCCCTTAATTTGCATATGGAGTCTAGCAAGAATTCTAGTAAGACAGGCCAATCACACATCTTGGCATTCCTGGGTTCCCAGACTGTCTTTCCAAAAAAAGTTTAAGGATAAGCATGCAAAGGAGAGGGATGTTGGGGATTCTGAGGACATTCTTTTGTCTTGGCCTTTGACCAAGCTTGATGTTACCAATGCAGTTGAGGAACCTTTGCAGCCCCCCTGATTCAACATCTTCTAGACTGATGCTGCCCCTGTGGAGACCCGCATGACTCAGGACCCTATTTCACAGTCAAGCACCAGACTGATGTCAGTTGCATTCAAAGCTGCTGAGCAGGCCATGGCTTCTGTTGCCCTCGTTCTGGTGACTGACAGTAAGTGAGGTATCCCCTTGGTTATTGTTAGGATGGAGATCTGCAAGAACTGGATTGTTATAAGCAGCTGCCCACCCAAGACCTGAGGCTTTTACTTCCCTTAGGCCCAGGGCATCCAAATCTAAGAGACCCTTATGTTTGCTCCACTCACTGCTGCTTCAGCCCACACCCGCCTCTTCCCAGGTCTCTTTACAGAACTTGGTCAGGCTGGCCCAGGACTTAACGGAATTTCATGAAGAAAAGGTAGCTTACCCTGCAAAAAGATTGTGTTCCAGGAATGTCTCACTTCCCCCAGGGAGATTCAGATTCCTTAGAATCAGAGGATGAGAAGGAATTAGTATATGTAAAACATATTCCCCCTCAGACTTTTGAAGATTCTGATTCTGATGACACCTTATCCTCAGCCTCACCTTCTGAGGATTGAAGGTTTATCTTTTGGTGACACTGTTAACCAGATGAAGGATGCACTTCATTGGCAGTCTAGGGGATTCTCTTAAATCTCAGACTCATTACTGAGAGCTTTTGAACATTCTCACCCATAGACTTTTAGCACTTCCTCTAGTTCATTTAGACTTGGATGGTGTGTTTGAGGACATATGTCTGCACCTTGACTCCTTCCCCCTGCTCCTGTGAAGACAGATCACTTCCATAGGGTGCTGGTATTTCATAAGAACGCTTATAAAAACCCAATGGCAGATACAGCTGTTGTGTTAATGGAATCTGCTAAAGGAACTTCTAGGAGTGTATCCAAGAACCCCATACCAAACAGACAGGGAAAGAGAAGGCTGGACTGATTTGGTAAGAAAACATATTTCAGCCACCCTTTCCAAGAGGGATCTCAACTTCCAGTTCCACATGCTTTTTTTTTTTTGAGCCATTACTAGAACGGGCTGAATCCAAGGCAGAGGGGATACAAGACAATAACCTTCAGAGGGGCATCAGGGCTGTATAATGTTACCCTCCAGGTATCCAGCTACTTACTTTTAGACAGATAGGGAAAAGGTCAAGTTTGCAGAGAAAGTGGTAAACTGAGAAACACTCACAGACTGGGATTTAGGGATCCTGTCCCAGCCCAGGAGCAGCTGTGACTGTCTCCAGCATCTCCCTCTCCCCCCAAACCAATTCCAACCCAACCCAAGTGGGAAGACTCTCAGACATTTATCACCATTGTACAAATGGGTTTTAAAAATCATGATGGAAGCTTATACCATTCAATTATGGAAGCAAATCCCTTCTTATTGTCTTAGGGATGCCCCCTCCTCCAAAGAAACAAGGAAAACTGCTGCCTCCCATGTTAAGGACCTGCTAATATAGGGTTCCATTCAAAGAGTTCCCGGAAAAGAAGGGGGCAGAGGCTTCTTCTCAAACTTTTTCTAGTGCCCAGAAAGATAAAGAAAGAGAGGTTGGCATAATGGTTAAGGTGTTTGCCTTACAGACACAAGGTGCAGAGTTTGCTCCTCACATGAGGTAACTGGCTAGGCTTAAAGTGGCCTTTAAAGAGCAGTTAGTGTAGTACTAATCTAGGAATCTGTAAGAGACTTGGAGGTTTATTTTAGACCTCTTAAGGTTAAAGAAATTCCATCATGTCCCTAAATTCAAGAGATTAATCTTGCAAAATATCTTCCCTAATCTTTTATGGGGCAGAAATTGTGACTCTGGCTTTAAAGGATACCTACCTTCATGTTTTCATTGCCCAGGAGCACAGGCGGTAGCTACATTTTCAGGCAGAGAGATTACATTACCAGTTTTGTGCTTTACCAATGTCTTGTATCAGTAATTGCCTTCTGCAGCATGCTAAGTGACTATATATATATATATATATATATATATATATATATATATATATATATATATATATATATATATATATATATATCATTACCTGGATGATTGTCTGATTCAGACAAAGTCTTCGTTTTAACTTTGGACAGCCCTGCAACTCACCATGGATTGCTTTCAGAAGGTGGTCCTAACCTTCAACCTCTAGAAGTCACAGCTGCAGCCAAGCAGAAGGAGTACCTTTATTGGGACACTCATACATTTTGTGCAACTGACTTCCTTTTGACAAATTCCCTTTTCTATCAAAGTACCTCAGAGACATTTAAATCAGACTCAACCTTTTGGTAAGAGAATTCCTCAGGGCACTAGGTAACATGACTTCTTGGATTATCATTATTCCTTTGGCAAAGTTACACATTAGGAAGCTGCAGTGGTTGCTAAAGAGCACTTTGGCACAACTTTTACACCCTCTAAAGACCATGATACCTCTATTGCCATGCATAAAACAGGATATCCTTTGTTGGGAGGAGAGTGTTCATACCAAACCAGGAGTTCATTTCATTCTGCCAGATGCAATACAAACTATTAGTTCAGACAGCACCTACAGGGCCTGGGGGGCTCACTTATGACATTTCAGAGTTTAGGGGCTTGGGACAGGCAGTAAGTAAAACAGCATATGAATCAGAAAGAAATGATGGCAGTTTTATGGCTGTGAAGGCCTTAAAGGACAAGCTGTCTCTAGGGATACTTCAGATTTGGACAGACAATACCACAGTTATGTATACATAAACAAGAGGGGTGGGGGATGGGCACAATCTTACCCACTATGCAGACTGGCTATGAATATTTGAATACCAGCACAGCACATCAAGGTAACATCCATAGCATCATACATTTTGGGTCTGGACAATTTACTGAAAGACCGTCTGAGATTAACCTTTCTTTACTTCAATTGAATGGATGTTGAAAAGGGAGATTTTCCTGGATCTCATTCAGTAATGGGGAGTCTCAGACACAGATCTGTTTGCTTGTTCAGAGAAGAAATAGCTGAGCAAGTTCTGCTGCAGAACATGGCAAGTAGGTCATGGGATGCCTTCTCCTTCCAATGGATAAACCTCTTTCTGTATGCCTTTCCACTGATACCCATTATCCTTGGGGTACTTTTAAATCTGGGGTTAGACAGGCCCAGAATTACCCTAATTGCTCCTTTCTGGGCCAGGCAACATTGATTCTCCCTCCTTTTGACACCTAATGGGGGAAGACCAAAACTGTACTGCTGAACATGGGCCTTCTGACCTAGACCAAGGGGTCTGTTATTCGTCATAGGCTGACAACATTCAAGCTCCATCTTTTTTTCTTTACTTTCAGAAAGTTTTATCCATTCTGAAAGAGGACAGAAAACCAAACATTAGAAAGTCTTATCTAGCAAAATGGAAGAGGTTTTCTATCTGGTTTCAATCCAAAGCTGTTCTGTCTACACAATCTAACATATCTCGTATAAGGTCATAGGTGTGTACTAGGCTAACTGCCTTGTGGGCCATTTTTAAGGCTATCCAATTCCCCCTCCCAAGGTAAGAACAAAACACTGTACTCTGTGTTTTTGAGGCAAGCACCCTAACCATTATACCAACCCCCAACCTTGAATAGCTCTCTTACCTATTCAGACAAGGCGTATCCTGTTCTAATATCAAGGTTCATGCTCGGCCATCTAAACCCACCTTCCAGTTTCATCTCCAGCTTACTCTCATCCACACTGAACCAGTTTCTCAAGGGGTTTATTCAATTCTGACCTCCAAGAATGGAACTTGTTCATCCTTGAGACTTGAATTTTGTGCTTAGAAAACTCACTCTGTACTCAAACATTTGATATTGACACCACTATGCTTCGGGTTGTAGCTTCTGCCAGGCATGTCTCTGAGCTCCATGACCTTATGTGCAAAGAGCAATTCCTGATCTTTCATAGGGATCGAGTCACCCTTACAACTAACCCCTCTTTCATTCCTAAGGTTGTTTCAGGATTGTCCTTGAACAAAGGCATTCACCTTCCTGTGTTCTTTCCAAATCCACCGAGCAAACAACAGATTTTGCACTCCTTATATATGTACAGACAGTTCAGATATTATTTGTGTAGGACCAATTTCTCTAGCTGATCAGACGAACTGTTGTCAGCATTTGCTGAGGGTAAATAAGGTAAACCAGTCATAAAACAAACTACTTTGCATTGGATTGCTAACTGCATTACCGCTTGTTATTGTCACTATAGCAAACAGTTTCCTTGTAAAGTCAGAGCTCATTCCACCAGACATAAAACTACCAATACTGCATTTGTAAAAGGGGTGCCATACCCACTCAAGCCGTTCTAGAGGCTGCAACATGCCCATCATTTCACATTTACTAAATATTACTATCTTGTGTCAATTTCCAGGACTAGAGGTGTTACTGCCATTCTGCACAGCCTGCTGTCCCAGCTAATTTCTCTGTCCAACCACCCTAGTAAAAAGCTCTGGGAGTCTTCATAAAAGTCAGTACTGAACATAGCACAGTTGTATCTTCTATTACCACAACTATACACATTCAAATAGGTCAATGTTGCAGTACCCTTTTCCATTCCCCTTCCCCTCTCTACCTCCTGCTTCCTTTCCTTGGATTGGGATGGGCCTCCCTTCCCATTCATCATCTCCCCTTCTTTCTTCCCTTTAGGTCAGGGTCCTTTATCTGTGCTCAGGGCAGATGGGAAGGTTGTGCTATTCCTCAAGACCATCTGACTCTTTAATCTTGACAAGAAAGAACTGAAGATGGCAGCAGCTGACACTTGTTTTCTACCCCCCAGGATCGAGTATTTTGTCCTCATGGATGTCTGCTAGCTGCTAGATGGTGAAAAAGACTCCAGTATTCAGGCCAACCATGGGCTTCTGCATAGCAGGAAGACCCCAAGAATCAGTACTGCAACAGTGATCTACTCAAACATGTACAGTTATGATAAGTGGAGAGACAGCTGTATTTTCTTATATTCTCAGGAGTATACATGTGGAGAATACAGCAATACTTTCACTCTTTAGATCTAGTTGAAGCTAATGATATTGAGATTTAAAATCCAGTTTACTAAATAATGCAATAACATTCAATCCCATCTTTCATGAGTGTTGAGCAACTGTATCTTGTTTTTTCTCCCACCGTCTACTGTCTCTTTGCATTGCATTATTTACTTTTTGCATGTCTGTGTATATGAAAACTTTACATGACTGTTTTGACATTGTAGATATTTCTATGGGTTATACTGTTGAGTAGATCTTGTGACTGTTTTCAGTAATGTACATTTCCTCTCACAGTTTAGTCATTGTTTGATCCTTTTATGAAAATTGCAAAGTATCCTGTGCTGCTCATTTTACAGAGTGGTCACAGAGGTCTCAATGTAACTTTGTCATGATAGTTTTTAAGAGCTCTAGACCATTCAAGTAAACTTCATTTTTCATCCAGCAAATTATTTATTCTTAAGCTGCTTTCACAGCTGTTTTATTTATTATTTGAATAAGCTCAAGTGATTTCACTTGAGGGTAACTCATTAATGATGAACCACTTAGTTTAGGTGCATAACCACAAAGCCTTCTTCAGCTATGTTAGAAACCTGGGCGGAAACCCTCAGATATGCTCAGAGTTGCTTCACAACAACAAAAAATACACTGAACCCACAGATATTGCTAACATTCTGGCTGACAGGTTCAGTGCAAATTTCTCGCCTCCTTCACCCCCAAAAGAAGAAATACTTATCCCAGCTGAATGTAATCTCCCTGTCATCTCAGATGTCCAAGTGAGAACCGCCCTAAACAAAGCAAAAAACACAGCATCAATGGGACCTGACAGTATCCCGGGGTGCGTGTTACGTGAACTCCAAGAGGAGCTAAACCCACACATAAAAATGCTATTTAACCTTAGCCTTACTTCGGGATATGTACCTGAACACTGGCGTACAGCAACAGTGGTCCCACTCCACAAGGGGGGTGCCTCTACAGACACTGGAAACTACTGCCCCATAAGCTTGACTAGCCTGGTCTGCAAAGCTATGGAAAGAATCATTATGGAACTCATAAACGGAGACATAGGGGACCTACAGACGCTTGACCCCACCCAGTTCAGCTTTGTAAAGGGCAGATCCTGCCTTTTAAACCTGGTTGACTTTTTCAAAACAGTCACTAGAGCCATTGATGAGGGCAAAGCAGTCCGTACAGCATACCTGGACTTGGCTAAGGCCTTTGACACAATACCCCACTCAGGCATCATAGATAAGCTAAACAGCTTAAAAGTAAACCCTTATGTCACTAGATGGGTTGCAAACTGGCTAAAGGACAGAACCCATAAAGTTAAAATCGCTGGAGCAATGTCAGACTCAAAGCCAGTCACAAGTGGTGTCCCACAGGGATCTGTCCTGAGACCCCTCTTGTTCGGCATTTATTTTTCAGATGTTAAAGCAAACATGGGAGAGCTGTGGCTGACAAAGTTCGCAGATGATTGCAAACTAGGCGCCATAGTCGATACACCAGCAGATACACACATCCTACAAAAAGGCCTCACTGAAACAGACAACTGGTGCCGTAGTCACGGCCTTAAACTAAATGCCAAAAAATGTATAGTCATCCCTTTTGGAAAAAACAAAGTACCCACAAATTATCACATAGACAGCAACCCACTGAGTACGGAAAAAGTAATCAGAGACCTAGGGACCCAAGTAGACAGCGACCTCTCGTTTGACACCCACGTTGCCAAAGTGGTTAGAAAAACATTCTACCTTGCACACCTCATCATGAAGGATTTCACATCCAGATCCAAGGATGTCATTGTACCCCTATATTCCTCCCTCATCAGACCCATGATTGAGTACAATGCCCCATTTGGTATGTACCTCACCCGGCACTTGCAACAGCTGGAGAGACCACAAAAGTACCTCACCAAAAGGATCAAGGGTCTCCAACATATGTCTTATTCTGCCAGACTAAAGAAACTTCAGCTCTATTCAGTAGCATACCGCCTGCTCAGAGGTGATCTCTGCCTGACGTACAAGGCCATGTCCAATCAGGATCTGATGGACATGCTCCACCTCAAAAAATCCAAATCCATCAGGAGCACGAGAGCTAAAGACTTAAACCTCGGCACAAGTATGAATAGGACATGCTGGAGGGATAGATTCATAACCCAGAGGCTTCCCATGTTTTGGAACAGGATCCCAGTTCGCATTAGGCAGAGCCCCTCACTGACTCTCTTCAAGAGAAATCTTGATGAGTGGATGGGAGATCATAAGTTTACCCCAGGGGTCACATCTGTGTCACTGCTAGACAGGGGCACAGTAAACTAATTATATTATATAAGGGGACCTTCACTGTGTCACTACTAGACAGAGGCACAGTAGTCTAGATTTATTCTGTACATTTTTGTACCATTTCATGGGGTGGCAAAAGCCACATCACTATGGCTAGGCTTACAAATGCCCCAGGGCAGATAGCCTAGTACTATACTATGAAACTATGTTTTTGAAACCATTATATTCTTTGAGTGATTCTGGCTATGCCAAAACTGTCATGGAAGGCTAAAGGGTTTTATACATATATTTTTGTAATGCCCTAATTCAGAACAATTTAAAGGGAAATGTAAAACTTGTGTACGTAGAGCTTGGCCTGAAAAAGTAGAAATCACAGCATTTATCTGGATGATTATTTCAGATAAAATTCATATAAGGTATAGAGAGTAGTAGAAGAGGCAAACCCTTTGTTGGATTTGTAAGTTATAGTGTGAAGAAAGCAATCATCAGAAAGAAGAAATTAAGGCACCACCAACACAAGAAAATGTCAAGCAAATTACAGAGGAAGGATATACACAAAATAGAACATTAATCATTAAACATCAAAATACATGCACAAAATATTGAAATGTGGAATAAAGAGTTAAATATCTGTTTAGCTAAAGAAGAATGGTCACAGCTCCTGATGCTTCCAAGTCATTCAATACATTCTCATACGTTTTGCTTCTTTGACTGCCAATGCCAGTTTAAGTACTTTTACATAGCTACTTGGCTTTTTGGGATATTCCTTGGCTCTTGTTCATGTTGTTATAGATGTCAAACAGGGAGGCCATTGGAGATTGGACACATTTATTCTGCGTTTGCCAGTCCCTTCAACATTTAAGAAGCTGTCTCAGGATATTTGTGATTACATGTGGTCAGGATGTATAAATATAAATCTGAGGATATTTCTCCTAAGACTTCCCTCACCCACTAACTTGAACCACTTGGATCTTAATTTATTGAATTTATTGCTGTTGGGAGCTAAGGTGGAAATGCTGCCTCCCTCTTGCTTGTAAAGACTTTTATCTTTTAATGGAAAAGCAGGCATCTCTTGAGCTTAATTCATATACTCATATAACAAAGAAGAAATGTATAAGAAATGGTCCAGGTGGACGTTGTTTGTCATAAAACATCATCCAAAGCACTTGGGCTTCAGGCCAGTTATTCTACATTAAGAAGGTTTGTGGTCTGCACTCTTGTGGGAGGAGAGGCTGGATTCTGCTCTTCTGAGCTGGAAATTTCTGGTCACAGGCTTATTGTGCCTGCTTATTCAAACTGTTTCTTTCTGAAATTGGTGCGCCTTGTTGCTGTAGCATAGGACCAGATTCAGGCCTGCTGAATCTTGCTTTGTCTGTATAACTTGAGCACTGATCCAGGCCATCATTTTTGGAGAAGGTTCCCCTGCACCTTAGTAGCGGGAGTGTGCAGTTAGAACTTGTCTGATTGAAGACTGCTGGAACAGGGCTCAGTTTTGAGTTTTTTTCTAGTTAATTGGGTAACTTGTTTAAATCAGATTGTTCGTTTTCTATTTTCTATTGTTTTTTATAGATATGTATATATATATATATATATATATATATATATATATATATATATATATATATATAAAATAGCACTTTAGTTATCTGCTTTTACTGTATTTGTGTTTCTTCCTACTTTATTACTAGGGGCATTGACTACAACTCTGAACTGAGATATATAACAATAAGCATCTTTTAATGCGCATTTAAAGTGTTTTTTTGATTGTATCTGCTTTATTTTCTGGGGGTAAAAAAATATATATATATATATATATATATATATATATATATATATATATATATATACACTTGTTTTCCACCTTTCTAAGCTAGTATAGTCCAGTTTTCAGTTTAGTGCCGAATTCAGGGCTGTGTTACAAATCTCTGTCTGTGTTTGCCCATATCTTACTTGGATAGAAGGAAGTTTCTCTGTTCACCTGTGAGAGAGGGGAGCTTTGAACAGCCTATCTTTCCCTGGAGGAGTGGTTTCAGCCCAGAAATTAGTAGTTTATTGGCCATTTTAGGCTAATTTCTATCTCTTTCATTTCCCTGCTGTAAAAAACGCATTTGCCCGGTTTTGCATGCCGAGCAGCGCTGGTTAGCTAGGGTATAACTATTCCCGGCTCCACAAAGTCTCCTCTTCAGTTTTTCCCTTGGAACTAGACAAACTTTCAACTTAAGCACTCAAGCCATTAATTTCTCAGCCTGGCACTTGCTCAAAACTCATAGCAAGCACTTATAAACCCTAGCACTACAGAAGGACAAGGCTCTCTAGTCGACCTTACCAGCCATTCAGTAAAACAGTTTACTGTACCTATCCAGGCATGTCCAAATGGCAGTTTCAGATGTACTCTCCAGTCTAACTGGTGAATCTGGGCATTCTGAGGCAATGTTACAACTGCCTCATGTACACAGACAACCCTCTCCTCCTACCACCAAACACTAATACATGCGAGAGATGCAATTATACAACCAAACTGGAGGCGAAGCTCTCTCAACCCAAGACTGGATCAGACAGTCAAGAGGAGATGGGAAATACTGGCATCACACCACCAGTCTCACATAGACCCATTAAACCAGCACCGGCAAAAAACACACGTAAATACACTAAAACATACTCTGAGGCTCTAAATAAAAATATGTAAAAGCAACAGAGACCTCCAAAGCAGACATCCAAGCAACCTACAACCCCCCAACACAAACCATGAAACACATACTTCACAAAATCAATATGCCATGCAATCACAGCCCTCAAGGCAAAATAACATACCCAACATACTAGTAATAGATGACTCTATAGTCAGGCACACTAACATCCCACTCATTAGGGTGAATAAGGAGAAGGTTACTATTAGCTGCCTGTTGGGTGCCCGGATCCGCAACATAACACAAGCACTCAGGTCACTCCAGAACAAATACAAATACGACTCTGTCATTGTCCATGTTGGTGTGAATGACCTGAGCCATACATCGCTGGACTACATGAACAGAGACATGGAAGAGCTCTCTGATCACGTAGCCCAGGCCAGTATGACCCTGACCCTGAGTAGCATCCTGCCCTCACAAAGAATGATACCACGGTATAAAGAAAAATTATCAATTTCAACAATTGGCTAAGTTTCTGGTGTCATTCAAAGGAGATCCAGTGTTTGTCTGCCTGGGATGACATGCTCGACAAGCCATGCTGCTTCGCTAGAGACGGCTTGCACCTGTCACCCTTAGGCTTTGGAATACTGGCCAAGGCTCTTGCCATTCCCATAGTGCCTTTTTTAGGCAAGGCTCAAAAGACAAACCCACCACCGTAAATAGCACAAGTAATAAAAATCTGAGGGTAATACTACTCAATGCCAGAAGTTTAATCCTCAGAATGCACGCACTCGAGGCACTCCTCAGTATGGAGAAAATCGATATATGTGCAGTAACAGAAACCTGGTTTAAGGCTCCAGAGAGCACCCCAGCACTACCAGGCTACAACTCATATCATACATTTCGGCCACAGAATCCGGACCGAAATACAAAAGGCGGGGGAGTATCCATATTCATCAAGGATACCCACACCTCCAGGTTAGTGGCACAGCACGATCCTTCAGAGATTATCCACGTGCAACTAACAATGGGCAAAACTGCAATTCAAATTGTAGTGTGCTACAGATCACCCACCATGTCCCAGGACCCCCATTCCACATTTCTGGAAACACTGGGTAACATAAAGGTCCTGCCAAACACCCTAATATTGGGTGATTTCAACTACCCAAACATTAACTGGGAGAACTACTCAAGTACTAACTCCCTTGCCCAACATTTCCTAGAATTTATAAACTCAAATGCCCTGGATCAGCTGGTCAACACTCCCACCAGAACTGACAACTTATTGGACCTGGTCATCACCAACATGGGCGACCGGTGTTCCACACCAAAGGTCAGCCCCTCGCTGGTTAGATCTGACCATAAACAAATCACTTTGGATATCCACATTCTGCCCCACCCCCGGACAAGGAAACCACTGTGAAAAACTTTTCAAAAGTAAACTTCACATTACTTAAGACGGAGGTGGAAAGTTTCAAAGCCCCCATGCTAAAGGATAATGCTGTCCAAGCTGCAAAATCCTTTACTAATGCATTCTCCGGGCACCTACAAGAATGCATGGATCATGCTATCCCAAGCAAAACCAAGACTCTCTCCTCTAAGAAAAGGAAAGCAGTCTGGTGGACCCCTGCCATAAACAAGCTATACAATAGAAGGAGGAAACTAGTACAGAAAAGAGTAAAATCCCAAGAAGAAAACAAAACAATGTTCTGTGCCTCACCAAAGTCCAGTCAGATAAACCAAAGTAAATATCCAAAAAACCAATAAGACTGGACACTGCTCGAAGACCAACTCCTTCTGTTTATTGAAATTAGATATACAAATGATGAGCGCTTTCGGGCCTCTGCCCTTCATCAGATAAAGCATCTCCCAAAAACCAACATTTTAAAACAAGCACAACCAATAAAAAATCAGTAAAAATCAGTAAAAAAAACCCGCCTATTCTTAAGGGTGGGTCTCATAGGAATGACTTCATTAAGCCCAGGACTCCTGTGTGCCATAAACTCAATTATCCATTTAGATTCAGCTAGCTCTGTTAACTGTTTAATGTCTTCCCCTCT
This sequence comes from Protopterus annectens, assembly GCF_019279795.1. Taxonomy (NCBI): domain Eukaryota; kingdom Metazoa; phylum Chordata; order Ceratodontiformes; family Protopteridae; genus Protopterus; species Protopterus annectens. The sequence continues at coordinate 476,027,113 of NC_056729.1, forward strand.
TTTGTTCAACTTCACATTCACTATCACTTTAAACTTGAAACTATGTGTAGGATGAGCTGCCAAATGTCTATATAATGCATTGCGTGTGTCCCCATTTCTAATTGAAGAGAGGTGCTGCAAGACCCTAACTTTAAACATACAATTGGTCTTGCCCACATAAAAACTTGTGCAGGATTGACACTCTGCCAAGTAGACCACATCAGTGGTTCTGCATGTTGCTCTCCCTTTCAAATCAAACATTCTGCCAGTCACTGGATGCACAAATACACCCCTACTATCTACATAAGCACACGCCTTACATAGCCCACATGGAAAAGTGCCCTGTTTGGTGATAGCCAGATTATCCATACTGGTCTTAGTCTTATCCCTACAAAGTAAATCTTTCAAGTTTTTATTTCTTTTATATCTAAAAACCGGTTTGTCACCTAGCATACCCTTCAAACTTACATCACTAGTTAAAATATTCCAATTCCCTCTGATCAGTGCACAAACATCACCTATATTGCTGCCATAAGTTAGTGTCAACCTAGAATCATATCCACTGGCCCTATCATGTTGTGAGCCTGTGCCTGTGTCAACGGTTCTCAGCCATGGTTTATATCTATCCTTCCTATAATTCTTACCAAACTCCATCCTGTTGTTTACCAATTTCCTATCATAACCCCTGGTATGAAAGCAATCCATCAGGGTCCCCAACTCTTGCTCGAAGCATGCATCGTCATTGCTAATTCTAGAAATCCTGGCAACCTGTCCCTGCACTATATTAGGAAATATGTGTCGAGGGTGCATGCTATCAAAAGAAAGCAAGGTGTTCTTCCAGCAGTCTTTTCTATATAAACTGGATGAAAAACCATTCTCTGTCAACTGTACCCTGACCTCCAAAAAGTCAATCTGTGTGCGTGAGCTGTTAACCGTGAACCTCAAAAAAGAAGTGGTGGTATGTAGGTAGGAGACGAAATCAGCTAAAGAGTTGTCGTCCCCATCCCAAAGAATAAAAATATCATCCACAAAACGCTTATACATCTTGATATGACCTTTCCATGACATGTTATTCAACACCATACTCCTCTCCCAAAAGGACAAGACAAGGTTGGCATAGGTGTTAGCACAGGGGGTGCCCATGGCTATCCCCTGTGCCTGCCTATATGCTTGGTTCACACCTATAAAGACATTATTATTTAGTACCAAACCAAGCAGACCTCTAACGGTATCGATCTTGAACATAGTGACGCCTAACCCCTGCAAAAGCTCAGAAATGGCTCGTATCCCATAATCATTGCCTATGACAGTAAATCTATCTAATTTCAATAAACAGAAGGAGTTGGTCTTCGAGCAGTGTCCAGTCTTATTGGTTTTTTGGAAAATCCCAAGAAGGGAAGACATCTCTGATCAGTATCAGCAAGAAACTACTATCCCTCATAAAATTGTCCAAGGTGAGCTTTGAAAGAAAACTTGCCAAGGACTCCAAAGATAACCACAAAGCATTCTTTAGCTATGTCAAGAATCTAAGTGGCAATGCTCAACTCTGCTCGAAGTTAGTGCAGAATGGCACAAAATACATTGAACCAACCGATATTGCCAACATCCTGGCAGACAGGTTCAGTGCAAACTTCACCCCCCTCTCACCCCCAAAAGGGCCCATAACCATACCAGAAGAATGTAGAGCCCCTGAAATCACAGACACTCAGGTTAAAATAGCCCTCTCCAAATCCAAAAACACAGCATCAATGGGACCGGACGGTGTCCCAGGCTGCGTCCTACACAAGCTCAAAGATGAACTAACCCCTCACCTAAACACACTGTTCAAACTCAGCCTCTCCACAGGCTATGTACCCATAGAGTGGTGCACAGCAACGGTTATTCCATTCCAGAAAGGTGGAGCCACAACAGACCCCAGGAACTATCACCCTATAAGCCTGACTAGCTTGGTCTGCAAGGCTATGGAGCACATCATCATGGAACTCATTAACAGAGACATTGGGAACCTCCAAATATTGAACCTTACCCAGTATGGCTTTGTTAAGGGCAGATCATGCCTCCTAAACCTGGTGGACTTCTTTGAGACAGTTACCAAGGCTATAGATGAGGGAAAAGTGGTACACACAGCCTACCTAGACCTCACAAAGGCCTTCAACACCATTCCCCATTCCGGTATTATAGACAAGCTCGCCAGCCTGAACATAAACCCCTATGTCACAAGATGTTTTGCCAATTGGCTCATGGACAGAACCCACATGGTGAGAGTTGTGGGAGCTAGATCTGACTCTAAACTGGTTACAAGTGGCGTTCCCCAGGGCTCAGTCCTAGGACCCCTCCTGTTTGGCATATACTTCTCAAAGGTACAGGCAAGCACAGGAAGACTATGGCTGGCCAGGTTCACAGACGACTGCAAACTAGGGGCTATAATTGACGCACCGGCTGACACAGACATCCTCCAAAAGGGTCTCACTGAGACAAATACCTGGTGTCAAAATCATGGCCTCAAGCTAAATGCCAAAAAGTGCATAGTTATTCTCTTTGGAAATAAAGTACCCACAAACTACCACATAGGTGGTAGTCCCCTAAATATGGAAAATGTAATAAGGGATCTGGGGACCCAAGTAGATAGTAATCTCTCCTTTGATAATCACATTGCCAAAGTGGTTAGAAAATCCTTCTATGTGGCTCACCTAATCACAAAAGGGCTTGCATCCAGATCAAGAGGTCATTGTGCCCCTCTACTTATCACGCATCAGACCCATCATAGAGTACAACGCTCTATTTGGGATGTACCTTACAAGACACCTGCAACAGCTGGAAAGACCACAGAAGTACCTCACCAAGAGGATCACTGACCTCAAACAGATGCCCTATGCAGCTCAAATGAAGAAACTCCAGCTCTACTCGGTTGCATACCGCCTGCTCAGAGGTGATCTCTGCCTGACATACAGGGACATGTCCAACCCAGAATTGATGGACATGCTCCACCTAAAGAAAACCTTATCCTCGAGCTGCATGCTCTAGGGATCTAAACCTCACCACAACAATAAATAGGATGTACTGGAGGGATAGATTCCTGTCCCAGAGACTTCACATGCTTTGGAACAAGATTCCAATCTACATTAGGCAGAGCTCCTCGCTAGCACTCTTCAAGAGAAACCTTGACGAGTGGATGGGAAACAGAAAATTTACCCCAGGATCACTTCAGCGGCTCTGCTGGACAGAGGCACAGGGAACTAACCTAAGGGGGGTGGCGAAAGCCAACACATTCTGGCTAGGCTTATGCCTTCAGGGAGATAGCCTAGTACCTACCTATGAACCTATCCAAACTTTCTAATTAACACACTTCCCATGCACCTGCAATGTAACATTATGTCTGTTTTTTCATTTTAGTTGTTTTGCTCACTATTTTATTGATGAAAAATTGATATATTGTCAGTTGCCTTTTTCTCTTTTTCTGTGTTAAATATATATTTGATTGCTATGACATTTTAACTGGATAAATAGTTTGTAGTGAAAACAAGTTGGCATGTGGAAATGGATGCCTTGGACACTGCAGGAAGAAGGGATATCTCTAAGTCATAAGTAATAACTTTAAGGTTATTCTATGTTATGTTGTGTTTTCCTTTGTACTTGCTTATTTGTAAAGCTTTGATAGCTTATACCTCTGCCAGAGAGGTTTTATACTCTAACAGAAAGTATAATGTTTTCAAATGCGTGTTTCTTGTTGATATATGTAATTATTCATTTAATGTGCTAAATAAAAGATTGTATTGTAATGTTGTTTATGGTCGGCCATGGTGGTGCAGCGGTTAGCATTGCCACCTCACAGCAAGAGGTTTTCCGGTTCGATCCTCGGCTGGGGTGCCTTCTGTGCGGAGTCTGTATGTCCTCCCTGTGGTCGCGTGGGTTTCCTCTGGGTGCTCCGGTTTCCTCCCACATCCCAAAGACATGCTGTGTAGGTGGATTGGACACTCTAAATTGGCCCTAGGTGTGAGTGCATGCATGTGTGAGCCTTCTGTGGAAGGTTGGGTGCCGGGCTGGCAACTCGACACTGTAAAACTACACTGCCAATCATGAGTGGACAGGTGATCCGCTGTGGCGACCCCTAACTGGGAAAAAGACGAAAGAAGAAGAATTGTAATGTTGTTTATGAATTAATTGTATCAGTCAAATTATCAAAGCTTTAAATAAGTGATACAGGAATACTTGAGTTATAAGCAAATATCTTGTTAAGTATAGATCTAGGAAATGATTTTGTATGCATCTATTCACTCAGTATAAGTGAACAGTCTGTTAAACTGTGTGTTACAACTTTATGCTTTGTTATGAAGTGTCAGTGATATGGTTTCTTAAACATTCTTGTTATTTTGCATACTTCATAAACTGATTTAGTTTGCCATATTCTTTACATACATTTCACCTCCTGGACACACATAATTATGATACAGAATGATTTGTTTGCACAACACCACATAAAAGTTAGATCTTGTAGAATCATCTTCACTGTGCTCTGGTAAGCACACACACCTTTCATTGTTGTGACTGGGCACCAAAAACCTAGCATTAAACATCAAGTTTAAATGCATACAAAGATTTTTTGCATGAAAACAAATGTTTGTTCTGCAGCATTTAAAAAATATGCACTTTTAAAGTTTGCTTCTGAACACAGAAGACAACATACAAAACCATATTTACAGGATTATTATGAATGGGAGGGCAGGAGACACATTTTGGCAATTACATAACTAATACACAATTATTTACCCATGCTAATTTAGCATAATTAGATCTGGACACCCAGAATGATATAAGTAACCCCTTCCTGTCCATTAATATTAATACCATAAATGCAGCTTTGTATGTTAAGTCTCTCATGTTTGGAAGCAATTTAAAAAAAAAAATATTTACAAAATGGTGCAAAAGTACTTGTATCTTTTGCATAAAATAGTGTTTGCATGCATACAATTTTTATGCAAGAAAACAAAGGTCATTTCACGTCTTTAGACATGATCTCTATATCCAGCAAAAATATTTTCTTTAAACAGTATTTTTCATATAACACATTGTAGAAGGAGTGCTGAATGAACTGTACAGCATAACAAACTAAAAATCACTAATACAGCGCCATATAAAAGTTAAGATTTCAAACTGGTACTGTACTTGGGTAGGCATTTTTTCTTATGTCTGTAGTTCCCCGTCTTGTAATACTGACAGACAAGTATACCAGCACACCTTGACCAAAAGTAAGTACTGAGAGTTGATATCATGCCTTGCTGAGGTGTTGATTCACTGGTATACTGGTACTTGGCTGCTAGATCAAAACTGGTAAGACATCTTTACCTTTATGCATCAGAGGAATGCTGCATTACATGTTGAGAGCAGTAGCTCCAGATTTACTGATTTACTGAAACATACATTCCAAAATTCAGTGGGGTCTCCCACTGAAACACCATCAGGCAGTGGAAGTATTTGAGGCCTTGTGGACTAGGGATTCCACTTGCCATCACCCCCTGTTTCCCTTATCCTCTCTCCTACACCCTCTTACCTACTTCCCACCCACATTATCCTCTTATGAAAAAAAAAAAATTTTAAAAAACCAGGGGCCTGTCCCCTGCCAAAAACATAGTACCCTCCTCTCCCACCTCCTCCAGCATCAACACAGATGAAACAAACATTTATTTTATACCATGGTAAACTTTTACTGATAGTGTATTATTAAAAAAAAACAATGTTTAGAAGGTTTACCTCTAAGATGCAGTCTAGAGTTTGACATTCAGAGATGTTATGACGGACAGTTAGGCTGTGTGTGTTGATACGGACTTTGCTGACTAGAGCAGATGTTTCCAGCATTTTGTAGAAACATGGACTTAAAAGTTAAGGTCTGCAGGCTGTGTTAAATTAAAAAAATGGAGGCACAAGTGATACGGTAAATTAAGTTACTTTGCTCACAGCTCTGCATGATAATGGACATTACAGTTACTGTTGGAAGAAATACTGTTGCATGGGTGGTCTGGCTTTTCTTTTGTGAGAATACTAATGATGTTGATCCTGGTTTCTTTCACATAGATATCTTACACTACCTGATTCAATACCATTTTCTAGCTATATTTCATTTTGTGTAACTGCTTGATGTTCTTTGTGTTTCACTGTTGCAGTCATCACATTTGGGTTATCCTGCCTGAATATCAGAGGCTTAGTATTTCTGCATCAGTTGCCGTCGCTCCAGGACTGACGTCAGGTCGTCTTTGGTATAAAATCAGGCAGCCAATGCCATTACATCAGTGTTTCTTGCTGAGGAGCCTGAAGCAGAAGCAGTTTGCATGAGTGCCGGCCGGCTGCTACCTGAGTTTTCATTTCCGAATTGAAGTTGAAGTCTTCTAAAGCTAAGTATCCCGTTGGGGATCCTTTTTTCTTGTTCTAACCGATGTCAGAAAAAGTTAACAATTGTCTCGCCTGTGAAAAGCAAATACCACACCAAGATTTCCATTCTTACTGCTTCACCTGTATAGGCCCAGACCACGATGTCCCTCGTTGTCGGTTTTGTGCTTGGTTCAATGTCAGAACTTTACGTCGTCGGGCTCTTATTGTAACTAAATATTTTCATTCTCAATCTCCGTATTCTGAAATGACTTTGGTAAGCCATCCGACTACCGATTTTCCAAAAAAAAGTAAGGATAAAGACAGAGAGAGACCGCATAGGTCCAAAGCTGCCAACGACGCTTCCGTTAAGCTAGTCGCCAGTTTGACGGTCCTCAGAGAGGCACTTTCGCTGCCCCTGATGCTCGCTTCTGTGGATTTGCAGGCCGCTACCGAGTCCCGTTCGGAGTCCGGTATGCCACGAGACTCTTCTTTGACTAAGGATCCTGCAGATGTCTCCACCATGGATGGGTATGCAGCCGCTGAACAGGCACCAGTTTCTGAGGAAGTTCTTCACACTACCAATACTTGACACAAACCGACGACTTCTTTCGCATCTTCTGTTCTTTCTAAAACTACTGAGTTTCTAAGGCCCAGGGTGCAAACTTCGTCTAAAAAACTGATGACCCAAACTCAAGCACCTGCTTCCATGCCTCAGTCTCAAATGCTTAAAATGGAGGAAGACCTTATCTTGCTTATTAAGGGAAGCCAGCCTACCCCTTCCAAAAGAAAAAGACACTTGTCTCCAGCAGTTGTATCTGACCAGGAGTCCGATGACTCTGAGGTTTCTGAATATGAAGACATGCAACGCTTGTCTGCTTATGAGGATTCAGATGCAGAGAAATCCATTCCTTCTGCCTCTCCTCCAGAGGATTTTTCATTTGGTGAAATCCTACATACTTTAAGGGAGCATTTCCAATGGGAGTGTCAGGACTATCCTCAGTCCAAAAAGAGACTCAGGGAATTCTTAGATTTACCACAATACTGACCTTTAGCCGTTCCTCCTGTCTGGATGTTGTGGATGATGTTTTTATGGAATCCAGTTTAAGTCCTGACACCCTTCCTCCTGCTCCCAGGAAGCCTGACAGGTATTACAGAGTCCCTGACTCTCACAAATTTCTTTTCAAGAATCCTAGTGCTGACCCAGAGGTCATCTCCCAAGGACCTAAAGAAATAAAAGCAACCACAGCTAAGAATCCCACCCCCTCGGACAGGGATTCCCGAGCTTTAGACAGATGGGTTAAAAAAGTATACACCTCTGCAACTCTTGCCATTAGAGCCCTAAATTGTCAGTTCCACATGCTGAAATACCAGCAACATAATATGGAACTCCTTAAACAAAAAATATCTACCTTTCCAGCTTGTGCAGAAAATAAAGAATTACAGGAGCTTATGCATTCTGCAAGCCAAGTTACTAGACACACCTTGCAATGTGGCTTTGATGCCCTAGAAGCATCCATCAGGGCACCAGTCACAGGTTCTGTACTTAGAAGATATGCTTGGCTTAAGGAACAGACCATGTCATATCAAAACTATTGGACGCACCATTGAACATAGACAATTTGTTTGGCACCAAGGCAGAAGTGGTCTTAAAACAGATGGAAGAAAAAGCTAAATCTATGCAGACAGTTAAAGACCTCTTGCAGGTCCACCCTCCAAGATTCAGTAGGCATTGCCTCTCCAAGCACTTGTCCTTTCCGGCCCCCTCAAGACTAGCTCAGAGAAGACCTAGGGGAAGCAGACCCCCCCAGACAGCAGTCCCAGGGAATGCAGAGATCTAAGCAATGGAGTTCCTCCACTTCAAAAACAGGGAGTGCTAAGCCACCCCCTTATGGAAAGAACTCACAATGACTTTACACTTCCACCCTTTACCTCTACCCACCTGCTTGTGCCCCTAGGAGGAAAACTCTCCTCCCATGCCAAAAACTGGTCCTCTATCACCAACGACAAATAGGTTCTCAACATAGTGTCCCAGGGATACAAATTTTATTTCCACACTCTACCCACCCCAAAAGGGTTCCCAGATCTTTCTCCAAACCAGTGGGCAGAGGCACAAAACCAAGTTCATTCCCTGCTCTCCATGAGGGCAATACTGCCTGTTCCTGCAGACCAGATAGGCCAAGGTTTCTATTCCTGGCTTTTCCTGGTATCAAGAAAAGAGGGCACCTGGCACCCAATCCTCGATGTATCATTTCGCAACACCTTCCTGGTGATACCAAAATTCAAAATGCCCACTCTCCAGCAGCTTCTTCCTATGCTATCCAAGGATGCTTGGTTAGCCACCCTAGATCTAAAAGAAGCCTATCTACACATCCCATTCAGGGATTCCTGCAGGAAATATCTACGTTTCAGAGCAGGATCTATGCACTTTCAGTTCTCTGCATTGCCCTTTGGCTTATCCACTGCTCCCAGAGTTTTCACAAAATGCCTGGCTCCAGCCATTGCTTTTTGCAGACAAAGGAATATTCAAATTTACCCCTACTTAGACAACTGCCTGATTCAGGCAGACAGTCAGGAAAAGCTGTTACAACACCTGACTTTTGTAAAGCACCTACTGACCTCCCTGGGGTACACTATAAATGAAAAGAAATCCAAACTAGTACCCACTCAGAAAATTGTATTCCGTGGAGCAAGCCTGGACACAGCATCCCAGATGGCATTCCTTACTCCAGAAAAACAAGCTTATCTGACAGGCTACTTCTCTCACCTAGCCACCAGAACCCAGTTATCCGCAAGGAAAATCCTGCAAGCTCTAAGGTTCATGGCATCCTGCATTCTACTCATTCCATATGCCAGACTGCATGTGAGGAAACTTCAGTGGTACCTAAAAAGCCTGTGGTGTCAACACTCTCAGGACCTGGAAACTATCCTACCTATGATACCCTGTCTAAGGAAGATTTTCTTTGGTGGGCAGCAACATGCAACCACAACAAGGGTCTTCCCTTCTCACAATCCCATACCGCCCAAACCCTAACCACAGACACATCAGATTATGCCTGGGGTGCACACCTGGACGGCAGGTGCATTTAGGGCCATTGGAGCCCAAATCAAATACATCTGCACATCAACCAAAAAGAGATGCTAGCTGTTCAGCATGCTTTGACAGCTTTCAGACCCCTACTCTCCCCGGGGCCTCTACTGATCAAAACAGACAACACCACAGTGATGTGGTACATCAACAAGCAGGGAGGAACTCACTCTTATCCCCTGTGCAGGCTCGCCATGACCCTTTGGCACATAGCTTCAACCATGCAAATTCACCTGCAAGCACAATTCATGCCAGGCTCCGAAAACTCTCTGGCAGACAGCTTAAGCAGAAACCTCCTAGACCCACATGAGTGGCAGCTGGATCACAGCACCTTCAACCTTGCAACCCAAAAATGGGGCACCCTGAAGGTGGACCTCTTTGCCTCCCACAACAATCACCAGCTCAGCAAATTCTTCACCAGGGAACCTCACAGCAAGGCCTGGAAAGTGGATTCCCTATCCTTCCAATGGGTAAACCTCTCGATATATGCATTTCCCCCTCTACCTCTACTTTCAAGGGTACTACTAAAAATAAGGGAGGAAAAACCAAGAGCAATCTTGATTTCCCCAGACTGGCCATGTCAGCACTGGTACCCACTGCTGTGCAGTCTGTCACCCCTGCCACCATTGCACCTACCCCAGATCCCAACTCTCCTGACCCAGCAGAATGGAGAATTCATGCATCCACAATTGCAGACCTTGAACCTGGCAGCCTGGCTTATTTTTTGACCTCTCCTCCAGTTGCCAGTCTAAGCAAGCAAGTGCTGGATGTTATATGCGAGGCCAGATGTCCCAGCACTAGAAAATCCTAGGCTGACAAGTGGAAAAGGTATTGCACCTGGATCCAGGCTAAAGGAGCTGAAACAGCACAGCCCTCCTTACCTCTCATTCTGGATTACCTAGCAGACCTACTGCAGAGGGGCCTATCCTTCTCTTCTATTAAAATTCACGCCTCTGCCATCTCTGCTTATTTTAGCACAGAGCCACCTCGCTCTTCTCACCCTCTCATCAAACAGTTCCTAAGAGGGTCTAACAATTTAAGGCCACCCAGAAGAGCTCCTACCCCAGCTTGGGACCTTAACTTTGTGTTGGAAAAGCTCACACTACCCCCCCCCCCTTTGAGCCTGCAGTTTCAGCAGAGTTAAAATTCCTCTCTTGGAAAACAGCCTTGCTTCTGGCCATCACTTCAGCTATAAGAGTTTCAGAGCTTCAAAGCACTCATGGTAGTAGAGCCCATCATCATTTTTCATGCTGACAGGGTCTCCCTCAGGGCTAACCCAACTTTCATGCCTAAAGTTGTGTGGTTCTCAACTAATCTATTCATTAGCCCACCTTTTTCCCTAACCCACAAAACAAGGGGAAAGGATTCTGCATTCACTAGATGTGCACAGACAGCTCAGATTCTACCTGGATAGGACTAAATGTTTTAGGAAAACTGACCAGTTGCTAGTCAGCTTTTCAGCAGGGGCAAAGGGCAAGGCCATATCCAAACAATCTCCAAATGGATAGTGCACTGTATCCATTTCTGCTATAAATACCATGGGCAACTGCCCCCAAAGGGGGTCAGGACACATTCCACTAGAGCAACATCCACCTCTGCAGCTTTTCTCAGAGGGGTCCCTACCAGGGACATATTGGAGGCTGCAACATGGAGTTCTGTTCATACCTTCACCAAGCATTCCACCTGCCTATTTTCTCCAACTCGAGGGCAGGCTTTGCAACTGCAGTCTTGCAGGGCATCCTAGCCAGCCCCCAGTCCTCTTGACTGCCTCCACCCTTTTCTTCAGCTTTGGGAATCAACCCAAGTGTGATGACTGCAGCAGTGAAACACAAAGAACATAGTAGAGTTGTGTACACTTACCATAAATGTAGATGTTCAAGTTTATTCACTGTTGCAGTCCTGGTTTCCCACCCTCCATCCCCCTTGTCTCTCTCTCTCTCTCTTCCTCACTCCTTACAGGGATTTTTGGTATTTACTTTCTACTGGTGGTGTTCTTCCACCATGACCTAGCTCCCTGTTTGGGGGCTCCTGACATTTGGGGCAAGAAAAACTGAAGTAATGGTGTTGGCTGCCTGATTTTATACCACTGATGACCTGACATCAGTTCTGTAGTGACAGCAACCGACACAGAAATACTAAGCCTCTGGTATTTGGACCAACTGAGGGCTACCCCTGGCAGGATAACCCAAGTGTGATGACTGCAACAGTGAATACACTCGAACATCTACATTTATGGTAAGTGTACACAACTGTACTTTTTATTTAGGTAGTAAACTAAAATGCATCTCATTGCAGATAGTGCCTTTCTGTCTGTCTCTCTGTTTGTGTATGTGTGATGTGTACTGCAGTTTGCTCAGTATCTTCTCTTGACTTACCGATTCATTGTAAGCACTGAAGTCTATCAAACCTATATATTATTTTTGGGGATGCCTTATTTTCTTAGGTAATATCAATGTGTTGCTGAATACCTTATAGGATGCTATTTATGAATATATGTTTATTTAAAGCTGCATGTGTCAGACCATCCTGTATCCATTGTGACAATTTTATGATGCATGGATTCAGTAGTCTGGATTGATGTCACTGTGTTCTGGATGATGCCTTCTTGGATGTGTTATAATTTGTCATTCTAAGGTTGTGCTTGCTTAAAATCTCCTTTATAAGTGAGACTGTAAGTGTGTCTTTGTACTGAAGAATTTCTGTTATGCCACTGTAGATCCCAAAGTTATATGTACAGCTATTTATGTGAATCCATTAGCAAAACGAAACCGTGGAGATCTCCATTACACATATATGCAAATTAACCTAGCTACTGGTGCTGACTAAGGAAATACAAAGGCATTTTGAGAAACATGCCTACATACGGCAAAACTATAAAGTACCTAAAAATAAGCATTAAATATATCTGAAGGACTACATGACTGTGGTAGGCTTCATATGACTTTGTATGCATTTTGATATGTGCAGTAACACTTGAAAGACATAAGGCAAATGTCAGACTACACAGTTTTTGTTATTAATATTTAAAAAAAATGAAAGGGTTTATTATTTTTTGTATAGGGATATCCGTATATGAACACCCTGTTGATTGCTTTAAAGAATGTAAAAGAAGGAGATAGGAAAGAGTGAAAAAGTTGAGATACAACAAAGGGGGAGACACTGTATAAACACATCAAGAAGTTTGTGATGGAGGAGGTGGGAGACAAGGGTACTATATTTTTGGCAGGGGATATAGACCCCCTGATTTTTTCAATGTTTTTCATAAGATGGTAATGTTGGTGGGAAGTAGGTAGGAGAATGTAAGAGAGAGGATAAGGGTAAGGGGGGTTGACAACAAGTGGTGTCCAACAGGAGTCCCCAGTCCACAAGGCCTCAACTATTTAAATTGGCTGATGGTGTTGCAGTGGGAGACCCCAGTGTTGAGGGGGTATGTACTTCTGGTGGTACGGTGGTTGATGCCAGCTGGGGCAATGAGTCTTCTACCAGACAAAAGATTGCCTCAGTTGGCTGATGCGGTCTGTCCATGACCTGCTCCACCATGTCCTAAAACCTCCTTTCAGTGTGGCTTACCAGGTTGCCATGTACCAGGGTGCCTACAGGACTGGTGCCACTGACCCGACCCTGTGAAGATGTTCCTGGAGGGGCAGAGAACAAACAATCCCTAACCTGAGAGGCATGCAGCTAGACTCCTCCTGAGGAATGTGTATCTGTAAGAATATTAACAAAAATGGAAGAGAGAAAATAAAAAGTAGAAAGGAATGTATAATTAAAATTTAAAAAAAAAAAAGAGATTAAAAGGAGGGAATGGAGACTAAGAGAAAATCTACACAATAAAGGTGCACATTATTTTACACAGGATTCATTTTCTTACTTTAAAACAATTGTATTTTTTAAATTTGTATTGAACTAAAACAAGAGGTACACAGTATTCTTATTTATTAATGGGAACAATGAAATGTAAAGCTTATGTATACTCGAAAAGAATGAGTGTATTGCTGTCAAGTTTTGGAGGGATTTATATTTTGCAGTCTATTGTACTAACATAAATGATAATTGCATCTTACATTTGCACTTGATATGCATTTGTTTGCAATACTGTATTGAAAGCACCCTTTATAAATACTTATATACCTAAGTAAATCAGTTAAAGACAGCATACTGCATTTATACATTGACATAGGTAGCCACCCGGTGGTGTAATACTTGGCTCTGGATAATTGTCACTGTTGAAGTGACACCCTGACCCTATGTGCAAAAATGGGAAATAAAGGGGTTGTGGATGGATGGATATCTTTTACATTCGGATGCATAAATGTACTGAAAACAATGTAGGCTTTCAGTTACCATCATTTGTGAATGCCTGCAGTTACATAGAATAACAAAAGCAGTTAAAGACAGAAAACTGTATTTATATACTGACATATCTTTTTGATATGGTTGCAATAATGTACTGAAATCAATGTGGTCTTTCATTTACCATCCCTTATAAATACTTGCACTTATATACAGTAATAAAATCAATTAAAAATAGAATTCTGCATTTACCACTTTATGCATGCTTACTGGTGGCTTCAGCTAATTGTATAATCCTCCTACTCTGCTGGGTCTTACTATGTTCATTCTGATCATCAATTAGATAGAGAAGACATAAGACAATTGTTTACCTGTATTTCACCTTTTTTCCCCTAATATTACTGATATAACTACTGCTACTACTATGCAAGAGATTCCATTCACTGCTGTACTTGGTTAGTATGTGTTTGTTTAATATTTATTAAATTCAGAATTCTCATACTGTGCCAAGATTTCATTTAATGTAAGTTATAAATAGTAGAACTGCATTTTCCATCAAATTGTTACATGTTTGTAGTGTGCATAGATTCTCTGGGGGAAGGGTGTTGTCTGAAATCTTACAAATACACTTTCAGTGGAGGTTCTACTTTAAAATGTTATGGTTTGCATACCAAAATTGTACTTTCATCTAACAGTCTGTGAATTTTGTTAAGGCAGAAGCTGTGCACACAGAAAAATATAGCAGTTAAAGGAAGATTTATTTTCCTTTAATTCAACCTTAATTACAAAAACATAATAGTGTTATAGATTGGTACAGTACATATACTTTAGGACAATAGTGTGTGCTTTGTTAATTTTCTGCTTACTAAGCATATAAGGGGATAGTTTGAAAAATGTATACAGGGGTAATACAACTGATAATTTCAGACTATGTGCTGCTCCATTCACTTGAAACTGCAGCCTCCTTCCCCAACCTCTGACAAGGTGTAGCGCATGGCCGAGAGTTTAACCATCTTGTACGTGAAGTTAATATTTTGAAAGAAGTCTTGTACAGTTATTATACTAATAAATATTTTCTGGCCTACACAAAGAAAATCCTTTACAAAGATGGTCTGTATGTACTTTAACTACTAATAAATGTAATGCAGTACTGCTGATGAAATTATGTGGCAATGCAAATATATGTTGTTTGTATAGAAGTACATACATTATATACATAAAAAATTGTTGTAAGTGTACTGATGCAGATGTAAATCTGTAATTTACAGACATATATATGCAGTGTTACATATTTCTGTTTACTCGTACATATAAATCATTTGTATTTTTATGGTTATGGTATCATAAAAGCATTATTCTGCAGGTCATTGTACCTGCAACAGCATTGTTGGCTAGAGCAGATGATCCCTGTCAGGGATGACAGGTGCTTACGCAACTCTTGCGATATGTCGATTTTTTTCCACTCACTCCCCCTAATGCATCCCTGGATCTGATCCAGGTATTACTCACTCAGAAGGTAGACCATGATTTTAGCCTCCTTATCTGACTACCTCTGAGCAAGGCGTCATGCCTTTAGAATTGCCGCCATCATTCAAAGTGCCAGAACCAGAATGACGAAAGTATAAGCAGGGCAGTGGTTCACAGGTTTAGAATCACCCTGTCTGGGGTGTGACATCACCCTAACCAAACCCAGTTAAACAGGGGCATTAGACCAAGTACTGTTATTATTGGCAAGTTTTGTTTTATTAAAAATGTTTTGCGTGTATATGATTTTTAAAGAAATATATTCACATTTAATTTCTACAGTGGATAAAAGTAAGTAATGCAATCGCCATTTTTTTCTGTTACTTACAGTTCCTACTGCTGCTGTGCTTTGCCTGAGCTATGTTTTTGGATTATTACACCTGAATGTTATTTATACTTGCCTCATGCAGTGTAGCAGTAGTATTTGTTTTGGAGGGGTGCTTTTAGGCAGAAATAAATATTCCTCTGTGTCAAGTACCAACTCTTCATAAATAATGAATGTTTTGAGGTGATAAGGTGTGCCAGATAATGTAAGATGGGCTTCTTGATTGTGCAAACTCACATGCACATGACACTATTTTGCCTTTTCTAAACATAGTCAGCTTTGGGAATAACTAAGGCTATCTGCTCATTCCTGCAGTATGCTGAGGACTGCTGATGACTGCTGCGAACTCTGCAGTATTCTAAAGTGCATTTGCATGAACCCAAGGCTACTTGTATGAGTAGCCAAGACCTAATTATATGCATAAGGGGCCATTCACGTTTGCATATTACTGTGATTCAGAGATAAAACTGTAAAAGGGCCATATTTGTATACATAATGTGTAAATGACCCTGAACTTGAATGAACGAGCTTAACACCGCCATATTAACATGTGATTAGTCAAATTAGATGGTAAATGACTTAGGAAACGGTGGACATTTTAAAGTAAGAAAAATAGTAGAGATATTGCAAGTTAATATGAAGCAGTCCAAAATTATGTAAAATTAGTGAATTCACTTCAAGAAATGTCTTTTTTTAAACACCTTTATTGAATCATCACTTGTGACATAGGCAAATTTACACTTAAACAAAAGTAATCAAATTGTATTAAATTAACATTCACAAACATTATACTTCACATATATTGCTATATATCATATAAAGTAAGCAACATTACATAAATTATTCAATTCTTGCCCCTTTTTTAAACAAGAAACATCTTTATTAAACCATCATTTATGACATAAGCAATCGTGCATTTATACAAACGAAAACGAACCACATGGGAACAATCCTTGATGCAAGCATTACATCACAAACCATTACTTACAGACTCCCAGTTGCAAACATTATACATCATTTATAATCTACACAATCATTTTCAGTCAAACATGTCTTGTTTTAATCATATGATGGTCATTTTGCAATAACTTTAGTGAATACTATAAAGCTGTCATTTATAAATGGAATATGATTACAACAGCAGTGGAAATCGTTAGTGATCACTGAGAAACTCATTTATTTGGTGTCATTTAATGTTTATGCATACATGGTTGAAATGCAGTGATGTAACTGTGATGTACTGAAGTGACAAGGATGTTTTATTGGCTCAACATACATGTCTTTACTTGGAGATTTCTGAGTGTGACTCTAACGAAAAATGATAGTGTTAAGATTACATTAAAGTGGGAATGATAATGGGAAGGATGAATCTGTTAACAAACTGATTGCTTTACTAATGTGAATGTATTTATGATACTACAGGTATAGATTCATAGATTAGTACTAGGCTAACTGCCCTTGCAAGCCATTTTAAGCCTAGCCAATTATCTCTTGTGAGACTCCAACCCTGTACCTTGTGTTTGTAAGGCAAACACCTTAACCATTAGCACAGCTGTACTTGACTGGAATAACATTCTGCATGTATATGTAACTATGGGGCTTGCATCTCCTTCCTTTTTATGAGGAAGGGAGGCAAGCTTTCATTATTATGTTATGTTTTTTTACTGATGATTACATCAAAAGTTTTTTATATATGATTGTATATTTTTATGTGCAGCAGTGATGCAGAAGAAGAGATTGATGTAGAGAAAGGACACCTTTAGTCATGAGGAAAATTGCATCGTGTTGATGATGCATCCCCATGCATCACACACTACCTGACAATTTATGGAATGATAACCCTTCCTATTGGAGTACCGTTCCCCTATGGACCAGATGGAACTCTGATTGCAACATAGGTGCAATATATTGCACTGATTACCTCAGGAAAATGTGCATATGCTGCGGTGGTACGGCGGTATCATTGTTACCTCACAGCAAGAGGTTCTCCCATTCGATTCTCGGCTTGGCTTGGGAGTGCCTTCTGTGTGGAGTCTGCATGTCCTCCCCTGGCGACCCCTTACCGGGAAAAGGCGAAAGACAAACAAGAACTTCAGGAAAATGTGCTACCCCATAAAACGCACTCATAGTCTGGATTCAGTAGTGAGGTAACACTGAGTAATAAATGTACTGATCCACACATGTCAAGAGTACATCTAGGAAATGCTGCAGTATTCATGAGGCAGAAGCCTGTGAAATACCCAGTGCCTCCCCAGTCTATCTCTGGAAGGTCCCAGTAGCAAGTATAGTAAGGTCTATACATAGATTAATATTCACATTGATAGGAAGTCCAGGCATTCCAACAGTACTCGTATAGTGGTCATACATGCTTATTAAGATCCTTATAATATCACAGCCCACTCTAAACTGAGCAAGCATCTCCTGATTATCAAAATTATAGTGGGTTATTCTCTGCTTATATCACCACCTTCCTGACCAGAGAGAACCACTGGGCCAGTGGCAGCTCATGCTATTGGACTGCAGCCCCCCCAGCTGTAAAAGAGAAAAGAAAAACAAACTAAAAATAATTACCGAGTCCCGGAACTCTGCCGCATGAGTGCTCGCCGTACCCGAACTCCATGCATGCATGCAGAAATGTGGACTGGTTAAACAGCAGTCTGGATTAGGAAAGAAGGCATCAGACTACAGATGTCCCTGAAGTCTGTGCGGTTACAATTGCATAGACTAGAAGTGGATCGGACTGCAACATCTGCATTCTGGATAGCTATAGCTGCTCTTGCATGACAGCAACATGAACTGAATTTTTCAACGGAGCTTGAGAGGCAGGCAGGATTGACCTTTGCATTTCAATGGAGCTTGCACATGACTGGGACATATGCATTTCAGACGAAGCTGGAAAGGACAGTCTCCAAACTCAGGTAGTGTGTGTGTGTGTGTGTGTATGTGTATGTGTGTATAAAATGCCCAAGTTAAATATACTTGGTGTCTAGAGAGAGGTAGCAAGATCCTGAATTCCCTACCCACCACCACTTGTGAAAATTATTTAGATTTTTGCCTCATAGTTTTGTTCTGTTCCTCATAAAATCTGTGGTTTTCTGGATTTTGAATTCACTAAATAATGATAGACGTTTGAATTTCAGACTTCATATTCTTCAGAAAGTACATGGTAACACAAAACCTTTTATTCTAGCAATTTTCTAAGTTTATAAGCTCAATATTTGAAATTTGTTCCTATTTTTTGGGCTGTATTCCCCCATTATTGGCTTTGTCCTGGGTTTTTGTTCTAAGAGGTTGAAAGCTATGGTGAGAACTCTATTCAGTGAATATGTTTGGGGGCTGTATTCCACCATTATTGGCTTTGTTCAGGTGTTTTGCGCTAAGACATTGAGACTTATGGTGAGAACTGAATTCACTAAATGATAGCCATTTAAGTTGCAGTCTTCCTGCCTTTCAAGAAACAACTGATTTAGCATAATGGTATGTTGCTCTGATTGTAGTGCACACGGTCCTGGGTTGAAGACTTGGCAGTGAAATGCATAGTGATAACACAGCACTTTATTCTAGTAACTTTCCAAGATTATACAAGCAATGTTTAAAATGTGTGTCTGGTTTTTGTCCCCCCTCCCCCCACCAATAAATGTTGGCTTTTTCCAGGTTTCTTGTGCTGCAAAGTTGAGAAATACAGTTGAGTGTTGAGTGGATTGTACAAGGAGCTGAGAGCTTCAGGGGAAGAGATGTGTAGTGCTGCTTATGGTGAGTATGCTTGCATTGCTAATAGCACAGCAGGTAGTGTACTTGCTTTTGATGCAGAAGGCTATGGTTTCTACTCCCACAGTATGTAGATGCATTGCTGATACTATACTGTGTTATACTTTTAAAGGGGGTCTATGCTGCAGTCCTGAGGATGTCCTCTTTGGGGGTGATACCTAGTAACTATGAACCTGTTATCAGTTTTGTATCCAGTCCCTATTGAAATATTACTAGCTTATCATTTTTTTTAATGTAACATAGGCAATTTATTGCTCAAGGGTAACAGGCACTTTATTTGTAGATGAAGCAATGAAATATAAAGTTGTTTGCTAGCAGCAACTTTTTCATGAGTTACATATCTCTTTAATGTGGAATTATTTAGATGACTTTTACTTCTGCAGAGATTGTGCATATTTACTGATACTGGTGGATTATATTGTATGTTTGAGTAGACTTTTATGATAGAAATGTTCTGAATTGAGCAGTTTTGTCATTATTGGTGCATGCATTTTC
This sequence comes from Protopterus annectens, assembly GCF_019279795.1. Classification (NCBI taxonomy): domain Eukaryota; kingdom Metazoa; phylum Chordata; order Ceratodontiformes; family Protopteridae; genus Protopterus; species Protopterus annectens. The sequence continues at coordinate 476,046,945 of NC_056729.1, forward strand.
TTTCATTGTTTACTGGAAAAATGTTCAAAACAATAAATTTAAAACACCCTCTAACCACTGTACTGTATTATACAATGTAATTTAATACAATCAGAAAGGTTTATCAAAGAACACATGTATGTTTCGTGTGCAAGGGCCCTATGATTTGAAAACAGCCCAAAGTTAATCTTTATCTGCCACTGGCCAGATGTATTTTCTTTGAATGTGGGTTTTAATGCTGTTTCAATGAATATGAGTCTCAAGGGCAGAGACGTTTTAATGCTAAGTCTATTTTCGTTGTGAGACTGCATTGGTTTATTTAGCAGGTGTCTTAGTGTTTGTGCTGTAAAATGTAAATTAAAATTTTTAAATGAAATCCAAATCATCGTAGAGGTAAAGCAGTATGTACATTACAGTGTTTATGGTAAATGGGGCGAAATAGCTGAGTAATGGGACATTGGAATGGCTGCAGGGGGGAGGCCCCATTTGACCATGATTTTGTGAGGGGGGGGAAGGGCAGCAAACCTCAAAGACACCTCCGTCTGAACTATACTTCTCAACTGTCCAGATATTTGCAGAATGAATAGATTTTTGCTTCTTATTTTGGTTTGTTCCTCATAAAATTTGTGGTTTTCTGGTAAATCATGTAGGAATGAATTCACTAAATAATGATAGACATTGAGTTTCAGAATTCATGCACTTCAGAAAAATGCATGCTAAAGCAAAACCTGTCATTCTACCTACCATCTAAGTTTATAGAAGAGCAATTTTTAGTACTGTTTGTATGTTTCCCCAATATATTTGGTCTTGTCCAGATTTCCTGCATTAATAGGTTGAGAGGTACACGCAAATGAATCGCTTTATAGAATTCGGTATATCCAAGCCTCTCAACTGTCCCAGATTTTAACTCAAAATGTTGCTCGCACCTAATAATCCCTCTGCAAAATGTCAATTTTGGAAGAAAATGTGGAGGGTTTACAATTAATAAATAATTGTAATGATCAGAGTTATAGATTACTTTTATTTCAGAAATGCATGTAGATGCTCTTACTTTGTCAGCTACTTAACTTAACAGTACTAATATTAAAAAAGTGTCCCTTCTTTGACAGGCTCCCAGCTGTATTGTATGGCTATTTTATATTTTTGAGTCACATTTTTGGTCATTTTTTTCATAAAATTGTGGTTTTCTGGAAATTAGTGGCAAATCATTAAAGATTGAAGTTAGAAAATAATGACAGACATTTGAGTTTCAGATTGTATACACTTCCAAAACTCCATACTAATGTAAGACCTGCTGTTCTATTATCTTTCTAAGTTTATAAGAGCAATATAGGTTCATAGGTTAGTACTAGGCTAGCTGCCTTTGTGGGCCATTTTAAGCTTAGCCATTTTCCCCATCTGAGACTCTAACCCTGGACCTTGTGTTTGTAAAGTGAACACCTTAACCATTATGCCATCCTCCCACCATCTTAAAAATTCTCCTTATTTTTGGGCCTTTGTCCCACTTCTATTTATAGCTTTGTCCAGATTTCTTGCTCTGAGGTTGAGAGGTATGACAAATGTGTCAGGGTCATCACCATAAGCCAGAGACATTTCAAATTGTGACATACTTGTTGCACCCCACTCCACCATGTAGTAACTCTGAATGTGTCCAAGCAAGGCAAGGAGCAGTTATGCAGTGTGAGTGTGCAGATTATCCCCACATCCAAGATAGACACAAGTACTACAGTGGCTTTTCATCTGTCCTTGATTGTGCAGAATGTTCTGGTTTTCTGTCATATTTTTATGCTGTTGATTTATGCTTCTTATTATTCAGAAAATGAGTGTTGTGGCAGTGCCTGTTGCTCTGTGTTTAAGTAGCAATGCTTTAATGACCATCAGGTATGCTTGTCTGAGACTGTAAGATGCAAGTAAACTTTAATAAGCATACTGTTAAAGAATTACCAACATTGAAAGCCTTTTTGTTGTTGCCATGCACAGAATATTTACATAACTATATAACGTATAAGCCTTAGGCATTGAAATGCATATGACAGTATTTTTAATAAAGGACAGGATTATAGTATTTCCAGAAGCTCATTACATTTGTTTGAGACTTGCAGTCATCTTTGCAGGCTTTACCCATAAACTAAACAGCATGCCAATATATCATGTGTGGTCCATAACCTGTGCAGTAATCCTTTAAGCAATTTATCTTGAGCTTGTTTCTTGTTTGCTGTTCATTTTTTACTTTGATAATGTTTTCCCCATGAAACAAGTAGATATTTGTTGTCAAGCAGCAGGTCTTTTTTGGATAACAAACATTTTTACAAGTGGGGGTATCACAGAGATTGCTATTTTCAGCATGTTACTTGGTACTTTAATAAAGCTGAATATAAATTATAATTAGAACCGCAGTGCAAGGAGAAGTGGTTTGAGTTGAGTGCTGCTTGTTTTTTTTATATTTGATTTTGACTGGCATTCCAGTAATGTATTTAAAAAAGTAATTTTTTCATGTCTCACAAACTTTTTGTTTCCATCTAGATAGTAAGCTTTCATGAAGCCAATGCATTGAAATATTTTTTTTTCTTCTACACTTCATTTTGTCTTGATTGGACTCTCATAATGACGGTTTGGCACCCAGGGCAGTATATTAAATTAAGGTCCCAGTTTTTGTGGTTTTGAGCATAGCTCCACTCCTTTCTAGTTGGCCAATCCCTTCCTGTGGGCTCCACCCATTCAGCTGTCTCCTGCTGCCCCCCCTTTGATTTGAGGTCACCAGCCACCACTGCACTGGGCACAAGCATTCTAAGCTAGGCCAAGACAAGCAGCTCACATTGGGAAATAACAAGGCTAACAGCAAGGGGGACAGCACCATAGTGGATTGCAAAGTAGATAGAATAGGCATGACTGCTCTTTATGTGATGAATCTGTAGAAGGTGCAGAATAGTTGATATCTTTTACTATGAATCCCAGGTAAGCGAGAAATCACTTCATTAGTATGCACTGTTTTACATCATTTCTCATTTACATCTCATTATGATTTATTTGCCTAGGCTTATTCATGGACATCACATGTTAGTGTAAGTGACCTCTATGAATTGTGGCTTGCCTGCACTTGTTTGCAGACAGTGCAGAAAGCCTTGATGCATTTGAATACCATCCTTAATTTTTATTTTCCTGATCCACTAACTTGGCATTTTTGTCATTTCTGCTCCATAAGGGGGGCCTCTGTAGTAACACTTAACAGACAAGAGTGCAAACTAGTTCAGTTCATTAAATAAAGTAGTTATTTTTTCTACGGTACTTCTGATGCTCAGTATCACCTCTGAACCTGACCACATTAGCTTCATTTGCCACACAATTAATGCCTCCATCTTCTAAGTCAGGGAAGTCTGTAGCTACTTCCTAAAAATGTCAAGCCCATGCTTAAATTGCTGGAAGCATTCATCTTCTGGCAAATGAATCCAAAGTCACTGCACTCAACCAAAATTTTCTTTCAAAACAATCTGTGAATGAGACCCATAGACCAAAACAGAAAGGGAATATTCAAAAATACCACTAAACAATAAAATTATTTTCCTTTACGCAATGTTAAAATGCAGCACAGTATGATGTAAATGTCAAAGATTGTTCCTGCACTATTTCTTACCTAATGTTGCAACAGTAAATGCCAGATGTTATTAATTAAATATAGTAGTTCCTTTTACTTCAGTGCCCGTAATGCCTAATATCATCTATGAATCTTTACTCAGTAAATAATGAGGATTTCCCATAGGAAGTTTGTAGGCATTCAGTCAAAGAGACCATTAATGAGCCTAGCCCAAATTCAAAATTGTCCCATACTGCTGTCTAGGTAAATAACTCACCCAAGATCACACAGCAGGCAAAGGAATGCTGAGGGAATCAAACCCTGTACCACAGGAAACGCTGATTAACAGTTCATTACCATAATGCTCTGCACGAGCTACCAGGCACATGTCTTTTCTGTTGCTGCAGTATGAGTTTTTGAATTTATGTTTTTGTGCAGCAATGATTCTTAAGCTATTTCTTACAGCAGTTTAGTCACTTTTCTTCTGAAATTTACTGGGAAATTATTCATAGTCTAGTGTTTCCATGGCGTATAGCAAGCAAAGGAACATTATGTATTGTTGCATTGTGAATTCCTTTGTTATCCACTACAGAACCACACATGTGACTGTAACCTCATTTGTTAGTGTCATAGGGCAATAAAATGACCAGAGAGAAAGTGTTGACAAGCAAACCTAGATTTCTCTGTACTGCACAATATATTTGTCTATGGCCTGATTTCTTTACAAAGATGGACAGCCAGTAGCTACAACAAGTAGCACAGCAACCAACAGACAGAGCTGTGCTTGGAATGAACTAGTGAGAAGTACTTAGTGGGCACTGAGGATTAAAATTTTGAACTGCAAATGAGCTTCAGTCTGTAGTCCACTTTGATTCCTGCAGTCTCCATTTGTGTACTGTGTGACTCTGAGCAAGGCACTTAACTAGTTATACCCAGTCACTCCTTAAATATGTACTTGGGCCCTGTGGATTTACCTCATTATCGAGTTTAATAAAGTCATGGGGCAAACTGTATAACATAATAGGTAAGTGAACTATCCAGTGGTGTGGTGCAGTAGTACATCACTAAGATGTAGGCCTGTTGTTGTTGTGTCTTTCGGTTTTTCCTGGTTAGGGGTCGATACAGCGGAACTCCGGTCCGCTAATGATTGGCAGTAGATTTTTACATGCCAAGTTGCCGGCCCTGATGCACAACCTTCAACGAAGGTACGCCCATTCACGCATGTCTTCAAACAGAAGACGCTCTAGCTGAGAATTGAGCAAGACAACGTCTTACTGTGAGGCGACAACGCTACCGCAGCACTAAGATATAGGCCTGTAGAGGGCATTATTACTGCACATTAGTGACCAGGACTGCAGTGGTGGTGCTGCAGTAGCGTTGTCGCCTCACAGTTAGACGTTGCCTGTTCGATTCTCAGTTAGAGCGTCTTCTGTGTGTCAACAAGCGTGAATGGGTGTTCCTTCATTTAAGGTTGTGCGTTAGGCCCGGCAAGCCAGCATGTAAATATCTACTGCCAATCATTAGCAGACCGGAGTTCCGTTGTGGCGACCCCTTACCGGGAAAAGCCGGAAGACACAAAGTGACCGTGAGCCTGTGGATCTGTAGTATCCAAAGCAGTAGTCTGCATAATGGTGGTTTCTTGCTAATATAAGCATCTTCCCATGTCCTGAATGGAGGAATTGGCTTTTTCAGCACTGCCGTTTGTGTGGCATGTTTTGTGAGAAATAACTGAAGGTGTTTCAGAATGAGTTATAGATGGCTCCTCAATGTTAACAGAGCACTCATTAATTTGCTGGCTTCTAAGGAGATGACATTTCATAATTATGCAATAATTTATCAAGAAACAAAAAAAAACGTGGTTAACATTTTTTTAAGTTTTCATAATTCTAAAGTAAGATACTGGTTTCCTTCTGTACTTGAAGTCTCAGTATATTATGTATTTTATTGTGCTATTTTGTTAAATGAAGCACTATATACATCTGAGAGTATTCTTACTGAATGAAATAAGCATGAAGTTGTATATCCTCAAATGTGTAAATGCAAGCAGACACTTGGGAGCAGTACAACACCCAGCATGCTTTTGGGGTACTTGATGGGAGTAGTATAGCATTTGCATTTGGTCGGTGATCAGTGGCTATTTGCTGCCACAAAGCTCAGAAGAAATATGGTACTCTGGGCAGCTTCTTTGTTGGAAGTGTGTGCATGGAAACAGAGTTATGGTTGTCTATTCTAGACCAGTCCTGGAGGAAACTGTTACAATATTATTATAATTTTGAAGAATACAGCTATCTTGTTTATTTCCTTCATAGCTAACCTGTTGCTATTACAACCTCTCTCCTTCCTCCTTACCTCATTACAGTCTTTCTCCCATCTATCTACTATATTCACCTTTCATTCCCTTTCACAGCCTATTCTATCAGGTTATTGTATCCCCCTCTGTTTTTACTTTATAGCATGCAGCAAACTCTTGGAAATGGTCTATTTTCACCTATAGTATTCACAGCATATTAAGCAAAATAATGCCCAGTGTTAAAACATAACCTACAACTTCACATGATGTCATTTTTTCCCTAAAATATGTCTAGTTGTATTACTTCTTATCTTGACCTGCACTGTATAACTGAAATCATAATCACTTCAAGAAGACTGGGACCTTTCAAAGATATGTATTAATTCTTCCTTTATGTATTTTTCCCTCTGGGCTGAATCTGAAATATGTTCACATGGATAGGTTTTTTACATCAGTTAACAAATTTAAATACATAAATACATTTACATTTTTATTATAGTCACTTCCAGAGTTTCTTACTTGCTTAGCAGATGTTAACAAGTTATCAGATAATGTGCAATACTGATGCATGGGGATAAAATATAGCAGGGCTGCTGTCAGAAATGTTAGGATAAGGATTATGATTCATAATGATGCTTTGTCTGTGCTAAAGGGCTGGTGACTTATTCAAAAACCTTCAACAAATTATCATTTTTCACATTGACTTGTCTATAATTGCCATTGATGCTACATTTTATTTTTATTTGATTTATCTTTTTTTAAACGAGCATTTTCTTTCTTTAAATGTCTATAGTATCACAGTGTTTTCTTTCACTGTGAGGTCATATAACACAGCTGATGTACCCTTTTATAGAAAGAGATGACGGATACAGACAACTTATGTCCATTTATGCTGATCATTATATACGCCATAAAGCATGTGCATGTTGCTGGTTGTGACATACTAATGGCAGAAGGACTGTATGCTGAAAGGCATAATAATGTGGCAAGACTGTTGCACTGGGGATTGTGCAAACATTATGGTACTGAGGTAGCTGAAAAAACACTGGAAACGTGAGCCATAAAGCATCATAGAAAATGATGAAGTCTACATTACATGGTATCACCCATTACTAACAGTTCAAAAGATAGATCTTAGAAAACCAAATATAGTTGTCCTTGAAAAGAAGACAAAAGTAGCATTGATCATTGAAATCGCCACACCCAGTGACTACAATGTCTTGTGTACAGAGAGACACAAGGTCATAAAATATCGAAATTTGCAGGCAGATACGAAAGCAATGTGGAAGAAGGATACCCAAACAAACAATAGTAGTAGGAGCAACGGGTCTTGTAAAAAAGAATCTACAATCGCATTTAGATGTGTTACCAGTACATGGAACCCCATACGAATTACAGAAGGAGTCATCACTGGGCACATTGGGGGTGCTGCAAAGAGCACTTCTGGTTGACATCAAAGACTGAAAAATACTAATTTCATGATCTTTAACTGTTCTTTGACTTAGGAATGGGGTCCATTCCCTTCATGGTATTAGAAACCAAAAAGACTTAGAGAAATTAAAAAAGCATGTGCTTGTATTCTGTATCCTGTTCAACTTATTCCCTTTCCTGTCCAAGTCAATTTTTTGTTTGCCCAATAACATTTTCAGTGTGAATTCTGGTGTCCATTGGGCTGTCAAAAATAAAGAAGTCAACCTAAATAAAGATGAAGGTATAACTGTAGATGAACTGTATAGAGCAGAAGAAAATTGCAAAAAATCACATATTCATACCAGTTTTAGTTGTAATAAATAATGTATATATATATATATATATATATATATATATATATATATATATATATGTGTGTGTGTGTGTGTGTGTGTGTGTGTGTATATGGAAACTGAAAAATATGGAATAGTAGTGACAAGTGCAACCTAGAAATTGTCAGCAGTGTGAAAAAAAGATCCCATATTTAAAGGTAAGAAGTAGGACTTGCAACTCATAAATGAGATACACATGACATGACTGCTTTCCTGACAAAATATTTATATAGCCTACAATTTCAGATGATCTGTGTTTCATTCAGACTTGTATAATGAATAGATAACACAAGCAGTTCAGTCTTATGTCATGCCTGCACACATGACTTGAGAGTAGATTCTGTAGTGCTGGAGTTCTAGTCAGAGAGGAACAGGAATGGAATGTCTGGAATGTTTGTCTTCTGGAGTGAATAAGGTCACACACACAGCATTTCACTTTTTACTTATCGTTAGTAAAATCCAACAGGTATGAATGGATTTATTACAAGGTTCCTGAGAGGACAGCAGTGTGTGTAGGCATATGTCACTGCAGAAGTAAGGACATTCCCACCACTGAGTCTATTGCATATCTCCCTTGATAGTATGTGGATAGGACATTAAATAACAAAATCCCTATCCTCAGCATAATGGAGATCTGTACAACAATTTTCTGTAAGGGAGTCAGTAGGGTTGGAGGCTATGGTCCTTGACTGGGGCAGTATGAAAGGTGGAGGAAAAGCATTTCTTATGTTATGTTTCAAGCTTAGCATGCAGAGATGCAAGCAGGCCGGACAACATGACATTTTTAGTTTTACTTTTAGAAACAGATACTAAATAGTTCATAAACATAGAAAAAAGAAATCATGGGTCTCTGTGTGGAAAAAAAATAACTTCCTTGAAACTGAGAAAGGGAAAACAAAAGCTGTCGTACCACTATATTGCAAAGTATATCTTGGTAAGTAAGTCATTTCGTATATGCAATAACTTGCCAAAGTTTACCACTTCACTTCAGATGCAAACATTATTTATATGGCAACATACCTCTTGGCTATAGTTTTACACCCACTAATTTCTTTAAGTTTATCAAGCAGATACATTTTCTGTGGCACTCCAGCAACAAAAGAATGAGAAAATGAATACCCATGTCATGATATGTCTTCCATTAGGGTCATTAAAGACTTATGGACATTCATGTGTGCATCATTTAAATGACACAACATTGGCATTCCCAAACACATTCAATTATTGTAACATATTGTGCTGTGGTTGGTGCCTTAGTGCTAAAACCAGTATGATGACAATAGCAAAGAGTCATCGTGCTTAAATTCAACATGATGATAGACTCTGGAGAGAATGTTTTAACTATCAGAAATGTTTTGTAAGCGACGGGATTTAACACTGTCTTCTGTGTGCTCTTACCACTGTCAGATAATCTACTTGAATCACCTGTTGCCACATCATAAAAAAGGCAATAAAAGGATCTTACAAAGCAAACTAAATATAATCTACTTACCTCTTAAAAAAGTTTTGCTGATTTTGTGACTTGGAAAGGCTGATACATCCTTCATTCATCCAAGGGGCTAATAGCACTCACGGCCACATGTGCCTAGGCCAGACAGTACTGCAGATAATCTACAAAAGTACAAACAAATAAAGGATCGTAAAGAAAAAGGAGAAAAAAATAAAAATCTGCACAGGAGAAAAAAATAAAAATCTGCACAAGATGGAACAAATGGAAGCACAATCTTCAAAAACCAGACTTTCACTAATTTCATCTCCAGAAAAAGAAACATCTACCAAAAGGCAGAAAACATCCAAATCACAGCCTGAGGCTTCCAAGCAGCCAGAAAAAAGCAAGGGAGAACATCCCTTTACAACTGAGGATCTCAAGACAGCATTATCTCCACTTCATTCTGAAATACAAGCATTTTCATCAAAGTTAACCCTCTTTGGCAACAACCTGGATCAAATCATTACTAGAACAGACCAAAATGATGCAAAAATCTTGGAAAATGAAATCAGAATACAGGAACTTAAAAAAAATGCTTCCACAAATGAGGCTTCTATAAAAGAAATGCAGCAAAAAATAATTGATCTGGAGGCTAGAACAAGGCATAATAATGTGCTGATCAGAGGAGTTCCCAAGAAGTTTGAACAATCACAACTGCCCTCTATTGCACAGGAAATTATTGTTCTCTTACTAGATAATAAAGATCTTATAGGTTCATGGGTAGGTACTAGGCTATCGGCCCTAGGGCCCACACAAGCCTAGCCAAAAAATGTACCCTGGCTTTCGCCACTCAAGAAAATTATTTTCCTGTGCCCCTGTCGAGCAGCACCACAGAAGTGATCCCTGGGGTGAATTTCCCATTTCCCATCCAATCATCAAGATTTTTCTTACCTACCACTCAAACATACATGTGAATCTAGTAAGGCATAAATATACTAATTAGTTTTACAGTGATTTACAGTATACTAAACTAAATCACATACACAACATACAGTATATAAAAGCCATATATTCAGGGAAATACATATAGCTTAAACAAATAAATAATCTTTCACTCTGCTATACATGTTTTCACAAATAGCAACTCAGAATAGGTCAGATTATAAGGTTTTCTATGATTCAGAAAGTAAACAGAAGATACAGATCTAGGAAATAGTTGATGGTCATGGACAGTAAAGGAGTAGAAAGTAGAGTGGAGAACAGGGGTCAGTACTATTTGAGGGCAAAGTTAGGGAAGGGTGCCTGTGTGTGTGTGTGTGTTGTCCATGTCAACGTAGAAAGTATTTTGACAGTTCTTATTAATTTGAACATAAGGTAGTGTCCAATTTCATAAATATCTGTGTAACAAAGGAAAAATATTAATCTTTTTTCTATGTACATAAATGAGAAAAGTCATTATCAACTACATTTCATTAGCTTATCTTTAGTGCTCACTATCAGATCTAGTTAATTATATGTACATCTACTTAGTATGTCCATACTCCCACTACTGTCTATTAATGTTTAGCTTTTAGCCCTAGACTTTAAGTATCCATAGTTTAAACTTTGGATGTCATTTAAATTGTTTTAAAACACACTGTGGTCAAATGATCTGTTATACTGTTACACTTAATCTCTTTAAGGAATGTGCACTTGATTTCTTTCTGAGACCAATGCCTCAATGCTGGGCTTATTTCTAATATCTGTACAAGGATATAATTTGGCTCTAATTACCTGATTTAATTAAATTTCTAATAAAGTCAGAAGCGCTTATAAAAAGATATGAATAAGCTAGAAAGATTGCAAAAGTATTGCTGTCCCAATTTTATTCAAACCCAATGTAGCTACATAATTAACATGATGAACGCTGCAGTTAAATATGATAACAGGGAATATGGGGGAAGTATAACGTGGCCTCCATTCACTGATATAGCAGTGCAAGAAAGCAAGTATTAAATTTTAGGTTCTACCGGGTTATTTTAACCAGAGGCAGTTACAGATGGAGTTGTGTGGTGAAGCACTATATAAGGAGAAAACAAAGGAGGCCATAGAACTGTATCTGCGGTAAAATAATGTATGCTGGCTAGATTCAGCAAACACAGACAGAATATTGTATATGATCATAAGGCTTAAGGGGTCTCCCAAAAGTCAGTTAATTGGGGTATTATTTTATACTAAAGCCCATGCTTTCTATATCCAAAGTCCAGAAGGGGTTTTCAAGGTTGACTAACATACAGATACATTCTGCTTTAAACCTCAGCGAAACCTTGCATTAACAACAACCTAGTTCTACTTGTTGTGAGGTCTGACTGGAGAGGTGATTACAACATATATACCTGGATAAATGTTTTCTGGCAAACATAAATCAAGCAACATCAACAAATTTTAAGATAGAGCAAATATCTTAGCTTCGAACACCCCAGTTGCATTCCCTCATTATTTCTTCTTTTTGCTAAGGCAAGAACAGCTGAGTAGCAGAAAGCACTCAAGCATTAAACTGTTGTTTTGGCTTTAAGGAGCTTCATAAAAACTCCTTCTTGTGTCATCTTTATAGCAGCCTATTCAGGCTTTTTAAACAAAATATTTCTGCAGATAAGAAGATGCTTTGCACTCATCTGTGATCTCTGACTCAGAGTCAGTAAATAGATAAATGCATTGTTTCTGTTCACAGTCATAGCTGCTGTGAAGTGAGGTGACTTTGCTGTATGGTCATACGGGGTTAGGCAAAATCAGTCACTAATCTAATGTTAAGAAAAATCTTTTCTGTCAGAACCAAATGCATTTGCTGATGTATACTATATGTCAAAAAAGTTATTTTTTATTACTGATACTTTAGCAAGAAGCACGTGTGTGTGTAGTAAGTTGGATTTTGGAATGTTGAGAAATTTTTGTAAAGTAGTTAATTATGTAAATAGTGTCTTCTTATTTCTTTCAGATATTTGTAGATTGTGGTTAAGCACGGGTAGAGATCTGAGAGAGGTGAATGTCACCTTACCTTATCTTTGTCCTAAATTTTCCTCATTCAAGGGAAGCAATCCTGTCTGCTTTCACTCCCACTGCCTATTTCTACTTAAGATAACAGCTCATTTCCCTGTAAACTCTTCTTACTCTAATAATAACAACATGACTTTCTCATCCCACTAGTTACTTGGATAAATGTTATTGATAGACTCATGGAATATAAAAGGGCTGAAAAATAATACAAAAAAGAATCTAGTTTTACACTTAATCCAAAAATCTTCATTTGAAATTACTCTTATACAAGAAACGCACATAACTACGGCCCAATGGACAAATGATGCTAGAAAGAAATGGGTAAAACAAATTGTAACAGCTGGTGATAGCACGTCTCCAAGGGGGTAGCAATAATAGTTAAAAAAATCTTTCAAAGGTTCAATGACATCCTCTGGCTGGGATCCAGATGGAAGATGGTGTTACCTAACATGCTCTACTCCATCCTACAAAAAAGAAATACTTATATTAAATGTTTATGGTCCCTGTATACATCAGTCTTTGTTCCTATACGAAATCTTTTCGCTCATTGAAAAATTCAACAATCATCTACTGATCCTTGGTGGGGACTGGAACACTACATCCAGACCGGAATTAGACAGAACCTGTAAAACCAATAAACCACCCATAAATACTACTAATACTTTGAGAGATATGATGGAAGTCTTTAACTTGTTTGATCCGTTTGAACTCTTTTGGAACGTCCCCAACATTAGTAACTACACAGTCTTCTCTGCCTACCATAAATCCTGGTCCAGGATAGACTTCTTTCTAATATCAACTTTTTTGCCTTCTATGATATAATATATAGCAGTGACCCCAAAACTATCTCTGACCATGCCAAAATTAACCTACAGCTAAATATATGTAAACATATCCATCTGAATTCCATCCCGACAAATTAGTCCCTTATTCCAAACCTCCTGAACAACATGACTCTCCATAGAGAAATTCAAGAATTCCTGTTACAGACATTTACTTCCTTTGAAATGTCTGCTATACCTCTAGATATTCAATGGGTGGCTGCCAAAGCTACTTTAAGAGGTATTTTTATTCAAAAATTCTCTATAATTAAAAAACAATCTAAATCCCACACTTTGGTGCTAGAAACAGAACTAAAAAACTAGAATTAGAACTCCAAACCAAGTTCTCTCCTGACATTGAGAAACAAATATCCACCATTCAAAAACAACTTCATGAACTACACCTTAATCAGTACTCACTTATGGAATCCAGACTTATCCACAAGCATGCTGAATGGGCGCAAACGTCTTCGAAAATCCTGGCTAGGATTATAAATATCAGACCCCCACCTACTACAATAAAACATATTATTCATAAGGGTTGCTCATATCTCACTGATAAGGAAATCATTCAGGTCTTTCAGGAAGTATATGAGGAAATTTATGGTCCGCAAACACTTGAATCAGTAGGCCTCCAGGACTCTTTCCTAAATGAATTACACTTATCAAAAATAAGTGATAATCACTTTAAATTACTTAAGGCTCCTATAACCTGGAATGAAATCTCATTGGCCATAAACAAGCTGAAACCAGGTAAAGCCCCAGGCCCAGATGGCTATGTGTCAGAATTCTATAAGTCCTTCAAGCAAACACTTGCCTCCATTTTTCTTAATGTTTATAATTACATTATTCAGTTTGGTATATCAGATTTATATCTCAACAATTCCAAGACCATTTTTATACCAAAATCAAATGACAATAACGTTGGCACAAATGACTAACGTCCAGTTGTCCTAATTAACATTGACATAAAGATTTTATTATCTATCTTAGCAAATAGACTAAAAAGCGTATTGCCACATATTATATCACATGGCCAGCTGGGTTTCATGAACAATAGACATGTTTGGAATAACACTTTAACCACTGAAGCCATAACATATATGACAAATCCCCCAAATATGCTGTATCTGTTGATGCCCAAAAAGCTTTTGATCGGGTAAATTTAGAGTTCCTCTTTAAAACCTTGAAATACTTCTCCATCCCTGATGAATTTATCAAAATGGTTACGACCCTCTGTACTAAAGCCTCCACTACCCTCAATATAAACAAAAAAAACTCCATGCTAATTCAGATTATAAATGGTACAAGACAGGGCTGTCCGCTCTCACCCTACCTATTTAATATTTATGTTGAAGTATTATTGCTAAAACTAAGCCAGAAAACATTCCACCACTCAATATACTTATATAAAATACAAGTGAATTATACCGCCTTTGCAGACGATTAAAACATCTATTTAGAACTTCCCCCAACGGAACTTAAACAAATTCTAAACTCAATAGGCAAATTTTCACAAATCTCAAATTACGCCATCAACCCTAACAAATCAATAATCTGTCCGCTAAACCACCTTGGTCATAAAGAATTCTTTATTCCGGAAACATCAATAAAAGTTAACTATTCTCTAAAATATTTGGGTATAACCTTTGCTCACCCTCAACAAGAGCTAATCAATGGTAATTTGTACAAAACATGGTCTAAAGTCACTGAAGATCTCACAAGATGGAAGAGTCTAAACCTATCTCTTCTCTCAAAAGTAGCTATTATAAAAATGAATATTCTCCCCAAACTTCTTTTTCACTTCTCCGCCCTTAACCTAATCATTCCTAACACTTTTTTCTCAAAAGTAAATGTCATGTTGGGGAAATTTTTGTGGCACCCTAAAAATGTTAGAATCAGCTACAACAAACTTACACTTCCCAAAGACAAAGGAGGCCTGGCCCTTCCGGACTTTCTAACATATTACCATATAATTATTGCCAGTCATATTATACACATTGCTAACTTCCAACAATCAAACAAGGACTGGAATCCCCTATGGATAAAAATGTATAATGCACATATAAAAGTGTCCAATCTCAATCCGAGAGCAATTCTCATTCTTAACAATAAAACTCTTAAAGAACAAAAAATTCACACAATTTTAATAAAAAATATCAGTGGGTTTCAAACATTCATAACATCCCTTGGCTTGCGACACTCTCTAGTGATGGCCCAGCCAATTCATCTTAATCCAAATCTCAAATTGTGTAACAACATGCTAAATCTTGATAGTTACCCTCCCATTAGGAACTGTACAGCTTGGGACTTCTATACAGTCAAAGACTTACCATTTAATGACATTATATCCTCCCTGGCAGTGAATAAAAAATACTATATAATCATTAAACAAATACTTTACCTAATTTCTTTGGTCACTGACACTAGGCCTGTTTCCCCACCAGAATAACAACTTTACCAGACACTAACCACCCAACTTTTATCAAGGTCTAAAATGTTATCCAAGGTCTATAGACTAGTAACAAAAATAAAACACCAAGACAAAATATTATTCTCTAAATACTGGGATGGGCAAAACAGGGAAATTACACTTAGCCAAAAACTTGATGCAATTGATGCAACAATAAAATTAACCCCATTCAAAAAAACTAATTTATGTCCAGCTCATGATAAACAACACCTATCACACACTGTCTTTTCTAAATACAATTAACCCAAACACTTCACCTCTATGCCCAACTTGCCCTAATTCTGTTGCTGACATATTCCACATTTTCTGGTCCTGTAAAAACGTGTACAAACTTTGGTGCTCCTTAAGAGCATGACTGGAGAAAATGGGATACATGAAGTCAACTCTAGCATGGGAAATGCATTATTAAATATTTACCCAAGTTCATTTAAATCTGAAACTAAACATATTATTGTGACATTGTGTGCACTACTCAAAACTTACATTACTTTAAACTGGCTAGCCAGAGCCAAAATGTCCTGGAAGGACTTCCAATCAATGGCTGTTAAATATGTTTTGGCAAGTAAACTAAAGACAACAAGCAAAAAGAAATTTAGCTACTTCCAGAAGTATTGGAGTAACCTCCTAGATGCTCTTAATCAACATCCTGCTTAGGTAGACTTTCATCCCTTCTCTCAGTCCCTCGGGCCTCACTTTAATCCCCTGGTCTTCAACTCACCTTGTCCATGTGTAATAATAGTACTGCGGTAAATACCTTCTCTCTTTAATAATTGTCTCTAACAGAACCCTTGAATGATTACATCTATCATGACCTCCTACGTTATCTTCTCCTTCACTTGTGCAGGCACTATACTCAAACTTCCTTATACTAACTTCCATTCATTTAGTGACAGTCGTATGTATATATTGTATATAGTTAAATCAAATGAGTTTTAGGCGTACTGATATACCTTCACACACCTGCATAAATAATTACATGTCAGTGAACTTTTGTTACAACTATGTTAGCTATTATCCTACTCACTTGTTTAAAGAAGGTAAATTTCTTTTTTTTTTTTCCTATATCAGAACTGACTATACTTGTTCCTAAGCAGAATGTATGAAGATTTTTCACTTTTTTGTTCTGAACCTATTTGCATTGTGTGACATATATTTGTTATGTACTTCTGTCTTTAAAAAAAATGCCAATAAAAAATCAGATTGTAAAAAGGAAATGTTTTGTAAGCCATGTGGAAAAAGAAACTGAAAAAAATATATACATAAATAGTGACAGTTCTTCTTTACTAGTGCTTGGAGTGTTTTTGATCGAGCCTTGTTGGAAGGGAATGCCATATTAAAACAGCTGATTAACCAGTAGTGAACAACTTTAATATCTATTGGAGGTGAACTTATTGATTATACAAAGTCTTGGAAAAGGAAGTAATTTTTTTTAAATAGTTGTACTGAGGGCAGATAGGCTGCTTTAATCGAATAGCCATGGAAGAGACATGTAATACACCAGAAGAGCAGAAGGTTCCTAAGATGCCAGTTAATATTGGGTGCGCCATGTTCCAGCACCAGACAGCTTGACTGCTGGTGCTTGTCTTGTTTTTCTCTTCATTTAGACAGTAGTGGACAAGAGGAGGTATGTATTTTGTGTACAGACTTTGTGTGGAGATTTTCTTTATCGCACCATGAGTTGTACATCTTTATACAACAAACAGAAAAATAACACAAATAATACTAATTTGAAACTAAAGTGGTCTGAATTGTATCATGGTATGTATATAAAATTCTGGAATGATTTGCACTTAGTGAGTCTACATTATGAATAATGAATGACATGCTTTCAAATAGGTTATGTTGTCGAAGTAAATCTGATGTATCTGTTTCTAGATATCATTGCTTGCTGAGGGTATATCAGTGCTAGTAAGAATGCTGTCCTAACACAGGGCATAACTCATCAGCTGTGACATCATCAGACATGTATCAGTACTACTCCAGTTCCAGCCTTTAGGGCTTGTATAAACCACAGCCGGTAATTGGCAAATGAGTCACTTTCTGAATGTCTAACTTAAACAGAATAAATCCATTCATACTGTGGGTGTTCCTTGCTGTGTTTCATTACAGAGCTCTAGATGAACTGATCCTTGCTACCCTTTTCTGCAAGGATAGATTTTTTTATATGAATTAGTAATTTCCATTAAAACAGCATGCCTGTAAATGGATTTTCAACTTTTAAATAACTGCTTTATATAGTAAGCTTAGCATTTTAAACGTTTAGCTGTACTAGTCTGATATCAAATCTCAGTGACCGCAAAGATCAATATTTATTTATTACATTTGATAACAGGGTAGATGATGTGGTTCACAGACCCTTTTCAGCCATGACCCAAGCCAAAAGGCAGCCATTATAATAACAGTGCAATATATGTATTGATAAAAATAGTAGAAAGACATACGACAATTAAAACAACTTTTGAATTACATTAAGCAGGTTATAGTACATACATTTGCATTTAGGGCATTTGGTATGCAGAATGAGAATTGCAGAAGAGCTAATACAAAATAAAAGATTTCACTTTGGTCATACAGGAGTAAATTCCAGGTGTAGGAATTTACTTTAATAACCTGATGCATAGTAAAGAAGTCTGACAATGCTAATAAGGGGTAGTATGACACATTTAGCAAGTATCTTAGCCAATATCATGAAAACTGTTGCATTTATTTTAATTTTTAAAAATGCTGCTTAAGATTTTTTTTTGAATGTTTGAATGCTTTTGATATTTTTTTATATCTGCTGGTATCTTGTTCCATATAGCTGGTCCCATTCTTGATATAGCTGTTTCACCGATTGCTAGTTTAAATCTAGTATTCAGGGTAATTGAATTATCTTGGCTGGTTCTGTGAATGTAGTTATGATTTTGGATCTGTGGTAGTCATTTTAATGGAAGGCAATAACCTTGTGTAAGAATTATAAATAAGGGGATGTGTAGTACGTAGGTGGCAGTGTTTGTTACTGGTAGAAAATGAGCCTTTGTGTGAGCGATACAGTGGTGGCTGTTTGTTCCAGCAAGTAATACAAATCGGATTATTCTATTTTCATTTAGTTGTATGTATTCTTTGTAAATGTCAGAAGGGGAAGGGCATATTCAATTTTAGGAATTAGGACATTTTTGATTATGGACATGTGTCATTCTGGGGATGGAAGGTGTGAGAGTGTGTAGCAGTGTTTTTATCAGTATGTGTGGTAAAGTTAAGTGTGGGGTCAAATGTTACTCATAGGTATTTCTGTTCTTTAACAGATAGTATAACTTTGCCCTTTAGGTCTGTAATGACAAAGGTGGGGTTAAGGGTAGCTTTTTTTTTGGTGTAGAAAAAGTCATAATTGTAGTTTTGGAAGTACTGATGTTCGGTTTATTATTAGAGTCAATTGCAATGCTGAAATTGTGACTGGGTGTCTTTGTGGAGTGTTATGAAGGATTTACATTTTACATTAGTAATATAAAATCTGAACACAGAGCCATATTGTGATTAGGCAGGTCCTGTGTGATGTCATTTAAGAAGAGAGAATGGCAGAGGTGCAAGGACTGGGGCTTGTGGTACTTCTATGTTAAATGTTCCAATTGCGAAGAGAGAGTTATTAGCGTATATAAGGTTCTGTCCAATTTAAATAGCGTTTTCTCCAAAATTTAGTTAATGATGTTTTTGTAATAGAAGGTTATGGTTAATTGTCTTGAATGTTTATGCTAAGTCGACAAAAATACCTTCATTGATACTTGTATAAATAATGTCATTGGTAGGTAGTAGAGATGTTTGAGTACTAAAGGATCACATAAAAGGCCACAACTATTTATGTGTTCTAATAACTGCTTGTGGATTAGTTTTTCCAAATGCTTTTGATATGGGGCATAAGTTTGAAGTAGGTTTGTAATCTTTCACTTTTGGGGTAGTTTTATTTATTCATCCTCACCAATGTGAAGCTTGCTGACAGCAGCTTTCTTCATAGTCCTATATTTTGAGGCATAAAAATATGTTATAGGATAAAGTCAGGATTTGGCATGAACTTGGTAAATAAACTAAGAACACTGGAGCTACAACCCTAGCAGCACAGAACAACTGTCTACTGGCATATACAGCCATGAGCCCGCATGTGTAGTGGTCCATAAAGTTCCAGCATAGCAAATGAAAACATAGATTAGAATGTGAAAGCAAATAAGGGAGGATGTAGGAAATAGCATAGATGATCTTATGGATAAATAAAATGTGTTTATCATACATGGATGTCTTCTAGCTTAGATGCACTGTTAAAATAGGGTTAAAAAGTGGAGAATACAAATAAATCGAAACTGCAGCGATGTGAAAAGTCATACAACATAGAAAGATAGTCATACTGATGGTGTCAACAAAGAAGTAGGTAAGCTTTATGATTATGAAATGTAAGCCTTTGCATAAAGGACCTATTTCTTTGGGACCTTCTAAGTATTGCCTGACTGCATAATGATAGTATGTGCCCACCTTCGCAAGGCATTCTGGTACCATTTTTAACAAATAGTAGCAATGTTAACTTACAGACTGCTGTCTAGGGAAACTTGCACTTAATATTAGAAGATATTATTGGTCTTCAAGATCGGCAGGGTGGGTCCTTGCTACTACTGACCATGATGGCATATGTTACTATAACGTCTACTAGTATATTAAAGAGTCACATTGGGAGGGGTGACATTGCTAAATGATAAGTAGGTACTGTAACAACATTACAAATGGCAGTAAAATACTAAGTAATATGTATGCATGGAAGTAAGAGTCTTGTTCTCCATTACCTAATCCACATTAGATCATGCCATGAAAGAATTACTGCAAAAACATCTACATGAATTTGTATATTCTTGTGGGTAAAATTATATCCCCACCAGCAAGAGGAAATGCTCACCAAATCTCTGAAAGATATGTCAGCTTAACTTTAGTAAACAAGTACAAAGATGTAAGAAAAAAGGCTAATAAAATGGCATATCATATATATGACAAAAAAGTAAGAAAGAAAGAAAGAAATATCAGGAAATGCACAGAAATCAGTGTGTGGTAATGCTGAAATCTGTGCTTTCATTAATGTTTTGTGTAGGAACTTACAAAAAGAGGTGAAATATCAAATCATATGAGACAGTTTTCTCCTTGAAATAGACATCTTTACAGAATTTTTAGACAGAGAGGTCTTACAATGACTGGCATTTCAGTATATCTTAGATATTCAAGTAACACTTAAATATGTATTTCTTTGTTTTTCTACCTATTTTGATCAGATTGTCCCACCTTGGCTAGCATCCATTTTTTCTAGTGAGAACTGATGTGTTCTGTGCTGTGGAATATTTTACATCCACTTGAGCTACCAGCAACCCAGGCATTGTATCAGTTTAATGTGTCATACTAAGGATGGCACACTCAGGTGTGGTATCAGTTTAATGTGTCATGTTAAGGATGGCACACTCAGGTGTGGTATCAGTTTAATGTGTTATACTAAGGATGGCACACTCAGGTGTGGTATCAGTTTAATGTGTCATACTAGGGATGGCACACTCAGGTGTGGTATCAGTTTAATGTGTCATACTAATGGTGGCACACTCAGGCATGGTATCAGTTTAATGTGTTATACTAAGGATGGCACACTCAGGTGTGGTATCAGTTTAATATGTCATAGTAGTGGTGGCACACTCAGGCATGGTATCAGTTTAATGTGTGGTACCAAGGATGGCACACTCAGGCATGGTATCAGTTTAATGTGTTGTACTAAGGATGGCACACTCAGGCATGGTATCAGGTTAATGTGTTATACTAAGGATGGCACACTCAGGTGTGGTATCAGTTTAATGTGTCATACTAATGGTGGCACACTCAGGTGTGGTGTCAGTTTAATGCATCATACTAATGGTGGCACACTCAGGCATGGTATCAGTTTAATGTGTGGTACCAAGGATGGCACACTCAGGCATGGTATCAGTTTAATGTGTTATACTAAGGATGGCACACTGAGGTGTGGTATCAGTTTAATGTGTCATACTAATGTTGGCACACTCAGGCATGGTATCAGTTTAATGTGTGGTACTAAGGATGGCGCACTCAGGCATGGTATCAGTTTAATGTGTCGTACTAAGGATGGCACACTCAGACATGGTATCAGTTTAATGTGTTATACTAAGGATGGCACACTCAGGCATGGTATCAGTTTAATGTGATATACTGAGAATGGCACACTCAGGCGTGGTATCAATTTTATGTCATACTAAGGATGGGACACTCAGGACTGTGCAGCACCCTCTAATGCTACAAGACAATGTCAGTAATAGAAAAGTCAGCTGAGGTAAGAATAGAAATGACAGCATTCCAATTTTCCATACTAAAGGTGGCCGTGCTGCTGCTGAACCAGTGATGCTATCAAACAAGCTGCCATTGTAGTAATATATCAGGAAGACATAACTCGTCTATACAGATTCCATTTGTGAGTAACTGCCCTCGGGTTAGAATCACTGCATAATATTACACCAGCAACTAGAATGTTATAACGGACATTAAAATATACGTGAACTGGCCAGGAAAAAAGGCGTAATTTCTTATTACATATTTTACTATAGCTAGAAATTCTCCTCAGTGCAAGTATTTATAAAGGTTTAATGTATGATTTCATAGTGATCATCTACCTGCAGCTACTTCTGACTTTAAAATATATAACCAGTTCCTCTCTGCATCTAAGCACAAGAAGTCATCACAAAACTAAAATAAGTAATAGTTCAAGGTTCTGCACACTTATGCAACCCGATTATTGTACATTTTTTTATTTTTTATATTTTTCCCCTAACAGATTTGTTTGGTTTTCAATTGAATTGTGCAGGTTAAAGATCACATTAAAGGTGGGAAAAGTTTTGAAATCATTTATTGTGATCTCATTTTTTTATATCACTAAAACCTGGCATTTTAACAGGAGTGTGTACACTTTTTATATCCACTGAATCTGCCTATCTAAAATCTATATCAATCAAGCTATCTATATATATATATATATATATATATATATATATATATATATATATATATATATATATATTATAAAGATATATAAATATACATTTTTATGTATGTACATACTGCAGAATTAAATGTTTCTGTGCTTTGAGCAGTCAAGTAAAGTGGAAGTGTGTTAGTTTTAGGATGTTTTATAGTTAACATTAAAGGAATTTTATATTGGTTCATTATTCTAGCGTTGATGTCCCTCAGTAAAAGGTAGTGTTTGCTAAGGTTCTTAAGTTTACATTGCATTTAAAATCACTCTATGTACAGTTCCTGATCTTTTAACAGTGGTGTTGGTGAAACATATTAGGAAGCAATTGTATTCGCTAAGTAACAGTAGGAGATTGCTGCCCAATATATCAAACCTTTTCTAATAAATTTGCTTCTGTTTTTTTTCTGTCATCATGAGCCTCCTTTTTCCCATTTTTCTACATGGGGTCGGGGTATCGTTTTAACTGTCGCCAACTCTCTTGATTCAGTGCCACACTACTGCCGTCCTCAACACTCATGCTTGACTGCTGCAGATCTTCTTTCACACAATCCATCTACCTCTTTGCTGGGCGTCCTCGTTTCCTCTTGCGTTCTTCCTGTCTGTCCCAAATCTTCCTCACCAGATTGTCTTTTGCTTTTTTACACGTGTCCAAACCACCGTAATCTGTTCTCTTTGATCTTTTCTGCAGTTGGAGCTACTTTGGCTTCTGCTCTTATGTCCTCATTCTTTGTTTATCCCACAGTATGCATCCTGTCACCTTTATCAGGTACTTCATTTCCATCACCTCTAGCTTCTTCAACTGTTCTGCTTTTACTGCCCAGGTTTCTGTACCATACAGTAGTACTGATTGCACCACTGGCTTGTACACCTTACTTTTCAGCTTCTTTGGCATTCTTCTGTCATAGACTACACCTGATACTCTATGCCAGGCTGCAGCCCCTTTGATTCTAATTTTGACCTTTTCATTCAGAGTACCCTTCTCCTCAACTACTCCTCCCAGATAATTGAAGCTGTTTACCTGTTCCACTATCTTCCCTTCCATCTCTATTCTCAGCTTCTTCTGATTTCCCCAATTTGCTGCCATTACCACCATCTTATCTGTGCTTAGTTTCATCCCATGTGCCTACAGATTTGCATTCCATTCTCCTATCCTTTGCTGAAGTTTTAGCTCAGAGTCTGCCTGCACTGCTACATTGTCTGCATACAGAAGCTTTGTTGATCCGTTCCCTCCAACCTGTTTAATAATGTAGTCCATCACCAATATCAACAGCAGTGGGCTCATAGCTGAATCTTGATGTACACCCACACCCACTGTGAACCCCTCTCTGAGGACGAACACTGTTCGTACTTGAGTCATTGGGTCTTTGTACATAGCCTGCACTAATTCTACCAGTGTTTCTGGGACTTCAAACCACTGCAGTACTGCCCAGATCAACTTTCTTGGAACCTTATCATATGCTTTCTCCAAGTCTAGGAATACCCATTTGGACTCTCTCCTCATCTCTAGCTTCTTCTCAAGTATCTGTCTCAGTGCAAACATTGGGTCAGGTGTGCTGCATCCTGATCTGAATCCAAACTGCTCATCTCCCATCTTACATTTTACTGCTCTGAGTATCCGTTTATCAGTCACCCTCTCCAGAACTTTCATGCAATGTGATAGGAGTTTGATGCCCCTGTACTGCTCACAGTTGTGGATGTTGCCTTTGTTCTTGTACACTGGCACAAGTATACTTATCCTCCAGTCATCTGGGATATGCCTTCCTCTCCACACTGCTATTAGTACCCTCAGGAGCCATTTCTCCCCTATCTCACCCAGCATCTTTGTCATATCTGCTGTGACCTCATCTAAGCCTGCTGCTGTCTCCTGACTTCATCTTCCTTAGTGCTGTTCTTACTTCTTTTGGTTGGGCTCCTCTTCTTCTCTCATCATTGGCTGTTTCTGGGGCAGTACAGCTTCTGTGAGGTTTTCTTCATTCAGAAGCTGCTGGAAATACTCCTTCCATCTGCCTTTGATGTCCTCTGGGCTGGTGAGCAGGTTGTTGCTGGCATCCCTTATAAACGGTGTCTGACTGTCTTCTTTATCTTTCTGTCTTTGCCTTGGAACGTGATGTGGTTTTTTTGTGCCCCTTACTGAGTCACTTTCCAATCTGCAGTGGTGGTGCTGTGGTAGCGTTGTCACCTCACAGTAAGACGCTGTGCGGTTCGACTCTCAGCTAGAGTGTCTTCTGCGTGGAGACATGCGTGAATGGGCGTACCTTCGTTGAAGGTTGTGCATCAGGGCTGGCAACCCGGCACATAAAAATCAGCTGCCAATCATTAGCGGACCGGAGTTCCGCTGTGGCGACCCCTAACCGGGAAAAGCCAAAAGACACAACAATAACAACAACAACTGAGTCACTTTCCAGAAGTTGGTGCAGTGCCTCCGATGCCCTATTCTTTGTTATTGCAACTTCTTTCTTAGCCAACCAGTAGTCCTTCCTAGCCTGGTCAGTCTTTTCTGTCTCCCACTTCTTCCTGCACTCCTTTTTTATTTTGATGACTTCCCGGATGTCTGCATTCCACCACCAGCTTTCCTTATGGAACTTATTTCCATACCTGGCTTGGCCGCATATCTTTTCTGTAGTCCTAACACATCCTGTTTTTAGGCGCTGCTGTTCTTCTTCAACTCCACCTATTTACTTCTCTTCTTGGGGTGCTAGCAGGAGCGGCCTTAGGTCAACTGGTGCCCTAGGCAAAAAGGTTCCATGGAGCCCCCCACCACACCACCCAGTGCCCCCATCCTGGTCTACTTATACCAAATGAATATTGTAAAAGCGCCCCTACTAGAGCGGCACCCTAGGCAACCGCCTAGTTGGCCTATGCCTAAGGCCGGCTATGGGTGCTAGACTCTGAGTAATTCCTTGAACTGTTGTACTTTCTCTCCAGTCAACTTCCAGGTCTTCAGCCTGGTCTCTGTTGAACATAGAGCCTTCACTGACCACTACTTGCAGCTGATTGCGGCAACTAGTAGTTTATGCTGTGGGCCAACTGTTTCACTGGGGATGACTTTGCAATCATGGATTCTGCCCCAGTGCCTTTTTCTTACTAGGAGGAAGTCTACCTGAGTTGCATGTTGACTACTCTTGTATGTGATCTTGTGACTGTCTCTCTTTCTGAACCATGTGTTGGCTACTATCAAGTTGTTTGCCAGACAGAAGTCTAGAATGGCTTCTCCTTCTTTATTCTTGTTGCCCCACCCATGTGGACCCAGGCAGTCCTCATATCCTGTTCTGGCTGTCCCAATATGTGCATTCAAGTCATCCATTATTAACAAAAATTCAGGTTGTCCTGCTTTATCTAGTAGGTCCTGCAACTGCTGTCCGAATGTACTCTTTTCCTCACTATCACAACCCTGCTGTGGGGCCTAGGCTGAGATTATGAATACTGCCCTATCATTACACTGGAGTCTGCCTGCCATGAGTCTGCCATTAGTTCTGATGATATCCCTCACTGTTTTCTGCAGCCTCTCTCTCACCACAATTCATACTGTCTTCTGCAGCCTCTCTCTCACCACAATTCATACACCATTTCTAGTCTGCCCTCCACCTGAGTAGTAGACTCTGGATCCCAAGCCAAGTGGCTTTGTTGCACTGCCCTTCCATCTCTTCTCTTGAATACATAGAATGTCCAGCCTCCTCCGTATCATCATGTCATCCACTTCCAAGCTGCATCCTTTCAGTGAATCTACATTAAGCGTAGCAATTCTCAGTTCATGTTTGGCAGGTTGGTTGGTTTTACATCCAGCTTTCACTCAACGAAGCTATCCCAGGTAACCCAGGCTGGGCAACTAGACACCGGCCAGCCAGTAGAGTATTGACCCAGAGCTGCTGGGCTTTTATGGTGGGCACACACTGGCCAATAGGGGCACATATATCCCTCCCACCATTAGCATGGGTCCCTTACATGGGTCAGAGTAGGCCGGTTCCTCAGCCCACTTATCACCGGTAACTACCCATGCCCATTTTTGGTGACATTAGTTAACATGACTGCATTAGCTAGAGCCATATTTTATGCCGTTGAGTGGCTAGCCCTGCCACTGTGCACAGTCTGTGATCCATGCTCTCCTATCTTGAGGATACTGCACACCACAGTAGATGCCCAAAGCGTTGGTCTCCACAACTCTTCCCCCTATAGGGCACCATGTAGTGTCTGTGCTGCCGCCCACAGCTCCATTCATTGGTGAGTTTGAGATGGAAACACTCAGCATGTTTTTCAGACATGGGAGAAACCCCATGGAAACACAGGCAGAACATGCAAACTCCAAACAGGCATTGGTCAGAGATCAGGATCGAACCTTGTACCTTGTGCATGGGAGGTAAAGACCTTAACCACTAAGCCATCTGGTCCCTGATGAATTTGCATTTCTAATTCAACACATTTGAAACATACAAGATGACTTGCCAGCCCATGTTGTTCATTTTTCTCTTCTATAACTCTTCCATTGATGTCTCCTTCCTCTCCTCCAACAAGTAGTTGACAATATTATAAATACAGAGTTTAGCCAGGACCTTATGGCTAGGTCTCTGTCCTTCTGCCTAACAGGCTGTATGTTTAGAAGACACTCTTTCCTTTCTTGTGTTTTAGTTTTGAGAGGAGGAGTATAACAATCAGCACCAGTGAAAATAAAGCATAGTGTGGATAGAAAAGTCAAGACGTATTGTTTTGTGGAGGGTAGACTTTTCATGTGGGAAAGTAGTAGATACTGCACTGGAGGTTACACGGACTCTTGAGAAATTCAGCAAACCTTCACCACCTCAAATGCCTCATCATATTCAAACCAGAAGGCCAATGAGATAGACTTAAATTTTAAAGGTAGTAGTAAAATGGAGAAAATGCCTCTTCAGTCCTGTACTATTCAGAACAAGCAGCACAGGGCTGATATCTTAGTGAGCCAAAGCATGGTAGCCACATTTGTAGTTTCCAACTATAGATGAACTGTTAGAACAAGTTTAATGCTGCCCTGTTTGTGTGAGATGAGATTCTTGTAGCAGTTACACAGGCTAATTGCATTTTCTGAAGGACATGTAGTACTATGGCATGTTTAAAAATCTTAAAAGGTACACTTAAGACCTAAATCTGCCACGGATCATTGTGCTTTGAATTTACTGATAGCACCCATTTTCCAACATGGTGGCACAGTGGCGCAGCAGATAGCATCCGATAACACTGCCTCACAGCAATAGGTTCTCTGGTTCAATTCTTGGCTGGGGTCATACCTCCCACCCATTCCGAATTACTTGTTTTTTACTGAGTTTTTGGGGTCCAAATAATGGGGTGCCATGATTCCTAAGTGGCACCCCTTCATTTCCGATTTTTTCCCATTTTTTTCTTTTTAAATTTTTTGCTTTCGTTTTTTGCTCTGATGTCACCACGTGCGCGATGACATCAGCTCCATAAGCCTATTGGAATTGAGCTCAGGGGCACGCATTTCCGGCTCACTGATTTTGAATGGATCTGCAAGCGCGAGCTGGAAGGAAACTAGTGATGCATTGGAGTTTTGTTATGCTCCTGCTTGGCCCATGAACTGAATTATTTCTGCTGCTTGGGAGACGCTTGTTAACAGCATGACGGATTGTAGATGCTTCTTTTTATGAATGGAGTTATTTCATTATTGACATTATTTTGAGGTATCTGAACACTGGTTTCTGCTGCTTACGTGTATTTTCTTGCAGAGTTGAACTGTGTGTGTGTGTGTGTGTGTATGCACGCACATGTATGTGTGCGTGTGTGTGCATGCTTTTGTATGTGTTGCATCAGGATGTATAATTTCTTGGTTGCTTGAGTGACAATATGAAATCGACAATCCTCTGATTTGCAAATCCTAAGGAAATGTTCACATCATTGGTCCATAGTAAGTAACACTGAACTTTTGTATAACTGCAGGTAGACGTAAATATAGTTTGTTGAACAATCATTACGGAATTACTTTCTAGAATCATGTTAGAAATTTTAGGGCTGTTGGAAAAAAGATTTCTTAAAGCTCATTAATAGATGTATGCATCACAAAGTAAGTAAAAAGCAATGAATGAAGTTGTGTTAGTGTAACACTCAGAAAAGATGTGGCTATCAAACCATGGGAATGCAATGTTAAAGCAGCTGTTGTAGACAGTAAATAAATTGTGGAATCCCCCAGAAACTTTACAAAAAGGATACTGATGCTGAAGAAGGGGGCAGTTGATGGAGGACAAGAAGCCTGGCCAGCAGGAAGGTTAAGGAAGACACTTGACATTTTCTATGTCCTTGAATAGCTTTTGAAGCAAAATATTTTCTGGTATGTTTTGTTTGGTCACTGAGCACTAAACCTTGATATAGAATTTTACAAGTTGTCTAGAGGAACGTTAAGTACAACGATTGTGTGTTTTGTACTTGTACTCTCTCTTTCTGGATTTAATCATCATCATGGGAATGAAAGAGACTATAATCTTCTAAGGCTTTACATATACTCAAAAATTCTCAGAGATGGGATACGGATTTATGGGTAGACAGTAGAATGGTAGTTCCAGAATTCCTTGGCTTCCGATTTTCCCTTTCCCACAAGTTTCAGTAGTTTGTCTGGTCATGATGGTATGCTATATAAATTAAGTCAGTTACTGCTTAGCACACATTCCTTCTTATCTCGTACACAACAGTTTCATATGCAGAAAGACCAACACAATTTTGGTTGTGGGCATCTAAGCCAAGGTTACTTTGTTTGCATTTTTTTAATTAACTTGTTTAGACTTACTAGATTCCTTAGCAGACTGGTTTGGTTAAGTGTTTTGGTCAGACCCTCTCAGTACGCATGCGGAGGTTGTACAATGAAGCTTGATTCGTTTACCTCATTTGTAACTCTCTCCTGCAGACTGTGTGTGTGTGTGTGTGTGTGTGTGTGTGTGTGTGTGTGTGTGTGTGTGTGTGTGTGTGTGTGTGTGTGTGTTTGTATGTGTAAAAATGCCTCCAGGTGGTACTCAGGCTCAAAGCATGTACCTTGGGTACAGGTAAAAAGAGCCTAAAGTCCCTAGTCACCACCACTTGTGGATTTATGCCTCATAATTTTGTTCTGTTCCTCATTAAATCTGTGGTTTTCAGGATTTTTGTGGCAAATCACTGTAGGATTGAATTCACTAAATAATGAAAGGCATTTGAATTTCAGACTTCATATTCTTCAGAAAATAAATGGTAACACAAAACCTTTTCTTCTAGTAATTTTCTAAGTTTATAAGATCAGTATTTGAAATGTGTCCCGATTTTGGGGCTTTATTCCCCCATTATGGACTTTGTCCAGGTTTTTTGTGCTAAGAGGTTGAGAGCTATGGTGAGAAGTAAGAACTCAATTCAGTAAATGATAGCCATTTAAGTTTCAGTCTTCTATCTTTCAGGAAACTGCTGATTTGGCATAGTGGTATGTTGCTTTGACTGTAGTGCATAGGGTCCTGGGTTCAAGCCTTGGCAGTGAAATGCATGGTGGTAACACATTTTATTCTAGCAACTTTCCAAAATTATACAAGCAATGTTTAAATGTGTCCCTGGTTTTTGGCCTTTTGCCCCCCCCCCCCCCAAAAAAAATGAAATTGAAAATAAGTGCGAGAAGGTGTGCAAGATGCCTATGGCTCACATTACTGTCATTCTATTTATATATGTATATAGTATATATATATATATATATATATATATATATGGATTCACTTCATAATTTCGAAATACTTAAATATCGACTTTTAGTATCTCGAGACCATGAAACCGAATCCACAAAACACTGAAACAACAAAACCCCATACCCAAAAATGTGAAATTCAAAACACCGAACAAACCGCACACACTACACCATACGTACACCACAACACCCACATCACAACATAAACAAAACTACACACATACACAACTGATACACACATAAGATCCCCATGTGGGGGGGCAGACCCCCCCACTTATATGTACTAACTGCGAGATCGCACAAACAGGAAAAAGCAAACTCACACACGCACATTCTCCAGTCCCTCACACACGTCAAAGATATCAGCACGCTCACATACACTCTAACTCCCACTCAAAACCCTTACAAAACACTCACTTACCTGACATAACACCTAGATCCACACACAGCACCATGCACCATCAACACACAGTCCTGGACATTACGTAGCGTAAGGCCATAACCTCGAATTCGAGTTATTCGAATTCACGATTATGAACTTTCACTATTGTAAACATTCAGCTTTATAGTCTTGAAATACTGAAATTCAACATTTCAGTATTTCAAGATTATAAAGTGCTCCCATATATATATATATATATATATATATATATCTGTGTGTGTGTGTGTGTGTATATAAGTAGACTTATACGATGGAAATGTTCTGAATTGGGCAGTTTTGTCATTATTGGTTCATGCATTTTGTTTCATTGCCTACTGGAAAAATGTTCAATAAATGTAAAATGCACTCTAACTTTAGTCTTAACAAGTGTGCTATATTATTATACAAGGAATATAATTTAATAAAGTCAGGAAGGTGTATCAAAGAACGCATGTATGTTTCTTGTTTTGTGTGCAAGGGGGCTATGATTTGAAAACAGCCTAAAGGTAATCTTTATCCACCACTGGCCAGATGCATTTTCTTTGGATGTGGTGTGGGTTTCAATGCTGTTTCAATGAATGTGAGTTCCAAGGGCAGAGAAGTTTTAATGCCAAGTCTGTTTTTATTGTGAGACAGTATTGCTTTGTTTAGCAGATATATATCAGTGCTTGTGCATTGTGCTATAAAATGTAAAAATAAAATCCAAATAATCATTCTAGAAGGAAAGCAGTATGCATGCACATATTAGTGTTTATTGTAAATGGGGTAAATAGCCAGGTAATGGGATATTAGAATGGCTGCAGGGGGACTCTGGTGCCATATTTTGGTTGTCTGTTCTTCAGTTTGCATTTGAAAGTTGGTATCCCACAATTCCATTGGAGTGGGCAGGGTTACGTAATTATGTATGCAAATTTTATATTAATCAGCGTAGAGATTTGTACCTATTTTTCATGGGCCTTATCCAGATTTTTGATGTTTCCAGGTTGAGTGGTATGGCTAGGGTGCCTTCTATGTGTAGTCTGCATGTCCTCACTGTGATTGCGTTTGTTTCCTCCATCTGCTCCGGTTTCCTCCCACATTCCAAAGACATGCATTCGATGGATTGGACACTCTGAATTGACCGTAGGTCTGAGTGTGCATGTAAGTGTGTGGTATGGAAGAACAGAAGTACCAGGGCTAGCCACCCAGCAGTGTAAACCTGCGATGTAGATAATTGTCACTGTTAAAATTACAGCCTGACCCCATGTGGAAAAATGGGTTGTAGATAGGTAGATGGACCCATACTTTAGTTGTATAATGAAACTGATTTAAATAACATTTAAGGAATTTTGTACCATCTTTATATATATATATATATATATATATGTGTATATATATATATATATATATATATATATATATATATATATATATATATATAGTGTGTGTGTGTGTGTCTGTATTTATGTGTATGTATATATATATATATATATATATATATATATATATATATATATATATATATATAAAATCTCCTGAAGGTAGACCACTCTACTTTGAACCAAAGCTTTTCCATCCTAGTATGCATATGCCAAGTAAGAATGTTGGTGCATGCAACTTTAAAACATTGTTTTTTTGCAGGGGGGGCAAGCCCCCCACTAAATCTATATACTAACTCTGATATTGCGCATTTCCCGGGAGAAGGGGATTTTCCCTTACCTGGGGATTGTCAATCCTGCACACTTGAAGACTGTCTGTATAATTGACCAAATACAGCCAATTAAACAGATATATATACTGCATATACATATATGATATGATTATACATTGGGAAAGTTCATTGGTGATTACAGCCATCTAAAAAAATTGAAATAAAGTGATTGCAAATGCAAACAAATGGGTTACTTTTGCAATCACATAAACCGACTGCAAATATTGCTTTTACATGGGGGGGATTCACTACCACACACTCCCAAATTGGGGTCTCCATCCCCACATCCATAGAAATTAAATATACTAAATCCATGGTCGGTGTTGAGAAAGACTCCTGAAACTGTATTACAGTTAAACTGCAACAATTCAACTGCAATATAATTTGACCACTGTAACCACTGAAGAAAATGATCAAACCCAGCAACACACAATAAATGCATGCTGCGACCAAACCCATGGTACCCATACACACGTGTTTGTGTGTGCGCGCGTGTGTGTATATATATATATATATATATATGGGTCTACTTCTATTCGCTGACATCCCATTTCACTGAAACCCATTTCGCTGACAGCCCCATTTCATAGACAAAAGTAATCAGGGCAAAAACCTGGGATTTGCCCCCCTCCCCACTGTTGTGCGACTGTGGAGTTGTAATATATAGTTGAGGAGGTGTGGGGGGCACAGCCCCCCACATTGGGGGGGGGTGGGGGGTGAAGCCCCCCACCTTGAAAGTTTGTCTATGAAATGAGCTGTCAGCGAAATGGGTTTCAGTGAAATGGGATGTCAGCGAATAGAAGTAGACCCATATATATATATATATATATATATATATATATATATATAGCCAAGATCCTATCTCCACGCTCCTTTATAATTTGCTGCTTGGATGTGTAACAAGAATTCTGTCTTGGAAATAAAGTACTGTCAGAGCACTGTAGGGCGCAGTGCAATTAAAACACTATGCAAGGATGAAAAATATTACAGCTGCAAGTTTTGTCTTACGATAGAGGCAGAAATCATTAGAGGAAGAAGTAAACAGTGTAAGCTGATAAAAATGTAGCCACACGTTTCATTCTGTACTGTTTACAGTTGTTGTATAGTCTCTAACTATGCAGACTGTATTATTTCTCTTAATTTGCATGCATGTCACTGCATCAGTTTACCCTGGCATGTTAACATTCATTTTCTTTACAATATGTGTTCTGCAAAACTCCATATCTGTGCAGTATTTCAATTTGCTTATCCTTATTAGATTTGTTGCATGCTAGCCACAGTTTGCCTGTCAATTTAATTTTGTGCTTTAGGCATTTTCAAATGCATTCCGAACAGAAGAAAGATTTAATCATGATAAACTGATCCTGCACATCTGTTTTGTCTGTTTTATGTTATATCATAATTTCATACCTCCCTTACAGCAGTATAATCTACAAATTCACCTCAACTATCATATAATATAGTAATAATAAAGAAAACATGTTTCATTGTTTGCTAATTTAGTATACTGTGTTTTGCAAGCTTTACTTTATTTAGACACTCCTTTATCTTTAGGGTATTATATGCAATTAGTTAAGTTTGCATAGCCAAACAAAACTGCCTCTGCTTCTGTCATTTCTAGTCCTAAGAGAAAAACATGAGCGAATGTGACATGATCCTTGAAGAAGAATATGAGGCCTCATGGAAAATGTCTTTATTGATTTCCTCATTCAAATAAAACATGAAGGAATTATTTGTAAAATAGTAGCAATATTTATTTTGTACATTTTACATTTTATACTGAGTTATTTTTGCTTCAGATTAATATTTTACACTCAGTGACAAAACAATTCACAGTAGGGACTCTTAGGTTTTGGAAATGAATAATGCATGCTTAGTTACAGTTTTATTTTTGTTATCTCTTTTAATTCACAAGTTTGTCTCTAAGTGCCAGTATTTTCATTTAAAGTAAAATACCTATTTAGGTTGGTCATGTGGAAGTTTGAAATTTGACAGTACAAGTCCTGAAAAGTAGCTAAATAAACGTGATGCTCTAGAAATAACAGAGAACCAAAACACAGTGTTACACAATAACAATGTTTCTTAAGTTTTTCTTTCATCCCTGTAAAAAAAACATTGGTACAAATTAACAATGTTTGTTTCCAGGGGGATTCCCCGTGATCCTCAAGTGGTAGGAGGGCTCTAAACCAAACCAGTGCTGTGTACTTATACTAACTCTGAAATCATGGTACCTCGTAGAAAAGGGAAATCACTGAGGTACTGCAGATCCAGACTTAGTATTAATTTCCTGTAATCACTCTTAGACTTTCACAGTTCCAAGGATCACACTTACAATTCTCAAACCTACAATGG
The DNA here is from genome assembly GCF_019279795.1 of Protopterus annectens. Taxonomy (NCBI): domain Eukaryota; kingdom Metazoa; phylum Chordata; order Ceratodontiformes; family Protopteridae; genus Protopterus; species Protopterus annectens. The sequence goes on from NC_056729.1 coordinate 476,081,508, forward strand.
GAACTAAGAGCAGTTTTATGATTTTTTTCAGATACAGAGTGTTTTCCTCCATTTTTCAAAACCACAAGCAAGACATGGTCTAAATATGTTGTACTTATTTATTTTAACTTTTTTAACATCATAATCCAGAGATTTTTTAACTAATCTTAGGGCAGTATGTTCAATGAACATGGAAAATTTGACCAGGACAATGGGTGACCTGCCTTCCTCTAGAGAGTGCCACAACATCGTTTTTCAACAGCCATCTGAAACGACATTGCAACAGGCAGATTAGATCTTGATTTTAAAACTTAGAAGAAAAACGGTGTTGTTGAACAGAAGTTCCCACCCATGTTTTTACTACCACATCAGTATTCGAATACAAAGACAGTTGCCTGGCTTGGGAACAGAACCTACCACCACCTCATCTCACCACTGCATAAAGTAAATTTACAGACCACTGAGCTATTGATACCACATTTCTATATGCTTCTGACTATGTTAAAGCACTAAAGAGTTAGAAGAACTACTGTGAAATTTGTTTGACCAGGTGCTTACGATTTATTGTATATGACTTAATTGTGATCAGCCTTAAAATCAGTTTTCAAAAAAGAACTTGTAAAACAAAATGCAGTTTCAAACTGTTTTCTTTTCAGGAGTCTGAATAATCCTACTTTCCAAGTATGAATAGTCCACATTCACAAAAATTTGCCTTATGGAATGGTCTATTGTTTAGCCTTCCTGCTTCTAAGGTAATACATTCTGAGAGCTACAAGACATTTGGCTTCTTGTTAGGCTCTAATAAAGGTATTTGCTGCTCGGCAAGAATAGCCCCTCATAAATATTTCACAGAAATGTCATCAAATATGCATTTACGCCTAGTTAACAGTAAAAGTTGAAAGGAGAAATGCATACAAAGGAAAATAAAATTACTTGCATTCCTCTTATTCTGTTAAGGCTGTTTTATAACAGAAATCTGTCTTTCTGCCAGATTGCATGGTAGGATACCTGTCTTGACTGTATCAGTGTTTGCTTTATTCTGTGTTATTCACCATTTTTAACATATAATTCATGCTCCTTCCAAACACATAACTTTAATACATGTAATAGGTAGTGTTCCACTGCTCTAAAGGAATATTAGGTTTGTATTTTCCCCATCACTAAGTATACCCACAGCCTTGTACACTGAGCAGATTCTTATCAACTTGCAAAAAGAAGTTTCAATGAATGACAGTACTGCAAGATTTCAGTGCACTTCAGATTATGATATTCTTTGCAGGGTGACACATCCTGAAGCAGCTCCCATGTAGGGGGACAGTCCCATCCCCAAAATGTACAGCACTGGGGAAAAGTGCAAAATTCCTTATCACAGAAAGTGGCTTCCAGCAGAATTACGTTGCGTTATAGGCACTGGCTGAAATTGCCTTTGTGACGCCCTGGCCCAGCAATCAAGGAGCCTCAATCCTCACCACTAACACCAGTGAGGGGCATCTTGTATAGGAGGAAAGGATAACAAATACACACAGCAAAGTGCAATTTCCCTTAAGAGCACAAAGAGATCACAGTCAGTCCGGGGCTGGTTGCTCCCTTGCTCTCCAGGTCCCCAATAAGTCTCACCACTGGCACAGCTATAGGGTCCAGATCTCAACCTAGTGGGCAAGCTAAAACCTCCAGCACTCTCTCTGTCCAACCAGTGCTTCGTGTCCCTACCCAAGTAGCTGACACACACACACACACACACACACACACACACACACACACACACACACACACCTTGAGAAGAGTTTATACAACCACACAGACACTCCTGGGGAAGGCTGGCACAGGTTCTCCAGCTGTGCCCCTTTTTCCTAGACTGTACAGTAGTACCAGCTGCCACCACCCACTAATATTTATCAGCTACTCAAAGGCCCTTACAAAGGTGTCCAATTATTACTGTGCAATATTATTATCTAATTGGTAGTATATCCCAGGGCTAAAGCTATTGAACTGGCTTTGTACAATTTTATCAAAGGCATGCAAGTACTCTAAAGAGCTTAAATTATCTCTACAAAAACAGCCACAGTTGAAAGGGTTTAAAAATATTTAATAACAAATAGTCAAAACACAAGACAATACTTTTTATTACACAGTGCTAGTCAAGAGTTCAGAGATCACAGAGAAATACTTAAAGTAATTCAGTAGTACAGTTCTGACATAACAGAAAAACACTTAGTTTAATCTTTCTAGTTTCTACCTATTTCTAAGAGAAAATGCAATTCTAAGATAAACTTACATGTAGAGCAAGACAGTGCTGAAGCGTTGGATGGTCAAGACAAAAATGCTTAATGCTCTCTGATTCTTTCTGTTTTTAAATTCACATTCCTGGTTCACATTACATCATTCTTCACACTTCCCTGGGTTCCCAGGCTAACAGAAACTACATTTACATTCTTCACCTCTGGGCAGAAACCAGAGCAATAAAGGACAATTATGCATGCAAATTCTGGCCATTAACTCTGGCCTTAAAACAATAGCAAGAATGCCTTCATCTAAACCGGCCGGTGCCATGTTTATATCAAAGGGTCACAACATGCTTTACTTGGTCAATAGAGTGCACTGTTGTTACATTTTTTCCAGTTCCATATGTAACACTATTTTTACCATTTAAGACAACAAGCCTGTGGTTTACATTAATATTTACAGATGCCAGAATTATCTCCAAAATTCTGTCTGGCTAGGCTGGTAGCCTTCACCTATCTTCACCCAATCTTCACAGCTTTCATAAACCAGAGGCAAAACTAAAATAATCTGAATTGATATCATATGAGGATTTTGTATTAGTATGGATTTTATGTCTGCAACTGTAATGCTTAATGCCTGAGAGTCTGGAACAACTTTAGCCATCACTATTTTGTCACAAAATCACTGACTTTCTGAGGCACAGAATGAAGTTTAGAGGCAGAATCAGGAATGCCTCTGGGTGCATAGCACTCCCCACCCAAGTAAAAAGCTCATATTAGCTAATTCATCCATTTGCAAATTAGCACGTACTAGCCAATGGGATGGTGTAGCAGAAACAAGTGCGGATGAGTTCCGTCATGTAATGTACATTACAGTCTTACTAGGTGTAGTTTTATCAATCTACCTATCACTAGCTGTCCCCACCAAAGCTTTACCAAATTCTTATTCTGGTTCAATATAGTATGCCAGCCAATCTTGTTTTCTTTATCACCATGAATAATATCAATAACCGTAAATCTAAAGGTTGCAGATGGATGTGTTAATACATGTTTGTAAAGAGTATTACTGATTTTTTTGTGTTTGATGTCACTCAGGTGTTTGCTAATGCAATATTTAACTGGTCTGGACATCTGAACCACATAAAAAGCCAAACACGAGCAGGTTGCTAAATAAATCACCCATTCACTGGAACAATTTGCAAAAAATCTAATGTCAAAAACCCAGCCAGTGTTCTGGGTGCTAAATTGTTTGGTTTTGTCTACTCTAACACAATGAACACAATGTCCACATAGAAAGCCAAAAAGGAGTCCATCTGTCAAGCTGGCCTGGTGTAATATTGGGGATTTAGCTGACCCATGTTTATAATGGCTGAAATAGGACCCTAATGTTTTGCCCCTTCTGTATCCAAAGAGACATCTTTCTTGGAACATGTTGGCAAGTCTATCGTCCGACATGAGAATGTTCCAGTTCCACTGAACTACTTGAGAAAGTATATGGGTATTCCGTCCATAAGTTGTTATCAACCTAATCGGTTAAAATATCCTGAATACAATTCATTGTTGCACGCTTCTAGTCATCATCCACCCCATATTATACGCAATATCCCAAAGTCACAATTCCTTAGAATTAAGCGCATTTGTTTTGATCCCAAAAAATTTGAACATTTTAGGCAGGACATGGTACATAGATTCAAAACCCGGGGGTATAAGTCAGGTATAATCACCATGGCCTGTCAGGAGGTTTCATCTTTAGATAGGAATGAACTTATGGCATACAAGGATAAGACCACCCAGGACTCATCACTGATTAGGTTGATAACAACTTATGGTCAATCATGCTCAATTGAGAGCACAGCTAAGCCTGCAAGTCTCTCCTGACTCATTGATGAATGCAGGTATGTCTTTATGAGTTTCAGCTTAGAAAAGCTGCTTTCTGCAGTAGCCACTGTAACGGGTGCAGCCAAATAAATGTGCAGTGAAACATAAGTATTTATATATGTCTTGCAAGTGGTTGCGAAATTAAATCTTTAAATTTCGAGCCTTATTTCATTAAATGAGACTACCTGATTGGCTCAAAGCTTTGAATGTTTTAGAGCGGAATTTTTAAAAGTCCTAAATGTTTTTTTTCTCTGTTTTTCTGAAGAAGTCTTTCCATTTAGAAGGACGAAAACGTGTCTTGTTTTAAATAAACATGTCTTACGTTAAATACATCTATTGACTGGTGTTGTCAGTTCGCCGCTTGGTACTCCTTTTCGTCTTGGCAGTGTGTGGAGTCATTAATGTGCAGTTGATGATTTTGAAGAGTCTGAAGAAGAGCTTCTGTAAGTCCTGCCCCAGTTGTATCATTCACTGGCACAAATCCCAGAAAATGTTCCTCAACTGTGGCTGCAGTCCATAAAATATCCACATACCGAACTACTACAGTCATTTGCTCTTGATTGCTGATGTCTGGCGTGCAATCAAGAATCACGGAAAAGTACCTAGTGTCCTTCATCTTCCCTACAATGATCCTTAAAATAGCATTTGCAATCAGCTGGATAACGTCATTCTGTATATCCTTCCCAAGATAGTGATCCATTACCTCTTTATTCCAAATACAATGCAAATGCTCAGCCATGACAGTGTCAAACTGCGATAAAAGTTGCACTTGGCCTAAGAACTTGCCATTGCCATAGATGTCCAGGGCATCACTTGTACCACGGAATGCCATGTTCCGTTCCGCCAGGTATTGGACAACAGCAATAATGTGTTCTAATGCACCATGCCAGTGAGTTATCTCCTTTTCAACCACTGCTTGCCTCTTATCATCCATAGTCTGCCTACTCTTTATTCTATTGCCCAGTTCCTTCTACTTTAGCATGCATGCCGTATGCTCTGGTGCTCATTTATGGCTATGTAAAGCTTTGAACATCTCTCCATGCTTTGTAACCACCTGACCTGAGAAAATGGTTAGAATGTCCAAATAATTTGCATGCAAAGCAAAACAGTGCATCCTTTGAGACCGAATATGTCAGCCAAGTGTGTTTTGCTCTCTCTCCATTAGGCAGCACATGGAAATAGTTCTCCGATGTAAATCTTCTTTTCTGCTCATTGACAGGGAACTGTTGTGACACCACTTGCACAGGTCCATGCTGAATGGCAGCTACCCTAAACTCATCCCTTATCAAGTCTGGCCAAGTCTCTAGATCCTCAAAAGATGTACCTGACACTCCCTGCAAGTCATAGGCCACATCTGTCACTACAGAAGTATGGGCTCCTTCTGTATCAAAGTCTGGTGATCCAGGCAACACCTCTACAGTTGCATCTGCATTTGCTGACATGCTTTCACCCATGGTAATGACTGTAGGTCCACAGGAGGTAGCCTGTGGTGTAGCCGCAAGAAAGTGGTCACTTTCTTTCGTATGGATGCAGGCCTCACAGTGGGCAGTCTGTAATGCAGAACCATTGTGTTGTCCTGAAGGCAGACTTTTTCCTGAATCTCCCCTCTCCATTGACCCACAGAAAAATTTCATAATGGAACCCTGTCTCTTTGCATCCTCATTCCTCTGCTGCTGAAGCTTTCTGCTCCTGACAAATATGTACGCTTCATCTCTAACTGGGAATGGAAGTAAAGCAGAATTACTACACATGCAAACAGAGTCCTTTTGTCATACGGTTAGTAAAAATGCATAATGACTTGCATTAACATCAGTCACTATTGCACTGCAGGCAGAAAGACTAAATAATGACTAACCCATAGGCACAAAAAAGTAATGAGAAAGGCCCAAGTTACAGTTCTATGTTAAATACCTAACACTAGAGGTGAACTTGAGCTTTTTCTATCTTTTTCCCCTTTCATCTCCCTAAACATGTGAAGAGGCCCCAAATGATGCAAAATATTGATATTACAAGCTCTCTGGAACATTCTAAAGTATGAAAGAACTGATGACTAGGAAAGGCACACGTTTGAAGGGGAACACACCAAACTGAGGCAAGACAAATGTTATGGTACAATAAAAGACTACACTTTCCCACTACCTCTGTCTTAGCACACTTGAGCAAACCAAAATCATTGGTTGAACAAAGGAGTGAAATAATGGATTTGCTAGCAAACCTCATTTGTGAGGGATGTAGAAGTGGCACACACATCACATTGGGAGACATTCCCACAACCCCCCTTAACACAGGATCTGTGTAAAAAAGCATAAAGCCAGGAAATGTACCATGCATTACGTGGAGGGTATGAAACATGAAGTCCATTTCCGCTAATAGCCTCGGCCCTCCACATTGTGCTATGCAATCATTTTGAGAGAGAACAGGCCAAAAACCAAAAACATCTGGACGCGCATTCTCGCAAGCCCCATCAACCTCTTAAACTGTCAACATAATTCAGACAGGCAAAAATAACTGCAGATGAAGGCGTAACATCATGGATAGTTTAAAACATTAACTTAGATAGCAGACCAGTGTTTGCAGTAGTATACATTAAGACATCAGTACATTCTGCGGAATTCTCACACCCCCCCCACACAGAGTCTGCACAATAATCCTGGATAAAGTGAAAACCAAAAACATATGCGTAGCTTAACAATGTGCTTATACAGTGCATGGCCCCACATTAAAAAAATCCCAGGCAAACATTGAACACTGCAACATTCACAGCCGCTGACTACCCTCCCACCATTAGGCTTTTTAAACAATTTACAGGCCCCATCAACCTCCAAATAGCATAATTCAAACAGCCAAAAATAACTGCAGAACAAGCTGTAACATCAGGGATAGTTAAACAGTGCTATAAACCTAGACAGCAGAACAGTGTTTGCATTAGCATGCATTAAGATATCAGTACATTCTGTGGAATTCTTACCCCTGCCCAAGTCTAGGCACAATTCTAGTTGAAGTGAAAACAAAAAGGTGTAGCATTAACCATGTGCTTATACAGTCCATGACCCCCTAATTAAAAAAAAAAAATCCAGGCAAACAATGGACACTGCAACATTCTCACAGGCCTTAACCACACTCCCAGACTTTTAATACAATAACTATGGACAACAAAAACATTGAAGTCATTGCAACAAGGCATATCAAGGACAGTTAAACAGTACTATAAACATAGATAGCAGAACAGTGTTTGCATTAGCATGCATTAAGATATCAGTACATTCTGTGGAATTCTTACCCCTGCCCAAGTCTAGGCACAATTCTAGTTGAAGTGAAAACAAAAAGGTGTAGCATTAACCATGTGCTTATACAGTCCATGACCCCCTAATTAAAAAAAAAAACTCCAGGCAAACAATGGACACTGCAACATTCTCACAGGCCTTAACCACACTCCCAGACTTTTAATACAATAACTATGGACAACAAAAACATTGAAGTCATTGCAACAAGGCATATCAAGGACAGTTAAACAGTACTATAAACATAGATAGCAGAACAGTGTTTGCATTACTATGCATTAAGCTATCAGTACATTCTGCGGAATTCTCACCCCCCCCCCAGTCTCTGCACAATTTTGGATGAAGTGAAAAGAAGCGTAGTATTAACAATGTGCATATACAGTATGTGGCCCCACATTAAAAAATATTCCAGGCAAACAGTGAACACTGCAGTATTCACAGCCACTAACTACCCTCAAAACATTAGGCATTTTAAACAATGTACGAGCCCCATCAACCTCCAAATAGCATAATTCAAGCAGCCAGATATAACTGCAGAACTAGTTGTAATATCAGGGATAGTTAAACAGTGCTATAAACCGAGACAGCAGAACAGTGTTTGCATTACCATGCATTAAGATATCAGTACATTCTGCGGAATTAAGGCATAGCATTAACAATGTGCTTATACAGTCAGTGACCCCCCCCCCCCCATTAAAAATACTGCAGGCAACATTCTCACAGGCCCTAACCACACTCTAAACCTTTCAACACAGTAAGTATGGACAACAAAACAAGTTAAGTCGTTGCATCAGTAGTACATTGTTGGTAAACACAATAGTAGCATAACAGGGTTTGTATTAGTATACATTCAAACAGCTGCACCTTCTGCAACATTCTCACAGCTGCTAACTACCCTCCCAACATTAGGCATTGTAAACAATGTACAAGTCCTCTCAACCTCCAAAGAGCATAATTGAAACAGCCAATAATAACTGCAGAACATGGCCTAACATCAGGGATAGTTAAACAGTGCTATAAACCTAGACAGCAGAACAGTGTTAGCATTAGCATGTATTAAGATATCAGGACCCATCAACCACCAAATAGCATAATTCAAACAGCCACAAATAACTTTAGAATAAGTTGTAACATCAGGGATATTTAAACAGTACTATAAACCTAGACAGCAGAACAGTGTTTGCATTAGCATGCATTAAGATGTCAGTACATTCTGCAGAATTCTCACCCCCTCCCCCACAGCCGCTACACAATAATCCTGGATAAAGTGAAAACCAAAAACATAGGTGTAGCATTAACAATGTGCTTATATAGTACGTGACCCCCATTAAAAAAACTCCAGGCAAACATTGAACACTGCAACATTCTCACAGGCCATAACCACACTCCCAGACTTTCAACACATTAACTGTGGACAATGAAAAAATTGCAGTCATTGCATCAGTGAGTAGAACATTGCGGTTATACACAATAGTAGCATAAGAGGGTTTGCATTAGTATACATTCAAAACATCTATGCCTTCGGTAACATTCCCACAGCTGCTAACTACCCTCCCAACATTAGGCATTTTAAGCAACATACAGGCCCCATCAACCTCCTAACCTCTCAGCACAAGTCAAACAGCCAAAAAAATGCAGAACAAGGTGTAACATCAAGGATAGTGTAAAACAGTACTATAAACCTAGATAACAGAACAGTGTTTGACAAACTTGTAAAAAACTCAAAACCTACTGCAAATTCAGCTGACAATCTACCATCAGAATTTCAAAAAATAGCAGCTGAAGCCAGCTGTTATCCTGAATACTTAAAAGATCCATTACTGAGCAGTACGTCCCAACCATCTGGAAAATAGGTGGAAACTTGGCAGAACTTACCAATTATAGGCCCAGAGCAATTCTTTCCCCACTAGCTGAACTCCTAGAGGAGTGCATTCATTCTCAACCAATAATTTACTTGCCAAATTCCAACACGGCTTCAGGCCTCATGCTGCAACTGCCCTCCTCAGTTATACCAACACCATCAATGTACAAATGAAGGTAAAATAAGATCATCTGTCTTTCTCAATTTGTTAAAGGCCTTTGTCAGAGTTTCTCAACAAACTACTAACTACTCTCGCCAACCTTAATCTCATCCCTGTAGCCTTCCACTGGCTGCAAAGCTACCCAACAGGTCATAAACAGCCATAAAATGTCTCCAGGATCTATCCCCCTCTACTTCCACTCACATTAGGAGTCTCACAAGGCTCCGTCCTTGGTCCACTTCAGTTTAGTGGATTTATTATCAGTCTCAATACTGACCCATCCTTAGCACTCACAATCCAATATGCTGACACCGATACACTTGTGTCACATCTACCATGCAACAAGTCATGTCCCAACCCAGGCTGAAATAAGCTAATCTTCACCACTTAACCCCATATGCCTAAGACTGTTGACTTAGCATCTCACAAGACTGCCCACCTATCTCTGCTCTAGCCAGCTACAATATCCTTCTCTGTCCCATTATTTATCACCCCTATCCCATTCTCTCTACCTTTTACATATACAGCATAGATACTGCCAAAAAAAAAATAACGAGCCAACTCTACCTCTTGCCCCAAATAACTAACTTACAGAATCTCCTAACCAAAGGGCAGTCAAAATTAAATGTATATTACATTTCACATTCCCTTGTATCGTCCCTCATACAAACAGATAAACCAAACTTATTTTACATATTTCTAGCACTTATGTAGTAAGATAAGCATTTCTCCCTGGGCCTCCACTGAAAATGGGTTCTATCCCAGAGTATCCAGTAAACAAATGTAAAATAAGTAAAGTAAAACTGGTACAACCACAGCCCCTCACCCACAAGTCCGCTTAGCACAACATGCAGCTACACAAAAGTAAAATATAACTGGTACAACCACAGCTCCTCACCCCCCATCCTCTTAGCACAAGAACTCTATATAAATGCAAATTAAAACTGGTAAAACCAGTCCTCACCTCCCCAAGCCTCATAGCACAAAAACACCACACAAGTGAAATAAAACTGGTAAAACCACAGCCCCTCACCCCCCCATCCTCTTACCACCAGAGCACTATACAGACATAAAATAAAACTGGTACAACCACAACCTCACATCCCCCACCCTCTTAGCACAAAAACTATACACAAAACCAAAATAAAACTGGTACAACCACAACCTCACCCCCACCCTCTTAGCACAAAAACTCTACACAAAACCAAAATAAAACTGGTACAACCACAACCATCCCATCCTCTTAGGTTCATAGGTTCATACTAGGCTATCTGCCGAGGGCATTTACAAGCCTAGCCCATAGTTTTGTGGCTTACGCCACCCCTTTAGTATGGGGAACTATACCCATTATTTTGCTGTGCCTCTGTCGAGCAGTGACACTGAGGTAATCCCTGGGGTATATCTGCAATCTCCCATCCATTGGTCAAGATTTCTCTTGAACAAGGCCAGCGAGGTGCTCTACCTCACATATACCGGGATTTTGTTCCACAGCATAGGGAGTCTTTGGGTGATGAATCTATCCCTCCAGCACGTCCTATTAATAGCCGTGTCGAGGTTTAAGTCTCCTGCCCTTGTGGCTCTGACGGATCTAGATTTTTTGAGGTGAAGCATATTCATCAAATCTGGGTTTGACATGGCCTTGTATGTTAGGCAAAGGTCACCTCTGAGCAAGCGGTGGCGACTGAATAGAGCTGGAGTTCTTTCAGTCGGGCAGCATAGGACAGATGTTTGAGACCCTTTATCCTTTTGGTGAGGAACTTTTGTGGCCTCTCCAGCTGCTGCAAGTGTCGGGTCAGATACATTCCGAATGGGGCATTGTACTCAATCATTGGTCTGATGAGTGATGAGTATAGGGAGACTATGACCTCCCTTGATCTAGATGAGAATCCCTTCATGATAAGGTGGGCAATGTAGAAGGTCTTCCTAACTACTTTAGCTACATGGGTGTCGAATGACAGACTACTATCAACCTGGGTCCCCAGGTCCCTGATAACTTCTTCTGTGCTCAGTGGATTGCCACCTATTTGGTAGCTAGGGGTAACCTTGTTTTTCCCGAAGGGTATGACTATGCATTTTTTGGCATTTAACTTTAGGCCATGGCTCTGGCACCAGTTATCCATTTCTGTGAGACCCTTCTGAAGGATATCTGTGTTAGATGTGTTTTCTACTATGGCGCCCAGTTTGCAGTCATCTGCAAACTTTGTCAGCCATAACCCTCCTGTGTTTGCTTGTACCGGAAAAGTAGATGCCAAACAAGAGTGGGCCCAGGACTGAGCCCTGTGGTACACCACTTGTGGCAGGCTTTGAGTCTGACATGGCGCCAGCAACTCTGACCCTGTGGGTTCTGTCACTCAGCCAGTTTGCAACCCATCTTGTGATGTATGGGTTAACATTTAAGCTGATGAGTTATTCAATGATACCCGAGTGGGGTATTGTATCAAAGGCCTTCGCCAGATCGAGGTAGGCTGTATGGACTGCCTTTCCCTCATCAATGGCTTTGGTGACTGTTTGAAAAGTCAACCAAGTTTAGAAGGCATGATCTGCCTTTGACAAAGCCAAACTGGGATGGATCCAAAGTCTGCAAATTCCCTATGTCTTTATTTATGAGGTCCATTATGATCCTCTCCATGGCTTTGCAGATAAGGCTTGTCAAGCTAATGGGTCGGTAATTTCCAGGGTCGGTGGAGGCACCGCCTTTGTGAAGTGGGACCACAGTTGCAGTGCGCCACTCCATGGGTACGTATCCAGAGGTAAGACTATGATTAAACAGCTGTCCTAGCTGTGGGTTTAGTTCCTCGTTGAGTTCGTGGAGCACACAGCCGGGGACACCATCAGGTGTCTCTTAGCAAAAAATCTTTACACAAAACCAAAATAAAACTGCTACAACCGCAAGCCTCTCATCCTCTTATCACAAAAACTCTACACAAAAGCAAAATAAAACTAGTACAACCACAGCCCCAAAATAAAACTGGTGCAACCACAGCCTTCACCCCCCCCCCCCAAACCTCTTAGCAGAAAAAAATGTACACAAAACCAAAGAAAAACTAGTACAACCACCGCCCTCACCCCCCAAACCTCTTAGGACAAGAAATATACACATAAATAAAGTTTAAACTAAACCCAAAAACTTACCTTTTATGCTTTCTACAGAAGGCTGCTGCTAATACCCTTTTCCCTCTTCACGACTGAAGACTCACCTGCTCTGCTTGCCTTCCTCAGACCACTCAGTCCTTTTGAAATTGGCCTTAAAAGGACAGTTTTTCAGACCATTTGAGAAATTGCCCTTAGAAGGACAGTTGAAAAAAGGGGGTATAATCCAATGACCATGACTGCTCCAAAGGCTTGACTCCACCGCTGATCCATTCTGTTGCTGGTAAGGAACATTCCTTTGTTTAAAAACAAGAGAAGTGATCCTTATTAACTGCAGGTGCCTTTTTAAAGGCAGTTTGTGCAGGAAGTGATTTGCAAGGACCAATCAGGTCCTTGCTTCATCGCTTCCTATGTTAAAAAAAATGAAAAAAACAAAGAACTTAGTTCGCAGGGTGCTGCAGCCAATCAGATCCCTTAGTGAGCAGACCTGATTAAATGCAGCTTGCCAGCGAATGAAAAAAAAAAAAAAACTGAAACACAATTTCGATTTTCATGGTGATGGCAGGGAACTATGCAGACGTCCACGAGGAGCTGAGCCAAAGAACAGTAATGGTCGGAGCAACCCGCGGCTGCTGGATGGGAGCCCTCATTTGCGGGGAGATAATCGGGGGCTCTGCGGGTGCCTAACTTCAGCTATGCCCCATATCAGGAAGTGGTTTAAAGAAATGCGTACTTGGTTAAATGCTGCAGTATGCTTACCATAAAAAAGCACGGTAGTGTTTGAAAGTCACTGAGACTGTGCTATAACATTTGGAAAACTGTGAGTTAATGCAGTGATAATAAGGGCCACACCTTTAGTAGTGAGCATTTGGCCAGGAAACTGCTTGGGGAGAGGAAATTAGAATGGAACTCTTAAGACAAAAGCTGAAGAAAACAAAAAGACACAATAGTACCCAGTAGTTTTGGACATCAGCTGCTAAATGGAAAAATCAAAAAAGTAGTTGATACTCTAATAGAACGCAGTGACACTCAGAAAGGGCATGACTATGGTGTACTAACAGGTAAAGGTTAGACCAAGAGATAGGTTTAATAATGAGACATGTCACCTGAGAAAATGTGGATATGTGGGTACAGGGTTCTAGGTCATAAGATCGACAGCCACTTTCACCGACAACAGAAACATCGACACCACATTATCGACAAACCATAAACACTACACCGCACATGCCCGACAAACAAGTAACCGACGGTCCACAAACACAAAACCCCATACACTGCACACACCACAATAACAACAATCAACTAACAAAACACATCCCCTTATCCAAAAACCACACACAGAACACAAGCACACCAAAATCCTCACAAACCCACACTAAACCTCACACACACAACTATGTACAACCCTAACCCAAACCCTTACCCTAAGGTCCGTCACTATCGCACACTCAGCTAACCCGCGCCCTAACCCTAACTCACTTAACCCACCTAATCTCAAGAAATACCACTACCGCACACTTACATAACCCGCGCCCTAACCCTAACTCACTTAACCCGCCCCTAACCCAAAAAACTGCCACTACCGCACACTTACCTAACCCGCGCCCTAACCCTAACTCACTTAACCCACCCCTATCCCCACAGACTGTCACTATCCACACTTACCTTACTCGCACCCTAACGTCCGTCACCACCGCATACTCACACAGCCTTCTTTCCAAGTCACTATCCCTGGCGTCGGCATTTTCATCCGTAGCGTCGGTCTTCCGAGTGTCGATCATCTGGCACCCGCTAATCCGTTGTCGGTGATGTCGGCTGTCGATCTTCTAACCTAGACCCAGGTACAGATATTCATAAAGAATTACCAAACTGCTTGCTTTTAATGACAGTTTAGAGGTTGGTAGTGACTTGAGAGGCATGGCATATGTGTTGAAAAAGAGTTAAAAGTGAAACAAATAGAAAGTAAGAATGAAGGGAAAGCCAGAAAAAAATGGAATTAAAAAACAACAGATCATGAAGAATGTATATAATTTGCTTGTTACAGGGTTTAGCAAAATATACTAGATAATGGGGGATCGAGGAAGTCAGAGAAAATATCTTCTTCTAATTTATTGGCTACTCCAAAGCCAACTGTTGTAAGTCATTAGACATATGGGAATACCAGGGCATCTTATTGGCCTCCTGGGGAATCTGTATCAAGAAGAAGCAACAGTTAGAACCAACTATGAAAAAATGACTGGTTAGAGACTGGAAAAGTACAACATCTCTGTACATTGTCACTCTACATACTCAGTTTGTATGATGAATATATCATGTGAAATGGTGAATTAAACAAATCAGAAACTGGAATCAAAACCGTCAGGTGAAGTATTAACAATCTCAAATATGCAGATGATACTAGCCTAAAATGACACCACATTGTCAACAATGATTCATAGCATTAAAGCTTTGATTTTCCCAGTAATGGCAGCTGACTGTGAGAGATGGCCTGTAAAGTAAGGCTGTGCACCATAAAATCAGTGCTTTTAAATTGTGGTGCTGAAGAAAAATTAAGAATTGTATGGACCACAAAAAGATTAAATCAATCAATACTTAAGTAACCAAAACTGTTAACTGGAAGGCCTGATAGTAAATCTGAAATTCAAATACTTTGTCCATATAAAAGCAAGTGAAGGTTTCACTAGAGGAGATACTGATGCTGGGAAAGATCAAACCAAAATGAAGGATGGTAGAATGTAAGTTGTATTGATACAATTAAAGAAGTAAAGTGCGTGAATTTGCCAGAATGTAAAGGAGCAGCTGTTGAAAATCAGCCCTGGTACGCTAAAGGCCTTGTGCTCATGAAGAGATGGACTTAACAAAATGAGCAGCAACAGCAACCTTGAAGAATGACAGAGACTGAAAAATGGTGTGCAGAGAGTCAGAAAGCTTTCTGGAACTTCTGTGGTTAATTAGTGCTCGGCTAAAATGAGGGAGAAATATATTCAAATTTGTGTGACATCACTTTTTTTTCCAAAGGGTGATGTTTTTCTCAAATTTTGTAGGGTACTTAATATGCTTCTGAGACATTTTTTTTTCTTTTCTTTTTATTTTACATTTGTTTACCAGGATAGTACACTGATCACAAATGATCATTTGTATTTACTGCCCTGGTATTAACAACAGCATGAAACAACAACAGCCATCTGGAAGTGATTATACTCTTATGGAGATGAACTTATGAATAGGCTTAATTTCAAATAACATGAGACTTTCTGATGCTGGCTCCCCTGAGGTGAAGGTGCTGAGATAAAATTTGAGACATTTGGACTAAAATAATTATGGCTATAATTTGCTGGAGTAGTTTATTATGAAACAGCTAACAAGTCCATCATATGGTGAAGGGCAGAATAAATGTTCTAACTAAGCAAATCTAGAGGAGCTCAAAGGAGATTGTTAGGGTGATGTTTTATAAATGTTATTTCATAAAGTGATTACTTTTAATATTAGGACAAAACCCAGCTAACAAGTCCATCATATGGTGAAGGGCAGAATAAATGTTCTAACTAAGCAAATCTAGAGGAGCTCAAAGGAGATTGTTAGGGTGATGTTTTATAAATGTTATTTCATAAAGTGATTGCTTTTAATATTAGGACAAAACCTGGCCACATACATTGAAGGCAGGGCATAACAACACAATCTGTATGTTTGTGATTTTAGTATAGAAGGCTAATGTGTGTGGGTTTAGTAACGGAGTGTATCTGGATGAAGACTGCAAGCATGAGGTTCCTGATCAGAGATGCAATTTATGTTAGTCATGGACTTCTACTTTATTTATAAAGCTACAAATTGCATGTAAAATGGCTTTTGTATGAGTTAAATCAAACTTTTCTACTACTTTGTTTTTCACTTTAATCAAAATAAATCCACTGATGTCTTGAGAGGATTGGCTTAAAGCCTAATGCTCACTGCATGCTGGGATAGGCAATTGTTGTTTTTAACCATGAACAAGATAAGAAGGTAATGCTAAATGAATGAATAAATCAATGATCTGTGATGCACCAGCATTCTATTCAGGACTGTCACCATATTTTATGCCAGTTGCTTGTTGGGATAGACTGACTTCCCATGGTCCTGAATAACATAAACTAGGCACTGGAAAATAAATAAGTAAACCTATGCTTGCAAAGAAGATGCACGTCGGGCAGTAATGTGCAAATGCCTTAGTCATGTACAATTTAGTATTTTATAATGTGCTAGAACTAGCACTCCAAGACAAGGCATCATAACAGCAAAATTGCACTGGAAGATAAGATAATATATCTGAAGTGACCACATAGCTGAAGACCACTCAAACAAAACTGGATGATTGAGTCTTGTTCAAGTAAGACAGAAAATCAGTTGTGGTACTTTCTAGTTTTTATTTCCAACTCTTAGGTTCTTAAACATCAGAGAAAATATGTAAAAAAAAACAGTGCGCTCTTCAGTGAAGTACCATTTGGTCAGGCAACCGTGAATAAAACTTCAGTGAAGGTTGTCAGTGAGAAGATAGCTTCACCAGAGTGACATATTGGCATATCATACAATGTGATAGCAGGGGGAGGGGGACTGGTTAAGGGAACACCAAGACTGTTATTTGGCATGTTAAGCCAAATGCCCAATATAGTACTAATGATCACCGTTTCTTAAAAAGAAACCAGATGACAAAAAGTGTGGCTTAAGCAGGCATCTTGTCTTTTGCAGTTTAGGCTGACCAGGACATAGCTAACTTAGTTTTTGTTAGAGAAGAGGGTGATAACAGCCACCCCATTTGGCAAGATAGCTGCAGGGTTCATTCTCTGACATATATTTATGTACAAGGATAGTACACTGATTTATTTAGAGATATACATTACCTAATAATAGTATGGAAATGCTGAGAGGGAGACACCAAATTCCACAAAGGTGGGACAGTGGTAGGCAGAAGGTTGAAATTGCTGACAGATTAGGTATGGGAGAAAGCTTTAATTCAATTTTGCATAGAGGTTCTCCAGTTCGATTCTCAGCTGGAGATCCTTCTGTGTGGAATCTGCATGTCCTTCCTGCGGTGGAGTGAGTTTTAAAGACATGCAGGTAGGTGTGTGTGTGTGCCTTCTGTGAAGGTTGGATGCCGGGGTGGCAAGAAACCGTAAAAACTCCACTGCCAATCAGTCTGCGGACCAGTGATCTGCCATGGTGACCCCTAACTGGGAAAAGCCGAAAGACATTGCTGTATTATATTAACCAAGCAGAGACCGGTAAGTATGGTGTAATTTTTACAGCATGAGGAGATCTCCACTTAAGATTTTCTGAAAAAAAATGAGATGCCACTAGAAGAATGTATCTGTGGCTGTAATACAGTAAATGATATGATGTCTGTGTGGGCAGGATGGGTCAGTTCTGTATTTGTGCTGTGTCTAACAGAAGAAAAACGGACACACTGTTCAAGCTGTATGACCAAAGACCATTTTATACAGCTAAACATTTCACAATATCATGTTTTTATTCATTCAAACAGAAAAAAAGAAACAGATAAATTCAAATGAAGTACTGGTGTTTGATTGTAAATGTGCATCAGGTCATCCTTTAAACATAAACTAACCAGCGAACTGCAGTGCAAACACTGAAATATAACCTGCCTCTCATAACATGGACTGCTGCATAAACATTCCTTTCTAAGATTGATTATCTTCATAGATGGCATGCATCTCACAGAATTATCGCAAAGAAAAATAAATATTTTCCTATAAGGTGGATTTATGGTTCCTGCTGCCACAGATATACTTAGTTTTTATAGAACAGCAAGACTAGGCTTTGAGGCTGAGCAAGTGATAATGGCCTAAGGCATTTACATCTCCCCAAATTGAGGCAGATAAAATCTTTGATTTTAATGAACTAGAACTGCAGTAATTAGTCAGTGGTGCACAGTGGCAGATTTTATCTTTGTACTCAAGAAGATAAGGCTGGATTGATTATTAGCCTAATATGGTAGAGTAGCAAGCAGGGAACTGTAACTTGCAAACTAAATGTTCATATCACACCTGTTTGACTAAGGAGTTGGCAAGAAAAGTAATAATACAACCAAACAATGATAATAAATAAAGAAAGCAATAAGAAATGGGCTAAAATATCTCAAATAGAAGTCAGGAATCATGTATTACTGCTGAGAGCATAGGACTGCATGGACATCACTAAGCAAAGGGCTATACTTTGTTTTCCAGTACAGAATGCATTTTTCCCTGAAACAAAAACAGTAAATTCAACAACCACAGACATGAAATAAATAACTGACATTAGCAGTGATACTAGATGGCAGAGAGCTACCTGACATGCAGACCAGAACAGGTCAAGCTGCCATGAATCTGAACCTTTTCTGTGCCATGACAACTCTGACCTTAGGAATCTGAACCTTGTTACATTCACTTATTTGAATTGCATGTATTGCTTGACTGGTTCATATTGTACAAAGCATTTTTCATGTTAAACCTGACAAACATTAATACTGCCTGACAGTATAAATTGAACATCCTTTGTTAAAAGGCTGGCTGGCTAACTAAAATGGATACCATGCTTAAGATGAAGGTAGCTTTGATCAGGGTTGTCAATCTGTGGGTAGCAAAAAAGACCTAAGAAAAGGAAATATAGATTATAACAACAGAACGTCTCTGCAGCGTAGCTGTGAGCTACATTTAGCAAATAAGCAAACCAGGAAATGAAAAGAGAAGAGAAAAAAAGTTAAGTGAGGAAAAGACAAAAAAAAAATGGAAAAAGGGTAGAAATTACCGCATAAAACTATACTGAGTAGGCAGAGTGAACAAAAGGAAATCAGTAGTCAGGAAGCAAATGTAAAAAGTAAATAAAGTAAAAGAAGAAATAGAGACGGAGAAGGAAAGGGGTGTTTCTTAGCGATTTAAATACGTTTGGGTGCATGCAAGCAAAAGAAGCACATAAAGTAGCAGAGAGCTAAACACCAAGTGAAGTTCAATACATTTAAAGAAAAGGTAAAAGAAGGAAGTGTGTGTGTGTTTGTGTGTGTGCATGCGTGCGCGTGTGTGTGTGTGTGTGTGTGTGTGTGTGTGTGTGTGTGTGCGTGTGTGTGTGTAAAGGAAAAATATACACATAAAGAAATAGTTCTAAAAATTGACTGACAGAAAGATGTGAGTTTGTACGTGAGAAGAAAAAAACATTTTATTCCTGGTGTTTGCAGAAAATGATGGAATAAAAAAAAACATCAAACAACAGAGACATGTTGGAAGAAAAATAAACATTAACTGTGTAAAAGAAGAACTGGGAATTAAATAGCTGACATTTGTATTCGGGAAGTAGTTACTTGTAAGAGCAGACAGAATAATGTAAAAACAACCAAAAATAAGATGCAGGAGATATAAATGCACAAACAGTCCAATAAATCTATAAGTGAAAAGAATAAGTAAGGAAAGCAGAACAACTACAGCATGATGTTTCTTGTATAACAGAACATATATTTAACAGGCATAATTACCCTTTATTCAGTGTCAGTTGGTAGAACCACTTATGTCAGTGAGACATTACTTCATTGTGGGCAAGTTTCCTGTTACATGCCTTTCTGACCTAGTTTAAGTAGATTGCTGGGATATTATCAGACAAAAAGTAATGATCTGACCTTCCTATGTAATATATTCATATACAACATTCACATGGTAACCCTAACACTACCCCAGTTCCAAACAGCCACCCAAGATTCCTTCTCCTCTATTGAGACCTGGCTAAAACAATTCCAACTACTCTTGAATCCCCCCAAAAATTAAAATTAATCACACTTACCTTTGGTAGCCTCCCATCATCTAGTTCAGTTCTAAATATGGTCTCATCTAACAATGCCACATTAGAACAGATCACCCATATGAAGTTACTGTGTGTCATCATAAATGTTGTTGAGTCTTTCGGCTTTTCCCGGTTAGGGGTCGCCACAGCGGAACTCTGGTCCGCTAATAATTGGCAGTAGATATTTACGTGCCGAGTTGCCGGCCCTGACGCACAACCTTCAAGGAAGGATGCCCATTCATACATGTCTACACACAGAAGACACTCTAGCTGAGAATCGAACAGGGCAATGCTTACTGTGAGGTGACAACGCTACCGCAGCACCACCACTGCAGTAGTGTGTGTCATCTTCAATATTATTGTCCAAAAAAGCACTGCATATTAGGGCTAATTTACAAAGCCCATAGCTCAATGAGTACAGCAGGAAGGTAACTACAATGTCCCATTTACTTTCAAGCCTGCTGTATGCATCACTACACTAATCTTCAAACTAAACTAATGTCCAAGCTGAAAGAAGACTATAATAAAATAAGTAAATGTGCATTCAATCTCCCAAACTAAATCCATCACTGCATTCCCCTGTAGAACCTAAATGGCTAAAACTACCACACCACATACCATATACCATATACACACAGCAAATTGTAGCGCATAAGATACTCCACCATTCCTCAAACATCAAGCAATTAACAATATAATAATGTGGTACAAACCCCCAAATAAGATTTTGTCAAAAGACAATCACCTAATGGAATCCTAAATATCCAGCAACTCACAAGAGAAGTCATTTTACTTAGTAAGTATAACTAACCTATGGGTCAGCATCCCCTTCACCATCAGACAAATAAACAACCTCCTTGCCTTTAAGACCATAAAAGGAACTGTTGCAAAAAAGAGTAAAATCCCATGATTGGAGGAACTGCCTGGTCAGCCTCAGTAAGAGATCACTCATAAAATCCTCCAAAGCTAATTACGAAAACAAAATCACCACTGATTCTAAAGACAACCACAAAGCATTCTGTAGCTATGTCAAGAATCTCAATGGCAACACTCAGATCTGCTCTGAGTTACAGCACAATAGCACTAAATATACAGAACCAACTGATATTGCCAACATCCTGGCAGATAGGTTCAGTGCTAACTTTACCCCTCTCTTACCCCCTAAAGCGTCCATCTCTATACCGGAAAAATGCAAAGTTCCTTTAATCACGGCTGCACAGGTAAAAAACACACTCTCCAAAGCCAAGAACACAGCATCCATGGGACCTGACAACATCCCAGGCTACATGAACTACACAATGAACTGGCACACCACCTTAGCGCCATATTCAGTTATAGCCTCACCTCAAGCTTTGTGCTCACTGAATGGCGCACAGCGACGGTTATCCCACTCCACAAAGGGGGGAGCCACCACGGACCCTGGGAACTACCACCCCATTAGCCTAACAAGCTTGGTCTGCAAGGCCATGGACTGTATCATCATGGAACTTATAAACAAAGATATTGGTAATCTCCAAACTCTGGACCCCACCCATTTTGGGTTAGTAAAAGACAGATCATGTCTCCTAAACGTGATAGACTTCTTTGAAGCAGTCACCAAAGCTGTAGACAAGGGTAAGATGATTCACACAGCCTATCTAGATCTCGCCAAGGTTTTTGACACCATCCCTCACTCTGGAATTATAGATAAACTCACTAAACTAGGTATAAATCCCTATGTCACAAGATGGGTTGCCAACTGGCTCACTGACAGAACCCACACTGTGAAAGTAGCAGACTCCAAATCCAACTTCAGACCAGTGACAAGTGGAGTGCCACAGGGTTCAGTCCTTGGTCCTCTCCTGTTTGGTATCTACTGTTCTGAAGTACAGGCTAGCACAGAAGGTCTTTGGCTAATGAAGTTCACAGATGACTGCAAATTAGGAGCCATAATCAAAACTCCTAACGATGTGGACATCCTACAAAAGGGCCTTACTGAGCTAGATGCCTGGTGTCAAAGCCATGGCCTCAAGCTCAATGCCAAAAAATACATTGTCATCCCCTTTGGTAAAAACTCTGTGCCCATGAGCTATCACATAGGTGGTAGTCTACTTAACACCGAAAGTGTGATAAGAGACCTTGGGACACAGGTGGACAGTAGTCTCTCCTTTGATAATCACATTGCCACAGTAGTCAGGAAATCCTTCTACATGGCACACCTCATCACAAAAGGTTTCTCATCCAGGAAAAAAGAGGTCATTATTCCCCTCTACTCGTCACTCATTAGACCCATTATAGAGTACAACACCCCTTTTGGTATGTACCTCACAAGATCTACAACAACTGGAAAAGCCGCAGAAATACCTCACAATGAGGATTACTAGCCTCAAACAGATGGCCTATGCAGACCATCTCAAAAAAATCCCAGCTTTACTCCGTCGCATATCGCCTATTCAGAGGCGATCTCTGCCTAACATACAAAGCTATGTCAAACCCAGAGCTGTTGGACATGCTCCACTTAAAGAAATCCCAATCCCTCCAAGCTACACACCTTAGGGACCTAAACCTTGTCACAACAATAAACAGAACATGCTGGAGGGATAGATTTCTGTCCCAGAGACTTCCCATACTCTGGAACAAACTACCTATCTGTATCAAACAAAGCTCCTCATTAGCACTCTTCAAGAAAAATCTTGATGAGTGAATGGGAAGTAGGAAATTCATCCTGGGGATCACCTCTGGGGCTCTGCTCAACAGGGGCACAGGAAAATCATTTTCTTGGGTGACGAAAGCCAGGATACCTTTTTGGCTAGGCTTATATAGGCCCTAGGGCCAATAGCCTAGTACCTACCTATGAACCAAACTCAGACTACATCTAAATCATACTAGAATCTGCATATTTTCTGAACTTCCAGGATAAAGAAATGCCTAGCTACTCAAGATTTATTTTTTTTTACTTACTAAAACCTTTCTTCACACCTGGCTTTTTATTTCTTACTGGAGTGAGTTTATTGTACTCCTGTCTTAAAAATATATATTCTCTTATTAGCATACATATCAGCATGATTACAGACACATATTTCATTAATTTAACTCACAAATTTTTGATATTGTCTACTGCTTATTGATTCTGTTACATCTATATCGATAATGTTCTCCTTCAGTGATTTTCTGTACTGTAAACTTGTCTCATTTTTTAGAACTTACTGCAATTCATAACTTTGTGTGATTTTTCCTGTTTATTCCAGGTTAACAAATTCCATTATTATTTGTATATCTTTCTTTAGAACTTTAGAGTGCATCTATTATTTCTTGAAGCTTTTCTCCCTGGGCCTGTGCTGAAAATGAGCGATGTACTCAGTCAAACATTCTCAATAAACAAGAAATAAATAAAATAAAATAATAATAACATTAATGAGTTACTTGGTCGGCTCATGGGTAGCCAAACTGTTCCCTATTCCTGTGCTTTACAGGAAGAACAATGCACACCATTACATCTTTAAAACAAACAAGCAACCACCATGATAGTGTATCATATGCGAAATTATAGATGTGATTATTTCATAATTTCAAAATGTTTAGACTCATCTTTGTTGTAGTATGGTCAGTTGGGTCCCTATCAGTTGATCAAATTTTGAGAAACTTGAAATTCATGTGGTCAAGACCATATGATTGAGTTTTTGAAAACTCAAAGCTTTTGAATAGCGAAAGCTGTACAGTGCAGATCGGGAAATTAACCCTTTTCCTCTCTGTAGTGTGATCTTAGAGTTAGTATATACAATTTACAGGGGGTGTAGGGGGCACAGTTTGCCACATAGGGGTGCAGAGGGGCTTGCCACCAACAAAAATGTAAAAAAAGTAGATATCTGTGCTTTTATTTTTTATTTTTTGTTTTGATGTTAGAGTTTTCGGAAACTCGATCATGTGGTCATGGCTGTATGAATTTCAAGTTTCTGAAAAATCAATCATCTGACATAGACCTGGTCATTTACATCATAACTGTACAAACTCAGCATGGGCAGGACTGTCCCATATTATAATAAACTTACTTACATAGTGACTTCTTTGAGTTCATTGTGACATGGTAGCATACCTTCAAGCCTCTTAGTGCAAAATTTCAACTAACTCACGTATGGTACTAATTTCAGGAAAAAATGACTACAAACTGTAGAAGGAAGGTTTAGCATTTAGAGTTTGTCTTTTTGTTTTTAGACTTCTTTAGAACCATTACCTCATAATATATTCATAATTTAAATAACCGGTGTCCTACATCACATAATACTAAAACCTTATATCATTTAAAGTCATATACTCATAAAATTGCACTTTACAAAAATACCTTAAATATCCATGCAAACTTGCATACTAATCATCCTGCAAATAATTAATTAAAATTCATTCACCACACATAAGGCAATTAAGACTGTTGCTTACCCCCTCACCATGTATATAAGTATGTAATATGCATGATTTAAGTTGTCATCTAGCACTGAATATTTGCTGGCATTCAGTTTTACCTGCCATTTAATTTCTTTCATTTTTAAGGCATTCTTCCAATACCCACCACTAATTTGCAAGAATTCTGGAAAAAGCTGAAAAATATTGGCAATGGCCAATTCAGGTGCTGATTTTAAATATTGTTTATATAAACTTAGAAACTTGCTAGAATAACAGGTTATGCAATAACATTTCATTCATGATGGACATGGTCTGAAACTCAATTGCCTGCCATTATTTTGTTACTGCAGTCCTCAACTCAATAATTTAGCAGAAGACCACAACTTTTATGAAGACAAACCAGAAATATGATGCAAAGGTCTGG
Organism: Protopterus annectens; assembly: GCF_019279795.1. Classification (NCBI taxonomy): domain Eukaryota; kingdom Metazoa; phylum Chordata; order Ceratodontiformes; family Protopteridae; genus Protopterus; species Protopterus annectens. The sequence goes on from NC_056729.1 coordinate 476,106,580, forward strand.
ACATTCTGCAAAAATCTGGACAGTTGTGAGGCATTAATAGCAGCCTGCTGTGCAGTCTGTATTGAGTAGGGTCATCTGTGCCGCATCACACATTCTTAGCAAATAGTAGTCACCATCAGTCCAGCATGTTACAGGCAAGGTCACTCACACTAAGCCTTCACAGTATACAATCTCCTCCTCCTCATTGTAGTGTTACAGAGAAAATTGTTCACAACAGTATTTCAGCTCCTTACGTAATAATCATGAAATTTGTCATTGACCTACACTTCACAGAGTATAAATGGGTAACTGTGTACACTAGTGACCATGTAATTCATCGGCATCATCTTATCCTGAATAGTGCTGGCAGGGTGTAGCCATCTGTATGTTGTGAAGCCATTTCAGCATCAAGGCAAAGTGTGCAGTCGCTACTGGTGACTCATCGGTGTAGTGACAGGTGGCAGTACTGAGTGCAGGACACCAGGGGTTCGTGACTGCACCTGTTTAGTTTTATCAGTATGTTATCTGATGGAACCATTCAATAAAATAATCATCCCGATCTACATCATTTCAGACTATGTCCTGTATGAGCTCAGGACAGGATTCAGACAGTGCAGACCACGTGTATTACAGCAGTGACGGTAATACACGTAGTCTTCCATGAGTCTTGCTTCTTGTGCTTTGTGCTATTGATACAGTGTTTTTCTTTGTTATGCTGATGCAACATTATTTTCTTATGTTGCTTCCTGCCTACGTATGCAGTTATGAAGTTAGAAGATGTCAATGAATTTCATCTTTGCTAGCGTACATGGCTGACCTGTTTATACTCTCTGAAATCTGGGTTGTTAAAGAATGTCTCGATTATTATGTAGGGATACCAAAATTTCATGATAGATTCTTTAGCCAGGAATCATGCAATGAATCTCATGGCTTTTAATGACTAAAAAACAAAATAAATAGAGTGGATGATGTGCTAGTTTCCCAAGCAAGTAACCAAAAGTAAAAACACTCCAAGAGGGACAACACCAATAGCTGAGCCAACAATTTATTAACCACAGGCAAAAAGAACTTAAACGCTTAACGTTTCACTTCGTTTTTCATCTTACACAGAAACTTCATCAGATAAGAGTGTACCCTTGTACCAGATCATTTAAATACTTAAAAACCTACTATGTCAGTTAGTCCATTAAGACAATCAATTAAGTTAAAATTTTACAAAGAACTACATAACAATTTTTATTTAAAAAATTATATAAAAATGTTGTTATTATTATTATTATTATTGAAAAGCATGACATCTTTCTCATTGGGCCACTTGTAAATATTGTAAATAATGTTATTGTTCTATTCATTATTATTGAATTGTAATCTAAATTTACTGTTTTTCTTCATAAACGAAATAAAAATTATTTGAGTAAAAAAAAAAAGCATGACATCTATACCCACTAAAAATGTTCATTCCTTATTAATTTAATATAATAAAAGCCAGCCAAAATACATTAAAAACATATGATTTAAAATGTGTGTGTATTTCCATAATCATTATAGTACATCCTATTATGTTAAAACCATGTACAATACTACCATCTACTGGCCAAGTAGTATAAATGCTAAAACTTGGCTGCCCTTAACCTAAGTACTGGTGCCAAAGAGACCATATCCTTTTTTAACCACTACCAATTTTTTAAGATTTACTAATGAGGTCAAACATAATGAAATTAATTATTTGGATGTCAGCATTTCTAAACTGTGGTGGTGGTGGTGCTGCGGTAGCGTTGTCGCCTCACAGTAAGACGTTGTCCTGTTCGATTCTCAGCTAGAGCGTCTTCTGTGTGGAGACATGCGTGAATGGGCGTACCTTCGTTGAAGGTTGTGCGTCAAGGCTGGCAACTCGGCATGTAAAAATCTACTGCTAATCATTAGGGGACCGGAGTTCCGCTGTGGCAACCCCTAACCGGGAAAAGCCGAAAGACACAACAACAGCAACATTTCTAAACACAATGGTAGGTTCAAATCTGAGGTGTTTAGAAAAAATACCTTCTCAAACTCATATTTATACTACACAAGTGCCCATCCATATTATCAAAAAAGAGGTTTGGTGAGTGGGCAATTTGTTATGGTGAACAGATTGATTTCAGAGGAGGAGGATTTTAAGAATGACTGTCGGCATTTAATTAATATGTTCAAAGCAAAGAGGTTACCCTGAAAGTTTATTAAAGGAAGGTTTATAGTGAGGTCTTAGAAGGGAAAAACACTAAATGTGGGCCAATGTTAGGTAAAGGTGTTGGAAATTTTAGAATGATTTTATTAATAAAACAAATGACAATGTTTATGAGGAGGGCATGGTTATGGCTTATGATGAGGATGCTGGTGTGGTTAGGAGTATAATTGAAAAAGAATGGGCAAAATTTTACAGTATTTCTGACTTAAATACAATTTTTGAAAGACCTCCTAAATGGATATACTGTAAAGGATTTAACCTCAAAGGTGTTTTAGAGAATAAAAGGTTTGAGCACAGTGAGGTAAAACAAGGGAAAATTGTACTTATAAATGTGGTAGCTGCCCACAGTGTCCATATATAAAGGAGGGAAACCTTTTATACCTGGATAGTAGAAATAGGTATATTAAGAGTAAGGGATATGCCAATTGTAACACCAGTGGGGTTGTTTATATTGCTCTGTACAATAAATGTGATGCTTTCTATTAGGGTAAAACTGAAAGAAAGTTTAAATCAAGAATTTATGAGCATAGATATGATGTAAAGAAAAATATATGTAATGCTTTGTACAAGCATACCTTGACATGTGATGGGATGGATTTTAATTTTTTTGTAGTTGAAAGAGTTCCTGTGGACATTAGAGGTGGACCATGGGAGACCAAATTGGAATATAGGGAACTGTATTGGCAAATTGTTTTTGAAGACAGCAGGTTCCCGGGTTTAAATTATATGGTCTCCCTGGCACCAGTACTTAGGTTAAGGGCAACCAAGCTTTAGCATTTATACTACTTGGCCAGTAGATGGGAGTATTATACATGGTTTTAACATAATAGGATGTACTATAAGGATCATGGAAACACACACACACACACATTTTTTTAAATCATGTTTTTGACGTATTTTGGGTGGCCTTTATTATATTAAATTAATAAGGAATGAACATTTTTAGTGGTTATAGGTGTCATGCTTTTTAATAATAATAAAAGTTTAATTTAACTTTTTATGACTTCACTAATTAAATATTGTATTATTCACTCACACATAGGAATGTGACTTGTTTAGTTTTTTAATAAAGTCATTGTAACTATTTCTGGTAAAATATTACATTGGTATAGAGTTCTATGCACGTAAAGAGACTGTAGACTTGTATAACATTCTTATAGTTTTCATGATGACAGTGACAGACAGTAAACCTCTCTTTTGTGACATTTAACTGCATTCAATATTATACTGCCTCTCCATCCCCACCCCAATTTTCTCTTTATTTCTCTCCACATATTCCTTGCCATCTTGAATACCAATATGGATTCTCTCCCTACCATCCATTTTCTGTTTGTGTCAACTACACTATCTTAGTGACTAACATCTGGTAGGAAGGTTTGCCGCATTGATTTCAGTACTTTTATATTCTGATGTCTGTGTATCTATCTATCACATGGACCTTTTCTCCTTGGGCCTGTGCTGAAAAGGAACACTAGCCCAGTCAGACTTTCTCGGTCAACAAATACAATAATAAATAAATATATCTGTATAGTGAGATATATATGTTTGACATGTATCAGTGTTATGTAAATTCTTAATCTGTTGTCTTATTCTGTATTTTTGTGTCACAAGTGAATGTTGCAGATTATTTATGCTATCTTGAATGTTAGTATTTAATAGTAAATCTTCACTAGTACATGTTAAAAGTAACCCTTCCAGGATGAAGTACAAGAAATCAGTTTCCCACCAAAGAAAGTTTGATAGTCCTTATATCTGCACATAGCAATTAGAAAATTTCTAACTGTTATGCCATACACACTTTTTTGGTACTGCTGCAATTTGTCTGAATTTTCATTACCTTGATGAGATTCTGTCCAGCTCTGTACAGGGTTCCCTGATCACTCCTGAAACCATGAGCCACCTTTTCAGTATAACAGCCTTGTCGAGTTATTGTGGAGAGGTTATTATCAACTTTGATCCAAACCTTCACCGTGTCCCCAAACACCCTGAAGCAGAATTACACATAGACTTTGAAATATTCCACAATAGATTCACTTGCACAATCGCTGAAAGCAGCCTGGAGACTTTGGGGTAAATCCCAATGTTAGAGTGTCACAACACTGCTTCAACTTCTCATGAGTCTGATATAGTAACTGAGCCATATTTATTTATACTGGTCATTGAGCCACTGGGGAATTGTCTAGGCTAGGAAATGGAAAATCTGTAATGTGTGACCCCCCCCCCCACACACACACACACACACACACACACTTTGCAAAGCTGGCAAGTCCCGTTATAGTCATCACTGTCCATATCTCCCATAACAGGTGGCATGGTTGTAGTATTTGTAGAACTATTCTAGAAGAACGATCCTTGTGTAAAGTTGTCCCACATAGACTTCCCCTTACCATCCTGATCCCATGCCCCTTCAATCTGACATGCAGCAGCATCCACCTACCATATAAAACCATCAGGGGGAGTGTCATACAGGAATAAATTAACTTTGAGGTGGGATAGCTCAGCAAACCTTTTCCAGACTCCTTTCCCAGCAGCTAGATTTACAGTTAGGTTCATAGGTGTTTACTAGGCTAATGAATACAAGGGCCTGTTTATGCCTAGCCATGCATCCAAAATAATGCACATAGGATGCATACAGTTGAACAGAGGGCAAACAGAAGTAACATCCAGGTTGTAATGTCAGTAGGAGTACACTCTGCTTTGGTTTTCTTTTTTAATTTCTCCAAGTCTTTCGGGTTTCTAATACCATGAGAGGAATGGGCACCATTCCTTAGTCAAAGTATGATTAAAGTTCATGAAATTAGTATTGTTTCAATCTTTGATGTCAGCCAGAAGTGCTCTTCATAGCACCCGCGATGGGCCTAGTAATGACTCCTTCTGCTATTCATATGGAGTTACATGTACCAGTACCATTTCTAAGTTCTAAGTATGATTGTAAATTCATTTTTATAAGACCTGTTGCTCCTCCTACTATTGGAACTGTCTGGTTATCCTTCTACCACATTGCCCTCATTTCTGTATGTAAGACACTGTAGTCAATGGGTGTAGCAGTTTCAGTGATTAATGCCACTTTTGTCTTCTTTTCACTGACTACTATATCTGGGTTTCTCAAATCTAATTTTGTACTGTTGGTAATGGGTGATCCTATGCGATATAAGCTTCATTTTCTATAATGCTTTGTGGCTCACGTTTCCAATGTTTTTCACTACTTCAATATTATAATGTTTGGATAATCTCCAATGCAATAGTCTTGCCACATTACTATGCCTTTCAGTATACAGAACTTTTGCCATAAGTATATCACAACCAACAACAAGATGTGCAACTGTTTCCAGTTCTGTTTTACAACAAAACCTACATTTGTCTTTTTCTTCTGCATGTTTAATAGACTTTGTAAACCAGTGTGTATGTAGTCCACTGCCTTGTGCTGCCAATATTAACCTTTCGGCTTTGGTTTATATTTACCTGTACTTAACCATTCCTGCATTCGATCCTGATCAACATGACGTTGTTCTAAGAGTTTTCTGTAGTTGCAGCTATATTTGTGCATTTTGCATATCTCTTACCTTCTCATGTGATCCTTTACCTTATATTCTTTCTTTTATTTGTCACATTCAGTTGATGCCTGATTTTTATCTACTTCGGGTTTGATTTCCAGTCCAACTTGACACCAATATGCTTCTGATAAACTAAGCACAAAAGTCATCTTAGACTTATTTTCTCCATGTTTTAAAACTTTCACTGTGTTTGGGTCTTTTGGGGTCAGCAGATATATATGTAGTCCTACTATTACAGATCTATACATGTAATGAATTTCAAGGAGTCCCATACCATTCAGACTGGGGAATAAATATGTAGTTTTGGCATACATTGATTTCCTCTCCATCCAATCCAAATTCTTTTGTAGCCAGTCAATCACTCCAAAACTGTAAGGACAGGAAGAGCAAATTGGTTTATAGCTTGGACTTTGCTCCTATATGTCAGCGCTGTTTTCAGTATAAATTTTAGTCTTCTAAAATATTCCTTGCTAAGTTTTATTTGCATTTGTTCATGTTTTATTGATGATCCTTCATCAGTTCCCCAATATTTATACACTCCTTCTTGCTCAAGTTCTTTTATATCACATTCCTGTCCCAAACTGATGTTTTCTTGGTGCTGCACCTTTCCTGCTTTAAAGGTTGCTTTTGCACATTTATCAAGACCAAATGACCTTCTTATATCGTCTGAAAAATGTCTGACCACTTGCTGTTGTGCTTTCAGTTCCTCATCTAATAAACTATAAAGATTTAAATCATCCACAAAACGAAGGTGAGAAGTCCTTACAATTAGTTGTTTTCTGGGAGCCAGGTTGTAGCCATGACCTAATCTGTTAAGTAGACAGCTTAATGGGTTAAGGGCAAGACAAAAGAGCAGTGGTGACAGAGTCACCTTGGAAATTCCCCCTTTGAAATTTTATTCCCAAAATAATAATTTGTCCTTGATCATGGCTGAACTGCAGAGTGTTTTGACACTGTTTCATGGTTGTTGTAATGTAATTGATCAGTGTAGGGTGTATCTTATACATTTTAAGCACTCTTTTATCCATGAATGTAGGATACTGTCAAATGTTTTTTGTAGTCTATCCATGCCATACTTAGCTTGCTCCCCTTTTTACACTTCTCCATTATGACTTTATTTAACAACAAATGATCCTTTGTTCCATATGATATTCTTTTGTTTCCCTTTTGTTCTAATGACCTGATTGAGTTTTCTTCTAAATGACTATAAACACTGTCGGCATCAACTCCAGTGTGTAGTTTATACGTCATCGGAAGGCAAGTTATTGGTCTATAGTTTTTAGGATTGTTTGCAGGTTTGCTCTTAAGTAGGAATATTGTTTTTCCTGTTGTTAACCAGGTTGGTGTTTGTTCGGCGTACACGTAATATAAATAGTTCTTACTTCTGGCTTAATCTTCATGTGAAGATTTTAATACTTTAAGTCAGAAGTTAGGCACTGCATCTGGGCCTGTGGCTTTCCAATTAGGAGCCTTTCTTAATTTTGTTTCAGTCTCTCTGGCGGTTACTTCATCCCAGTTCATGTCCTGTGCATTTGAACTTCTTATTATTTCTTTTACTACTTCATCTTTGTTAAGTTTCACAGGATCTTCATAGATATTTCTCCAAAATATATCTATTTCTTTTTTTTTTTTTTGGTGGTGTTTCAATTCCTTTTGCCTTGTTTCCCAATTCTCTATAAAAATGTTTTGGGTCACCAATAAATTGCTTATCTTGTACTTTTCTTTATATTTATCTGCATATCTTCTCAGTTTTTCTGCCTGTGCTGATATTTTTAGTTTATTATTTGTGATAGTTCACAACAGATACTGATCTGTTACTGCACATTGCTTTTGTCACGTCTGTCTTTCTGAATATTTTTGTTGATCTGTTCTCTCTTCTATACTCCTCTAACAGTGACACTTCTTGTCTTAACTGCTTTATGGTTTTCTCTGTTTAATACTTCCATGATGGTATTTGATTTCTCCCCTTCCTTTCCCTCACTGCCCTGTGTTCTAATTTAGCTGTACAGTAGCATATCCTATTTTCTTCTGTTATATCGCATGAATTTCTACCAACAGTCCTAATTACTGTGTTCATTTGTTTTATCAAACTTCCAACGTTTTGGGTTTTATTGGCTTTCTATAGTCTATTTCTTACATTGATGTTAGTTTGTCTATCTATCTCTATTAAATCAAGCAACTCTTCTGTTAGATCATTTTTTTAAACTGATAGCACATTCTTTGTCCTCCATTTCCTGTGGGTATTCTACAGAAAGTTCAGAGCATCTTCCTGTGACATCCATTGCTCTTTCATATGGGAACGCACTGACGTATCACTCCACAACATTAACAGTGCCACAGTTGCTACACTTTCCTGTTCCTTCCCTTGCTGTGCAACTCCAACTGAACTTTTGCACTGCTTTCCTATGGAACGCTCCAAAACATCTTCATATGATAACTGATCAGATGTTTCCCATTCCACTGGTTTCTCCTTAATTTAGGGGTCCAATGCTTTATCCTGCTGTGGTGTTATCAGAGGTAGCTTTTATACACTAAATCCTTCACTTCACAGGTAATCCATAGCCTCACTTTCTATTTCTTTAACTTCTCCATTACTAATTCTCTTTTCTATTTTTCCTCTTTGTTTTCTTATTTTTTTTGTATTGTAAAATTTTCCATACCTGGATGCCTTTGCCTGTATTTCTCTCCAAATATCTTCAGTGCTGCTCTATTTGTATTGATTAGGTTCTTCAGTGAGGGTATAGCTATGCCATTTAACTCACAGCGTCTTTCACACACCATGTCTCTCCTCCCTGTTCTGTAACATGGTACACTAAGGACTTTCTGGGATCCTTGGCCCAACAGAGCATGTTTGCCACGTGGACGTCTACTAATAATTAGCCAGTGGCTGAGGTATACAGCAAAGAAAACAAAGTTGGAAAGGGGGGCTTCCTGAAGGGAAGTGTACAGCACAGAGGTTCATGAAATTAAGATAAGGAGCAGTACTAGCTGCAGTCTCCATCGAGAATTCTGTACATTTGCTTATTATTGATTTATTAATTTATTTTTTGCACATTACAATTAGACATTTTCTTCAACTGCTTATGAACCCTCGAAATGGTTTAGGACTTACTTTTGTTATCATGCTTCCTCGCTGCAAACTTGCTCCTCTGAAAACAGGAGCATATGATGTCTTTGTATTTGAATAACCGCTGTGGTTCTCTTCAGCTGCAGCTTTTTGAAATGTATTTATTCAACTTTGGAACGTTTCTAAACCTGTATATTTTGAGCAGTGGTAACACTTGGGTGCATTAGCAAAGGGTATTCATTTTAAAGTATACATCGTCTCCCATTATAGCTTTAGGACATTTCTCCATAGCTTTGTTTGAGAGGTTGGAGCGTACTAAAGTCATGTTCATATGAATTTTGTTTTCTTTCAAAATCTAATATATTTGTTGCAAGGAGTTCACAGCATCAGTTTTAAATGCAGTGGAAAGAAAAAAAAACTAATAAATATGTAGGTCTGATTATTTATTTACAGGATTGCTTTCTACTACATGTTATCAGTTGAATCAAAGGCAAAGCCAAAAATAATCAGGGACAAATGTTATATGTCAGGAATTTGTGTTAAATATTGGTCCGATTTAGTTTGAACATTGAGAAAAAACATAGCATTGCTAAGGGTGTATGCTGGCGTTCCATGCCACAGGCTTTTGGCAGTAAGCAACATTCTACAGGCATGTGCAGTAAAAGAAATTAAAGCCTCTGAGAGACGCAAAGTCAGTATTTCTTGGCTGGCTTGCTTCACTAAACAAAGATAATAATACATGCCTTCTTTCAAAGAAACCATGCATATTATCTTTGTTTAGGCAATTTCTTGGGGGATAAAAGTGAAATGAGCAAGACTCCCTTCCTTTAGTGCAGAGAACACTGATCGTAATGGCACCCCCCCCCCCCATCACCCTGCTACACTCCTGCTAAATGATCATTTTAATATGGAGCAATTAGCAGACATTTTTGTGACTCTGTTTAAGTAGGCAGACAATGTATATATCACAGCTAAAGACCTTCAATGCTTCCAGTCAACCATTTCACCAGTATTATTTACAAATCAATGCTGGGTGCAACATTTCTTGGTACCTGAATTTGTTTACGTTATTTGCATTGCCCAATTATTTTTTGTTGGAAAGGTGAATCAACCTGCACAAAAACAGAAGATGTTAAATGATTCAGGGATGTATGTCAGTCTGGCTCTCTTGATAAGAATTGAAGAAGATAATCAGAATGTAGAGAATGATAGAGAGTCAAGGGGAAAAAGTATTAAAATAAAGTAATGGAATGATTTTGTTTTTGCAGCCATCTTCATTAATCTCGCAAAAGAAGAAATGGGCTATGTATGGCTTCTGTGGATGAGTCCATATATCCGCGCCCAGCTGATATCCATAACCATTAGGGTGTCTGCAAAATATCCCAACCAACAAACTAAAACAATGAGTAAAAAAGTCACACAGAAAAAACAATCAGCAAAAAGCAGAAGAAAAATCTACCAAGGCTAGACTTTCCACTGTGTGATGGTTATGGGTATCAGATGGGTACGACAACCCTGTGTTTCTAAAGGTTAGCGGAACCTTCCACTTATGCTGTGCTGATGATGCCATAATAAAGCTGACACATACATGTCCACAGCTAGTGGGGTTTGGCTTTACTGGCCTGCATCTGTCCATAAATAGACTTAAAAAGAAAAAAGTCATGGGCATTCAGAATTGTCATATAGCTGAAACACCTGATGTCCCTAAAGGGTCATTTGCATATATCCCATGTTGCCTCTAATATAAGGGGTTTAAGAAATCACACAGTGGAAAGTCTAGCCTTGCCAGGTATCTGAGGCTGGAAAGCAGCTGACCTTGAGTATTATCCTACTATCGCTGCAAATAAATCCTCAGTAAAGCATAAAATAATTGATCTCAACAAATGCCTGTGTAAGTGTTGTCATTTCTGGGCGGAGGTGGTACAGTGTATATTTCAGCATGAAGTGAAATGCTAAACAGTCCCTGACTGATGTATAATTCCTATCCAAATATGGCACTTTCTCTTTATCTTGGTGTAATACCTGCCACTTATTCAGACCCTCACAACAGAGAGTAGCTATACTTGGGGGGGGGGGTATCTCTAGTTATTTACAACCCCATCACCTAGCAGATAATTAAACAGGATAGCAACTTTAGGCTCTTGCATATTCTGATATCTTTAATCAAACCACTTACCACTTAATTGCTAACTACAGAACTACTTCAATGACCTTCACAGCTCGTGAGGCATACCTTACCCAGCTGCAGTCCCTATCTATTGAATCTAGCACAAATACTATAGGTGATTTTAATTACACATCGATAAGTTAGCAAACATACACTACAAACAAGTATTCATAACAGTTCCTGGACTTTGCCAACATAAAGTCTCTCAAACAGATAGTACACTCCCCTCCTAGAGGTGCAAAAGTAATTAATTTGCTTCTTGCTAATATAGCTCTGCTGTACTCTTTACCTACTGTTACTCTATCATCGGTTAAATAAAACCACCCTACATTCTTAAAAACCCAGTTTCAGCCTTTTTCAAATCTTGCTGTTTACAGGAACTTCTCCAGTGCTAACTTTCTAAACTTACTGATGACCTCATGAGCTTTAAATGCTCTCCACCCCAAAAGAATGCCATAGCTTAAGCTGCTGCTTGTGCCACTGATTTCTACTCCCATCTAAATTCCTTTGTGCAGCCTTCTGTGTTTGTATACCACAAATATAATGTATGATTCAAAACAAGCTGTTGCTGTGGATCCCCATTCTCAGTAAACCTTTTATTAAAAGAAGAAAAACAGTTCGCCATTAAAAATAAACTTAATCCCCTGCACCAAAAATGATCTCAAAAGGATGAAGAACCAAGATGATGGATCAAAACCCACAAAGCTAAATATGAATTAAATATTATCAGAACATTCTAGAACAACCACAAAGCATTATTTAACTATGTCATGAATCTTAGAAACAAAATTCAGCATTGCACTAAACTTATATAGTATATCATCACCTACTCTGACCCTAAATGAATTTCAGATATACTAGTAGACAGGTTTAGCTCAAACTTCTCCCTTCTTCCCGTTAGCTGCCCTTCAAACCATACAGTAAGCACAATTCCCTATGATTACTTCTGAGCAAATCCTAGAAACCCTCAACAAAACTTAGAATACTTGCTGTATGGGTCAGGGCAATGTACCAGATTGCTTCCTTCTTAGTATGAAATACTGCCTCAGCGGCCCCTTTCACAAGGGTATTCAGCCTTAGCTTTTGCCCATAGTATGACGTGGTACGTACCTGAGAGTCCTTTGTCGAATATGAGCTCCCTAAGCTACTAAAAGCCCCGTCTCCCTATTCTGTCTCTTACAGATGGCTATGATCATCGCCTGTCGTACAAGGTAGCAAATTAATTTCTCCTGCTTGATTGTTTGCAAATTCCTAAAAATTGGTAGCATCACCAATATCCACTCTAAGGATCTAAATCTACATTATAATATAAAGAGGACCCTATGATGTGAATAATATCTCCCCTAGAGAATCCTCAAAATATGAAATAAGTTTCCTGTCCATATCAAACAAAGCAGCTCCCAAATTCTCTTGAAAGTGACCTTAATGACTGGATAGCAATTCATATATTTGCCACTGTTCTTATGGATGGCAGGAACAAAGTAGTGACAATTGTGTTTGCTAGGCTGCAAATGTTTTGCTGGACAAATTGTCTTGTATTTTCTAATGAATCTATGAACTTGTGTATGAGACAAGACTATAGCCTTTACAAAAACTGTCACAGTACATCTATTTTTATATAGGCATGTTGAGAAGTTAGGATGCAGTATAAGAAAACAAATGGTCCAGAGCTTCCCCTCTAGGTGGACCTTATAAGCATTTGGAGGGACCTCCCTTTCTGGTGTTGATACCTTTCCAGCGGTATTTCTCAAGGCTCACTCCTAGCGCCAATAGATTTTCCCTGTCCCTAAACAGCTTCAGTTGAGACCTACCTAAAGTAAACATAACCATGTATGGGAATGGGAATGACTTCCTATTAGTGCTGGGAAAGTTACTGTACTCCTACAAAGGGACTATACTACCCTAGGGTATCAAAGCAGGCACAACACACAAACCATTAACCCCCAAATCTGCAATTATGACTTCTAGGATCATTGTGCACCTGAAAGATGCTGCTTCCATCCATCTCATGGATACTTTAAACAATCCAGTATCCATGTCTAGATACCCAAAACAGAATGTGGCCTAACATTAGTTTTTGCAGAGTATTACCAATAATACTCACTTTTTCAGACTAGTGAAAACAAAATTTTCAGATTCATGATCCTGACAGATCATAAACCTCATCATCATTTCTGGTTAAAAAAGTGAAACCAAATATCCGTAGGAGGGAGAGCTACCAGTATGTTAACCGATCTTAGACTGTAGCTAATTAATGCGGATTACCATTTCAACTATATGATAAATCATCTATTAAGACTATCAGCTAGTCATTTAAAGCCAATGATAAAGCAGCTCTTGCTTTTCTGTGACAATGTTTTAGTCTCATTATTTGTGAAAAGACCTTTTCCAAAATAGCCCCAGCGTCTTGTATCTATCTTTTAGTCAAATTTCTCAATAAGCATTCCCTGGCTGAAAATGAGAGGTCACCTCCCATCAGCTTATGAGTTAGTGTTTCATAGATGTTGGCTGATATATAATTGAGCGAGTCCTTGTCATTTTTACTGGTGGCCTAAGCCTTAAGTCTGTGGTCCTGCGTGCATCAACCTTTGTATTAATCATTCTGTCATTGTTATTCCTTGTTATACACCAATCGATTATCTTGTACTTGACCACGATGTTCTTCATGTGATAATTGCAGGTTTGAATTTTTTTTTTTGTATACAAAGTAATCTGCATTGTTTTCTGTGCTTTTGACCCAGGCTGTAGCTGAAAATGATCCCACCTTGTTAACAAATAAATAAATAAACAGATCGGTAGTTAAGCTACTCCATGACTTTGCACTGGGATTGTTTCACCTTTTTTTCCTATATTTTTCATATCAAATAATTTGCCTGTTTGCTAGTTTATGCTCTTGCTATGAGTGATTTCCTGTTAGGAGGTCTCCCTCTACTTCAGTGTGTGTCTGAGTTTAGATGGGTATTGATATATATATATTTTTTTACTGCTTGCATTAACTTTCCATATTTGCTGTGACCTAATTGAAGTTGAGTATATAAGCGCGGTAATGTGAAGTTGTTCGATCTTGTCGTTCATTCTTTACTGATGGGTTCGGAGCCGATCCCTCGGCTCTGGTACGGCCAATTGTAAAGCTCGAGGTCTTCAAATAGCTCGAGGCCAAGTCCCTATCCCATGATGCACCTGGAAATTACCCCAGATCTAGTTTGCTGCTGCAATAGAGTGGAGGTTCTGTATTAGCTCGGGCCAGCAAATTGTTTTTTCTACTTCTTTATTACATATTTTAGATAGTTTGAATACTTTAGATTGTTTTACAAAGCTCTTAAAGCTTTATTTTATTTTATTTTTATTTTACATTTGTTAACCGGGCTAGTCTAACTGGATACATGTCCATTTTCAGTAGAAGCCCGAGGAGTTAAGCTCCAAGTTAGGACAATAAAATTAATACAATAAAGTATAAGGATACATGAGCAAATATTAAAGTATTAACAGTATGCATAAACAGGTTATCACAGTAAAATGTACAGTGCATGATACAAGAATAAATAAAGGGATGTAAATACAATCAGAGTAGTCAAGAGAAATAAGCAACATAGTTTAAAAAGAAAAATAGAGTTGCTTAATGAGTAGATGGGTTAGACAGAGTAGAGTATATAGAGACACTTTGACTAGTCAGGTTTAGTGCATTGACATAACCAGTGTGTTTTCAGGTATACTTTCAATTTGTTTTTGACTAGTCAGATTTAGTGCATTGACATAACCAGTGTGTTTTCAGGAATACTTTCAATTTGTTTTTGACTAGTCAGGTTTAGAGCATTGACATAACCAGTGTGTTTTCAGGTATACTTTAATTTGTTTTTGACTAGTCAGGTTTAGAGCATTGACATAACCAGTGTGTTTTCAGGAATACTTTCAATTTGTTTTTGACTAGTCTGGTTTAGTGCATTGACATAACCAGTGTGTTTTCAGGAATACTTTCAATTTGTTTTTGACTAGTCAGGTTTAGAGCATTGACATAACCAGTGTGTTTTCAGGAATACTTTCAATTTGTTTTTGACTAGTCAGGTTTAGTGCATTGACATAACCAGTGTGTTTTCAGGAATACTTTCAATTTGTTTTTGACTAGTCAGGTTTAGTGCATTGACATAACCAGTGTGTTTTCAGGAATACTTTCAATTTGTTTTTGACTAGTCAGGTTTAGAGCATTGATATAACCAGTGTGTTTTCAGGAATACTTTCAATTTGTTTTTGACTAGTCAGGTTTAGTGCATTGATATAACCAGTGTGTTTTCAGGAATACTTTCAATTTGTTTTTGAAAGAGGATAATGAGGAAAGTATGGAGAGTTCGTTTGGGAGGAGGTTCCAGGCTTTCCCAACTATATTAGAGAAAAGGGAGTCGCCAGCTTTGTTGTATGTTTTAGTGGTATGTACTAGAAGTTTCTGAGAAGACCTTAAGGATTCTAGGTTTTTATAGGGGTGATTAGTGTCGAGAGAATAGGTGTTTTTGAAGGTTTGTAAAGAGTGTTATGGGCTATAGTTAGCTGATGGAATGTAATTAGATTTTGAAGTTCAAGCCAACCTAGCTGTTTTAAATTAAGGCAGTGATGGGTTCTAAAAGGATTACCAGTTGCAAATCTAGCTATATTATTGTAGGACATTTCCAATTTGTTGAGATTATTATTTGAGAGGTTAGTAAAAATGGGTGACGCATAAAGTAGAGAAGAGATTAGATGAGTGTGTGCTATTGTGGTTCGAGCTGATGGTAAGAGAAAGGATTTTATCCTATAGAGAGAGCCTAGCTTTTTATTGACTGTTTTTATAGTATTGTTAATATGGATGTCAGAGTTCAGATTATTGTCAATGGTGACTCCTAATAGTTTTGTGGATGGGTCTGGAGATATAATGGTATTATTGATAGAGTTTATTGAGCAATCTAGTGGAGGGGATTTCTTGGTAGGAGAGAAGAGGAGGAGTTTAGTCTTTTTGGGGTTTAGGAGAAGGCATCTGTGTGTGAACCATTGCTCAACTGTGTTAAATACTTGTTGGGTCAGATAGAGTAGTTCAGAAGAGGAGGGGGCTGAGCATATCAGTGTAGAGTCATCTGCATATTGTATGCATGTAGCTTGGGGGATGGCAAGGTGAAGATCGTTGATGAATATGGAAAAAGTAAAGGTCCAAGGATGGAACCCTGAGGGACTCCAAGATTGACAGGGAGATGAATAGATAGAGACTTGTGCCATAGTACGGCCTGTTGTCTTCTATCCAGGTAGTAGGACTGGAACCACTTAATAGAGGATGTATCTAGTGACAGGGATTTTAGTATTGTGATGAGAATTTGGTGATTTACCATGTCAAATGCTTTAGACAGGTCAATGAAAAGGGCAGAAGAGAGTTTGTTAAGGTTGCGGTTGTTGTTAATACAGTCTGTGAAGGGCAGTTGTAGTGCTATGTGAGGGTCTAAAACCATGTTGACAATTGACTAGTAGGTTATTATGCATTAGATGATCGAGTAATTGTTTGTGGATGCATTTATAGTGTGTGTTACTGCATTTAGTCCCTTCCCTTAGTGTTTTATAAAAATCTTCTAGTGGCCTTCTTTTTTTTTAGGCCTAGTTTATAAAATTTTGCTAGTTAATAGTGTGCTTAGTCATTGACTTTTGTCACATTTTTTGATAAAAGTTATTTAGTGTGTAGTGTTTTTTCTGTGTAGTGTGTTTAGCCTTCAGTTGTTTTAAGAAAGGCTTAAATTTATAATTACTCTTATAGTTTTTGTATTAACAGCAATTTGTCTGACTTGAATATTTCCTAGGATATTTTGACAGTGTGTTATCTTAGCAGCTATCTTCCCTTTTATTTATAGTCTGCTTATATTGTTTGTTAGACAGTTGTGGTGACTGTAAAGGCTTTTCTTGTCACATATATATATATATATATATATATTGACCTTTGCATTTCTGCTGTGTGTGTGTGTGTGTGTGTGTGTGTGTGTGTGACTTAGCCTGATTTTTTAAGGCTTCATGTAGCTAATTAGTGTTAAAATTGTGTTTGTGGGACAGTAATTTTTCTCAATGGCTGACCAAGACAAGCACCCTAAGTCTGGGTTTAAGAAATGTCCCAAGTGTGGCCAAAAGATGTCTGTAACAGACAGCCACGTAAATTGTGTATACTGTTTAGGAGCTCTGCAGTTGCAAGACAGTTGTGCTATTTGTTATTCCTTCTCCTCAAGGGTCCTTCAGGAAAGAAGAGAAAACTCATCAACAGAGGGTTGTTGAAGCCTTCATTTCAAGAAGCTTTGAGTGACCAAGATGGATCCAGCAAGTCCTCAAAGTCTTCTAAGACTTCGGACTCTAAGAAATCTAAAAAATCCTCAACTTTGGCTCCACTGACAACAGAACCAACAGTCTTTTCCTTTTGGAGCTGGTCCCCAGTATTGGAACTGGTGTCTGAAGCTCCTAAGAGTCCATTATGTCAGTCGGTACCACCTACGGTGCGCTCTTCTTGTTCCTCTATCAGCCTGTCAGATATGGATGTGGATCGTGTGGTGCAGAAGCTGTTATCGGCACTGGCCTTGGCAAAAATATTATCAGCTTCGACCCAAATGGGATCGGAGCTGAAGACCCTTGCACCAGCTCAAACTATTCCTCCTCTGAGCCATGCTGGTCCTTCAGAGCCGGAGGAGTCAGACCTGATGTTAGTGGAACCCTCAGAGCCGACGCCTGCTCCAGTGTCTTTGGCTTCATGCACTCAGACGTCCTCGGTGCCTATTGAGGACTCTAGGAGCCGACACTCTCTGGTCGGGTCCGGGGAGGATAGTCGGACCGACTTGTCGGTTCCAACTCTGCCTCTCGCGGCTTCGGCTAGGATGAGCTTGGCTCCGTCCTCAGGCTCGGAGCCCACTGTCCCAGTACCGGGGGTGTCGATAGTTTCTTCAGATCCATCGGTTCCCTTACATCAGAGCAGAGGTGCTTTCGATGCCATGAGGAGAGTCATATCTCCTAAGACATCCTCAACCTCAGGTCTGCCTTTCTCCTCCCCTAAAGTGCCTGTGTCTGCTTTTGCCTCACACAACCTGACCAAGTGTAGAGACCCAGAGCCTCATGAAGCCCCATTGGGTGGCCCCTGCTCTTCCAAGACCTCACCAGAAGCTCCCACAGATGAGGTTCCCAGGAACAGATTGTGTAAGAGGAAACATCTGGACTCCCCGCAGGAGTCTCTAACATCAGATACTGGCTTAGATGAGTCAGAAGGGTCCCCATGGTCCTCCTTTGAGGATATCTCATTCGCTGAGATACTTGAAATCCTTAGGCAGGGGGGTGACTGGCAGTCCAAAAGCCCTAGTGAGGATGAGTCAGTTCTCCTGAAGGCTTTCGGGTTTCAGCCCTCCACCTCTTGGGTGTCTCTGCCCTTCAATGATCTGATGCAGCTGATTTCATGAAAGGTGTGGGAGTCTCGGGATACTATGGAGCCTGTCCCTAGGAGGCCTAATAAATTCATTTCAGCCCCCCTTGACAAATCCTTTTTAACAAAAGATGTTCCAGTTGATGCCATGGTGGTGGCAGCAGCCACCAAAAAAGGAAATGTCTGAGACTTCATCGTCTATCCATCCTCCTAACAGAGACTCCAGGATTATGGATAGATATGGGAAATGCATATTTAGTTCAGCGACCTTTGCCCTTCGTTCGCTCAACTATTTAACCCATTTTACCAGGTTACAAAGAGATCTCCTTAAGGAGCTAGGAGATACTGTTTAGGGTACAGTACCTATAGGAGCTTCCGACAAAGTTGCCGCTCGGCTTGCTACCCTCACGTTCTATAGTCAGCTCATCCATACGCCTCATCTCTTATGCAACTGATGGAACGAGTAGGGCAGTGGGTACAGGAGTTGTTCTTAGGAGACACTAAGGGATGCGCTTGTGTTCCTTCATGGAGCCCTTCAAGTCATCCTTCGTGAACACCCCTTTTGATGGCTCGACCCTTTTCAGGCCGAAAGTGAAGGAAACCTTAACCAGGTGTGAACTGGACAGAAAGACTCTGCTATCGGGGTCCATTTTTTCCACCCCTACCTGACCCTACCCTAAAGGTCAAAGGGGGAGGAAAAATATGGTTCCGAAAAGCACAAGGAGCCTTTCAGGACACACATAGTGAACCCCCCTCCACAGGCAGAGGAGGGGGCAATAGTGGAAGATACCACCCTTGCAGCAGAGGGGGGTCCGCAACACCAGGGCGACAGAGATCACTTCTCTGGGAAGTCCCACCAGTGCTCCTGAAAGGAGGCCTGACTGTCCTTCTCTGGATGCAGTCGGGGGTCATTTATCTTTGTACCCAGATGCCTGGCTCAAAATAACAAAAGACAGCTGGGTACAAAGTATCATTTCCAGGGGATACTTCATCAATTTTACCACACCCCCTCCACTCATAAGAAAAATCCCGGACATTCCACCCAGTTACAGGGAACAGGCAACGATGGAGGTATAAATGTTGCTATCAAAAAGAGTCATCCAACCAGTCCCAACAGACCAGACAGGATCCAGAACTTACTCAAGATTCTTTTTGGTTCCAAAGAAGACAGGGGACTGGAGACCCATATTAGACCTCAGCAGACTGAACAAATATATAAAGAAAGAGAAGTTCTGGATGATCATGCTTCAGTTTATACTCCCCTTCTTAGGGAAAGACAATTGGATGTTCTCGATAGATCTCAAGGATGAGTACTGCCACATAAAAATGGCCAGGCCATCCAGGGATCATCTGCACTTTCGGCTGGGAGCCAGTCATTACCAGTTTCGAGCCCTGCCCTTTGGTCTCACTACAGCCCCCAGAGTGTTTACCAAATGCATTGCATTGGTCACGGCTCACCTGAGGCATCTAGGATTCCAGGTGTTTCTGTATCTAGATGATTGGCTCCTGTCTGCCACCACCAGGCATCAACTCATTCAAGCCAGGGAGTCCACTCTGTCACTCTGCAATCAACTGGGCATTACAATCAACTCAGAAAAATCTGCCTTGTCACCATCGCAGCATATTGTTTTTAACGGGGCAGTGTTGGACACCACCACCACCACACTAAGGCTTCCAATAGAAAGAGTCTTTCTTCTTCATCAGCATGTCAGCGTTCTGATATCAAAAGACAGAGCACCAGCATCAGAAGTTCTGAAATTATTAGGCATGATGGCAGCAGTAATTTTGGCTATACCACTAGCTCGTATGCACATGCGGATACTACAATGGCTGCTGTTCACGCAATGGTCTTACCAAGAGCTCCCCATGACTCACATTATAATGATCACAAATTCTTGCAGAAAGGACCTTCAGTGGTGGTTGACCTCACTTCCTGTCATGATAGGACGCCCATTTGTACTACCCCCTCCAGTGACCACAGTGATTACGGACGCTTCCCTGATAGGGTGGGGGGGCATTTTCAGGGAAAAACTGCCCAAGGCACATGGACCGATTAAGACACATCTGCATATCAATGTCCTGGAGATGAGAGCAGTACTTTTGGCGTTGCAGTACTTTCAGAACTCTCTTCCTCTGGGTACTATTGCGATTCAGACAGACAACATGTCGGTGGTTTGGTATTTGAACAAACGAGGAGGAACCAGGTCTTACCCCCTTTGTCGCGAGGCTCTCAAAGTTTGGCAGTGGGCTGTTTCCACCCAGCACTTTCTGTTGGCAACACACATCCCGCGGAAATCCAACATGATAGCAGACAAACTGAGTAGGGCAATCTTGTTGCTCCATGAGTGGTTTCTCAAGAAAGAAATAGCGGGTAGGATATTCCACAGGTGGGGTCAGCCTTGCTGTGACTTTTTTGCCAGTCACATGAACACAAAATGTAGAAGCTACTTTGCCTTGATTCCCCCTCTGGGAGAAGCCCCAAGGGATGCACTTGTACACAATTGGCCTCCGGGTCTCCTCTATGCATTTCCACCAATCCCGTTGATACCCAAGGTTCTACAGAAAGCAAAAACCCTAGGAAGGACCATCATTCTAATAGCCCCTCATTGGCCTCATCAGATTTTGTTCCCCTTCCTTCGACTTCATATTTTGGAGAACCCTTGGATTCTGGACCCAGTTCCAGACCTTCTGACACACTCATTGGGGGATCTTCATCTCTCTCTGCAGTCCCTGAAGCTGACAGCTTGGCTGCTCCAATTTCTATCATAGCCAGGTTCCATAACCTCTCCAATGAGATAAAACAGATCCTTTTATCTTCTCATAAATCTTCTAATAGGAAACTATATCTTAGCAAATGGAAATATTTTGTATATGGTCCTCTAAAAATAATATTGATCCTTACCAAGCTCCTATGGCCCCTGTTTTAGAGTTCTTGACTTTGATGTTTAACAAAAGAGCTGCAGCAGCAACTGTTCATGTTCAATTGGCTGCTATTTCTAATTTTCATCTTGGATTTGAAGGGTTGAATATCATATCCCACAAGTTATCCAAAGTCTTTCTCAAACTGACTTTTCATATCAGACCACCTGTGAAATCTCCCTATTCTCCATGGAATCTAAATGTTATGCTTTCCCACATAATTTTTCTGCCATCTGAACCAGCTTCTTCTTGTGACCTCAGATTTTTGTCATGGAAGACCATCTTTCTGGTAGATATTACTTCTGCCCGCAGAGTGTCAGAGCCTCAGGCTTTATCCAGCAAGACTCCCTATTTGATATTCCATGCTGACAGAGTCTCACTTAGAACAAACTGCTCAATCTTGCCCAAAGTTTGCACTGAAACCAATCTCAACCAAATTATTGATTTGCCATTCTTCTTCCCAAACCATTTGAACAATTTAGAGTATATGCTGCACAAACTTGATGTTCACAGACAGCTCAGATTTTATTTGGATAGAACAAACGATTTCAGAAGATCAGACCAGCTTTTTGTTTTATTTTCGGACTCCAGGAAGGGTAGGCCAGTGGCTAAAACAACTCTGTTTAAATGGTTATCTGATTGTATCACCTTTGCCTATTCAGCTGCCAATATGCCTTTGCAACATAAGATTAAAGCTCACTCAACCACAGCAGTTTCTACATCATCTGCTTTTTTGTCAGTCTTCCCATTGATAAGATTTGTGCAGCAGCCACTTGGTCAAAACCTCATACCTTCATCACTTATTACAAAGTTGACAGGGCCTCCTTTGGATCCACGGTCCTGAGAAATATACTCCCGTGAGCCACCTGAGGTTGATGGTGCTTGGGACGCTACCCATCAGTAAAGAATGAACGGTGAGATTGAACAAATTCATATAAAGAAGTTATGTACTTACCATAACGTTCATTCTTACATCCCTCCCTCCTACCCCCTCCTGGGCTGTTAGATGACTGAGATGCTGGATCCATCCTGGTTACTCAATCCTTCTATACCTTTCTCTTGGGAGTGAAAGAATGACATATGGTATTGTTATACACAGCAAACAAGATCTGAGGTAATTCCAGGTGCATCATGGGATAGGGCTATTTGAAGACCTCGAGCTTTGCAATTGGCCGTATCGAAGCCGAGGGATCGGCTACGAACCCATCAGTAAAGAATGAAGGTGAGATGAACAACTCACATGGAACGTTATAAGTACATAACTTCTTTTTTGCTTGTATTAAATTACTTCTAAGCTAGGAGTTGACTGGAAGATCTTTAGGCTGTTTTAGCTATGTAAAAATAAATGTACATCTTACTGGGGCAGGGAGGTGCAAGAGACTTGTAGCCTCTAGAGTTTAATTATCTTTTCTTATTAATGCAGGCCTATCGTGGTTAAGCTCACACTTTTCAGTTATGCAGTTTACTGTGTTCCCTTGATGACAGATCTTTCAGTGTTGTTGAGCACTGGAGGTTTGCCAGAATTCTAGAATGAGGTGTCAGCTGCAAGCCTATAGTTCTCAGCTTTACTCCAAAGAAAACAAGATATTTAGAAATTGGATTATAAGTAATTGGCAGTGGCTCTCATGTAGGCTTCTGTGATGCTGAAAAGTATATAGTTGGCATAGAATGTTCAGTCACTGCATGCAGGAAAATCCTCTACACCTCTGAGGCACAGTGAGAAACCTGAAGTAGGGTCATAAGGCCGCAATATGAAATGGAGATATAATCTCATATCTACACACAGTGCCTAGGGCCTGTAATGTGACAGAGAGATGAAAAGAGGGAAACTGTACAGAAACACAGGATGGCAAATTCCTTTGAATAATGTGTTGGACACTGTCGCAATCTGACTGAATCTATGCAAATTGCTGTTATTAACTTTAAATACAGTTTAAGAAATGAGCAGATCCCCAAGAGGTGTAGGGAATAACAAGTGGTCTGACAGTGTGAGGATAAATGCAGCCTAGTAACTAGACATCAGTGGTTTGACAAGGAACAACAGGCAACCAGATGGACTGCTGGCGTTTTCCTGATTCTACTTTTTACGTCTGCTTGCATGGCAGTGTGTTTCACTATTAGAATTCAGTACTCAATATGTGCTTCTTTTCCCAGATAACTCTAAGATATCAGAGGAATGTGTTATGATGAGGTCAGAATAAGCCTGTAAGTGAACAAGAACCTAAGGAGGGCATTACTCTGTGTTAACCCCGCAGTGGAGCTATGTTTCAGAGAAACACAAAATGATGTGTATCTCACTAATATAAACATCCTGCAGAGAATATGTAAATCACCCTGAAAGAATTAAGACTGTTTGAGTGTTGGGAATCAGGGAATTCTGCCAAAATGCCCACAGCCAGCTTGAAAAGGCTGAAAACAGCAGATGCAACTACGTGTTCCATTTTGTTCACATTCATCAGCTGCCACATCTGTATCTTAATCCCCAGGAGGAGAGAAAATGGAAAAAGATGTTAGTTTATTACTAGATTGCTGGTCTCTGTTTCTGTTGTGTGCACAGTGATGCTGTTGCGGCAAGGCAAGGGCATTAATAAAGTTTGTGATAATTTAGTTAGGCTCTGTAGGAAATTAATATTACACGATTTTGTGCTACACAGGCTACATAGTGTTTTATGAAATAAATTAGAACCAATGATCCATGAAGCCTGCTTGCCTTCTGTTCTTGTCCTTAACTACTGTGTTGCTGTCACACTGTGGATATCTATTCTGCTTATATTTTGAGCACAAAATGGAATTTGAAATAATCACCTCTGTGTCAGGCTGCTCCCTTCGCATGCTAACTAAATGTGAAGTAAGAATGCCTTAATTTGTCATGGCATTCCCTTTTGAGTGCTCATTCAGGCCTCCTTATTTTCCTTTTGTAGACTTATTTCAATCATCATTACAGTTTTTTTTCTTAAATATTTTTTATTGAATTTTCCAAATTAATATATTTTCCATAACTTTGTAGTATATAACACAATTTACACATGTTAACAATAATATAAAATCAACATCTATAACATCAAAACAAACTATTTACAAGAGTGTAAATTTATATAGTATACATTTTTTCCATTCAGAGTTCATTTTATGTAGTGTTACAGTCATTCCTCTCCAGTGTTTAGATCACTTTATGCCACGAGTTGTAATAGGACGGGATTCTGTTCTCATTCCCAGTCATGATACATTCAGTATGATGTTCCTGTATTCTTCAAATGTGGGTGAAGTCTCACTTTTCAAATTTATAGTAATGGTTTTACATGTTATAGCTAGTAGTGTCTGTAGGAGTGAGAACTTTGTTCTAGGAGCACATTGGGGTATGGGTGCATTAAACAAAATCAAAGATTTAGACAATTGATACTATTGTTCTAATTGAATTGGATGTATCTCATTTGAATCCTCACAGGAGTAGGAAATAAAGCTGCTAACCATACTCGGCATTTATTTTGCACTGGATATCTGTTTTTATCATTAACTCATAGTTCTCCATTTCCCCATTAGTTTGCCTGTCCAGCATACTGCACTACTGTAGACAAAATATCACTGTGGATCTCACTGGTGTTTTCTGCAGTTGTGTAATTTCTAGATTTCATCATCCCACTTGTACTTTAATGTTACTGCCACTCCTTCTCTGTGCACACTATTCCAAGTTTAATTCTGTCTCATCAGGTTTTAGCTAGCATTGGTAACTTTGCATGCATTCACATAAAACTATATCCCTTATGTCTGCTCAGTCAATAAAATAAAGCATGTCTTCCAAGAGTTGTTTATTCATTTATAATATTATTTTCTGCTTCACCTATGAATCTTCAGGTGTCAACCCAATAAGAACTGTGCTCAGCAAATTCAACTGATCAGGATCTCAACCCCCGATGAAACGTTAGACGTAAGTGCTTTTGCAGGACAAACCCTATGTGGGTTGCAAGTTCCCAATCCCCATACCAAACTTACAAACATGAAGCAATAAGCAGCTAAAAATAAAAGGGAAGTCACTGTCGGTGCATACTTTGAAACTTCATTGGCAGGCATTTCCCATGGAAAACGGTACCGTTTTGTAATTACTTGACATGTCATTGCAAGACCTGGAATCACAAGTGATCTAAGACTCAGTACATGTCTGCCCCCATTTCTACACATTCAAACTCACTATTTTGGGACTCAGACATAGGAGTCTTGGAATTTAGGGGGATTTGGCATAATGGTCAAGGTGTTTACCTCACAGGCAAAAGGTGTACAGGGCTTGATTTTCACCACAGGAAATTAGCTAAGTTTAAAATGCCGCACAAGGGCAGCTAGCCTATTACTTACTGATGAAAAACATATGACTATCTAAAAATAACTTGGCCGACAAGTATACAAGGCTATTTGTTAGTCCTCCGTGACTGATGCTGTAGACAGATACTACAGTTCTTCATTTGTTGGGGGATTGGCGTAATAGTTAAGGCATTTACCTCACAAACACCAGATACAGGGTTTCATTCTCGCACTTGTCAGGGAAATTGGCGAGGCTTAAAATGGTCCACAAGGACATTTAGCCTAGTAAGAACCTATGAACTATGAACTATTAATTTAAAACTGTTACTTGAAAAACACTCACTCTGGAGTTCAGCATGAGGAAGTTGAACACAGTAAGTTCTCATCAGGTTTGAATGTGACGAGGTTTATGGAAGGCATTTTTCCAGCAGCTGTCCTGGCAGCCATCTCTTACATCCCCACAAGCATTATTGCATTCTGTTACAGACAAATAGGCAACTGACATGGGGTGTGGCATCGATTTGTCAGACATCTAGTGCACCTCTCCCATTTTTTTTTTTTTGTTTTAAAGAAGCAGAATGTTCAGATATACAGTTCTTGCCTTTTGCGTTTTTTTTCCTGCGTTGCCATTGTCACACCTGTCCATCAATAGGAGTCATAATTCACTTGCAGCTGTCCGAGTCATACCACATTGTCAGAGAATTGTTGTTGGAGGCTTGATTGTGTCCGGTCTAGAAAGACCCCTAATGACCTACATTTTCATTCAAATATGGGTTACTGGGGTCTCAAGTACAAACTGAAGTTCTGCACCAATGCTTTGGCCCAGGTGTGCACATCCTTTTCTGCATTCTGTAAAGCACCTTCTATTTTAGTCTGGATATTTGGTATTGTTGCAATACTTGCTAATTTAACTGCTTAAAACAATCCATGATATCTTCACTGGTAGGGCTTGTAAAGGAGGAAACAGCTTTATTCCATAATTCATTTGATGTGTGTACCTTATTCATTGACTCAAACAAAATTGCTGTTGAGCCAGTCATTTGATTGACATTCATCAAAATGTTAGCAAGCTTAATTTCTGCAGTGAAATGTATATTCTGTGTGGTGCAGCCTATGGAAATCTATGTTTATTGTGTTAAACACTTGTGGTGTGTGTATGTGTGTTAGTGACACACTATAAATCTATGCTGATCAAAAGTTTGCTTCATAACTCATTCACTCACAAGAGATTTTAAATTCCAGTTCAATAGCTACAATAGCTATCATCTTAACTGACAAATGTAGTACAAAGTTTACACCACCCACAGTTACAGCCATTCCACAGATTCCACAATCCCAGTCATCCCTTTTAATTACTATGGGACAAGTTCTCTCAGTCCTTTCCAAAGCTAAGAAGAACTCCTTCATACCAGATTACCTGATTGTCAGTAACAGATATGGCCTATCTGGACCTGTATTTAACCTTTTTTAAAACTAAGCCTGTCAACTGACTGCGTTACACATGGGTGGCCCAAACATGGACCCTGTAAACCACAGACTTATTAGTCTTACTAGCCTCATATGCAAAGCTATAGAGTGTATTATCTCAGACCTCATTAATCTGGACATTGAAAATCTCTTAACCCTGAACCCCCATCAGTTCAGCTTTGTCAAAAGAAGGTGTTGCCTCTTTAACTGCATTAATTTCTTTGAAAAAGTTACTGAAGCAGTGGATAGTGTGCAAATCTCAGCTTGGCCAAGGCCTTTGACAGTATTGTTCCCATGCAAGTATTATTGGCAGACCTCTCAGTAATATGTGCATGGTGGATAGTGAAGGTGTTATTGATAGACCTCTCAGTAATACCTGCATGGGGAATAGTGCAGGTAATATTGATAGACCTCTCAGTAATACCTGCATGGGGAATAGTGCAGGTATTATTGATAGACCTCTCAGTAATATGTGCATGGAGAATAGTGCAGGTATTATAGATAGACCTCTCAGTAACACCTGCATGGGGAATAGTGCAGGTAATATTGATAGACCTCTCAGTAATACCTGCATGGGGAATAGTGCAGATATTATTGATAAACCTCTCAGTAATATGTGCATGGAGAATAGTGCAGGTATTATAGATAGACCTCTCAGTAATACCCGCATGGAGAATAGTGCAGGTATCATTGATAGACCTCTCAGTAATATCTGCATGTGGAATAGTGCAGGCATTATTGATAGACCTGTCAGTAATACCTGCATGGGAAATAGTGCAGGTGTTATTGATAAACTTGTAAATTTGAATGAAAGCCCATATGTTGTTAAGGTTGGTCCACAACTGCTTGTCTGACAGAAACCAGGTGGTTAGAGTTATAGGTGCCACTTCTGAAAGCAAAAAAAAGTTGCTAATGGTATACCACGGAGCTGAATGTTAGGCCTTTTCTTGTTTGGTATCTATTTTTCATACCTCCAGACCAACACACGTGACCTGTGGCCATTTAAGTTTGCAGATGAGTGTGTTAGGTCTTGTTATTCAATCTTATGCAGACTCACAACTGCTCCAACATCAGTTAGACCATGTTAACAATTAGTGAAAGATAACGGTCTTGAAGTAAATGTGAAGGAATGTAGCATAGTTCATTTTGTTAAACGAAACATTTTCACATACCATAGAGGTAACACAAGCCTCCTTGCAGACACTGCTGTAAGGGATCTGGGCACTCTTGTTGATAGTTACTTATAACTTGACCATCATGTCTTCACAGTAGTTTGGAAAGCTTTCTGTCTGGCTCATTTATTTTCCAAAAGCAATTCCCCTAGATCCGTAGAAGTCTTAATTCCCCTTTACTCGTATCTTATCAGACCCATTAATGAATATAATACACGTTTTGGTATGCATTTGTCTAAACATATCACTGAACTTCAGATGCCTCAAAGATTCGTAACTAAAAGTTCACTCACCTCAAAAATCTTAGTTATCAAGACAGACTGGCAGCCTTATATCTGTACTTTCTTAATCTATTATACATTCCTGTGTGGAGATCTGTACCTAGCCTTTTGAGCCATGATGGATCTAGCCCTCTTTGACCCCCTATTCCTTCTAAGAGTAAATGGTACCGCAAATACCCAGTTAAAGGATATTAAGCTTCATCAATAGATAAATAAGACATATTGGCATGACAGAGTCATATCTCTGTGTATCCCTCACCTCTGTAACAAGCCTCCACTATCTTGTCAAGCGGGGTAGGACCCTCACAATCTTTAAAGTCCACCTAGATAAGTGGATGGGCACCCTCAAATTCTCCCTAATCTATCTTGTTTTTCTCTCTTAGAGGCTGAAAGAAACTATTGAAAAGAGTTTTTTGCTAGCCTTGTAAACGTCTGTGAGATAACTGCCTACTACTTACATGAACCTATAACCTATGAACACATTTGCAGAGTATTGCTACTTGTTCTACTCAATTTATGACCAAGTGTGACAATAAAAATGATGGAACAAGCTCTTCCAAGTATTATTATTCTCAGTCTGAGGTTGCTGCACCTCAGGAAAAGGGTAATCACTGACCAGAAATGTAATATCTGTCTCGTTCTTCCTCTGAGGTACACTAGCTTTGGACTGTCAAGAACTTGTAAGTGAATATATCAGTCTCATTCCACAAATAAGCTAGTAAAAAAATTCCAAGCAAATGCTTTCAAGTCAGTATGATCAAGCTTGAGGGATCAAGCAAGTGAAAATAACATGTGTCTGTTTGTGTGTGTGTATGTTTAAGTGATGTTATATGATATACTGACATCCAAACCAGGATAAGTTTCTTTGTCTAATATCCACTGAGTGCTGGGATAGGCTGTAGTTCCCCAGCAGCCCTGAAATTAAATGATTAGCCAGAGAATGAAGGATTGCATGAAATAGTGAGTAAATAAGCCTAGTATTCAACTTCTTCCTCATGAGGGTTTTCACAAAGAAAAGGGTAAATAATTATGACTTTTACTAAACTAAACTAAAGTAAAATTAATCTCATAAAAGGGGCAAAAACACTGCAGTACATTCTGTAAAACCAGAACAATCCCATACATCCAGCTGGACTAAAACTGTTTTTTTCAGGTCTACTACTACTGCATTTTTCGAATTTCTCCAAATGTTTTGGGTTTCTAATACCATGGAAGAAATGGACCATTTAACTTAGTATGGTATATATGTGTATGTTTATGTCAGTGTGCACGCACGTGCATGTTTGCGTGTGCATGTGTGAGGTGTATAGTGTATAATATGTAGATCTGTGTGCGTGTGTGTCTGTCTGTGTGTGTGGGCCTACGAGATCCTGCCTGTTGCAATGACTGATCCACTTCTTTTAGGTCTCTGCTATAGATGTGTGACACCTTTACCTGAGATACAGCAACCCTAGAGTTGACTTTCTCAAATAAGGTGATGCAGTAGCACAGCCTTTCACATGGGAGAACGGAAACCACCTAGAGAAAAAAATAAATAACAAGCTAAGTCAATATAGTCTTTTTAGTAGGACTACTGTGACAAATGGAGGTACTGCCAGCACAGCTAGCTGGAATTTTGTAAATAATTATATGTGATTGGTGAATATTGAACTAATTTATATAAGATGCTTGTGTTACAAATGTATTAGAACTGTATGTTGTGTATATCAAACTACTCTGTACAGATGTTTGTGTTGAAATTCTATTTGTAAAGTGCTGTGTTTAAAATGTATCCACAGTGTGCCCTACTGGAAGAGAACAGAAATGCACTTGCACTATTGTAACTGTTTAAAGGTATATATTTTAACAGGGGAAACTGAAATATAGGAGGTTAACATCAGTCCAGAAAACTTTAGAAAAATATCTGAAATTAAATTACTTTACAGGCTAGGTCATAAAAGATGCTATATGACAGGTTTCAATGTAGCTAGAGACACAAAGTCTGTACTAGGAAACTTTCTGTATTGTCTTCAGGGTGAACTAATTGCTACTTTGGAAGCATGAAGTAATGCAATTGTTTTTGACTTCCAGCATCTGCCAAAGATCTGAGCTTCAGCAGTCGGGGGTTTGGCCTGGGAACTAGAAGTCAGATGACCAAAAATGATGTCATTCTGCAAGCTATCCCAGCAGTAATATTTTAGATATTATTTTGAGAAGTCTCTTAGTGAGACGGAGCATTCTGCATTTTCTCTTGGACCTGACAGCAGGAACCATTCATTCCCCACATCTGCCTTGCTCTAATAGAAATTTACTTGAGAATGGTATAATTCTCTTAGATGCAGTCAGGAATATAGCGAAGCTTAGTTCAGATTTTCTTTTTCTTTATTTGTGTGAGCCTGTACTGCAATGTTATTTTACATATTTCCTATGATTTTTAACTCTGATGTCACTGTGAATATATATTTATTATTGTATTGTTCTTTTATTATTTATTATTAAATATATTTAAACATTTCATTGTGGCTGATCTGTGTAGAGATATTTAAGTTTTGAGAGTACTTGCATGTTTATTTGGTGACACTGTGTGGACCCCTCCTAATAACCTTGCTGTTGGTCAAACTAACATTTGTATTAATATTGATATCACTCAGTACATTAGGTACCCTTGGAAGAGCCTTAAGGTAGCTGTCAGGAATAACTGGTGACAGTGAAAACTACCTTTTAGTCTGGACAGAAGGGGGCATAGCTAGTAAAACTGTGCCAGCCTTTCCCAGGTGTGTGTGTGCGTGTGTGTGTGTGTGTGTGTGTGTGTGTGTGTGTGTGTGTGTGTGTGTGTGTGTGTGTGTGTGTGTGTGTGTGTGTGTGTGTGTGTAAATCAAACCTCAAAGAGTGTGTATGTCAGCTGCCTGGGCAGGGACAAGAAACACTGGTTGGACAGAGAGGGTGCTGAAGGGCTTGACTTGGTCACTCAGCTGAGATCTCAACCCTATAGCTGTGCCAGTGGGGAGTCTTATTGGGGATATGGAGAAAGAAGGAGAAACCAGACCCGGACTGACTGTGGTCTCCGTGTGCTCTTAAGGGAAATTGCACTTGATGCAGAGTGCTGCATCTGGAAATACTGTGTGTGTACCTGTTATCCTCTCAGTAAACATCCCCCACTGTTTCTAGTGGTGAGGATGGAGTCTCCTTGATTACTGGTTGGCAATGGTGGGTCATCACAACTACTGTCAACTTTTATTTCTTTTCTGCTTAGCTTTTTCTTTTTGAGGTACTTCTGTGTAACAGGTTGCTAGAAACAACTGCATGGTCCGTTATGTCCTCTGTTAATATACTTTTGCTGCATTAACTAATGCTGAGTTACTTAAGCAGTATGCAGTGCAGCTTGACATTCCTCATTCTCTGTCTCTCTCTCTCTCTCTGACACTGTTGAATGTTAATATTATGTCTGTATATTTTCTTTCAGTTAAGTAAAAGACGTGTTATAGAGAATCTAAATCATAAAACCAAGTGCATTGTTATACAAATACAACAGCAGCAGAATAAACAAAGTAAAATTACTGACATAAATATACTGCAGTCTTAATAACACAGTAGTAACACAAATGCAGGCTGAAGGGCTGTACTTATTTTGTTTTCTGTCACAGAAGCAACTTAGTTTTTAATTATTCTAATTTACTTTCCACATATGTAGATAAGGAGAATATTTGTTTATTGCCTGTCTGATGGGTTGCTTCTACAAATTAATGTTTTTTTTTATCATCTTTAGTTAAGGTAGATGTTACAGTTGCCAGTAGCTACAGCTCCATCCATTTCATGCCTTTTCATTTAAATGGTGCAGCTCTGTTAGAAGCAGTTAATGCAGAACATATGAATTTTTAAGCAAAAAGTCAGTTCTATAGCTGTCACAGAACATTTACATCTACTGTTAGCTGGATCTTAAAATGCTTTTAGCATGGTTGTCAGGCATTCTTTGTGATAACTTGCACACATGAATAGATCATGTGTAAATCAGAGATTATACACTGTTTGCAACTTTTTGCAAGCTGCTCTCTAATGCAAAACCTTATTTTTTAGCATAAGAGCCTTACAAGTGAAGGTTCATTTTTTTTTTCTCTTGATTTGCTGAAAAATAAACTGAGCCTTGTTTGCAAATCACCTGATTAGTATTTGTATTGTTAATAGTAAATGAAGGAAAGGTATTACAAGAATTAACTATGGCTAACATAACATACAAAGCATATGAGATGGTTAATGGTTAAAAACTGTTATTTTTGCATTAACAATTTGCACAGATGGTGAAAACATGTATTATACTAGTGACCAAGGGTGAGAGCTTGCAGCTCTAGAGTCTGGCGTAGATGATTCAAAACATTGGTCTGCCCAACATTATGTGATATTTTCTGCTTTTACTGTACAGAAGGCAGTATTAATATTTTTTCTGAAGTAGTGTGGACAACAGCAAGAAAATGAAGTGCGCTGTTGTGTTAAATCCTTCACAAGAGCTAGTGTAGATGAGGATGACAGAAAAGGAATAGTGCTGCCATATTCTGCAATGCCTGAACCATATTCTAAGTTGCATGATTGCTGTTTTGGTCATACCTTAACTGTTGCAGACTGGATTGGAAGTAGACAAGCACTGTCCTTGACCCCCACCCTCAAGTGGGATTACATTGCCAATAGGTATATATGTAAAGAAGCACTGCATTTTATATATGATATACTTTGACCTGTACGTGCTCAGCTTCTGTCTGGCATATTAAACATCAAATCGCACTTCTGCAGTATCATAATACTAAGGACCAGCACAAAATGTGCTAGTCTTCTGTTTTTCATGTGTATTTTTTAATCATAAAAGCATCACATTGTTGTGCATGTGTTGGAACAACCAAAAATTATACTACATACCCACAAGCCTGCACTTTACTCTTTCACAGTTAAGATAGAAAGGAAAGTTAATTTTGTAGCTAGGAGGAGACATGTGCTACCTACTTGTTCCCTTCTACTCTCTTTCCACAGTTATCCATTACTCACACTTCTTACCTGAGCCACATTTTACAGCAAAACATGAGGCAGTGTTCCCAAATTCTAATTAAGTATTGTGTGACTGCCTTAACTATTTCAGCTAGTTAAACAGAATGTTATGGCATGGACACAGAACTGTTACAGATGGGATACAGGAGGAAGGCTACAATGTTACAAGTGATTTTTCCTGTTTATTAGGGGAGTTTAGGAGGGCCACTCCATGCTTATCTGTTAACAAATTCTATGCTTCCACTAAATACTAAACGTTCAGTACAAATTCTAAGTATTGAGTACATTTATATTGTTTACAATTTAATGTAAACCTTGTGCTGAATAACTATTACAAGTTTTTATGATTTATTACATTACACTTTTTTTGGTATATGTATTTATAAATGTAAGTTATTAATATCAGCACTTGCAAATGTCATGCACGTTTTTTTATCTTATCTCACTGTGACTTCCATGTTGAGAATGAAAAGGGTTTCCTTGGCCACTAATTTTTTTAACTTAAAAAATAAAGAAAAAAAGAAAGAGAGAAATTATAATATGGGTATGGCTACAAGAATACAGCCCTTTATATGAGACAGGTGAGATGTTTGTCATATTTTATCTTTATTTTCCTATGTATATATTTATTTTATTTATTTATAGTTTGGTTTGACAATATTTTTAACATGGTTTTCAATATTTTTAATTTTCAGTGATGGTGAATCAGTGTCTGGGTTTAAATAATCGCAGATTCTGTAAATTGACTAGGCCAATGTATTTTTAATATTTTCAGCATTTGCAAGGCCTGTGCTTCCATTTTATGTTGGGCATTATCATTCATTTCATGGTTATTGTTTATATTTCATGTTTCTCAAAAATGTATTTACTGTCTTATTTAATGATAAAATATATGATTCTCTGAGATGAGATAACTAGGGACTACTTTTCTTGGTCGAAATTGCATTATTTCGAAAAAGAAAAGTAGAAGACCACTTATGCGAAAGTGCACCTAAACAAAAGTGCACTTTCGCGAAGATCAGTTCTACAAACCGATAAGAAAGGAAACAGGAAACACTGCAGCACCGAAGCACACTACAATGGGGGAAAAGGAATTCACCAAGGAATTCACCTGTTTCTCCACTGTAGTGCAATCTCGGAGTAGGTATATTTAAGTAGTGGGGGTGCATGGGGGCTTGCCCCACCTGCAAAACACTGTTTTTTGTTTCCTTTTTGTGTTTATTGGTTCATTGAACCGATCTTCTGAAAAGTGCACTTTCGTTTAAGTGCACTTTCGCGTAAGTGGTCCTCTACTTTTCTTTTTCAAAATAATGCAATTTCAACAAATAAAAGTAGATCTGATAACTATTTCCCAGTCTGTACTGTCTCAGCCTCCTGACAAAGTTCTTCCATTTTTTTTTCAAAACTGTACAAAGACCTCAATGGATTGTAGAAGATTGTCCAAGATCCAAACACACAAATTTCAAGTATGAAGGATCCACAAAAAGCAAATTCAAGGGTTGTCTCACAGTAATTTATTTAAAACAAATGATTAAGCACTTTCATCAACATCACACGTTGACTTCATCAGAATATGTGAAGCCTGTGATCAACCCCTATATATAACTCTAAAAATTGGCACCAAAAAAGCGACCAATGAAAAGTATCGAATTAATTAAAGAACATACTTAAAACATTTATAAATACAATCCATTGAAAATAAATACATAAATAAATAGAGCAAACTTAATCATATCAGCAACGTGATACCAAAACAGGCTTGATGGAAATACTGTCATTTAATCCGGGGGGGGGGGTTGTGGCATCCAATAACAACTGCCACGTTACCTCTTTCTCCCCCAACACACTTTTAATATTCCCTCTCCTTAGATTGTCAAAAACCTGTTCCAGAATACCAAACCTAAAGAAATGATCATTCCCTTCTTTCTCTATGTGTCTATGTAATGCATTATTTGAATCCTTTTTTCTAATGTTGTATTGATGGTCATATATTCTATTCTTGAAAAGTCTGTCGGTCTTTCCAATGTAATAGCCTGAACAAAGCATACACTTCGCCAGATATACTAAATGCCTGGTATTACAATTTCCCTTTTTAAATCTAACTTCCGTTCTATTAACATTATCCAATATGATGCTGTCCTTCTCTAGAATATAATGGCAATAGTTGAAACCTCCACATTTTTGTGTATGACCAATCTTGTTACTCCTAATACCGTTTCCACTGCTCATTTCCGAAGTGCTTTTAATGTTCTTATCCATCTTAAAGACAAAAGTAGGTTTGTCATCTAATAAATGACAGATATCCTTATCGGACTTCAGAATGCTCCAGCTGTTACTTATTAGGTGCTTAACCTTCTTGGCATAAGGGCCATATTTGATAATACATGCCCTATTATATTGTTTGTTATTAGCTTCACTAGTATCGGAGACCTGTAGAGAAGCATTTTCACCCAATAAAGGTTTGTATTTCTTATTCCATTCTTTCACTACTTAGTTGGCCACATCCCTATTTAAACCATGCAGGTACCCTCTTTCCAAAAATAAGGAGCTGCTATATTCTGTTTGCTGAATCATGTCTTCATAGCATGAGGTCATCCTTGCTGCTCTTATACATTGTCCTTTGAAAATGTTCCTAAACATCTTTCTCGGATGTTTACTCTCAAATTCTAAATAGTTATTACTAAAAGTAGGCTTCCTAAATATTCTAGATTTAAAGCCTATAGTTGTCTTAATAATAAGAGTATCCAAGTATGCTATTCTTTCTCCTTCCACATTATGTGTAAATTTCAGAAAAGTGCTATTGCTATTAATATAGCTCATAAAGGAGTCTATACTTTCATAAGGACCGTCCCATAATATAAAAATATCATCCAGAAAGCGAAAATACAATTTGACATACTGAAATATGAATTATTGAATAACTTATTATCTTCCCAACCCATCCTAACTAAATTGGCATAAATAGGGGAGCAAGCTGCCCCCATAGCCACACCCCTAATCTGCCTATAATGTTCTCCCT
The DNA here is from genome assembly GCF_019279795.1 of Protopterus annectens. NCBI lineage: Eukaryota > Metazoa > Chordata > Ceratodontiformes > Protopteridae > Protopterus > Protopterus annectens. The sequence goes on from NC_056729.1 coordinate 476,143,125, forward strand.
CATAAAAAATAAAATTATCTAAAATGATGGACATACACTCTAAAATGAGATTGAGTCGATCATTATTCAGTTTGGCATATTTGTGCATACTATTGTAAAAGCTTTCTAGACCTTCCTGTTTGGGGATGCTAGAAAATAGATCTAACACATCAATTGTTATAAGCATCAGATCTTCCTTCCATACTTCCTTGGATAACCATCTTAAGAAGTCCCAGAAATCTTTAAGCACATAGCGAACATTGTCATAAATGTGCTTAAACCGGATATCAACTGATTTTTCCTTGTAGTATGTTTTAGCCTGACTGCCCAAAATTATTGGTCTAAATAGGGAGTTGTTAATATGCTTATGTATTTTAGGTATTCCTGTGATTGTTGCCAACTTAGGGAAATCAACTTTCATATATCCATACTATTCCATAGTAATTATACCATCAAGTAAATATTCCTCAAGGAATAAATCTATCCTTCTATAAGCAATATGAATTTCGTTTAGCGATATACTCTCATAATTCCCCGTTTCTTGTAATATTTCATACATTTTATTCACATATTCCATGGTGTCGTAAATCACTATCCCCCCACCTTTGTCAGGTTTCATAATTCTAATATTAGAATTAGTCTTAATTTCCTTCAGTATTTTATTCTCTTCCTTAGTCAAATTGTATTTTATTTTATGTCCAGAAATATTCCTCGAAAGATTGTAAATTTCTCTGGTGACCACTTTTTCATAAGTGATTACACTAGGATGGGGGGAGGTACGAAAGTACTTTTTTTTACTAACTTATTGTTAATAGGTACCTTCGTGTTACCTTTGAAAAAAATGGCTAAATTAAGCTTCCTAAGAAATTATTTTAATTCAATTAAGGTATCTACTATATCAAAATGAGGTGTAGAGATAAACTTCATGCCTCTAGCAAAAAGTTTAATATGCTCAAATTCAATAGGCATCGAAGTGTAATTGTAAACACTGAAGTTCCCTACACTACAAATCTTTCCATTTTTGATAATAGTTTCGTTAACCACATTGTCTTCCATGTATTTACTAGCACTAGCGGCCATGATTTAATTCGTCAAATTCTGTTCTTCCTTTCCCCCTGTCCCAGTACTGGTTCTCTTTCCAATAATTTCTTTGGTACTGGTTTGGGCCCCTGTGAAAATTCATATCACCATCTAATCTGTTAGAATATTGCCTGTCCGGGTATTGGCCTGTTTGCCTGTTGTCATATCCCCTACTTCTATCTAGTCCATTTTTTTTAAACCATGTATATACCTTGTTGTTTTTAAGATGTTCCAAGTCTCGAGAGAGTTTCTTGCTTTTCCTAGCAAATATTTTATCTGCCTTAGTCTCTCCTAGTTTAAGTTGTTTATTATATAATGTTTCCCACTGAGGGAATAATAAATCCTTCTTAATTGAACTATTAAGTTCTTCCATTTCTACAAGTAGCTGACACAGTTTTTCGTCATTAAACTTAATGACTAACTTCATAAAATCATATCCAAAGCTATTAAATAATCCTTCACAATCTTTGATAACATTTTCTGTTAAATTAATACCCATCGGTATTTTAAAAAATCGTAAACCAACTGGTATAACATTATACTCTAAACATTTTTTTTAAATATGCATTGTCAAGTTGCAAACCTTTAACTTGTTCTAATTTTTTACTCAACAAATAAATCAACTTTCTCAAAGTTCGCATATTTTGATCATTACCAGACATTTTACTGTTCACATTTGTTCGTTTAATGTCAGAGTCAAAAATGAAATTAGTATTTAAAGGTTCGGCAAAATTGTTGTCTTCATATGGTGCATCTTTACCAAGAGGCTTAGCCTCAAAATTATTGTTTACAGTACCTCTGCCACTAGCGGCCATTGAATATGTTCGCAAGTTTCCGGAGTTCTTTGGTTTGGCATCTCTAAGAACATACTCCTCCTCCTCCGAATTGTCATGTAGTGAAAAATAAAGTATAATTTCTTTTTCAGAACCTTTGCTGGTGTTTGTAAAATTGGCAATCCCATAAGAGGCTGGAGCAGTCCCCAGAACATCTATATGTCTTGTCTCACCCTGTCCATTGGGTAGATGTCACTTCCGTTCACACGGTGAAGTTCACAAGGCATGGCGTCTTCACTACTCATGCCTCGTGTTAAAAGATCAATTAATCTAGTAACCTCACTTCTGAGGATGGCAACTTCCGATTGAAGCTTCAGCATATCCTCACGTTTGACGGGTGAGGCAATGGATGGAAAATCCTCCATGGAATCCATAATACTCCGGACTAATAAAGCTACAAAAGGGTGTGTGTGAGGAAACAACCAAGTAAAAAGTCTAAGATCCATACACACAAATATTGAGTATCAGGGATCCACAAAAAGCAAATTCAAGGGTTGTCTCACAGTAATTTATTTAGAACAAATGATTTAGCACTTTCATCAACATCACACGTTGACTTCATCAGAATATCTGAAGCCTGTGATCAACCCCTATATATAACTCTAAAAATTGGGGCCAAAAAAGCAACCAATGAAAAGTATCAAATTAATTAAAGAAACATAGTTAAAAAATGTATAAATACAATCCATTGAAAAATAAATAAATAGATCAAACTTAAACAATCATATCAGCAACGTGATACCAAAACAGGCTTGATGGGAATACTGTCATTTAATTGGGGGGGGGGGAGGTTGTGGCATCCAATAGCAACTGCCACTTTACCTCTTTCTCCTCCATCACACTTTTAATATTCCCTCCCCCTGTATTGTCAAAAACCTGTTCCACAATAGCAAGCCTAAAGAAATGATCATTCCCTTCTTTCTCTATGTGTCTATGTAATGCATTATTTGAATCCTTTTTTCTAATGTTGTATTGATGGTCATATATTCTATTCTTAAAAAGTCTGTCGGTCTTTCCAATGTAATATCCTGAACAAAGCATACACTTTGCCAGATATACCAAATGCCTGGTATTACAATGTCCCTTTTTAAATCTAACTTCCTTTCTATTAACATTATCCAATATGATGCTGACCTTCTCTAGAATATAATGGCAATAGTTGCAACTTCCACATTTTTGTGTGTGACCAATCTTGTTACTCCTAATACCGTTTCCACTGCTCATTTCCAAAGTGCTTTTAATGTTCTTTTCCATCTTAAAGACGAAAGTAGGTTTGTCATCTAATAAATGACAGATATCCTCATCAGACTTCAGAATGTTCCAGCTGTTACTTATTAGGTGCTTAACCTTCTCGGCATAAGGGCCATATTTGATAATACATGCCCTGTTATATTGTTTGTTATTAGCTTCACTAGTATCGGAGAACTGTAGAGAAGCAGTTTCACCCAATAAAGGTTTGTATTTCTTGTTCCATTCTTTCAATACATAGTTGGCCACATCCCTATTTAAACCATGCGGGTACCCTCTTTCCAAAAATGAGGAGCTCCTATAGTCTATTTGCTGAATCATGTCTTCATAGCATGAGGTCATCCTTGCTGCTCTTATACATTGTCCTTTGAAAATGTTCCTAAACATCTTTCTTGGATGATTACTCTCAAATTCTAAATAGTTATTACTAAAAGTAGTGGAAACAAAAAAGCCTTTGAGGGTAAGGTACCTGCTGAACGCCAAAAATCAAAGTTAAGTAGAAAAAAGCTGCAGGTACTCCACGACAAACGAAGCCAACCAGTTTCTTTAGAAAAACACTGGTTTAATCAAACGAGTAAGCGCTTTCACATCTATACAAGATGCTTCATCAGACTTTTTTTTTTTTTAAAGTCTGATGAAGCATCTTGTATAGATGTGAAAGCGCTTACTCATTTGATTAAAGCAGTGTTTTTCTAAAGAAACTGGTTGGCTTCGTTTGTCGTGGAGTACCTGCAGCTTTTTTCTACATTACTAAAAGTAGGCTTCCTAAATATTCTAGATTTAAAGCCTATTAATAATGAGAGTATCCAAGTATGCTATTCTTTCTCCTTCCACATTATGTGTAAATTTCAGAAAAGTACTACTACTACTATTAATATAGCTCATAAAAGAGTCTATACTTTCATGAGGACCGGCCCATAATATAAAAATATCATCCAGAAAGCGAAAATACAGTACAATAGAAGGCAATAAGTTATTTAATAATTCATATTTTCAGTATGTCAAATTGTATTTTCACTTTCTGGATGATAATTTTATATTATGGGACGGTCCTCATGAAAGTATAGACTCATTTATGAACTATATTAATAGTACTACAACAATTTTGCTGAACTTTTAAATACTAATTTCATTTTTGACTCTGACATTAAATGAACCAATGTGAACAGTAAAAAGTCTGGCAATGATCAAAATACGCAAACTTTGAGAGAGATGATTTATTTGTTGAGTAAAAAATTAGAACAAGTTAAAGGTTTGCAACTTGACAATGCAATATTTAAAAAAATGTTTAGAGTATAATGTTATACCAGTTGGTTTACGTTTTTTTTAACAGAAAATGTTATCAAAGATTGTGAAGGATTTTTTAATAGCTTTGGATATGATTTTATGAAGTTAGTCATTAAGTTTAATGATGAAAAACTGTGTCAGCTACTTGTAGAAACAGAAGACCTTAATAGCTCAATTAGGAAGGATTTATTATTCCCTCAGTGGGAAACGTTATATAATAAACAACTTAAACTAGCAGAGACTAAGGCAGATAAAATATTTGCTAGGAAAAGCAAGAAACTCTCTCGAGACTTGGAACATTTTAAAAACAACAAGGTATATACATGGTTTAAAAAAAACAGACTAGATAGAAGTAAGGGATATGACAACAGGCAAACAGGCCAATACTCGGACAGGCAATATTCTAACAGATTAGACGGTGAAATTAATTTTCACAGGGGCCCAAACCAGTACTAAAGAAATTATTGGAAAGAGAACCAGTATTGGGATGGGGGGAAAGGAAGAACAGAATGTGACGAATGAAATCGTGGCCACTAGTGCTAGTAAATACATGGAACACAATGTGGTTAACGAAACTATTATCGAAAATGGAAAGATTTGTAGTGTAGGGAACTTCAGTGTTTACAATTACACTTCAATGACTATTGAATTTGAGCATATTAAACTTTTTGCTAGAGGCATGAAGTTTATCCCTACACCTCATTTTAATATAGTAGATACCTTAATTGAATTAAAATTATTTCTTAGGAAGCTTAATTTAGACATTTTTTTCAAAGGTAACATGAATGTACCTATTAACAATATGTTAGTAAAAAAAAGTACTTTCGTACCTCCCCCTCATCCTATTGTAATCACTTATGAAAAAGTGGTTACCAGAGAAATTTACAATATTTCGAGGAATATTTCTGGACATAAAATAAAATACAATCTGACTAAGGAAGAGAATAAAATACTGAAGGAAATTAAGACTAATTCTAATATTAGAATTATGAAACCTGACAAAGGTGGGGGGATAGTGATTTACGACACCATGGAATATGTGAATAAAATGTATGAAATACTACAAGAAACGGAGAATTGTGAGAGTATATCGCTAAACGAAATTCATATTGCTTATAGAAGGATAGATTTATTCCTTTAGGAGTATTTACTTGATGGTAGAATTACTATGGAAGACTATGGATATATGAAAGTTGATTTCCCTAAGTTGGCTACATTCACAGGAATACCTAAAATACATAAGGATATTAACAACCCCCCATTTAGACCAATAATTTTGGGCAGTCAGGCTGAAACATACTACATGGGAAAATCAATTGATATCTGGCATAAGCAGATTTATGACAATGTTCACTATGTGCTTAAAGATTCCTGGGACTTCCTAAGATGGTTATCCAAGGAAGTATGGAAGGAAGATCTGATGCATATAACGATGTGGTAGATCTATTTTCTAGCATCCCCAAACAGGAAGGTCTAGAAAGCTTTTATAATAGTATGCACAAATATGCCAAACTGAATAGTGATCGACTCAATCTCATTTTAGAGTGTATGTCCATTATTTTAGATCATTTTATTTTTATGAGGGAGAACATTATAGGCAGACTAGAGGTGTGGCTATGGGGGCAGCTTGCACCCCTATTTATGCCAATTTTGTTATGATGGATTGGGAAGATAAGTTATTTAATAATTCGTATTTTCAGTATGTTAAATTGTATTTCCGCTTTCTGGATGATATTTCTATATTATGGGACGGTCCTCATGAAAGTATAGACTCCTTTATGAGCTATATTAATAGTACTAGCACTTTTCTGAAATTTACACATAATGTGGAAGGAGAAGGGATAGCATACTTGGATACTCTGATTATTAAGACAACTATAGGCTTTAAATCTAGAATATTTAGGAAGCCTACTTTTAGTAATAACTATTTAGAATTTGTGAGTAATCATCCGAGAAAGATGTTTAGGAACATTTTCAAAGGACAATGTATAAGAGCAGCAAGGATGACCTCATGCTATGAATACACGATTCAGCAAATAGAATATAGGAGCTCCTTATTTTTGGAAAGAGGGTACCTGCATGGTTTAAATAGGGATGTGGCCAACTATGTAGTGAAAGAATGGAATAAGAAATACAAACCTTTATTGGGTGAAACTGCTTCTCTACAGGTCTCCGATACTAGTTACGCTAGTAACAAACAATATAACAGGGCATGTATTATCAAATATGGCCCTTATGCCGAGAAGGTTAAGCACCTAATAAGTAACAGCTGGAACATTCTGAAGTCTGATGAGGATATCTGTCATTTATTAGATGACAAACCTACTTTCGTCTTTAAGATGGAAAAGAACATAAAAGTACTTTGGAAATGAGCAGTGGAAATGGTATTAGGAGTAATAAGATTGGTCACACACAAAAATGTGGAAGTTGCAACTATTTTCATTAAATTCTAGAGAAGGACAGTATCATATTGGATAATGTTAATAGATCGGAAGTTAGCTTTAAAAAGGGAAATTGTAATACCAGGCATTTGGTATATCTGGCGAAGTGTATGCTTTGTTCAGGATACTACATTGGAAAGACCGACAGACTTTTCAAGAATAGAATATATGACCATCAATACAACATTAGAAAAAAGGGTTCAAATACTGCATTATATACACACATAGAGAAAGAAGGGAATGATCATTTCTTTAGGTTTGCTATTCTGGAACAGGTTTTTGACAATCCAAGGGGAGGAAATATTGAAAGTGTGTTGGGGGAGAAAGAGGTAAAGTGGCAGTTGTTATTGGATGTCACAACCCCCCCCCCCCCGGATTAAATGACAGTATTCCCATCAAGCCTGTTTTGATATCACGTTGCTGATATGATTGTTTAAGTTTGATCTATTTATTTTTCAATGGATTGTCTTTATAAATGTTCTAACTATGTTTCTTTTATTAATTCGATACTTTTCATTGGTCGCTTTTATGGCACCAATTTTTAGAGTTATATATAGGGGTTGATCACAGGCTTCAGATATTCTGATGAAGTCAACGTGTGATGTTGATGAAAGTGCTAAATCATTTGTTTTAAATAAATTACTGTGAGACAACTCTTGAATTTTCTTATTGTGGATCCCTGATACTCGAAATTTGTGTGTTTGGATCTTGGTCTTTTTTCTTGGTTGTTTCCTCACACACACACTTTTTTAGATTGTAGAAGATTCTTAGTGCTGTTTCACTCCATGTACCTTTCACTTCAAAGGCTCCAGTGTCCCTCATCACTCTTCTCAACCCACCCTACCTCCAGTTACCAAGAACCATATCCCATTTTTTTTTTCCATGCTTCATTAATAGTCCTGTTTTGTTCATCCTTTTTTGCTTATTCTGTATGGAACTCTTTCTTTGCTTATTCTTTTTGAAGAATGTATTATAATTGTGAGTAAATTGACCTTCAGCCTTTGTCAGAACAGTGCACTTCTTGCTCCATTTTATGTTAAACATTTTAAGTGCCTTTGTGATCACTGTTTCATGTTCTACTTATTGTCAAACAGAAGATATAAAACACATATGGCTGTAAACAGGAGTAAGGTAAAACAAAGCTGTCACTTTACAGGCAGTAGCAGGTAAGCTAGTTGTAGCACATCCAGTGCAGCTACTACATCTAAGGAAAATCAGTCTGACTTCCATCTGGAAGTTGTGCCCAATCTTGCTCTTGAAGTAACCTCTAAAAATTAATGTAACCCAAACTAATTAATCCAGAATTGGAGAAAAACAGAATCAGAGGAAAACCAAAGCCCAGCTCAGAAATCATGAGATAAAGATGTTCTTCATCTCACATTGCTGCAGTCCTTACACTTGGGGTAGTCCGCTGTCCTCGGTCCTCCCGAATATCAAAGTATAAGGCTGACGTCGGTCAAGGCGCATTTGACTGACATCAGGACGTGAGGGTACAAATGCGCATGACCGACGTCATATCCTCAGTCTTTTTTGCCGCATGGTCCGATGCAGAAGCAGCGTTGCAAGTGCCGGTTGGCGTTCTGAAATTGTTCGATTTCGGAGTTTCAGACCGAGTCAAAGTTGGCTAAGTACCCCGTTGGGGAATATTTTAGTTTTTTCTTGCCTCAGTGGTTTACCGGATGTCAGAAAAAGTGAATAATTGTATTTCTTGTGGGAAACAGATACCGCATAGAGACTACCATACTTTGTGTATTCCTTGTTTAGGGCCTGAGCACGACGTTGTTGGGTGTCGCTCTTGTGCTAGATTCAATAAGCGCACTATAAAGAGAAGATTAGATTGTGCCAGGTTAGTCTTCGGGAAGCGGTGCAATTATAAAATGCCGTCGGATGCTCCGACGCCCGCTTCTTCAAAGAAGCGCAAGGACAAAGCAGTTAAACCTAGGCTAGAGGAACCGTCAGTACCGGACGCCGGTTCTTTAGAGGTGTCGGTGGAGCCGGTGGTTCCACCGGAGGTTTCTTTGGGATCCCAGGGAGAGACTTTGTTATTGCAGGATGTGGCCTCTCAGGAGGCAGGCCAGGCTGATGGGGCTTCTCAGGTTACTATACTCCCCTCCCTGCCTAGGGTGGTTAGGCCCTCTCCTTCTGTTTCCAAGGCTTCTCCCAGGGGCAGGCCAGGTTTAGCTTCAGTTGGTGTTACCCCTAGTTCTTCAGGAACTGTGCCCAAGAAGCATATGCTTAAAATGGCAGAAGATTTGATTACTTTGATTAGGGGTTCTATGCCCCCTCCTGATAAGAGACCTAGGGTGGAGCCTGAGCTAGGGAGTTTTGAGCAGGTTTCAGAGTCTTCGGCTGAAGACTTGCAGGAGTACTCTCCTTATTCTGATTCTGATGTGGATGATTCTACTCCTTCTGCTTCTCCTCTTGAGGATTTTTCTTTTTCAGAAACTCTTCATTCCATGAGGGAGCATCTTAAGTGGAAAGGTCAGGACTTCTCTGATTCCAGGAAAAGGCTTAGGGAATTTTTGTTTTTACCCCAGCATAGGCCTTTGGCTATACCTCCTGTTTTGGATGTAGTGGAAGATGTTTTTACAGAGGCTTCTCTTAATCCTGATTCTTTGCCTCCTGCTCCTGTTAAACCGGATAGGTATTACAGGGTGCCTGAAGCTCATAAGTATCTTTTTAAGAGTCCTAGGGCAGACCCAGAAACTGTTAGCCAGGGGCCTAAAGGTGTTAAGGCTTCTGTTGTAAAGAATCCGGTTCCTGCAGATAAAGAGGCCAGGGCCTTGGATAGATGGGGAAAGAAAGTTTATACTTCTTCCACTCTTGCTATGAGGGCTTTGAATTGCCAGTTTCACATGTTGAAATACCAAAACTATCTCCTTTCACAATTGAAGTCTAAGGTTGATGCTCTGGCAGAAGGTATTGATTGTAAAGAGTTGCAAGATTTAGTACATGTTTCTGAACAGGTGGGTAAGCATTCTTTGCAATGTGGTTTTGATGCTGTACAGACCTCGTCTAGGGTGGCTGCCACTGGGTCAGTTCTTCGCAGGCACGCCTGGCTGAGGGATCAAAATTTATCTGACCATGTTAAAACAAGGATTTTAGATGCTCCTTTACAATCTGACGTGTTGTTTGGTTCTCCTGTTGAGGCAGTTTTAAAGAAAATGGAAGACAAGGCTAAGTCTATGCAGACTGTTAAAGATTTTTTGCAGGTCCAGCCTCCAAAGTTTAGTAGAAATTGGCCTACTAAGGGGTGGACGTATCCTTCTTATGATTCCCAGTCTAGGGGTAGATCTAGACGTGGTAGGGGCAGAGCTCAGGGCTCTTTCAGGCCTAGAACAGGAGTTCTCCTGCACAGTCTTCGGGTGAGGGCAGGGGTCAGTCCTTTCGTAAACAGACCCAATGACCTACCTTTTCAGCTGCCAGAGCCTTCTCGTCTGGCAGCACCTTTGGGAGGAAGGTTGGCACTTTTCAAAGAAAATTGGAGTTTAATTACCCAAGACAGATGGGTATTGGATATCATACACCACGGTTACAGGTTTTATTTCCATACCTTGCCTCCTTTCAAAGGCATGCCAGACGTTCCTCCTCAACAAAAAATAGAGGCTCACAAGCAAGTTTCTCTGTTACTCCAAATAGGGGCCATACAGCCGGTCCCTATGCCAGAAGTGGGCCTAGGATTTTATTCTCGCCTGTTCCTAGTACCAAAGAAGGGGAACACGTGGAGACCAATTTTGGATTTATCTATCCTCAACACTTATCTGGACATTACCAAGTTCAAAATGTTGACGTTACAGCAGCTTTTACCTCTGCTGGGCAAAGATCATTGGATGGTAACTTTGGATCTCAAGGAGGCTTACCTTCATGTTCCTATCAGACTAAGTTGCAGGAAGTATCTGCGTTTTCGAGCTGGGACTTCTCACTATCAGTTCTCTGCATTGCCCTTTGGCTTATCTACTGCGCCCAGAGTGTTCACGAAAGTTCTGGCTCCAGTGATAGCTTTCTTCAGGCTAAAAGGAATACAGATCTATCCTTATTTGGACGACTGCCTGATTCTGGCTCAAGGAAGGGAAGAGCTTCTTCATCATTTGGAATATGTGATAGCAGTGCTAAGATGCCTGGGGTATTCTGTGAACGAAATAAAGTCCAGTCTAGTACCCTCTCAGGACATGTGCTTTCTGGGTGTGAGACTGAATACAGCATCCCAGATGGCCTTTTAACCCCGGACAAACAAAAGAATCTTTCCCTTTACTTCCATCAACTATCTCATCAGTCCGGGCTGACTGCAAGGACAGTCCTTCAAGCCTTAGGGTTCATGGCATCTTGTATTCTGGTGCTTCCCAATGCCAAACTGCATATGAGGAAGCTGCAATGGTATCTCAATGTATGGACACAGCACTGCCAGGATCTGGACACTGTCATTCAGATAATACCTTGCATTCAAAAGGAATTTTTGTGGTGGGCTCAGGAATGTCACCTAAACAAGGGACTCTCTGTGACCCGGCCAGAGGCGAGTCAGATTTTAACGACAGATGCCTCAGACAAAGCTTGGGAGCTCATCTAAATGGAAAGTGGATACAAGACAAGTGGCCTGCCAGACTACAACATCTACATATCAACCTGAAGGAGATGTTAGCAGTCCAGTTTGCATTAATAGCTTTCAAGGATTTACTTCTTCCAGGGCAGGTGTTGATTCTAACAGACAACACAACTGTCATGTGGTACATCAACAAGCAAGGGGGAACGCATTCTTATCCTCTATGCAGGCAAGCAATGATTTTGTGGGAGACTGCTCTCAGTTTACAGCTCAATCTTCAGGCAAGGTTTCTGCCAGGAGCACAGAACTCCTTAGCAGATGTGTTGAGCAGACGAATCATGGATCCCCACGAGTGGAAATTGGATCCTCATGTATTTCGGAAATTGACAGTGTCATGGGGAACTCCAGATATAGATCTGTTCGCTTCTCCACTAAACCATCAGCTGCCAAAGTTTTGCACAAAAAGGTTTCATCCCACAGCTTGGAAAGTGGATGTTCTTTCTTTCAATTGGAGCAATCTTCATGTGTATGCCTTTCCACCTCTGCCTCTCCTCCCAAAGGTACTTCTAAAGGTCAGACAGGACAAGCCAAGGATGATTTTAATAGCTCCAGATTGGCCTCGACAGCACTGGTACCCATTACTGAGAAGTCTGGTACGGAAGCCTCCATGGCCTTTGCCTTCGATTCCACACCTGTTGTCACAGGAGGACAGCCATTTACTCAATGTCAAGCTTCACTCTCTGCACCTAACAGCCTGGCATATTCTGTTTTGAACCGTAGTGGGCCTCCTCTTCCTCAGCAAGTTTTGAATGTTATTTTGGAAGCTAGAAGGCCTAGTACAAGGAAAGTGTACGCAGATAAATGGAAGAGATTTTTATTTTGGAGTGCAGCAAAAAATTTTGATGTTTCTGAGCCTAATTTGAGTGTGGCTCTTCAATATCTTACTGAGTTACTGGACAAAGGTTTGTCTTTCTCTTCTATTAAGGTTCATGCTGCAGCAATTTCGGCTCACTATGATTGTGACCCACCATTGTTTTCTCATCCTTTGTTCAAGCAATTTCTTAGAGGGGCAAAGAATATAAGACCCCCACGAAGAGCTCCTACTCCTGCTTGGGATCTCAATTTTGTGTTGGAGAAACTCACTCTACAACCTTTTGAGCCTGCAGCTACTTCTGAGTTGAAATATTTATCATGGAAGACTGCTTTTTTGTTGGCAATTACCTCTGCAAGAAGGGTTTCTGAATTGCAGGCCCTTATGGCGGTTGAGCCTTTCTTAATTTTCCATAAGGATAGGGTATCTTTACGTACTAATCCTTCCTTTATGCCTAAAGTGGTTTCTAGTGTGGCTTTAAACCAAACTATTCATTTGCCTACTTTTTATGCAAATCCCCAAAATAAAGGGGAAAAGATTTTGCACACTTTAGATGTACACAGGCAGTTGCGATATTATTTGGACAGAACTAAAGGGTTCAGGCAGTCTCAGCAGTTATTTGTTTCTTTTGCTTTGAGTTCTCAGGGCAAGCCTGTGTCAAAACAAACTATTTCTAAGTGGATTGGGTTTTGCATTGCTTTCTGTTATTCCCATCATGGCAAGGAGATTCCAGCTGGGATTAGGCCTCATTCCACTAGAGCTACTGCCACTTGACAGCTTTTTGAGGGGTGGCAACCAAGGATATTTTGGAGGCAGCTACTTGGAGTTCAGTGTATACTTTCTCTAGGCATTATCACCTGCCACTTTACTCTAAATCCAGGGCTGGTTTTGCCACTGCTGTTTTGCAGGGCATTTTGGCAGCTCCTGCTTCCTTATAGTTTGGCCATCCTCCCATACCTCTGCTTTGGGATTCTACCCAAGTGTAAGGACTGCAGCAATGTGAGATGAAGAACATAGTACAGTTTTGTACCTACCATAAATGTAGATGTTCGAAGATCCACATTGCTGCAGTACAATTTACCCTCCCTCCTTCCCCTCTGTAGTTAGAGGTGGTTGTGTGGGTTGAGTTGTAATTATTGTGTATATAGTGTATATTTTGTACATATAATTAGGGCAAGGGTGCTTGTTTGTTTGTTTGCTGTCTTTTGGTTTTGACCTTTATTTTTAGGGTCTTCTGACATCTGGGGCAAGAAAAGACTGAGGATATGACGTCGGTCATGCGCATTTGTACCCTCACGTCCTGATGTCAGTCAAATGCGCCTTGACCGACGTCAGCCTTATACTTTGATATTCGGGCCGACCGAGGACAGCGGACTACCCCAAGTGTAAGGACTGCAGCAATGTGGATCTTCGAACATCTACATTTATGGTAGGTACAAAACTGTACTTTTATTCACACGGTTAAAAATGCATGTTTTCACACTCCAAGAGCAGTTTTCAAGGTTCCTCAGTCAAACTTTTGTTTTTTCTTTCCTTATCAATAGTCATATACCCCCCAAATAATTTCCTCACTATTAGAAACCCTCTGCTATTTACAGCCTATACTAGCTGTACAGCCGTGCATTGTACATTATACACACCTTGTCTAAAACCTTTAGGAGATTGTAGCAAAATAAACAAATGGTGGTAATAATGTCAGTAGCCTCAGTCCAGCTGTATAACCCCTGCATCCTCTTCCTGTGCCAACAGCATTTTTATCAGGATCTTGTTCCCTACAGTTGTCTTCATCTTACCTATCTAGGCACACTGTTGAGTTTCCCTCACTCTAGCAGTAGATTAGCTACAGGTTCATTGGCCAGTCTGTCACTGCCCTGCAGACTGCATATCTCTTTTTGTCTGTGATTGACCATAATGTACAAGTACAGAGATAATAAAAGCTAATGTCTTTTCCCATGTGGACCCCAGGTACAAATCCAAAAGCATCTTCTCCCTTCCTAAAATTGATGTCAGCACAGAGACAAATGTAGCATGTATTTGACCTAAGCATCAACCCCTATATCACTAGGTGGGTTGCAAATTGGCTCACAGATAGAACCCACAATGTGAAAGTAGCAGACTCCAAGTCAGACTACTGACCAGTCAAGAGTGGAGTCCTACAGGGATTGGTCCTGGGTCCTCTCATGTTTCCTGTTTGTCATCTACTTCTCAGAAGTCCAGGCCAACACGGTGGGACTTTGGCTGACCAAGTTCACAGATGATTGCAAGTTGGGAGCCATTATTAACTCCCCAAGTGATGAAGAAATCCTACAGAAAGGCCTCAGTGAGACCAATGACTGGTGTTGAAACCATGGCCTTAAGCTTAATGTCAAAAAATGCATTGTCATCCCATTTGGGAAAAACTCAGTTCCCAATAATTACCACATTGATGGGAGTCCACTGAACACCGAAGGTGTTATAAGAGATCTGGAGGCACAGGTTGACAGCAACCTCTCCTTCGACCACCACATTGCCACTATGGTCAGAACGTCCATCTATGTGGCACATCTCATTACTAAGGGTTTTGCATCCAGTAAAAAAGAGGTCATCATCTCTCTCTACTCTTCCCTCATTAGGCCAATCATCGAGTATAATGCCCTATTTGGCATATACCTAACTAGTCTCGTGCAACAGCTGGGAAGGCCACAAAAGTACCTCATGAAGAGGATCTTAGGCCTTAAACACATGCTGTACATGGACAGACTCAAAATACTATAGCTATTCTCTGTCTCATATTGTCTAGTAAGACGCAATCTCTGCTTGACTTACAAAGCCATGTCTGACCCAGCTCTGTTAGAAATGCTACATCTAAAGAAATCCCAATCCCTCCGCACCTCACACTCCAGAGACCTCAACCTCATTACCTCAATCAACAGAACATTCTGGAGGGACAGGTTCATAACCCAGAGACTGCCCATGCTCTGGAATAGACTTCCCATACATGTCAAGCAGAGCACCTGACTGGCCCTCTTCAAGAGAAATCTTGATGAGTGGATGGGAAATAGAAAGTTCATCCCGGGGATCACTCCAGTGGCTCTACTTGATAGAGGCACTGGGAACTAATGCTGGGTGGCACGATGCCAGGGCACTTCTGTGGGCTAGGCTTTAAAAGGCTCCAGGGCCATTAACCTAGTACACACCTATGAATCTATGAACCTTTTCTACACATTTAGAGAAGGGGTTCAGAAGTAGCTTTTGTCCTTTAGCAGTACTCAGTATTAATGCTTCCTGACCCATTGCAGACCCCTTATTTGGGTGGGGTGAAGGGTGGTGGCTGCCTTGGGCAAAAGCTATTAGGTGAGCATGATTGGCAGTACCAGTGGGGCACAAGTACGGTGTCAGGATTGATTGATTAAGCACTGAGGATATTGCAGCTTCCAAAACGAATATAGAGACTGTGTTAGTAACTGTGGCAAGATACTTGTTACAGTTACTAGAGCACAATAGGTCTTTGTTTTTCAGAGTGCCAACGTGACCTGACAGTAAATTCTGATACGTAGCACAATTTTTGGGTAAGCAAGAGAAACACCACTTGCTTCTGAATTTCCCCTTTCATCAGACCAAGTAATCTGAGGGTGTGCATACCACTCAACACAGGCTTGCCCCAGTGCAATATTCTCACAGCAATCAACTATTAGTAATATGAGGACAGACACATATGATGATCCGTGTTGAATAATTTACCCAGCACTGCCTGCCCTTTCAAACCAAACTGCCAAATGCCCCTCATACATTATCTTGCACGATAGTAAAAGGCATTATATACAGTAATCCTGCCACACTCAGTTTGTACGTGCTATTGTTACATTCTGCAAGCCTCTAAAACATTTCCTGCATCACACTAGCTATGTCAGAGATGTGTCCCATGATCACTTCATCTTTACATTAATGCAAAGCTCACTGTTCAGACAACGTTCTTTCTTTCTTTGAAGTGGTTAATAAACTCCCAGTTAAAGAAAAGGAAGAGGATGACAGTAGTTACATGCCCGACCCCATAAGCCAATAAAAGCATATTCTTTGAGGGCTCTTTTCTCTGTTCTCATTCGTCAGTTAATTAGTCAGGCGGCCTCAGATAGCGACTCCAAAGAATGCAAAGCAGAATTCCTTAACCACTTTCTGAAAATGTCTTGCAGCTCACCCACTCATCCTTAAGTGCAAAAGAACTACAAATATGCCAAAAGAAAGCGCCTGGATTACACATCATATTAATACAACACACCAGCTCAGTGTCCTCTGCCCATGCTTCCATGCTGAATTCAGGAAACGTCTGAATGACTTACAGCATAATGACACAGGCAAAGCTACACCTAGGCAAGTCTAAAGAAGATGTTCTAACTTCCCCGTTGAATTTCTTATACATGTTCTTTCCCTAAAACAGCAGCAGCAGAGTTTAATTTATCAGTATTATAGAGCCCAAAGAGAATAAAGGAAAAAAAAGAAAAGATATTAAAAAGAAATGAAGAGCTGCAGGCAGAGCTTTAGCCACTTTACACACATGACTGACTTTAATTCACTGAGTGCACCGCAGAGCAGCTTGTCTTGAACCTCTACTGTAATACACAAAGCCTCGTTATCATCTCTGTTTTCAACGTATATACTGTGAAAGAAAAAAATCTATTCTGTGCTTGTACTCCTTCATGTTCAAAGTACAATGCCTTAATTTGCCATGCAGTGGGAATAAGTTACAGACTGGACTGTTTATATTCCTAAAATTGGCATATTTACCCACTGCTCATACATCACTCCCACCTCAATCCATCCATCCATAACCCTTTTTCTCATTTTTGCATATGGAGTCAGGGTGTCACTTCAACAGTAACAATCATCTAGACCCAAGGTATATACTGCTGGGTGACTAGTCCTGCCACGGCTGTTATTCCATATCACACACACACACACACACACACACACACACACACACACACACACACACACACACACACACACACACACTCTCTCTCTCTTATGGCCAGTTTACAGTGTCCATTCCACTTACTACATATGTCTGGAATGTAGGAGGAAACCAAAGCATCCAGAGAAAACCCACATGAACAAAGGGAAGACATGCAGACTGCTTATAGAAGGTACCCCAGTCAAGAATCGAACCGGAGAACCTCTTGCTGCAAGGCGACAACCATATCCCACCTCAATACACAGAATATTTTTAGCAAAATGTAACATTCTAATGGATTTAACATTTCATGGGCTTCATAGGGAGTTATTAGGCATGCAGCCCCACTGAGGAGTCTAATCCAGTTTCCCCAGAACACTGTCTGGCTAAGTGACATGCCGAGAATCTTACAGTTGGCGAATGGAGGCTGAGGGAATGAAACCCTGGACTACAGGAAACAGCTCATTAACAATTCCTAACCATAATCCTCTGTGTTAACTGCCAGGCAGAAATTAACCAAAGCTCTAGGTGTAGGAATAGGACTCTTAGTCTTCTTATTTTCCAGTACTGAAAGGTAAGTTAACTGCTTGCCACTGTTACTGTCAACTAATATTGATTCAGCACTGTCATTAAGCTTGCATTAACATTTCCCCAATTACTTCACACTTGTATGTGCACTATACATTGTTCCTTACCTCACTGGTGTACCTATAGTGACAGCTGCTTTCCCCCCTTTCTGTACTGTGCACAGCTAGGTCAGCTAAGGGTTGCATGCTTGCCAGTTTTGAACTGTCTTCCATACACTAGTTTATCTCTGCATAGCCGATGCTTATAGAATGGAGCCAATCAACAACAGCTGTAGAGCTTTATATTACTGTGGACAAATAAACTCATATATATGTTTTGTTTTTGCTTATATTACATACAGCTATTGTTGTAGTTCAAACTGTTGTTAATATTTCACACTGTATGCAGACATTTTTGTGTCTTTCTGCACATGACTTTATAATTACTATTGCATTGTAGTTTAAACTGCATAGTCCATTTCTGTCTAGACTTTATTAATAGTTTGTAGAATGCAGTATCCATTCATTCATCCATCCTCAACCCCTTTTTCCCCATTTTGCACATTGGGTTGGGGTGGCGCTTCAGCCACGGTTTACAGCACCGGGTGGTCAGCTCTGCTGTGGTAGTTCATCAGTAGCACTCACTCACACATACACTAGCACCTCTGGCCAGTTTATGGCTAATTTAAATTTTCTCGTTCCAACTGTGGTTTAGATACACTATTGGATCATATTATAGAGCACATTGCTGCCGCACTCGTTTAGTTTTAGTGTGTCCTGCTCACAGTATTCGGTCTCCATTAGCCTGTGTTGTGAATTGGCTGCATTACGTTGTATTTCTGGTATTGTTTACCAATATATTTTCTATAACCTGCTTGAAGGATTCCTAGAGAAACTTATATATTCTTTCCCTATTTGTTTTTCCATTCTACTCAAACCCTTCACCACTGACCACCCCATGTTAAGCAATCTCACTGCAAAGTTTCTTGATGCAATATCTGTTGTTATCCTTGTTCTAGTTTGCAGTAAACTTTCACAATTTCAATAACAGAGACAAACAGTATAACTCCTATATTTTTGTAATAACTTTAACTTGGCTAAAATCTGTAATCCTTGTTAAGGAATTTAAAATCCTGGGATACACTCTTTACACTCTCTACAGAAAAACTATCATCAAAGAAAAAAGAACAGGTGGTGTTCTCATGATGCTTACTAGCTCAGTACAGTCAACACATCACTGTACTAAATCTTCATAATTGCCTGACTTGGAATTAATAGTTGGAATAACTAAAACTGCACACAGCAAACAGCTACACACTGGAAGTATATACCTACAACCAAAAAAAAAAAAATTATACAAAACATCTTCATGATATTTCAACTTAATATGATAACAGATCTCCAGTGAATTAATAATTCTAGGATATATCTATATTCCATGGACTAGAAAAAATATGGAAACACCATACTATGGTATTTTAGCCTTAGGCTTCCCCCAGCGGATAAGTTGCCCTCCTAAAACTAACCGTAGAACAGGGACATCCAAAACACAAAACTGAATGCTTAGGATACAAACACACAACTTCGCATCTTGCAGAATACTTCCCGAATGAGCACAGTCCAGTATTTTCTGCCTAGATGAACAAACCTTTGCCTTTACAAATTAAAAGAATAACCATATGAAATTGAAAAAACTTACAATGGATGATATTTTATAAGAAGCTTGTGCAATAGACCTATCTATTCTTAACACTGTACACATCAAAGACTAAGGAGTCCAACTATTTATTTCTTTTTAAAACATTATTTAACACGTAAGCCACATCTAGAACAATCCAAAAAAAAAAAAAACATTAGCAACAGTCCTATACCCTGGATAGATATTACAACTAGGAACCTTACAAAGGCAATGAGCAAAACCTGGAAACAAATAGTTGAAGCTGCAGTCTCCCTATATAATATAAAGTACTTAAAAGTTAATGTGAATTGGAACGCAAAGGAAACCTACTACTTAAAACTTTACAATAGGAACAAAAACAACCAATCCTCTTTTTTTTTGGAACACTATAAATAAGATGCTTGATAATTTAAGGATTCTGACAGTAACACTGCCAGCAGATCAAGATAAAGCAAATGCTCTTGCTAATCACTAACTCCATCATAGATAAAGGCATAAATGTCTGACCAAACACAGTGCTGCCACAACCCAGCCATCACCCATGTTTATCTACTTTCACATTTATATCCATTGTACTGAATACTACTTCAGAAATTCAAAGGTCACCTCAACTCCATAATGTAGAGGAATGAAGCCCTGACTGTGGCCCAAGTCATCTATGTTCCTTTAGCAGCACAAGGGTCAAGTGGGGGATCATGGGTTTGAGTATCTGACACTGGCATACCATTCCGGGATGAATGGAGATGGCTTAGCTTTCTGAACTGGCAACAGCTAGCTGAGGATCAGAGGTTACTCAGGGAAGAGACAAGACAAGCTGGTGCTGTTAGCTTTGCATATGGTTTGCTGAGTTAGGGGAGATAGGTGTGTTTGGGAAAGTACATGTCTCTTCCCTAGCCGAGCAGGTATCCTGAGTTACTGAGTTAGCTAATGGGAAAGAGTAGGTCCCTCAGTGGGACCTGTGGAACATATGGGCTGATTAGACATCCTGGGCAGGACAAAATGGTCTTTAGTTCACTTTAATAGCTCAGGGATGCCTTAATTGAACTCTTGTGACATAAATGGGCCCGTTATGTACAAGTAGGGGAAGCAATGGGGCTAAGACCTGTGGACAGTTAAGAACAATGCAGTTAACAAACTTACTAAAGAAACTAATAGTTGTAAACAAACATAGTAGAATATATTACAGAGTTATGAGTAACTGGAATAATCAAAGTCTAACGGCAAAGTAAAAAAATCAGATCTAGATATGGGATATAGGCACTAGCTGCTTATGGTGCAGAAGAGAGGTACTTGACAAAGAGAGATGTGAAGAAATGTGGGAGAGGAATTAACCAGGTGAAATACGGGCGCAGAGCCAGTTGCTATTGAGATATTCTTTTAGACATTTTTTAAAGGAGGAGATGTTGGGATTGTTTTGGATGTGCTGAGGAAGAGCATTCCAGACCTTGGCTATTTTATTGGAGTAGAGAAAGTCACCATGAAAATTGTGTGACTAGGTAACTTTTAGCATAAGTATGTCTGAAGATCTAAGTGACCTGCAGTTTAAGTTGGGTTGGACTAGGCTTGAGAGTACAGGTCAGTTACTGGGGTTATGTATGACTTTATGGGCAAAAGTAAGTTGGTTTAGAGTTAACAGGTTGGGAAGTTCCAGCCAGCTGAGTTGCTGAAGAGTGGAGCAATGATGAGTTTTATGGAGATGATTGGCTGCAAACCTAGTTATTTTGTTGTAGCAGGATTCTAGATTACTAAGGTCAGCCTTGCATAGGTTGGTGAAAATATGTGAGCAGTAGAGGAGGGTAGATAGTAAGTGGGATCTTGCTGTGGCAAGTCTGGCTTGGTGAGTGAGATAAAGTTTGGCCCTGTAGAGACTGACTAGTTTGGTGTGAACTTTTTTGATTGCTAGGGAGATAGGTTTATCAAATTTTAGCTTGTCATCTTTAGTAACTCCTAGGAGTTTAGTCTGATTGGTTGGTTCAATTTTTGTTCCATTAGAGGAGTAGATAGAGAGAGGTAGTGAGCAGAGCTTGGAAGATTTGTTTGCGCAGATGATTAACTTAGTCCTATTTGGTTTAGAATGAGTTGATCATTGGAGAGATATTTTTCAATGTCCTGGAAAGATTTTTGCATTTTGTGTTGAAGTTCTTCGGGGGGGGGGGGGGGCTGAGCATATAAGAAAGGAGTCATCTGCATATTGGCTAATAGTTGCAAGTTGGGTGGCAGAATTTAGGTTGTTGGTAAATATGACAAAGAGGAGGGAACCACGTATGGAACCCTGGGGTACATCAGTGGATACTGGTACTAGCGGAGAGAGTTTGTTCTCCCATTTTGTAGCCTGTTGATGGTTAGACAGATAGCTATGGAACCATGTTAGGGATGATGAATTGAGATTGTATAAGTTTGTTGAGTAGCAGTTGGTGAGTTATGGTGCCAAAAGCTTTTGACATTTCCAGAAAAATTGCTGAGACAAGTTGTCCTTCATTTTGAGGTGCCGAATGATATAAGTAAAGGCTACTAGTGCAGTGTTTGTACTTTGTTTAGGTCTGAAGCTGTGCGGTGTGCTAGATAGAAGTTTGTTAGTGGTGAAGTGATTAAGGAGCTGTTGGTGGATACATTTTTCTTGGATTTTAGCTAAGGGAGGGAGGATGGAAATTGGCCAGTAATTTGAGATATCTCTAAAAGGGCCACCCTTGTCTAAGTTTTAAATTAAAGGACAAATACCAGCGCAGTGTCTGGAACAATGCACTGTCTGGAACGGTTTTGTCTTATAAAGTTAAATCATATATTGGGGTACAAAAAGATTCCATCCTAAGTCAGTTGCTATGTCATTGTCACATTGCTGTGTAACAATATGTCACTTATCTTAAGCTGCTGCAGACAAGAGTACTGAATTTATTAGCAGTAATAATATTACAACAGTCATTTCACAGACACAGCAGTCCAGTCACTCACCACTTCTATGCTTAAAATAATCTAGACTAATGCTAAACAAAAAGAAGACAAAGTTTGTGATTTTTAGCCATGCAACTGAAATAATGACAGAAAAACAATCCAAATCAACAAACAACACAGACATCAAAATAGTACAGTCTTGCAAATACTTAGAAGTTACAGTTGACAGTAAACTAACTTTTAATGATGGTATCAACACCACAGTAAAAGACATTTATAAAATGCTAGGTAACATTAGGCCAATATAACACTCTACTCTTGCTGAAGCTTTTCTATGGAATAAGAATCTACAGCAGTTTAAACAAGACTACCTAAAGAATGCTGGAATGTACCTGTTATAAAACAGTCAGATTATAATTATAGCACAACCAACTTCTAATACCTGTGCATGCAAAACCATACATAAACTAAACTGGATGACCTGCAATAACAGAACTAAATACTTGCTTTGTGTAGTCACGTTACCATACCTACAACAACAGTTTTCTTCTATCTCAGAAGCACATTCCTAAGAGACCTCGCCATTATCTCAGTAAGTGTCCATTGCAAAGCCAAAGAACTTGTACAAAACCCAGAGAAAGAGCATCAGTTGTGTTCCTAGATAATGAATGGAACTCGCTTCCAGTTACTGCAAAAGCTTCTGTCCAGTTTGTTCCCCTTCATCATTACTTCTACTGTCATATTATCCCAATACTTCTCTCTTACCATACACAACCACTTTTGCATCTCCTCCTTTTACCCCAGTGTTCCTGTCATGTCAACTAGCAAATAGTGTTACTTCCACAAGATTTATACAAACTCCATCTGAATATATTCCTTCATTGCAACCTTCCTCTCCCACATTTTAACCTCCTATACATATCTGTATCACCCTGTACATCTCAATACACCACAACATCAGCTCATAATATTAGCATTCCCATTCATTTTAACTCTCACTAAACTCATTACAGCCCACTGACACCTCCAGATGTTTCTGTAGTTATATCTCTAAGCATCAAATATTGTTTGGTCATATTTGCATTAATAATTCCAAAACTATACTGCATACAAATAGTTAAACTATTTAATTGTAAAGCTTACGCAATGGCAAATATGACTGTATTGGTATGTCACCTCTGTCTAGTGCAGGTAAAGAGATATTAATTTTTGTTCATTTAATATTGATTTGTATTGCCATAAATTTAATGTTTTTCTAAATATCTTGACAACCAAGTAGCACAGCCTAAACTGTATAGTCTCATACAAAAGCCCTCAGCTAGATGAACAAAATGCTACTGATAGTATGTGTGCAATTTGAATGGTTGGAGAGATAGTGGAAGTTGTTTACAAAAGTATTACAAACTTAATAGTTACTGTGTTCACCGTGAGTTATAAAATCCAGTTTAACACCAAGAACCTAAAGAATACTACTACTGTAAAAATAATTTGTGCTGAAGAATTTGCCATTTACACTTCTTTAGTGACCCTGTGGTTCCAGAGACATGAAGTTTTGTTTGAAATGTGAGAAAGTAATATGATTCTATTAAAACACTTAGGCTCTGTCCATTGAAAGTTTAAGTACAAACTTCAAGACCTCCATTGCAAGTTAAAAGAAACACTAGCTTCTTTAATCAATGACACTACCTCCTCTACCTTTTTAGTGCCTCCACAACTTGACAAACACCCTAATGTCTTCTCCTTCCACCTAGTTCCAGTCTCTACTACCAAGAAAGTCCTTACATCAGTAGTCCCAGATAAACTGCGGTTGAGTATATCAAAATTGCTACTGACACTTTGGCTTACCCAGTTTCTATCCACATTAAATGATAAAGAAAAACATGGCCTTGTTCTCTGGAAATAGTATTTCATACTACCCTACATAAAGGTGGAGAATGTATTGATTTATCAAACTATATGCCTATTGGAATTCTGTCTCCACTATCTAAAATTTTGGAGTAATGTATTTCATCACAACCTTTTTAAATACCTCCTTGACAATGATTTTCATTCCCTAACTAAACAGAGTTTTCACCCCTGTGACAGTACCACCACCACTGTTCTTATTTTTACTAATGCTTTGAACCTCAGTAGAAATACAGGTTACTTGTTTTCCACTTCTTTTTTGACCTCCCGAAGGCATTTGATACTGTCTCCCATTAAAAGCTGTTATATAAACTTTCCTGTGTGGCTATTACTTGGTTAGAGCTCTCATTCTTTTATAGTTATCTTTCTAAAAGACAGCAAGCAGTACAATTGTAAATCGTCCCTATCCGTTCCTGGAGGCAGCCCACAAGGATCTGTTTTTGGACCCTTATTATTTAATATTTTCAGAAATGATCTTAACATAGCATGCAAACAGGGTGGTATAGTCTGGTATGCAGATGAGTCCACCCTCATCTGCTCTGCCAGGAACTTAACAATAATTTAACAAAACACCCAAGAGTCTTTCATATTCATTGATGTGTGTCTGGATAATTCCTAAATCCAAAAAAAATGAGAGTTAGTGCTATTTACTCCTAAGCAACTCTGAACCATAGACCCTCTTTAGGATTCCGTCAGCCAGTAACTTCAAAGCTGTACTGGTGACACATATAAAGTTACTATGAGTTACCATAGATGGGTTACTGAAATCTGACTAACATATAAAACCTAATTAAAAAACTCAAGCTGTCTGTAGAGGGCCAAGTCTTACTCACTGGCTATACCAGAAAAAAAAAAGAAACACTGCCTCTATCGGTCTACTTTTCTCAAATATACTTATTAATCAGCAAACTACTCAGAAAAATAAACTAGAGCACTGCTGTCAAATGTACCTGTAAGTTTCACCTGGACTGACCTGCCACACTACCTAACATTCACTCAGCTAGTCACAAGTCATAAGCATATCTATAAACCTGATAACTGTCTTTTAATGTAATGGCATCTAGCACTATTCCCAAATAGAAGTTAACATTACTCAGTTAACATATGTCAAAACTTATAGCTTGTAGAATCTGAGTATAGGGACAGCTGAGTGTCCAAGTACAATCACCTGAACTAGGTAGCTAAAAGGTGCATACTCTGAGGAAATGGCTTCATAGAACCTCCAACCACACCTCAGTTCTCTATACCACTGGTATATATTAGAGCCAATAATAATAGACAATGGACAATAAGTTTAACAGGATTTTGTATAGTCCAAAATAGCAGCTAATGTGTAGCTTGCTACCTTCTCCCACGCAAACTACTTGCCTTGCTTTCATTTTCAGCTAAGCTAAGTCCTTTTCTGCCTTTCTACGATAGCTTGTAGCTAATATACTAAATGCTTTCTCTTGCATGTCTCGTGTAGTCAAATGAGACACTGAGGCTGGGCATGCATTCAAGTCATTTATTATAAATACACACATCAGGAGCTGTAACTTGTACATATACTTTGTACTTCGTATGCTTACTGACTGACTTGTTACTTCTAATACACACACATGCATCTCCATTCAAGCTTACATTCACACTGATTGACTACACAAAACGGCACTGATCTCGCAAGTGCTTAATAATTTATATGCACGTGCTGCCTAGCTACAGTGGCTGACTAGGTTCAATATACACACTGATCTACATCCTCCCTCTTTAACTTTGTTTGACATTGCAAATACAAGAACAAAGGCATATTTAAGAGCTAGACATTATTTCAACATTTCAACAAAACATAACTGATTTCAAGTCCAAGTTGCTGCATATTTATTTAGGATTGAGTTTGAAAATTCTACCCACTCTAGTTAGAAAGAAAGTCTGACTGGGTTTAGCAACAGAGACAGTAGCTGTGGATTCATTCATTACTGGAAGATCTGGGTTTACATTAGAGTTATTTGAAGAAAGCACACTGTCCTTTTGAATTCGAACAGTTTTGAGTAACTCTGGAAGTTAGAGTCACTGGCTCAGGCAATGTGCTATGGCACTGGTTCTGAGACAGGTAACGCATCTCTACAATTCCTTCTGTAATCATTCCTTCAGACTGTATGATACAAGATCTCAGTTCCTCACAAATGTCCTTCACGATCATAACTTTTGGATTTTACATTCTCACAGCTTCTCCTTGTAACATTGGTCGAAGGAATTTACTAGTCTTATACTGCAACTTTTGTGACTGATATTTTCTCAAAAATTGAGCCTTGACCACTCTATTGTTCTTTGCTTTTGGTACTAATGATTATTTGCTGACTGGAAGAGTTGTTCATGTTTGTTTGGACATCAGTCTTTGAGCAGGTGAACCAAGCAAGTTGTCTCGAGAAATGTTTCTGAGATTGAGTAAGTTAAGGAAAACATCGGTACCATCTCTTTTGGATTTCTCCAACAAGTGCTTTGCACTCTGAACTGCATGTTCAGCTAAACCATTGGCCTGTAGATACTCAGGACTACTGGTAATATAAACAAAGTCCTAAGAGTCAGCAAATTTCTTGAACTGCTGACTAGTAAACTATGCACCATTGTCAGACATGACTTTGTGTGCACTACCATGGACAGAAAAAAGGTCTCTTCAATTTTGTAATGATTGTGCTGGATGTTAAGTTAGGAAGTAGGCCAATTTCAAACCAATTTGAGTTACAGTCCACTAACACCATATAATGTTGATCATTCCATTCGAAAATATCTACTGCAACCATCGACCATGGTAATTCAGGAAGTTGGTATAGCTGAAGTGCTTCTTTTTGTTGATGCGGTCTGGTGCTGTTGCAAATTGGACATGCTAGAGTTTCCTTCTCTATATCTTTAGACATAGAAGACCAAAATACAATGCCTCTTGCCCTTCTTTTGGTTGAATCAGTACCTGGGTGACCATGATGCAGAATTTTGATATATTCCTGTTGTAATGCTTTGGGAAGCACCTCTTCTTCCATCAGGAGCTCATCTGTGTAAGGAAAATACTGCTGAATGTCAAGTGGTAAACTGGTCTGTTTATTGGCCAACCTTGACTGATAAAGTTTTTCAGCTTCTGGAGAATTGGTCTGAAGCTGTGTAATTTCTTAGTTTGAAAAATGTCTGACTTTCATGACTTCAAAGTCTGCTGTTTTATTTTCATGATGCTCTGTCATTTGTCTGGGTGCACGTAACAAAGCATCAGATAGGTACAAGTATTTACCCTTTTTTGTAAACAATATTGAAATTGTACTTTTGCAAGTTTAACATCATGCATTGCAATTGAGCTGGGGTTGTATATATTGGCATTTTCAAAATTGTCACTAGTGGCTGGGGATCAGTCTCCATTTGGATAGGCCTGCCATAAATATAATCATTGAACTTAGATCATGCAAACACTACTGCCAAAAGTTCTTTTTCTATTTGTGCATAATGCATCACTGTTTGAGTTTAAGTTCTTGATGCATAAACAATGGGTATGCCTTCTTAAAGACATGATGTGCCAAGGCTGTACTTGAAGCATCACAAGAAAGAGTTACAGTTTTATGAACATTATACTATCTCAATGTGGGTGGACTGGCAATTGTCTTCTCCAGTTTACATTTTTGAGTGTCAACTCACGTATGTTGCAGAAACCTCACTCATATCTCAGATTAACTTTCCTAAATAGTTGACCATACCTAGAAAACTTAAAGATGTGACATTCTCTGGAACTGGCATTTCAGAAATTGCTGTTTGCTTATGTGGATCTGGTTGTAAGCCAGAACTTGTAAACAAATGTCCCACGTAAGTAACTTCTTTCAGTTTGAATTTACATTTCTGAGGATTCAGTTTGAGAACACCGGCCCTATTCGGCACACCAAAGATCCACAAGAGCTTTGTTGACCCTCCATTTAGACCCATAGTAGATGGCCGTGGGTCTATCATGTACGGTTGTGCCAAATATGTGGATACTATTTTAAAACCTTTAATACAGCAGGAGCGGCAAATATGTAAAGATTCTTGGAGTTTTTTAAGTGAACTCAGTAAGATTCCATTTCATTCTGACTACAAGTTTCTAACAATTGACGTCAGAGACTTGTACATAGTGATCCCTCAAGCCTTGGGTTTAGAATGGATCAGAGAATTCATGGCACAAAAGAAAGTCAGTGAAAATACAATCTATGTAGTTATAACTCTTTTGGAGATTGTCCTTGCTAACAACTACATGTGGTTTGACGGAAAAATATATCTTCAAAAAACAGAGGTCGCCATGGGGTCTCCCTGCGGAGGAAGCTTCGCGAATTGCGTTATGGCATATTGGGAGAATAGGTTATTATTTAAGAACTTTTTTTTTTCAAAAACATGTCGCTTGGTATACTCGTTACCAAGACGACATGTTTATACTATGGCAAGGCCCCAGTGAAATCGTTCATAATTTCATAACTTCTGTCACATCTTTGACACACTTCCTTGAATTTACTTATAATCTACAGTCTGATAACATCAATTTCTTGGACATTCACATACACAAAGATGCATTGCATGGTAGGTTTAAAAGTACTATCTTTAGGTCTCTTTGGGGACCACCCTAAAATCACCTATCGACGTGGGCACAATTTAAAATCATTGCTTGAATACCATAAGAAATCTCCATTGTTTAGAAACAAAGGCATGATCAAATGTGGATCTTGCCAACAATGTAGGCATTTAAATACTGCATACCAATTTATAATAAATGGGAAAGCTTATAAAGTACAAGGTAGATATACTTGTGATACCAGGGGAATTGTTTATGTTGCTATCTGCCAAAACTGTACTGCCTTTTACATAGGGAAGACAGAAAGGAAACTTAAACAGCGTATATACGAGCACCAATATGCTATTGTCAAAGGAGACATGACAAATGCTTTGGCTAAGCATATACATCTGTTTTCTAACCATGACTTTAAATTCACTGTACTTAAACAAGTAGTACAAGATGAGAGAGGGGGGCCATGGCAGATTAAACTAGAAATAGAGGAACTGTTATGGCAAATTAGGAGTGCTGCCCATGTTCCGCCAGGGCTTAATGGAAGCATTTCTATCAAATGCTTTCTTAAACTCCTAGCATTAAAGCGTTAATTTTTTAGCTCTAATGTTTATTATTAATTCCCTAGCTTCAATGTTTTTCATCATTTTTCAGCTTTTATATTCAACACTTAGTTAAGAGGACATTTTAGCCTCCTAATGTGATTTAAGTATTTTTCACTGGAAGGGACGTATGCAGACTTTTTAAGTGTGTATTTGTGTTTTTTATAAAGAATTTTATATAATTAACCTTTATATAAAGGAGACAAATGGAAGTAATTTTGATCTATTTATAACAGTATTTTGTGATCTGAAGTTGGTCATCATTTTAAAAACATTAATTTTTATGTCATGTGATTGCATTAATTGCTTCATTGGTATGTAGTTTTATTATAAAACTACTAAAAATGCATTTGACTTGTATCTGATGAAGGAAGAGCACTGACTATTCCGAAAGTGCTAATTTTATTAAACTTTGTTACATCGTTTCCGTTTGAATTTGCCTTCTTTTTTTGTTTTTTAGAACAAGAAAATAAACAAGCTTATGTACTGGTAATAGTGCTGACAGTATAAAAATATGAAACTGAACCAATTAGATTATTACACAGGGCAATTAACCAATCAAAGGTTTACCCGTAAACATAAGACACTTCACATCATCATATCTCTAGGCAAAAAGAGAAAATCTGATGCACTTCCATAAAAGGCACATTTCCTGCTGTTAGGCAGATTCTTGTTGTTCAGCATTTTCTTCATTGTTCAGAGTTCATAATTCACAGTACATTTTGCGTACAGACTATCACATACTCAATTTCCTCAAACACATGATTTGGCTGTTCATATTCTACAATCCCCATTTGATGCTGTGTAAGCATCACCATTTAACCTATCATACATTTGTCCTAAATCTAACATAACCATGCTACTGGTCTTTTTATCATTGGAAAACTTTGTCATTTTATCATTTACATTCATAGCTGCAGGCATATAAAACTTAGGCACTTTATTCACAGTTTTTGAAGACATTAATTTCAAAATCAGTGCTTTGATTAGAAATAAGATAAGAAAATCAACAATTGCTAATACTGCAATTAATACAATCAGTTTCAACAGTCCACCTCCCCAACCTGAGAACAGGTTGGTTAACCAAGCCCATGTTGAACTATCGGCCTCTTTGGCCTCTGAAAGTTCAGAAATTCTCTGAATCAGTTCAAATTGACTTTCAATTTTGTGCTGATTGTCAGGAATAAACGTGCAGCACTCCTCCTGGATTAAAGCGCAAGTTCCTCCTTTCACTGTTAGGGTGAAATCGAGAGCCATACGGTTTTGGAGTACTACAGCTCTCATAGCAGTCATTTCATCAGTTACTAATTCTAGGGCAGAAAATGTAGCATTGCTGAAAATTTCGAGCAGTTTAGATAACTTTCTCAGTTCCCAAATTGACTTCACTGCTCCGTATGACGGAATGATACCAGCCCATGATATGATGTCATCACCCAAATCCATATGGGATAGTCCTTTGGTACTAGTATGAGCTAAGTCATGATAGATCCAGGAAGCATCGACTTGACCTACCTGGTTGGTAGGCCTCTTGACCTCTCGAATGTTCCGAATTTTTCCTTTAGGTAAAGTAGACACATGTTGAATAGCTGGAACTAGGTAACCCAGGAAACAACTGCCAGACCAGTTTCCTGGTAGCCATTTATATGCTTTTCTTCTGCACACAAAATAACAGTTTTCTACTTTAATGGTGATATTGATAGACTTAAAGCGATTCCCGGTATTCTGAAGTCCTTCGAATATTTTCCAGTAGACAGTTTCTATTTTCCGGGAAAAGGTAGCTATAGAATTCTTAACAATTCTTAATATAGGTGAAAAATCTGTTACACAACCCCATGCAGTACAGTTATATACCACAGTTTTGTTACAATGGCTCCACCCTACTCTGGATCCTACACTGGTTTTAGCAAGTCTTTGAAAACACACAGTTCCATTTTGATGGAGGGACAACTGTAATGCTACCTTGTGTTTTGAGACAACTTTTGATGTGTCATAGATCAGATTCATCCAAGTCTCTTCAGTCCCTAAAGGGACTATATTTAGCATCAATCCCCCATGAACCGTAGGAATGGCAGTGCAGATCCAGCAATTGGAGACATTAAGGGATGATGCATAAGCATATTTTATTGCTTGGTAGGTGTTGAATTGTGGATGCCACACAGTTATTTTGGCATGAGGTATGACTGGAGCAGGAAATAGAAATGGCCACAGGAAGAAGACAATAACAACAAAAATAGTCACCATAATAGTTATGCAGTACTTCTGTGGAAATGGTGGTTTTGGTTGGATTTTTGTGTCGGAATGCAGAAGTGTCCCGATTGGAGAAATGTCAGTCATCATCAGGTACTGGGACAGTATGGCTTCTAGTTCGAGAAGCAGTAGGTGAGGAATCTGGAGCTGTAAAAGGTAAAGGTGTTTGATCTTCAGATGGGATGACTTTCTTAACGTGTGATATATGAATCCAGGTAGGTGAGCCTTGTAATCATACCACTGAAGATGTTGTCAATAGAACTAGGTAGGGCCCCTTCCAACAAGGTTGCAGTGCTGTTTTTCTGGAGAAAGACTTGACATATACTCAATCTCCCAGTTGCAGTTCAGATGACAGGAAAAGATCAGGATTATGTTGTGCCACTGCTACTTGGCAGTGATAATACTGTAAGAAAGAAACAAGAGAAGTGCAAAATAACATCATGATCAAAGGCATCATACTCAGAAAAGGGTGGTGGTGGAGTCATGGGCATGCGCATAGGGCGGCCCATGAGTATTTCATGAGGAGAAAGACCTTTAGTAGGATGTACTTGTGCTCTCATACAGAGAAAAGCTAGAGGTAAGGCCTGTATCCAAGTGAGGCCTGTTTCAGTAGTAATTTTTTGCAAGTCTGGTTTTCAGTGTTTGATTCATACGTTCGATAATGCCAGATGCCTGAGGACGATATGGGCAGTGAAATTTTAAAGTGATACCCAACATAGGACACAGTGAGTCAATTAACTGAGCTGTAAAATGTGTTCCACGATCTGAATATATATAACAGGGAACACCAAATCGAGGTATAAATTCATAACAAAGTTTCTTGGCAACTGATATAGCATCGTTCTTTACACATGGGTATGCTTCTAGCCAGCCAGAAAAAATATCAACAACAGTTAAAACATATTTAAAACGGGCACATATTGGTAATTCAATAAAATCCCATTGCAAAGCGCAAAATGGTCCCAATGGTTTTGGCATGGGTTGTGTGGGAGCCATTGTGCCTTTTGAAATATTGTACTGTAAACAAATGGAGCATGTGCTCACAAAGTGCTGTACAGAAGCAGAAAGCCTTGGGGCAAACCAGTCCTTTTGGATTTGTTTTTTTAAAGCTTGTACCCCAACATGGGCTGGCAAATGATAAGCTTTAATGAGAGAATTTAGCATGGATATAGGGCAGACCAATCTGCCATCTGGATGTTGCCAAAGTGAATCAGAGCATTTAAAACAATTGTTAGCCAGCCATGTTCTTCTTTCTGATTCTGAAACCTCATCCTGTAAAGCTTTTAACACTGTATCATCAAAAGTTTTCATGGATTGTAACGGCTACAAAAAGTGACCCTGAACAGTTTGTGAGAAAGCAGCCTGTTTATCAGCCCAGTCAGCAAAATTATTACCCTTTCTTTCGAAAGTATCATTGGATTGATGGGCTGCGCATTTAACAACAGCAATTTCAGAAGGTAACAGTAAGTCTTGTAATAAATTAATGATGTAAAAATGATTTTTAATGGGTGTTCCGGAAGATGTTAGGAACCCCCGTTCTTTCCATAACATACCAAAATCATGTACAACACCATGGGCATAACGGGAATCAGTATAAATGGTAACAGACTTGTTTTTAGCTATTTTGCATGCATTTGATAATGCCACTAATTTCGCGACCTGTGCGGAGGCGCCTGTAGGTAATTGTGATGATCGCAATACTTCAGTCGATGTACAGACTGACCAAGCAGCTTGGAATTCTCCAGAGTTTGTTCTTAAACAGGATCCGTCAACGAAAAGAACTAAATCAGGATTTTGTAAAGGAGTATCATATAAATTTAACCTAGGAGAACGAACAGAGTTAACTACTAGTACACAATCATGTGGTTCACCCTCATCTGAGGTCGGTATTAAAGAAGCTGGGTTTAGTGGTGGGCAGCGTTTAACTTGTAAAGCGGGATTACCCATTAAACTTATTTCATACTTAATAAGACGTGCATTTGAAAAATATTGTGTTTTGGTCTTCAGAAGCAATGCTTGAACAGCATGTGGAACTGCTAATACCGTGTCATGCCCCAGGGTTAGTGGAGCTGCCATGTCTACCAAAATGGCAGCTGCTGCCACAGCCCATAAGCAAGCTGGGTAACCAGAAGCAACCGGATCCAATTGAGTGCTGTAGTAAGCAATAGGTCGGTAACCTCCAGTGCGTTGCTAAGTTAAGAGGCCTAGAGCAGTTTTATTCCATTCGCAACAAAAGAAAATGAAAGGTTTTGAATAGTTCGGTAATCCTAAGGCAGGAGGATTTACCAGGGCCGTTTTGATGGCCTGGAAAGCCTCATCGTGCTGTGACGTCCAGGGTAGAGGGTCTTTAATGTCTTTCTTTAAAAGTTGCAGCAGAGGGGCTGAAAGTTCCGAAAAATTAGATACCCACTGTCTGCAGTATCCCGCTAGACCAAGGAACCCTCTAAGTTGTCTCTGAGTTACAGGACATGGTGCATTTTGAATGGAACTGATTCGGTTAGGGAGTATCCGACGAGAACCCATTTCAATAATGTGTCCTAAATACTACACTTTGTCTTGACAGTATTGTAGTTTAGATTTATTTACTTTAAATCCTCGTGCAGCTAAAAAATATAATACTAAAATGGAATCTTCCTTACATGAGGTACTGTCTGGAGAGGCTATAAGTATATCGTCCACATATTGAACTATAACTGAATGTGACGGTAATTGTAAATCTTATAACTGTCTATGCATCTCCCTTGAAAATAAAGTTGGGGATTCTACATACCCCTGGGGCAATCGAGTCCAAGTATACTGTTGCCCTTTGTAGGTAAAGCAAACAAATATTGACTATCAGGATGTACTGGAATAGAGAAAAAAGCCGATGAAATATCTATTACTGTAAAGTATCTAGCTGTAGGTGGGATACAGCTTAAAATAGTAGCTGGGTTTGGCACAATTGGGAAGACAGGCATAACTGCTTTGTTAATTTCCCATAAGTCTTGTACAAATCTGTAAGCTTGTTTACCAGGTTTCTTCACTGGCAATATTGGAGTGTTACAAGGGCTTGTGGTGGGTACTATGATCCCTTGCTGTTCTAGTGCAGAAATAACAGGGGCTATACCAGAGATAGCCTCAGCCATCAGCGAGTACTGTGGTACTCGCGGCAACTTTGCACCTGGTTTTAGAATTATTTTTACAGGGATAGCTGAAGTTAAAAGTCCTACATCATTGTCATGAGTTGTCCACAAGTAAGAGGGTAGGGAATGTAAATCTTCATTTCTGTTAGATTCGGACTGAATACACATAGATTGTAGTGTTATGGTGTCATCCAAAGCTGCCAAAGTAGTGTCCTGTTGGTCTGATGGTACCTGGAGATAAACTCCATCAGCTGTGCAAAAAATGGTGGCCCCCATTTTGCAAAGCAAATCTCTTCCTAACAAGTTTAAAGGTGCTGAGGGTCCTACTAAAAATGCATGATTATCTTGCAAACGTCCCAAAGTTATTGGGACTGGTACGGTTTCAGAATACTCAATAGGTATACCAGAGAGACCTACTCCTTTAGTTAGTTTGTTAGACAGGGGAATATTCATGGCTGTTCTGCTAGTCAGCATAGATTTAGTCGCCCCAGTATCAATCAGGAACGGATATGGTTTATTTTTAACCAGTAACATGACATGTGGTCCGTCCTGATCCACAGGAAGGAAAGGGTACAACTGCTGTTGTTTCTGTTCAGGGAGCCTTCATTGTGGTTGCTGTCAGGGGTTTGGCGTCCAGTTAGAGTTCCATTGTTGTGACGCATCAGTATACGGTGCAGGTTGTTCAGCCAAGTATGGACACTCATTTTTCCAATGGCCTGCCTGGCCACAATTGAAACACTCAGTCTGATTACTAGGATTCTGAGGTTGGGTTGACTGCGTACCTTGATAGTTTTGTCTGACTTAATTTTCTGGACCTTGACCCCTACCTCTCCCTCTTCCCCGCCCTTCTCCTCTACCTCGATGACCAGGTTGGCCAAAAGCATTACACATTTGGATTTGTGCTTGTACTAATTTTTCCTGTAAATCCTTTTTTTCTTTAGCCAAATGGTCAGATAGGTATTGTACTTGCTGAACTAACTCATGTAGGCCTAAACTAGGCCAATTCAAACATACCTCTTTTAATTTATCTCTCACTTGAGGGCATAACTCTTCCACAAAAGCAGCTGACAGCCTGCTTTGTGCTGGCCCTTCGGTGGGCTCTGGGTATCCGGAATATGCCTCAAAGGCGTCAGTAAG
This sequence comes from Protopterus annectens, assembly GCF_019279795.1. Taxonomy (NCBI): domain Eukaryota; kingdom Metazoa; phylum Chordata; order Ceratodontiformes; family Protopteridae; genus Protopterus; species Protopterus annectens. The sequence continues at coordinate 476,179,017 of NC_056729.1, forward strand.
TTGTTGTAAGTACTCGTCTATAGGTTCATCTTCTTTCTGTATGATTGATTTAATCTTAGACCAATTGGGGGTAGGTGGCACTATGACGATAATAGTATTGATTATTCGCTGCCTGACTGCTTCAAAACCATTTTCCCCTTGTGTGTCATGTTTTGGTATTGGGGTGGGGACATTAGCATGATCCCAGATACGTTTCATTAGATCAGCTGGAACAGCGTATTGGAGGCCGGCTTTAACTTCTTGTATAGTAGGATTTTGTAAACAAATGTGTCCTGCTAACATGCATTGGAATTTTGCTGGGTTATTACGAATAGGCGGAAGTGACTTAGTGATTGCTTGAAAATAAACTGCCGACCATGCCCTAGGTACGACTACAGTAGCTGGTTGTCCCGCATCTCTAGCATGTGCTGGATTTGGAACCTCCCTCAATGGAAATACTCCTGCTTCGTCTGATGAGCTCGTGCTCAAATCAGAAGTAAAGCTTTGATGAGATTTATGTGGACTAACATAACCATCCTTGTCTTCAATTACAATTGGGCATTGCTTATAATATTTGCCCTTGTGCGAATATACAGTTTTCCTGTTCTGAGGTATTTTCAGCTGACTGGACCTAGGGTCGAAAATCATTTGTACTTTTCTTTTGTGGTGTTTCTTTACCTTAGAGCGGGTTACTCTAGGGGATGATTTGCCAGTATCTATCTGATCAGGTTGTTCTATAGCTACCTGGCTAGACTGACCTGCTGTTACCTGATCTCCACTTCTGGAGTCAGGAATAGTTTGTTCTTCCCTTTGCCAGCCTTCTCCCTGTATTGTGGAGCTAACAGTTCCGTCCTGAAGTTGTGAAGGCTGATATTGCGGTGTAGGAGCCGTAGGGGGTGGGGGGAACCATGGGTTATCATCCTCAGATGATTCAGGTATCTGTAATTTATTTAATTCTTGTACTGGATATAATCCCTTAGAGGGTGGTTCTTTTAAACGTTTACCGTTTGCTATATCAAGATTCTTAGCAGTTTGTCGCAGTTCCTTTATCTGCTCTTTTAACTTTTGTTGACTATCTTTGAGGCTACTAATGACCGAATCCTTTTCTCGTTCTTTAGCCTCACATATCCAATCATTAAAAGCTGCCCAGCACAACCCTGGTATTTTTCCTTTCTTTTTTAACTTTTTCCATAAATTATTCAGAACATCCTTATTAAAACTACCATTTTCTGGAAATGCCAGATCGCAGTCGTCTTTAGTAAGGGCGATCCACTGATCCAAAAACATACAACTGTCCCGGGACACCCGATAAAACATATAACCAGCTGGTGTACCTTTTTCTGGCTCATTTATTTTCCCTTTTCGCTCCCATTTTCACTCAATACCCCACTAGCACTCAATAAGCTATACCTGTTTAACACAGGTCTAGCTAAGGCGTTAAAAACGTCTTGTTACCCCACTATCACTCAATAAGCTATACCTGTTTAGTCACAAGTCTAGCTAAGGCGTTATAAAAACGTCTTGTTACCCCACTAGCATTCCTCCTTTCATACGTATGACACCAGCATTTTCCGTATTAACCCCACTCTCATACTGTGTATTTATTAACCCCACTCTCATACTGCGCATTATTAACCCCACTCTCATACTGCGTATTCAAAGCAGAAAAGAAATGCATGCCACTTACCTTAAAACGACTGAATGAGAGAAATCATAACTTGTCAGACATTAAAAGAAAAAAAAAATTTTATTTGTAAAATTTTGAAGGCAGACTGGGACAGAAAAATGAAAGAAATACTACAGAGACAGAAAAACCTGTCATGGGCCCTTTAGCAGTATTTCGTTCAGTTCCCGACTGCTGCAACTTGCTCTTAATTCAGATCCGAGTAAACGGCACCAATTGTTAAGTCGTACATTACTTTGTAAATGAAGAATACAGCTCTTTCTCTCTTTCAGTGGTTTTTATTAACTACAAGTACACACGTGCGGGAGCCTCATGGAAAGTGCCAGGGAGACTCCCAGAACAAGGAAATAAACAAGCTTATGTACTGGTAATAGTGCTGACAGTACAAAAATATGAAACTGAACCAGTTAGATTATTACACAGGGCAATTAACCAATCAAAGGTTTACCCGTAAACATAAGACAATTCACATCATCATATCTCTAGGCAAAAAGAGAAAATCGGATGCACTTCCATAAAAGGCACATTTCCTGCTGTTAGGCAGATTCTTGTTGTTCAGCATTTTCTTCATTGTTCAGAGTTCATTCAGAGTTCACAATTCACAGTACATTTTGCGTTCAGACTATCACATACTCAATTTCCTCAAACACATGCTTTGGCTGTTCATATTCTACAAGCCGAAAGAAGAAGAAGAAGACCAAATAACACATAGCAGGGAAACCAATTATAAAATCCTTCAAAATAAATATCACATCAACCCAAAACTCTTCCAAACATCCATAAACAAACGTTTACATCCAGGCCAACCCCTATGTCCAACAATGCCACTGATTCAATTCGCTCACAGTTTAACAAGTATTTTATACAGACAGTAATGTCCCTCACAAACATTTATGTCTCCACTGACCTCATAGTACCTGCAGCCTCTGCTAAATATCCTCAGCCATTTGACTTCAACCCAATATCTACCTCTACAATTAAAAAAACTCCTACATAAACTAAAACCAACCACTCTAACTACTGGCCAACCCTCAGACTACTTAAAAATGGCTGCAGATGCAATTGCTTTTCTGTTCACTGTATTGATAAAGAGATCTATATCAGAAAAATACATTCCTTCCATTTGAAAAAAAAAAATCACTTACTCGAAGGTAGCACATAAGCAAAGTTTAACAACTACAGACCCATTGGAATACTCTCCCCCTATCAAAACTACTTGAAAAATGTGTTCATGCTGAGCTTCTACATCACCCAAATTCAAATTATCTGCCATTTGAAACACAGCATGGTTTTAGACTCCACCACAGCACAACCACCACCCTCTTTCAGTTCACCAACACTATAAACCAGCATAGGAACAATGATAACATAATATCAACTGTGTTCAATAACATAAAATCAGCTGTGCTCAGTAAAATAATATCAACTGTGTTCAGTAACATAATATCAGCTGTGCTCATTAACATAATATCAACTGTGTTCAGTAACATATCAGCTGTGCTCAGTAACATATCAACTGTGTTCAGTAGCATAATATCAGCTGTGCTCAGTAAAATAATATCAGCTGTGTTCAGTAACAAGCTGTGCTCAGTAAAATAATATCAACTGTGTTCAGTAACGTAATATCAGCTGTGCTCAGTAACATAATATCAACTGTGTTCAGTAACATAATATCAGCTATGCTCAGTAACATAATTTCAGCTGTGCTCAGTCAAATAATATCAACTGTGTTCCTAGACTTATCAAAAGCTTTTGACATTGTATCATACCAGCATTTACTTAATGAACTGTCTTCTATGGGTCTTTCTCAATTTCCCTTACATAGTTCCTTAGTTATCTGGAAAGTAACAACAAGTCAAATGGCAGCAAGCAAATATAGTATAATATACAGATGATTCAACTTTAATATGTACTGCCTTTGCAATATCCACACTTCAAGAAATCACTGAAATGTCCTTCTATTTAGTCAAAACCTGGCGAAAAAATTCAAACCTGCTCCTCAATTCTAATTAAAGAAAACTGATGCTCATCACCCCCAAAATATTTTCTCAATCAAAAATAATCTTTCTTGGTTACTTCTGCAAATAAGACTAAAATTGATGTAGCACTACATATTAAATTACTGGGCATTGTAACAGATGACAGTCTTAAATTTGATCAACATATTCTTCAATCAAAAATACCCACCAGAAACTTGACTTCCTTTACAGGACTAAACAGTTCCTTATAGGACCAGCAAGGAAAAACCCTATCCTCATCCTTTTTGCTTCTAGCTCTCTTATATGGCTCATCTATCCTTACAAACCTAAACTGTACACTTCCAAACTAATGAAGTAGCTACATTTGCTACCAGCACTGCACACCAAACTGAACCATTGCCAAGCCTTAAAACAGCTAAACTGGCTAGAGCTCAGCAACTACAACATACTGTCAGCTAGTTATGACATACAAACTGATATCTTATCCTGAAAATGTCCTGCATTAAAAAAAATTGCCTATACCCCCCACAGGAGATTTCCATTATGGTGATACATTTCTACTAAGCACTAGCAAAACAAATACATCATCAGGGACTCACTATACTCCTGTTACATCTCCAAACTCTGGAAAACCTTCCCTTCACAAGTCAAAATGAGTAACAAACTCCCAGGCTATAAAACCAAGCTCAAACAATACCTTGCCCAGTCCCAGTCATGCTCATGCTCTTCACCAGGTTGGGACCACTTTGTGAAAGTACAAAGCTCTTATTACCTTTCACTAACTTTTTATATTCTTACACTTGAATCATTGCACCCCTCCTCAACACTGCATTTAATCTTTCTCTTACTTAAACTCTGCATCTCATCCTTTTTTTTTTTTTTTTTTTATAACTGCCCCCAACCACGTCCCTACCCCTCTCATGCATTCCTTATATGCCTAAGTTATAAATTGTCCAGCTACGCCAGTTTGAAAGAGGCAGCCCAGATAGAACTAATCTAACTCTTTAATTCTCTGGTGAACAAAGACAAATAAAACAAATAAAGTTTACACTCTGGGGATAAACTTCTACTTGTCACAACAAAATCCAACAACACTGCTGGCAAGTCATTGCATTATATGTCTTCAAAGTCTGAAACTCCATTTTCTCAGATTTTAGCTCCCTTAACTCTTATGCACGTAACATTTTACTCTTCTGCTTAATGTAATATTACAGTTGTTAAATTTTTGAAGTATTAATTGTTTTAAATTGTTACTGTATTATTCATTTATGTTTTACTGTTCATTTTTCTGTGAAACTTTTATTTCAAGGCCTGCACTGAAAAGAAGCTTTCTACCCAGTTGGACTTTCCTGGTAAACAAATGCAAATTATATACACAGACAGGTACAAGACAACACCAGAATAGTCACATTCAAAATTGTATGTAATGTCCAACTCAACAGTGCCGTAACGTGTTCAAAATGTACCATTACCTAAGCATATCAGAAGTCTCCTTAAGCAATGTGTATGTTTAATTATGCAAAACCTGTATCTTGAACAAATATTCTCATGTGTTTAAACCTTCTGTACAGTCTGTATGCATACTTCTAACTAAATGTTTCCTCGTCTGTCCTTACCAACTTTACCACCTTCTCAGTCGACCCTTTTTCTTCCCCTTTATTATTCTGCTAAAGTGTATGTCTCTCCCTACAAGTTCTATATAGGAAATTACTTGTATACTCCTACCTACCCTCTAATTAAACTGTGCAGGCTCTTCACATGTTAGACAGTTTAATATCGGACATTTCCACAGGTGGTACTGGTCATCAGTTTAAAAGCCAAAGGAATTTTACTCTTATACATGCACACACACACACACACACACACACACACACACACACACACACACACACACACACACACACACACGTTTCAGTACTGTATTCAGAGAATATAAAAGTGTTTTACTTTATCACAATCTTTCGTGTTTTCTTATACAACCTCAGCATGATTGTTTCCTAATTCATGTTTACATTCTTCAGAATTTACTTAATTGTACCTAGTTTCTGAATTCATAAACTTATCATTTCTGTTCATATCCTTTATATATGTTAAAAATATGGAATGTATAATTTCTGTTTGTATCCTTTACGCATATAATCAAAAATATAATTTTACACATGTCATTCTGCTGTTTTGTACGTCTGTTTGCTTCTGTATCACAGAGCCCCTTTAAAAATGTTTGCCAGAAGGGCTAGCCCAGCCAGCAAAATATCAAAATATACATGAAATAAACAGTGCAGCTACATATCCACTGTATGATATGAGACTACCAGACATCCTTTAACATGCTCCACACTCCCCCAAAAATGGATAACTACAAAAATGTTATTTTAAATTCAATTTAGAATACAGAAAACAGCTAAAACAACAGATAAAAAGATAACTGTGGAAGTTTTGCAAATATATGCTTGGGCTGTGGAACACACAATTTTATTTACAGCATTTAACTATAAAACATGCCTATCCATATCCCCTATTACAGAGTTAAAATAAAGTTCAAGAGTTGTTATGTAGGGCTGATCAACACTTGAATATAGCAGCTTAGACCTGAAATCAGAGAAGGAAAATAGAGTTAAGCTAGATAAACAAACACATACCAAGAACAACTTTTGGTAAGGGAAAAAAAAAAAAATTAGTCAGTTTTTCACATATTTTACCTTCATCCACTGGAGTTACCATTCGGAGTAGAGGTATGTACCACTCTACCCCATCTCGGGTAAACATTTGAACAAACTGTGATATTTTAATATGTAAATACCATACACACAAGTTTTATGTTTAACTTTGCTTTATTTTACATCTGGAAAGTAGTTGGCATGATAACTCTCAGCTGTCACTGATTTTCAGGGACGTTCTGATTTTTAGCTCAAAATTTTGCTCATTTCCTCCTAATCTCTCCTACACCTGGCAAATTTGGGAAATATGAGGCAAAAATCTGGATAGTTGAGAGGTATGATTGTTAGATCTGCTTAATATTAGAGACTTTATACAGTCAGAACTACACAGAGGATTTTACACAGTCAGACCTACACAGATGATTTTGCACAGGCAGACCACACTGTGGATTGTATGCAGCCAGAACTATACTACAGACTTTACACAGGCAGAACTGCACTCTGAGGACTTTAAACAGGTATACCTACACATTACGCATGATATATAGTGAGTCTATGTCATTATCATTCTGCTGCTGCTTATGGACAACAAAACAATTGTCTTTGCAGTGGATTTTGTCACAGCTGTTAAGAGGACTGGAGTTTTGCTGAAGAAGGACTGTTTAATACTGAAAGCATATAGGCTTATGTTAATTATAACCATTATTGTTGCCTTTGGTACAGAATCTAATAAGTTTGTTCATAATGCATAAGGTACCAAAGACACGATTTGCAGTAACTTTTTGTTTATCAGAGAATATAGATTTTGTTATCTGTTAGAGACCACTTTTCACACAGTGTTTCCCTTACTAAATGTTTTTGTCATGTTCCACATCTGCGTTTTTATTTATTTTAACTTAAATTTGTTAATCGGGGAAGAGCACTGATCCTACAGGACCTGTTTCAGTCTCAGCCCAGAGGGATATAATCCATCAGGATTATACACATTAAGCTCTTGTTGCTTTTTTCTTGTTCTGTGGCTTCTTTTTTTGTCCTTATCTGAACTGCCAGTCTGTCTTTTTCATGATGAGATCTCCAGGACTACATGTAATACTCCAGATGGTGCCTTACCACTGCACTAAGCAGAGGGATTATAACTCAGTTAGCAGTTCCGCTTTTGTGTATCTCAGTCTTTCATGCTGTCCTCACATTGCTTATTTGTCTTTGGGTCATCGGCCATGTCTTCTGTCAAGCTCCTTTCCTCATGTACAGCTGCTTTTGTTTCTGCTTCAGTTGTGTATTGTGTAACAGTGCTATCAGTAAACAAGCAAACATATCCTCAGTGCTGACATGGAAGAGGACCAAATGCATTACTGAAAGCTGTGGTACCCCACTTGTGGCCCATCCTGCCACATATGTAAATACCTTGTACAAATACCATCTGTTTCATGTTATAAGAGATTTACAAAAGCTGTCATCCTACGACATTTTCTCAGTTTTTCTACTCATTTCACTAATCTGTACATAGTAACAATAATTGTCTTGCTTTGGACCATATTTAAAACTCCTTTCTTATTTAACATTTTACTTACACAGCCAAAGAGGGTCTTTCACCATTGTGCCTTTATATATATATATATATATATATATATATATATATATATATATCTATATATATATATATATATATATCTATCTATATATATATATATATATATACATACATATAATGAGGAAAACTGTACTGATGCTGCCCATACTGATCTTTCACTTACCCTCTTCTGCAGGTGAGGAAATATTACCCTGTGTACAGCTTTGTAGTTTGACATGTATGAGGCAAGGCACGTGCTATGTCTGAGATGTATGTCGACCTCTTTCATGTTCATCATATTGATCACTGCTGCTGTAGCCTTAGCTATATGGGTTATATCCTACCAAGGATGTTATGTCCAACCAGCTTGCAAAGCTTCAGGGCACCTTCCATGCCCCCAACTGTCAAACACCTCAAGCTGAGCTGACTAAAAGACAACTCTGGGAGTGAAGCTCTTCAGAGCTTTACTGCCGCAAAAGAATATGCTCTTCTGAGGCTTTTCAGGATAGATGCTCAGCTTGTGCTTTCCTTTGCTGTGCAGATAAGTTCCCTTTGAGGAAAAAACTTCAATTTTCTTAATTTTGTTGATGTTTTATTACTTTCCTCTTCATGAAAATTATTTTAAAGCCAGGGGTGATGTGTTATGTTTTAACAGATCGTCTCGAGACTGTGATATACTTTTAAATGGAGCTGTCATTTTTTCTGTCAGTTTAAAAGTAGTGTTTAACTGAAAGCATACTGCAGAGAAATTGTGTTTATTTTTCCTTGGTGTGGCTGGCGTAGTGTTATAAAGTGTTTTTTACTGTATTTATTGTCAAAAAAGTAACTTTTATGGACCAGTGGTTTTGCTAGCATTTGCTGTTTGTCTTCCCTGGGAACAAGGCATCATTTTTGCCTTGATCATGGAACAGACTACCAGACCCAGGGTTAGTCCTTCTTCCAGCCACAAAAAGAAAACATTAAGCAAACAGCTTTTGTCACCACAACAAGCTAGCAATTTGCCTCAGCCTCAGGTGGGTGACTGTGCTGTGGCCATTCGTTGTGCCTCAGACCGCTCCTCTTTTACCCCAGATCCCTCTGGTGTAACACCTACTGCCACTATGGAGCTGGGGTTAGCCACGTCCTCCAAGGCTTTTGCCATTGTCTCAGTGGACAAGAAAGAGAGCCACTCTTGTTGGTCTTGGGAGAGGGAACAGGGAAGGTTTCCCTGTTGGGTCAGAATGCTGTGCCCAACCCTGGAAAAGCAGCTGCTGCCATTAGTAACATGGTTGGCGGCATTTTTTCCTGAAAAAGAAGCAGGAAAACCAAGCATGTAAATACTCCTCATCAATTTTTTTAAGATAGGAGTAGTTTACTGGGTCTGGCTCAGGGTTTAATTCAGGTTATTGATCATTCCTTCAAAGTAGATGCTGGTAAAAGAAAGACAGATTACTCTTTTCCTGAAGAGATTCAAGATTCTGATGCTGAAGAAGAAGATGCAGGGATGGATTCAGGGTTTTTTCCTCAGATTTCTGATTCAGACTCTGAGGAGAGCTCAGTTTTTGATTCTCCTAGTGAAGGGTTCTCTTTCTCTGAGACTATTGCTAGAATGTGCCAGTGTTTTCAGTGGAAGAACACTGAAATTTCTCAGTACCTCAGAAAATACCATGAGTTGTTACAGGAATTTCCTGAAACCACACACATTGCTCCTCTTCTGTCTGCTTTACAGGATGTGTGTGTTACTGCCTGCAATTTTCCTGATGGTCATTCCACAGTCCCTAAAAGGCAGATAGGATGTATACAGCTCCTCAGCCTAAATTTGTATGCACTATTCCAAAACGTGACTAAGCAGCAATATCTGTAGTTCATCTCCCTACTGCTAGTCACTTAGTTAATTGCAATCCTGCTCTTTTTGTAAGAATGGGAAAAATATTGATAGGTATTGCAAAAAAGTGCATATCTCTGATTTTCAGAATTTTGAATTGTCAGGCTTGTATGTTAAAGTTTGTTCTGAAGAGTTGTGAAAGTATGAGGAATGTTTTATCTGCAGTTTTTTTCTTGTGAAGAAAAAAACTGCTTTAAATAACATAGTTTCTTCTTTTGCACAGGTCACTACTCATTGTTTGTAGTGTGTGTATGACTGTTGATACTTCTTCCAGGGCTAAGGCTACTGGTACAGTTTTAAGGAGGCTTACATGGCTGCATTCACAGAGCTTTCCAGATGATGTTAAAAATGAGATTTTAAATTCTCCCTTGGATGGAGCTTTGGCATTTGGCCATTCTGCTGCAAAGGTGATCAAAATGTATGATTAAAGGGGCAAGCTGATCCAGGGAATCACTAAGATTTTCAGCCCTCCATTTTCAAATTATGCAAGGGATTTTTTTTCTCCTCATCCACTTTTGAAAAACAAAACAAACGGAATAAACAGTCTCAACAAAATTCAGCTACACAGTCATTTAAAAAGAATTGGCAAAGGGGTTCCAAAAAGAAGTCTCAAATCTCCCAAAATCAAGAACAGTCAAACGAGTCTGAAGTACTATTCAAGAGAACTTGTGACCCACTTCCACCCTGACCCATTTTTGTTTCCAGAAAGTCTGAATCTCCTTATTTATATCTTTGGCAACGGATTGTTCCAGAAAAATGAGTTCTGAAAGTTATTCATAGGTTCATAGGTGCGTACTAGGCTAATGGCCCTAGAGCCTTTACAAGCCTAGCCCATAGGATTACCCTGGCATTGTGCCACCCGACGTTAGTTCCCAGTGCCTCTATGAAGTAGAGCCACTAGAGTGATCCCCAGGGTGAACTTTCTCTTACCCATCCACTCATTAACATTTCTCTTGAAAAAGATCAGTGAGGTGCTCTGCTTGACATGTATGGGAAGTCTCTGGGTAAGGAACCTGTCCCATCGGCCTGTTCTGTTGATTGTGGTAATGAGGTTGAGGTGTCTGGATTGTGTGGTGCAGAGAGATTAAGATTTCTTTAGATGTAGGATTTCTAACAGAGCTGGTTAAGACATGGCTTTGTAAGTCAAGCAGACATGACTTCTAGGTAGGTGATATGAGACAGAGAGTAGATGGAGTCTTTTGAGTCTGTCCATGTAGGACATGTGTTTAATGCCTATGAGCCTCTTCGTGAGGTACTTCTGTGGCCTCTCCAGTTGTTGCAGGTGTCTAGTGAGGTACATGCCAAATGGGCCATTATATTCGATAACTGGTCTAATGAGGGAAGAGTAGAGAGGGACGATGACCTCTTTCTTCCTGGGTGCAAAACCCTTGGTTATGAGATGTGCCACATAGAAGGACTTTCTGACCACAGTGGCAATGTGGTGGTCGAAGGAAAGGTTGCTGTCAACCTGCATCTTATAACTCCTTCAGTGTTTAGTGGGCTCCCATCGATGTGGTAATTAGTGGGAACTGAGTTTTTACCAAAGGGGATGACGACACATTTTTTGATGTTAAGTTTAAGGCCATAGTTTCTACACCAGTCATTGGTCTCAGTGAGGCCTTTCTGCAGGATGTCTGCATTACTTGGGGAAGTAAATAATCGTTCCAAGCTTGAAGTTATCTGCAAACTTGGTCAGCCAGAGTCCCCTCTGTGTTGGCCTGGACTTCTGAGAAGTAGATGCCAAACTGGAGAGGACCCAGGACCGATCCCTGTGGGACTCCACTCGTGACTGGTCGGCAGTCTGACTTGGAGTCCACTACTTTCATACTGTGGGTTCTATCTGTGAGCCAATTTGCAACCCACTTAGTGATATAGGGGCTGATGCCTAGTCTGGTGAGTTTATCAATAATTCCAGAGTGAGGAATGGTATCAAAGGCCTTGGCTAGATCGAGGTAGGCTGTTTGCACTGCCTTACCTTCATCCACAGCCCTGGTGACTGACTCACAGAAGTCAACCAGGTTGAGCAGGCATGATTTCCCTTTCACAAAGCCAAATTGCATGGGGTCTAGAGTTTGGAGGTTTCCTATATGTTTGTTAATCAGGTCTCTGAGGATGCACTCCATAGCTTTACATATCAGACTCGTTAGGCAATGGGGCAATAATTCCTAGGGTCTGTAGTTGTTCCCCCTTTATGGAGAGGGATGACTGTAGCAGTGCACTATTCGGTAGGGACAAAGCCTGAGGTGAGGATGTGACTGAACAGGGCACACAGATGTGGTGCCAGTTCGCTTTTTTAGTTCATGTAGAACACAGCCAGGGATATTATCGGGTCCCATGGAAGCTGTATTCTTGGCCTTGGACAATGCAGCGTCAACCTGTGCTGCAGTAATATTGGGTGCCTGGCATTCTTCCGGTATTGTGATTGGTCCTTTAGGGGGGGAGAAAGGGGTAAAGTTGGCACTAAATTTGTCAGCCAGCATATTGGTAATATCTGTTGACTATGTATAGCAGGTACCATTGTGCAGTAACTCAGAGCAAATCTGGGTATTTCTGTGGACGTTCCTGATATAGCTGTAGAAGGCTTTGTGATTGTTTTTAGTGTCTGCCACAATTCTGCCTTCATAGCTGGCTTTAGAGGATTTGATGAGGGATCTCAAGTTTTTGATGAGGCTAATAAGGGAGTTTTTCCAGTCTTGGGATTTCACCTTTTTCTGCAACAGTTTCTTCCTTCTGTTGTAGAGTTTATTAATGGCAGGGGACCACCAGATTTGCTTTCTTTTTTGGAGGAGAGCGTCTTGGTTCTGTTGGGTATGGCTAGTTCCATGCATTTGCTTACATGTTTGTACAGTGCATTGGCGTATGATTTGGCAGTCATGCAGCTATTTTTTCATTAGCATGGGTGCCGTGAGGTTAGCCACCTCTGTTTTTAGAAGTCCAAAGTCAGCTTTGGAGAAATTTTTCAAGGTTTCTACCTTTGTGGGGGGTGTGGGTGAGATGTGAACTTCCATGGTGATTAGTTTATGGTCTGATCTGACCAGGGAGGGATTGACTATTGGTGTAGAGCAACGGTCACCAATGTTAGTAATAACCAGGTCAAGGATGTTGCTTCCTCTAGTGGGGGTCAGAATGAGTTGGTCCAGGGCATTGGAATTGATGAATTCCAGGAAGTGTTGGGCCAGTGTATTGGTGCTTTAGTAGTTTTCCCAGTTGATGAAGGGGTAGTTGAAGTCTCCTGGTAAGAGAGTGTTGGCTTGGACCTTGATAGAGTCCAGGGTGCTTAGGAACATGGAATGAGAGTCTAGGGACAGGGTTGGGGACCTATTGCAAGCTATGACCTGGATTGCTGTCTTACCCAATGTTACTTGTACTGAAATATCTCAAATGCGTTATGCTGGGCTAGTAGTATGGAGATGTGTATATCCTTTATGAATATGGAGAGACCACAGCCATTGGAGCTTCAGTCCATGTTTTGGGGTCGAAAGATGTGGAATGGGATATAGCCTCGTAGTGCATGGGGTGCTTTCTGCTGCTTTAAACCAGGTCTCCATTACAGCACAAATGTCAATGTTCTCCATTTTGAGGAGTGCTTCGAGTGAGTGCATCTTGAAATTTAGACTTCTAGCATTGAGCAACATGACCCTCAGATTGCATTTATTTATAGCTGTTATGGTGGTAATTTGATCTTTGGAACACCACCTAAAAAGGAACTGTAGGGGTGGCAAGAGTCTTAGCCAGTACCTGGAAACCCAGGTGTTACAGATGGCAATAAGAGGAAATTCTTCCTTTCCAAAGGGGTAATTCCTTATCCTCCAGATTAGACTGTTTTGTTTCCTTCTTTTTTCATCACATGCTGTCGCAAGGATTGATAGAACCAGTTCCTCCTTCCTAGGTGGGGAAGGGTTTTTATTCACAGATGCTGCTAGTGTCGAAGAAAGAAAATGCTTTAAGACCATTTCTGGGTCTTTCTTTTCAAAATCTGTTTGTGATAGTGCCTAAATTCAAAATGATGTCACTTAAAAGATGATTACTGTCACATCCCTATTCATCCAGATTTCAAATTTCCCTTAAGGTTTTTTGTGTCTGGATCACATTATCAGTTCTGTGCCTTATCCTTTGGACTAACCACTCCACTAAGAGTGTTAAAGTGTCTGACTCCAGTTATAGCTTATTGCAGGCCACAGGTTATCCACATTTTCCATATTTAGATGGCTTGCTTATCCTTGCAGAGTCTTTTTCAAAGTGTCAAGAATCTCTCTCTTGGATGAGAAATCATTTACACAAGCTGGGATTCCAAGATAACATTCAAAAGTCTTTCTTGACACCATCGCACAGGATTGTGTTACTGGGTTGTCAATTAGACACCTAAGTTGAAAGAGCTTTTCTTCCACAGGAAAAAAATAGATCATTATTTAAATGTGTTTCTGAGGTTTTCCACTCAGACTTTAGTCACCGAATGGGAATACCTCAGGATTCTGCATCTCATGGCATCTGTGATTCTCATGATACCCCTGTCAAGACTACACATGAAAAAGATACAGTGGTATCTGAAATCTCTTAGTTCCCAGCATCAACACCCTCTAGCTTTTCAAATCCCAGTGCTGGGGGTTGTCAGAGAGAAATTTTTGGTGGAGAAAAAAGATATAATTAAATCCAGGTCTCCTTCTTTTCCCTCCGTGCTCCAAAGCAGTCAACACAGACACTTTGGAATTTGCCTTGGGAACAATTTCAGGAGAGATAACATTCCAGGGGGTGTGGGAAACCAAGGACAGATGCAAGCACATAAATATGAAGGAGATGCTTACCTTGATCAAGGCACTCAACTTTCTGTACCATCTTCTTTGTTCCCCGGGACCACTTCATATGGTTACAGACAATACCACAGTCATGTGGTACATCAACAAATGAGGGGAACCAGGTCGTACCCCCTTCGCAGACTAGCCATGTTAGATTGGAATATAGCTTCATAGCACAACCTCTACAGGCATCCTACATTCTGTTAGCGCAAAATTGTGTGGCAGACAAGCTGAGCAGGACCAGGGCAGACCCTCACGAATGGAAACAAGTTCACAGGCTCTACCAAGATTTGATCCATATGTGGGGGTTTCTTAACTAGACCTCTTTGCCTCCTGTCTGAACAATCCGCTGGCAAAAATCTGTTCCAGGACTCCATGGAAGAATGTCTGGAACACATATGCCTTTTCTTTTCTTTGGACAGGATGCGTTCCACCCTTTCCACTAATATGCAGGGTACTTTGGAAGGAATCCCCCCATGATTATTGTGGCGACTCGCTTCTGGCCCAGGCATCCATGGTTCTACTTTCTCTTGGAAATGGCCAGGAGTAGTTACCACAAGCTTCCTCACAGACTGGACCTACTCCAGTTGTTTGATACACCATGACATCAATCATCTTGAACTGACTGCCTGGATTTTAGGGTCTTAATTCCTTTTAGGCACCTGTTTACTAAAGACTTGTAATGGGGGCTAGAAAATCTTATATTAGCAAATGGAAAAGGTTTCTAGTTGGTGTCAACATCACCAGCACCCATTCAGGGCTAGTTGTTCTCTGGTTTTACAGTATTTGTGTTAGTTACTATCCTGTTGCCTTTCTTATTCATCTGGTAATGTTTATTTATCAGCCATTTAAGCTATCTGCCCATGGATCCTTCTCTTATAAGGGAATCTCGTGTCAAAATGTTCTTGAAAAGGGTTTTGCATGAGAGAGCTCCAAAAAAACCCCTCCTTGGCATCTTAATTCTGTGTTAGAGAAGCTAACACTTTGCTCCATTTGAACCCAGCTAATCTGGCTAACTTGAAGTTCTTAAAATGAAAAACAGTATTACTGGTTGCTCTGAACTGTGCAAAAAGGGTACCTGAGTTACAAGCCCTTATGGGGAACCAACCCTGTCTCGTTTACCATAGGAACAGGGTTTCTTTGAGAACTAATCATTCTTTTATGCCTAAAGTGGTATCCAAGTTTAAGCTAAGCTATTCATCTCCCCATTTTCTTTCATGAACCTAAAAATGATGGGGAAAAGATGCTGCATACCTTGGATGTTCACTGACAGCTCAGGTTGTATCTTGACAGAACTAAATCTTTCACATCAGTTTTTCATTTATTTTGAAGGGAAGGAGGAGCAGCAACCTGTGTCAAAACAGACCATTTCCAAATGGTTGTCTAAAGCTATTATCTTTTGATGTACTCACCATAACACATTTCAGGAAGTGTTAAGGCCCACTTTACCAGAGTCTTAGCTTTGTCTTTGGCTTTTTGGAAAAGGCTGGATTCTAGAAGCCTTCTTGAACCTGCTATGTGGCCCTCTGCAAATACTTTTGCAAAGCACTACAAAAGCTTGATTCTTTCTCTGGGTCCAGATCAAGCCTTGCTAGGGAGCATTCTCTGGGGGCTCCTGGACTCGTCTCCTTCCACCTATGGTAATCTACACATATAGTTAAGGCTACTGCAGCAGTGATCAGCATGATTAACATAGTACAGTTGTGTAAGTTGAACTTATCATAACAGTAGATGTTCCAGTGAATACTGATATATTAACCATTCCCTTCCTCCATCCTCCCTTCTTTTTTGGTGTGTTTTTTATGCCAGGGTGTAGACATTTTATGTTGTTCCTAGCACTGTGCTTTCAGTACTCAGCCTCCCTCTTGCTGTTGGCAGGAAAGCTCTGAAGGGCTTTTTTCCCAAACTCGGCTTGAACTCAGCTCAGCTTGAGCTGCTTGACAGTTTGGGTGCAAGGAAGGTACCTAAAGCTTTGGAAGCTGGCCAGCCATTATATCCTTGGCAGGATATAACTCATATAGCTAAGGTACTGCAGCAGTGATCATTCAAACATCTGCTGTTATGGAAAGTTCAACTTGTACAACTGCACTTTCCTGTTATGGCTGTGGCATGCAGTAACAGGGGCTTTACAGGCTCATGTTCCTGTATTTCCCCTGGTGACATGCTGAGGCCATATCATTGCATGAAGCTGATTTGCTACCATTCACTTACATTGAGCAGGATTTCATATACCCAGTCCTGTTATAATAATGTCAAATTATCCATATGGCATTCAGTTCTGTTCTGCTGCACTGGTTTTCTCTTAACCTAGGTTTGTGTCTGAATCAGTGTCACTCGTCCCTACAGAAACCATATATGTGTGCCACAAACTTCTGGATCAGTATGCATTCATTATTCAGAATAAGTGATAGTCAGTGCTGCTCTACACCAAAGCTAAATATTCTAGCCTACATTCTCCCCGTGGACACTGCTTGATTGACAACTTTGCTTATTACGTGTCAGCTAACTTTTCCATCATTTGGTTCGCTGTACAATTTGGTATCATGCAAGTGAGTGAAAAAATATTGTTTTCATTTCATACACAATATATTTATTTATTTATTTATTTATTTATTTTTACTTGAAGAAGGTATGTTTTCCAAAAGTTTTAATGAAAGCAGCATCCATCTCATTATTTCCATGACATGTTATCAAGATTAATAAAATGTGACTATTATACAACTATGCTGTTACAGGTTAGAAGTATGCACACTGCTAAAAAAAAACAAGAAAACTGAGTTTGTTACATGCAGCATTTCTCTTAACATGGGAAGTAGCTGGCATCAGAAATGTGTCAAGAAGCCATATAGTATCTCCACTGAGCAGTTTGATTAATCTGGCTAGTGATCTGATGTGACATGTCAAATATATACTACTGAATCTTTGCTATTGAAATTTCTCAGCCAAATGTTTATATTTAATGTTCGATAATTATTAATTGCTGCAGTGTTTGCATATCTCTCTTTCACCTGAGCAATAACATTGAGCAATCCTGTCCTTAATTATTTACTGAAAATTAAATGAGCAAACAACATTTTTGTAAAAGGGAAAACATTTT
Source organism: Protopterus annectens (assembly GCF_019279795.1). Lineage (NCBI taxonomy): Eukaryota > Metazoa > Chordata > Ceratodontiformes > Protopteridae > Protopterus > Protopterus annectens. Next base: position 476,196,640 of record NC_056729.1, read on the forward strand.
CTGACTCATAGTCTTCTTTTAAATGCGGAGCCTAATAACTGTGACTTGCCAGCACAGTAACACCTGGTTAGAAGAATTAGATTTAGTGAAGCATCTCCTTTCTATTCTTCTTAACACCCCCCCCCCAAAAAAAAAAAAAAGCATACATTTTGCTCATTAAGAGTATGTTCAAGTAGGCAAAGAAGAGTTATTTATCTTCAGGGTCTTCTGTTCCTATTTAAGCACTGCATGGCTCAACATGTCACGTACTGTCACACTACTAGAGCTCAGTAATTCACCCCCTGTAGTTCTCTGATTTGTCACTCTTTGTAACTGCTGTATTATGGGCTATCTCTGTTGTGTGTTTTTAAGATTATATAGCAATTGAGGATATAGCTCAGAATGACATTTTACATGTATTTTTCCAGTGTTTTAAAAAGAGTACAGCTAATGCAATTTTTTGTATTGGTTTACAAAACAAAGAAATTCCAGTCCACAAACATTTTTTCTGGGCCTTCTCATGAGTACAGAGTTTATTAATAACCTTATTCAGCACCTAGATGCTACATTATAAATTCATGAACGGTATGAGTAGCTGTTAACCTTAAACTCAAAGGTGCAAAGAAAGACCAGTTAGCACACACGATCAGTCAGGTTTCTTGCTGTTCCAAAAATGACCTAAACCATGGAATATCCCATACTACTTACATCTGCTTCATATATGTCTGATGTTTTTTGGTGAATGCTCTCCTCCATACCTGATTAGACAGACTGACTGTCCAAGAGGCTAATTATCTTTTGTGGCTAGAGTTTCATATTTTATAATTGCTGAGTGTGTTATCCCGGTAAACAAATGTTAAATAAATAAATACATGTTTTTCTGTTTTTCTACAAATCAATGTTTCAAACAAATGTACATTGTTGCAAAAAATGGTTAATGATTATATTATTTAAAATATTTATTCTTACAACCATTTAAACAAACAGATGCAGATTTTGAAGTTGCAAAAGCCCCTGGGAATAGAAAAACTTTTTTTTATGGGACTTAATTCTCAGAAGGCAGATTTATGGGAGAATGAAGGCAGGTAATAAGGTGACTGCCTGTTACCATGGCTAGAAATTATAGAGAGCAAGTCCTATAAAATGTGGACTCATCTGCATGAGTTAGCTAGGCAGATATCACTGTCCATACCAGGACACTTGACATGGTTGTAGAAGTGATTGGTGTAGCTTAGGAGCAGCATAAGAAATAATGATAGTACCTTGAATTAGAAGCAAACATTGTCAGCTATTGGTTCTGCCTGACCTAGGCAGCTGCAAAGGCCTTGGTGCTGGCAGAGGGCTCCACAAATATATTTAAAAAAGAAAAAGAAAGAAACTGGCACATCCACATTTCTCACCCTGATTACTTGAGTCCACTTTGCTGTAAATTGGGTGCAGTCATCATTCTGTTTTGCTGTGGTTTCATTGGCTGATCATTTAAGATAATGAGAGATCTCCTGGAGCACCACATAAATTTTGATATTTACAAATAGATGGATGAATGGATGTCTTCTCCTCTTAGAGCTAAAACAGACATCTGAAGTCTAAATGATGCTAAATCTGATGTCTTTTCTTTTAAATGTATGCCTTTTCTTTTCATTCTGGAGGCAAAACAGATTCCTGAAGCCTAGATGGAGTTCAAACCTGAATAGATTTATTTTTGTACAAATAAATGTCACAGATATAATTTTGAAGCCAATATTTAGTAAGCAGAAGTGAATCCCAAATGTTTCTTTTCTGAAGCTGAACCAGACCTAAATGGAGGTCTTTTTAGTATGTGTTCACATTTCTGTGCACTTTACTGCTTGACCTTGGACCTCACTTCAGATCTTTACTGAGTGCTTGTTATTAGTTGATAGTGGACTTTGAATCTTTCTGAGAGGGAATCACCTCAGAGAGTCTAACATCTTTACACCTAAGAATGTGAGAACATTTTTGAGAATCAGAATCAAACATCCACTCCTCACAGAATTTGACGTCTTCACACCTAAGAACGTAAAAAGATATTTTCTGGTCATGCCACCAGGTTTAATAGCTCTTATTGTACTGATGAATACACATCTACACTTCTGTTTGTTAAACTTTAGGAGCACTGTCTGGTTAAGTGACATGCTCAGAGTCATACATTAGGCAAATGTATATGTAAAGAATCAAACCCTATACCCTTAGCTGTAGAAAGTGGTTCATTAAGAGCATAAACCTTAAGCCTCTCTGTTTACTTCCAGACCTTCATTAACAATTTAATTTTCTGATATATCACTGAGGTTTAGTCAGGAAAAATATTCATTAGAGTTTCAGAGTTCTTGTGTAGAAAATGCACGTTGCTGCAAAATCTGTTGTTCTGTTAACTATTTAAGTGAGTTAGAGTAGTCTACCTCTTATATGTGTCTGATTTTTCAGAACATGCCTGATTTTGGTTTATATTTATGCCCTGTCTGTTGTTAACCGCTTTTTTTGCTGGTAAATCAGTGAGGATTACAATCAGTCAATGATGATAGTCATTATAGTATCATACTTTTTATTGTTCAGAAAATGCATCTCCATGCAATACCTTTTAAATGAATTAGAGTTGTTCAACATGTACAGCACTGAGATGTTAACAAACTGCTTTCTCTCTTCAAAAGTAAAGGGGTTCAAATCCTTCCACCTTCATTTTCCTACTGTGTGACTTTTATTTTTAAACACCTTTATTGAATTATCACTTGTGACATAGGCACATTTACACTTATACAAAGTAGTCAAACTGTATTAACAAGTTAAAATTAGCAAACATTATGCTTCACATATATTGGTATATATCATATATCCTAAGCAATGTTACATAAATTATTCAGTTCCTGCTGTTTTTTATAGGCTCATAGGGGGTTACTAGGCTAATGGCCCTGGGGCCCTTACAAGACTGGCCAAGAGTTTATCCCAAAAAAGAAACCTCAGTCAGCACCTGTCGCCCCTGTCAGTGAAGGACAAAGGTGGAACCCCTGGGACAAATGTATGGTTTCCCATCCATTAAACAAGAAACATCTTTATTAAGCCATCACTTATGATATAAGAAATCATACATTTATATAAATGAAAGCAAACCACACAAAATCCTAGCTGCAAGCATTTTCATCAAAGAAAATGACCAAGTTACTTAACCACACAGTGCCCCCAAGTCACCCCTGAAAACACAAACTTTGTGCATTGGGTTTACCTGGTTAGCAAATAGATTACAGTTTGTCCCTGTATTATTTTTGGATTGCATAATCCTAGAGTAAAGAAATTAAGAGGTATTTTTGTTGTGTGGCTTTTTGGTGAATTGTTGCAGATTGCAGTCTCTAAATAATGATAAGCATGTGAGCTTCAGACTCTGTATCCTTTAGAACATTCTTTCTAATGCAAAGTTTGTTATTCAAGTCACTTTTTAAGAGATTATTTAAACTCTGTTTCTGATTATGTATCTTTGTTTCTGATTCCTGAACTAAGAAGTGGAAAGGGCAGAGAAGAATTGTAGTAGGATGTACTGTGTAGTTCTGACAGCAGGGAGCTGAAATACATTTCCAGGCCATTTTTATAAATTTATTCATTCACTTGATTTCTAAAAGATATCTAAGATGTACTGTTGTACAAATGGTTGTAATTGATGAGTGCATGTGTACTTGTATATGTGTGTGTATTTGTGTGTGCAGAGGGCATAGGTCTTGATTGTCCCTAAATTTCCCCATCATATTTATGGTCTTTGCCTTATGAAAGTTGTGGCTTTCTTGTAAGGTGTTGTGGGCTGATATCACTAATGTGAGTTTCGGACTTGAAACCCTTCAGAAAATGCTTGCTAATGCAAAACTTATTATACAAACAACTTTCTATGCATGTAAGACCAGTATTTAAAATAGTTTCCTATTTTCTGGTTCTTGAGCTAAGAGATTGGGAGGACATGGTGGTTGCAGTAGGTTGCACTATATGGTTCTTACCACAGCAAGTTGAATATATTTTAGGTCATTATTCATGAATTTGTTCATTAATTTGACTGCAAGCAAACATCTGATGTGTATGCAGTCATACAAGATGCTGTAACTTATGATCACATTTGTGTGTGTGTGTGTGTGTGTGTGTGTGTGTGTGTGTGTCTGTATATAAATACTTAGCTCTTGCATCTCAGAATAGTTATGGTAGAAAGAAAGGACTCACAGTAAACAGGAGCATTGTCATACAAGTGATGTTCTTTGGGTATGGTCGTTGGTTTCCTTGTTATGTTGACTGTTAACAGTGTGTTTATTATTTGACTGTGAATAAACTGGACAGCATGAAGTCTGTGAGATTAATGTTAATACTTTAATTTATGAATCCATTTTTTAATTTATTTAGCTTTTTTTGTAGGCATGCGGGGGTGTAATGAATGTTTTAGCTACAATAGTTAGGTAATTAGTAAGAGATGGCTAAGTCTGTGAGATGTCAGTAAGCTTTTTCCTGTAGTGCAGGGTTTGATTCTCTCAGCCTTTATCTATTTTATGTGTGACTCTGACCACATCACATCCCTTCATCAGATGGTACTTTTTAGCTGCTCTTGTAAAGGGCCACTTGCATCCAGTGGACTAGCCCAGGCTGTTAGCAAATGCACTGTACATTTGTCTTTTGAATTCCTGCACCCTTCACATAGCTGTTAAGTAGTGTTGCACTATATGCTATTTGACTATGAATCGCAGTAGGTCTCTTATGGTGTAATGGCTTGCCAGATGCATTTTCAATAAATGTGAGTTTCAAGGGAAGAGAAGTTTACAGTTGCTTATGAGAATTCTGATTTCAGTATGAGAGTGTTTTGCTGTGGTTTTAACATGATTATATGCTGCTTAATTGCTTGCTTAATGATGTTGATTATTTAATAGTTTTGTATATAAGATGTGGTTTTGTGTTGAAAAGACAGTTTACTCCATTGAAGGCATTGTTGTACCGAGGAGCTAGAGAAGTTAAATAAATCCTTTTTCATTTTATGGACACTGGTTGGTCATAATTTTGTTTTGCTGTGAAAATTTGAAATACAATTTTAAAATTAATTCCTAAGTTCTCTGATTATTTTAAATGTAAAAAAGAAAATAGTATGCAAACTTAACCGGCTTGAACAGTGTTTTATCAGAGCAACAGCCAACTAAAAGAAAACTGATATGGCTGCGAAGACCAGGTCCATTACCCTACCTAGAGCATCTTTTGACCATGATCCAGTTCTTTGCCTGCTCATCTTATGAGTGAAACTACGGTGATATGTATCCTACCTAGGGTTTAAAACATGACTGACCAGGTGGTACACTGAACTCTCATTCAGTGGAAATCCATGGAGCTGGTATTCCTTTCCTTCTTACCTTTGTATGTTAGAAGGTAATATTAAAAAATTACTCGTGTCATGTTGCAGTCTGTCTGTGTGGTGTTGGGTACCCAATGAAGTTGAAGTGACATCCCAGAAATACTATAGAAAGCAGTAATAGCCACTCCTACCTAGTCACTTTGTAGTAACAGTCTCATACTGTATCCCTGCAGTGACCTGCATTCATCTCCAGTACCATAGAAGATGTCTTTTGAAAATGAACACCTGCTTTCTTCAACTCTTCCCAATGAAAATGTGAACCAGTCCACATCTAAATTCTTTCAGAAGTTCCCTTCAGTCACATTTATCTGACTCTTTAAAAACATGCAATTGTTTTGTCTACTGTATTGCCCTTCTACTCCTTCCACTTCTAATGTAGCATCGACACAAACATCAGCACCTTGCATATCCTGTACACATTCATGATGTCTGACATTTTGCAATATGATCAACTTAAATGAGTAATTAGTAGTTAACTTCACAGGTTAATTCTCTTGAATTCTGGATGCTGTAAATGTTTCATTTTCTTGTAAGTTTTTTGCTTATATGTCTTTGTCCCAGCTTGTTGCTTGAAATGGTCATTTGACCAGCCCACCCACCAGTTTAACAAATATGCAAACAAACAAGCAGGCAAAGAAGCATAACATAGTGTACTAAAGATGATGGCATCACATTTAAGAAACACGAAAGTGATGTAGAAGAAACTTTGCCTCAAGCAATAGGTTTACCTCTTAGAAGAGACATATTGTTATATAATTTAGGTAGTATTGAAAGTCACTGTTTAGATGGATATGGCAGTTTCAATATATGTTATACGTTTAATATTATGTATCCATTAACTTCACCTTCAGTAATAGTCTTCACTACGTCTCTGATAAAATCTGTAGGATCAAAGATAAGAAGTTCCTGAAATAATATACTAGCATATAATACATTAAGATAGATGATTATTAATCCCAAACTCTTACTTGATATCTAAGTATTCTGGTGGGAGTAGTCTTGCAGTAGCTGTCAATGAAATATTTTCATCACAGATAAAGGCCACCGTCAAAATATTAGTCTCCACACAAGAAGCCATTGCAAAGCATCATCAGTAGCAGCAGTAACATCAGCCCTCCTTTTGCCCAATTTTCTACAGGGGGTCAGGGTGTTGTGGCAACTGTTGCCATCTTTCTCAGTTAGCTACCAGTCTCCTACATTCTTCAGTGGTCATGCCTGACTGTCCCAGGTCTTCTCTAGCAGTCCACCCATCACTTTCCACAACATCCTCATTTCTTCCTGCCTTCATCTTGAGCCTCTCCTTTCCTGCACATATCCAAGCCACCTTAATCTGTTCTTTTTGACTTTCCTGGGGGTTGGAATAATGGTTCAGGTGTTTACCTCACTGTCACAAACTACAGGGTTTGATCTTTACCCTCGGGTTGGGAAATGTGACTAGGCTTAAAATGGACCAGTAGGACAAATAGCCTAGTACTAACCCATGAACTATAAACCTCTCTGATTGGAGTTACTTTAACTTCTACACTGATGTCCTCATTTCTTCATCTGTCCTACTGTGTTTATCCTACTACCCATCTCAGGCACTTCCTCATCACCACCTGTAGCTTTCTTAGAAGTTTTGTCTTCATTGCCCAGGTTTCTGTACCATAAAGCAGCACTGGTCGTACCACTGTATTCTACAGCTTACTTTTCATATTGTTTGGCATTTTCCTGTTATATACTATCCCTGGCAGTCTGTTCAACTTGGCTGCTGCTCCTGTAATTTGACCTTTAACATCTTTATTCAGACTTCCATTCTCTTCAACCACCCCTGTCAGATGCTCATAACTGTTCACCAGTTCCACTGTTTTCCCATCTATCTCAATTTTCTTCATCTTCTGATTTCACTCAATTACTGCTATGACAACTCTGTACCGAGTTTCATCCAATGTGCCTTCAGTTTAGCATTCTAGTTCCCTATCATTTGCAGAAGTTCTTATTCAGAGTAAACAGCCATTATAAATAAGGGGGTAAAATTGCTCCTAACCAGTGGTAGTACCTCTGTCCATACCTTTACCTTTAAGATTGTACTGCAGTATCTTGGATGGCTGTGCTGTACTTTCATATCACTGACTAAGATTTCTAGGCTTGTGTATGTTTTTGAAAGAGACACTTCCCAAATGGCAAAAAGCTCTGCAGTCCCATTTTGTAGTGTAATTGACTGATATATTTGATTTAGTGGTACTTTAGGGAAATCTCTAGGAAAGTTTGAGTCAGCATATTATACTATTTTGTTGTGCTAGATAAAATATAAAAAGTTCCAAAAGTATGCACATGCTAAAAGATAGTCAAGTAAAAATAAAATCATTAAATGAACAGTTTTGTATCAGGTATGTAGATAACATAGTAGCATACAAACAAAAAATTAACTATTGAAAAAAAAAGGACTTGGTCTATCTGCAGTTACACGTCATTCCCTTTGAGTTTAATGAATGGATTAATTTAGGTGTGATTTATAGAACAATTTTTGTATAACTTTTATTAGCTGTATATTTCATGGAAGTTCTGGTTATACTTGTAAAGGTAACAGCTAACACACCACATATTTTTTAACCATCTAAGAATAAGCCCATTTGAAATAGACACATCATGGAGAAGGAGTTTCATAATTGGTGTTGAGGACGACTATTAAATGGTTGTCTTGGGCTATAGCTCAGACTTACAAAATGGTCATGAATTAACACTATTCCTGTTACTTCAAGTATGTTGACAAACTTAACTTACAAGGTTCTGTCTTTGCCATTTTCCATCCTGAGTATAGTAGCACTAATGTAGATATTGCAAATAGTTAGTATTCAGAGAATTAGAGTTAGCAATGATTGTTATTGTTGTTACTGTCATGTTTTTTATTCAAATTTTATATGTCACAATCTTTGTATTTTCTTCTGTTATGTGTTCAACGTGGTTGTATATGGTGCACAAGATAATAAAAATTGCAATTTGAAAAAAAATAATCGGTGTTGAGGATAGTCAAGTATTACTGTCTCCTGGAAAGTAAGAGAAAATGTTACATGTAGATGGCTAGGTTGTTATTCTGCATTGAAGAATTATGCAGTTCATTGCTTTGATGAGGTACATTGTTTAGACTTTGGTGAGATATTAGCTGAAAGAATTAGCAGCAATAAAAAATTTCTAGCATATTGTGTTGGCTGAATTTATGGATGCCAGCCCAGACTTAAAATAATTTTGCTCAATTTATAAAAAAAAAAAATCATAGTCAAAGAAGAGAATTTATGCTATTATATATTAAAACTATAGAAATGCAAAACATTAGTGTGACTTTGTATAGTTTTAAGAACAGGGAGGGAAACCAATAGTAAGTATCAGTGCAAAGACACCCCATTTTAAGAACAAAAGGAATAAACATTTGCTAGAGGGACCAATGCAACTCATTGGATTAATCCTAGAGCATACCCCATTAAAATATGGAAAGATTAGAATGAAGAATAAATTAAACTCTCCATTCTGTTAATATGATAATGTCAAAGCTGAGTAAAACCAATGAGAAAATGAACTACTTTAACATCTTAGAAAAATATTTGCTACAAGATATGTAGCCATATATGGAAAAAGATAACAGCACTTTAAGAAACAAAATATTATTTGGGAACAGAATAGTGTCACTAAGAATTTGATCTGTGTCTCATAATGTAATTCTTTGCCATAAGAGATCCTAATACAGATCAAACTGATAGCATCTTGAAAGATCAATCCTCCTAGCCAATAAATGAACAAACAGAAGTGTTAAATCAGTGCAGAGTTTAACTGATGAGAGAGATTCAGGTGACAGATGTTTTGAACTTGGCTAGCATCAGGTTTTCATTGGCAAAATTTGGAGCCCTAAAATATTGGTTAAACTGTGTCCCAACTTCACAACCAAAATATTCATGTGATGTGTTGGACTATTGCTGAATCTGCAGTAAATTATAATGGTTATATTATTTTGTTAAGAAAAGAGAAACTGATGCTACATCAGAGCATCCTGTTAAAGATTTATGTTTGGAAATCCAATATTAACATTCAAGGTGTTTACTCACGAATGGTAATTGTAGAAACAAAATTTGAACAGTGTTGCTTAAATTTACTACAATTAATGTCAACATCCTTAAAGTTGGCAAGTATCCTTAATCATACTATCAACTCATTTCTGAATGAGTGATACAAAAATGAAATTTTTTTCTGAGAATGGCAAAATAGCAAACCAAATTAGTTTACCTGGGAAGAAAGACTTCATAATTAATGCTTACTGAAAGCAAAGCATTAAAAAGGTAGACAAGGATGTAGCATTTTTGTTTTTGTTAGCTATCATAATAAAAGTAAATATTAACATCACCTACAAGATAAGTGGCCTTACTATTATTCGGTGGCGGGATGCCACTGAAAGCATGGTAGAAAAGATGATATTTTTTCTTAGAAAAGGGTAGTACTTATACAATTCTCAGTAAACGTTGTTGAGTGATGACCAACATCAGTTCCCTGGTTTTATACATTGTCCACAGTGCACATGAAGTCTAAGAATCCCATTAAAGCCAGAAGTTTCTATAGTGGGCATAGTACTAGAGAGAACTAGTATATTACTGTGCACTCATTTATAGCTATTTGTGTTTAAATTATCATTGTATTTAAAGCACATTGGATACCTAATACAACTTGTCTAAGAATTTGACTGGGAAATTAGTGCAAAAGGATACTGGCAGATATTAATTATTTATATATAAACATGGATACTTAATAGAGAGCTTGACTTTGGAATATCTTGAAACACATAAATGCTACTTTTTTGAATTATTAGAATTTTATTCAATCAAAAATTCTCTTTTTCTAATCATTATCTTAAACAAATTAAAGAGGTCGTAGTGGAGCAGAATTTGGGCTATGTGTGCTAATATAACAATGGGAGTATTTGAAGAGGAATAGAAGAATAATTATATAGCTTAAGCATGTTTTTTAATCTTTGGATGAATATTTTTACAAGTTAGGCAGATTTTAATTACCTTTTTATTTTTGCTTTATTTATTTATTTTTTTTTGCACCCAGTTTATTTATTTTCCAAATTGCCTCTACATATGTTCTTTTGTCATTGAATATATCTGCCCTGCATGTCCTATTGCTCTATTCTTCCTGGAATAATCATACATTTTGTGGTATGCTGCAGATGTGCATCTTCATCAGTGGGACTCATCTGTCTAGACAGGAAGTTCTGTTTTAGTAATAAGGCTTAGAAGACCCTATGAGTGAGGAGAAGACCAGAGGGGAAGAAGCTGTCATACTGCAGCTATTTGTTAGGCTTAAGGGTAATACCCTGATCCCCTAATGTGCTGTATTTGTTAGGCATTTATGTGAGTGTGCAGTGGGGGCACTGTTAAATGAGCACCCATCCTCTATGGTAAATACTAATAGATTAAAAGCTCCCATTCGCACACTTGGCTTACATGTGTTTCTTTACCTCCTTATCTCCACTAAGAATATGCCCTCAGTATGTCTTCTTCCCACACCCCTTCACAAATGGAGCAGGTATGCTTTGGCATTCTTCTTTTCTCCATGAGCACATTAGTCCCCACCACATTAGTCAACAAGCATCATATTGATCGTATTCATATTTTTGCTTTGATGATGATGTACTGTTTGGGATGGTAATGGAGTAGGGCTGTTTTATTTGCATATCTGATAAATTCACTAATAATGGACTGGTGTTCCTGAACAAAGTGTGCAGAGGTACACAAGCCTTCTGTGTAATGTGTGTGTTAAGCAAACACTGAGTACCAAAATTCATAGACAAAACTGGTGCTACTGATCACTCTTATTGAATAAAATATCAGTAGTTATGAATGGGGCACAGAATCACATAATATAAATGCTTTTCCATGCTACAGATATTCCCAATTACAGTCTTTCCCTTCTGTCACTGAAGCAAAACACAGCACTCTAGGGAATTGATAGTAAGGTGTGTGTGTTAAACAAGTACCATATCAACACCCTATCCCCTGTTGGGCTGTGTGCTGTAGTTATGTCTAATGGAAATTCATAAAGAATTGCTAATTATTAGAAATGATATCAAATCACACTGAAGTGTGATAGCCTTTTCCTGCTTTAAAAGTGTTTTTTTAACTTGTATCTGCTCTAACTTTTGAAAAAAACACTAGAGCTAGTAGAGTCCGGTTTTCAGATTTTGCTGAATTCTGGGCTGTTTGTAAGTTTCTGTGTTGCCCAGACCTTTCTGAGATAGATGGAAGCTTCTCTGTTCATCAGTGAGAGTGGTGAGGTTTGAAACTGCCTATCTGTCGCCTGGAGGAGTGGTTTCACTTCAGAATCTGTAGTTTTATTCGCCGTTTTGGGCTGTTTTTATTCCTTTCATCTTTCTGTTTAAAAACTCTTGTCTGCGCAGTTTTTGTGCTTGTATTACCTCAGGAAGAGCCTGCCTGGGTGTCCTGCAGAGTCCTATAGTGGCAGAGAGAGAAAAGGGAGACTTTGAGTGGATTAAGTACCTCTGTTTTGCTTTTTGTTGCTTATTTTTGTTAGCCGCACTATTTCGACTGTTTTTTATTAACTGTGCTACTTATTTCAACTGTTTTTTAAATTCTTATATTGTTACACTTTAATTGATTGTTTTTAAATGTTTTTTTATCTGTTTAATCGTAAAGGGCTACACACTGAAGTGTGATAGCCTTTTCCTGCTTTAAAAGTGTAGTGTTGTTTTGCTTGTATCTGCTCTAACTTTTGAAAAAAACAAAAAAAAAATCCTATCTCTGTACTCATTTCCTGCCTTTCTAGAACTAGTAGAGTTCGGTTTTCAGATTTTGCTGAATTCTGGGCTGTTTGTAAGCTTCTTTGTTGCCTGGACCTTTCTGAGATAGAGGGAAGCTTCTCTGTTCATCAGTGAGAGTGGTGAGCTTTGAAACAGCCTGTCTGTCGTCTGGAGGAGTGGTTTCAGCTCAGAATCTGTAGTTTTATTGATCATTTTGGGCATTTCTATTCCTTTCATCTTTTCTGTTTGCACAGTTTTGCACTCCGTGCAGTGGCATTTAACTGCGGTTAAACCATTCCCGGTGCCAGAAAGTCTGCTCTTCAGATTTTCCCTTAGAACTAGCCAGTCTTCTAGTTTTAGCGCTCAAAACTGTTCCTGTTCCATTAAAACTAGCCAATCTTCTAGTTTTAGCACTCATAAATGTTCCTGGTACTCCGCACTTGTCCAACTCTTGCTGCAAGCACTAAATAATCTACAAATTACTGTAGCACTCAACTTTCCTCATTAATCAAGAGGAAATCAGCTCCCAGTACTAATTTAATAAGCACTAACCAGGCATGTCCAAGGGTTAGCTCCTGGTGTTTTCTTCTGTCCACCTGATGAATCTGGGCATCTTGAGGCAATGTAGCAATTGCCTTATGTACACTGACAACCCGCTCCTCCTGCCATCCGACACTATAACTTGTGAGAGATGTACTTATATAGCCAAACTGGAAGCCAAGCTCTCTCAATCAAAGAATGGACTAGACAGTCAAGAGGAGAAGGTTAACACCACACCGCACACAACACATAGCCCATCAAAACCTGCACCTCCTAAACCCACATACATCATCCTAGAGCTTATCCGAGGAGTAGAATATGAGGTTTGCATGGAATTCTTGCAGTTTATAGCAAAAGCTTCTTAGGTTAATATTACATGTCAAATTTGCTGGGGCGGCCACGGTGGTGCAGCTGTTAGCGTTGCCGCTTCACAGCAAGAGGTTCTCCGGTTCGATTCTTGGCTGGGGTGCCTTCTGTGTGGAGTCTGCATGTCCTCCCTGTGGTCATGTGGGTTTCCTCCGGGTGCTCCGGTTTCCTCCCACATTGCAAAGACATGCTGTAGGTGGATTGGACACTCCAAATTGGTCCTAGGTGTGAGTGTGTGCATGTGTGAGCCTTCTGTGGAAGGTTGGGCGCCGGGCTGGCACCTCGGCACTGTAAAACTCCACTGCTAATCATGATAAGACAGGTGATCCGCTGTGGCGACCCCTAACTGGGAAAAAGCTGAAAGAAGAAGAAGATTAGGTCAAATTTGCTGGTACTTTGTTGTGAGAGAGCTGTCTCAGGTTTCAACCTTCTGTTACCTAAGAAGTTCAGTTATGAAAAAAAAAATGTATCTGCTTTTACTGTATTTGTGTTTCTTCCTACTTTATTTTGCTTTTGCGTCATCTTAAAAGTACTCAATTGTATTTATTACTGCTTGGTGTAACTCATTCTAAGCCATTTAGTTTAAGCACTTGGGCTTCAGACCAGTTGTTTTACATTAAGAAGGTTTGTGGTCTGCACTGTAGTGGTAGAACAGGTAGCTTACATCCTTCTAAGTTGGGAACTGCTGATTGAGGGCTCAGTGTCTGTTATTGTAAAAGTGTATTCATTCTGGTTTAAGCACTTGGGCTTCAGGCCAGTTATTTTACATTAAGAGGGTTCGTGGTCTGCACTCTTGTGGGAGGAGAGGCTGGACTCTGCCCTTCTGAGCTGGGAATTTCTGGTTAAAGGCTTATAGTGCCTGCATATTTGAACTGCTTCTTACTGAAATTGGTACACCTTGTTTGCTGTAGCATAGACTACATCCAGGCCTGCTGAATCTAGCTTTGTTTGTATAACTTGAGTACTAATCCAGGCATTCTTTAAAGTATTCAATTGTATTTATTACTGCTTGGTAGTAACTTGATTAAAGTGTAGCTATCATTCTAAGTCTTTTGGATTAAGCACTTGGGTTTCAGACCAGTTGTTTTACATTAGGAAGGTTTGTGGAATGCACTGTGGTGGCAGGGCAGGTAGCTTACATCCTTCTAAGTTGGGAACTGCTGATTGAGGGCTCAGTATCTGTTATTCTAAAAGTGTATTAGTTCTGGTTTAAGCACTTGGGCTTCAGGCCAGTTATTTTACATTAAGAAGGTTCGTGGTCTGCACTCTTGTGGGAGGAGAGGCTGGACTCTGCCCTTCTGAGCTGGGAATTTCTGGTTAAAGGCTTATAGTGCCTGCATATTTGAACTGTTTCTTACTGAAATTGGTACACCTTGTTTGCTGTAGCATAGACTAGATACATGCCTGCTGAATCTAGCTTTGTTTGTATGCTTGTTGTTTGTTTGCTTGTTATTTCCCTGAAATGCTAATTCCACCTAAAACGCAGCTTTTCAGTGCTTCTGTGGATCCCTAGTGATATCTGCATTGCTTACTGTACTTATTTCCTTGTTTCACTTGAAAGAAAGTTACTGTTTGTCGTTTTTGCATTTAAGTTACCTGAAACACATTGCATTTAAGTTACCTGGCACTTGCTCACTAAAGCAATTATATAAGTCAGCACTAAAAAATTAAAAGCACTACACCCTCACAAACTCCCCTTGAGTACTTTGTTCCCCATTGGCTCTTTTTTTCAATTATAAAGGAATTCTCAATACTATTCTAGCATGTCCAAAGGTCAGTTGTCAATCTCCTCTCTGGTCCAGCTGGTGAATCTGGGAATCTTGAGGCAATGTTACAACTGCCTCATGTACACAGACAACCCTCTCCTCCTCCCAACAGATTCCAACACATGTGAGAGATGCAACCATATAGCCAAACTGGAGGCTAAGCTCTCTCAACTCAGTACTGGCGTAACCAGTCAGTAGGAGAAGGAAACCACACTCACTACAATTCCAGTCTCACATAGACCTACCACGACAGCAAACCAAACACATAAACACACAAAAACATACTCGGAGGCTCTAAATAAAAATCTGCCTAAGCAGCAGAGACCTCCAAAGCAGGCACCCAAACAACCGCTACCCCAAAACAAAACACGTGCAACACATAGCTCACAAAGCCAGTGTGCCAAACAGTCACAGCCCTTAAGGCTAAACAACACACCTGATACACTTGTAATAGGTGACTCTATTGTCAGGCACACTGACGTCCCGCTCACCAGGCTGAACAAGGAGAAGGTCACGGTGAGCTGCCTGTCGGGTGCTAGGATCCACCACATAACACAAGCACTCAGGTCACTCCTAGGCAAGTACAAATATGACTCAGTCATTGTCCATGCTGGTGTGAATGACCTGAGATGTACCTCCCTGGACTACATGAAGAGAGACATAGAGGAGCTCTCTGAGCATGTAGCCCAGGCCGGTATGACCCTGACCTTGAGTAGCATCTTACCCTCACCAAGAATGATGCCACAATATGAAGACAAGATGATCAATTTCAACAAATGGCTTAAGTATTGGTGTCATTCAAAGGGGATCCAATGCCTGTCAGCCTGGGATGACATGCTCAACAAGCCACGATGCTTCGCTAGGGATGGCTTGCACCTGTCACCCCTGGGCTTTCGGATATTGGCAAAGGCTCTTGCTACCCCCATAGTGCCTTTTTTAGGCAAGGCTCAAAAGACAAACCCACCTCCATAGGTATCACAAGGGATAAGAAACTAAGAGTGATGCTACTCAATGCCAAAAGTCAAAACCTCAAGATGCATGCACTCGAAACTCTCCTTAGCATGGAGGACATCGATATCTGTGCAGTAACAGAAACCTGGTTCAAGGCTCCCGAGAGCACCCCAGCACTACCAGGTTATACCTCATACCATGCTTTTCGGCCCCAAAACTTGGACCGAACCACAAAAGGAGGGGGAGTATCAATATTCGTAAAAGATACCCACAGCTCCAGGTTGGTGGCACAGCACAAAGCATCAGAGACTATCCATGTGAAACTAACAGTGGGTAAAACTGCCTTCCAGTTTATAGCCTGCTACAGACCACCCTCCCAAACCCCGGAACCCCATTCGGCCTTCCTGAGAACACTGGAAAATATGAAGGTCTCTCCAAACACCATTATATTGGGTGACTTCAACTACCCAAACATAGACTGGGAGCATTACTCTAGCTCCAACACCCTAGCCCAAAGGTTCCTAGAATTTATAAACTCAAATGCTATGGAACAACTTGTTACCAATCCCACAAGAGGGGAAAATATACTGGACCTGATCATCACCAACATGGGGACTCTATGCTCCAGACCAGAAGTGTATCCCTCCCTGGTAAGATCAGACCATAAACTAATCTCACTAGATATTCACATCCCGACCCCACCCCCTGCCCAGAAAACCACAGTGAAAAACTTCTCTAAAGCAAATTTCACACTCCTCAAAACCGAGGTGGAATCCTTCAAAGCCCCCGGGCCTGTGGAAAATACGGCCCAGACTGCAGAATCCTTTATAAACGCATTCTATAAACACCTTCAGGAATGCATAGATCATGCAATCCCAAATAAAACCAAGACCCAGTCCTCCAAAGGCAGATGTCCTGTCTGGTGGACCCCAGCCATAAACAAACTATACAATAGAAGGAGGAAGCTACTACATGATAGAGCAAAATCCCAAAAAGGGAAGGCATCTCTGATCAGTATTAGCAAAAAACTACGGGCACTCATAAAATCGTCTAAGGCCAGCTTCGAGAGAAAAATTGCACAGGACACTAAGGATAATCACAAGGCTTTCTTTAGTTATGTTAGGAACCTGGGTGGGAATTCCCAGATATGCACAGAATTAGTCCAAAATGACAACAAAATACACTGAACCCACAGACATTGCCAACATCCTAGCTGACAGGTTCAGTGCAAACTTCTCCCCCCACTCCCCACCAAAAGGGCAAATATCTATCCCAGCAGAGTGCTGCCCCCCTGTCATCTCAGATGCTCAGGTAAGAGCCGCCCTCTCCAAAGCAAAAAAACACAGCATCAATGGGACCAGATGGTGTCCCGGGCTGCGTCCTACATGAACTCCAAGAAGAGCTAAACCCAAACATAAAACTACTGTTCAGTCTCAGCCTTACTACAGGATATGTACCCAAAGAGTGGCGTACAGCAACAGTCATCCCTCTCCACAAAGGTGGTGCCTCAACGGATCCTGGAAACTATCGCCCCATAAGCCTGACTAGCTGTGTCTGCAAAGCTATGGAAAGGATCATCATGCACCTCATAAATAAAGATATTGGGGATCTACAGACACTGGATCCTACCCAGTTTGGCTTTGTTAAGGGCAGATCCTGCCTCTTAAACCTGGTCGATTTCTTTGAAACAGTCACCAAGGCCATTGACGAGGGGAAGGTGGTCCACACAGCCTACCTGGACCTCGCAAAAGCCTTCGATACAATACCCCACTTGGGCATTATAGATAAGCTCACCAGCTTAAATATAAACCCCTGTGTCACTAGATGGGTTGCAAACTGGCTCAAGGACAGAACCCACATGGTTAGAATTGCTGGAGCCATGTCAGACTCCAAACCAGTTACAAGTGGCGTCCCACAAGGCTCAGTCCTGGGACCTCTCTTGTTCGGTATATATTTCTCGGAGGTACAGGCCAACATTGAAGGACTGTGGCTGACCAAGTTCGCAGATGACTGCAAACTGGGCGCCATAATTGACTCTCCAGCCGACACAAGCATCCTCCAAAAGGGCCTCATAGAAACAGACAACTGGTGCCAGAGCCATAGCCTCAAGCTAAACGCCAAAAAGTGTGTAATCATCCCATTTAGCAAAAACAAAGTGCCCACAAATTACCACATAGGTGGTAATCCATTAAGTACAGAAGAAGTAATT
The DNA here is from genome assembly GCF_019279795.1 of Protopterus annectens. Classification (NCBI taxonomy): domain Eukaryota; kingdom Metazoa; phylum Chordata; order Ceratodontiformes; family Protopteridae; genus Protopterus; species Protopterus annectens. The sequence continues at coordinate 476,214,612 of NC_056729.1, forward strand.
AGGGACCTGGGGACCCAAGTTGATAGCAGTCTCTCATTTGACAACCACGTGGCCAAAGTGGTTAGAAAAACATTTTATATAGCCCACCTAATCATGAAGGGATTCACATCTAGATCAGGGGAGGTCATCGTGCCTCTTTATTCATCCCTCATCAGGCCCATAATTGAGTACAATGCCCCTTTTGGGATGTACCTTACCAGACACCTGCAGCAACTGGAAATACCCCAAAAGTACCTCACCAAGAGGATCAAAGGGCTCAAACAGATGCCATATGCTGCCCAGTTAAAGAAACTCCAGCTCTACTCAGTGGCATACCGCCTGCTCAGAGGCGATCTGCTCCTGACGTATAAAGCCATGTCCAACCCGGAATTAATGGACATGCTACACCTCAGAAAATCCAAATCCCATCGAGCTACGCGCTCGAGAGACTTGAACCTCAGCACTGAAACAAATAGGACATGCTGGAGGGACAGATTCATAACCCAGAGGCTCCCTTCACTCTGGAATAAATTCCCAGTCCAGGTTAGGCAGAGTCCCTCATTGACTCTCTTCAAGAGGAATCTTGATGAGTGGATGGGAGATCGTAGGTTTACCCCGCGTATCACTTCTGTGTCACTGTTAGACAGAGGCACAGTATACTAACCTTGAAAAAGGGCATAGCAAAATTAATTTAAAATGGGTGGCGAAAGCCAAACACACTCTGGCTAGGCTTATAAATGCCCTAGGGCAGATAGCCTAGTATGAACCTATGAACTTATGAGAGGCTTGGGGAGGATGGGGGGATGTTGATACTGTTTGTGGACATAGTAACAGAGCCCGGATTTGAATGGATGACACCACTGAGTTTTAGGTGAGTCCTGAACAGATGGAGACTGAAGTACCATTTAAATTTAGTTGTGTTTTTAAGGTGTGATGTATTGATTTTAGGTTAGCTTTTACTCATTTGTGGCTAAAGAGATTGTAGAGAATGATTGTGTATATCCTGAGTAGACATAAAAAGGAGGGGAATGTTATGAATGGAGTATATGAGTGAGGGTTGGTGGATGAGGTGGTTTTGGGTGAGATGTGAGTCTGGTAGTTGCTTATGGGAGTGAGTGAGGAGTACTAGTGAGATTAGGTGCAGGTTTATCATGTTTTATGGTGTAAAGAGTGAGGGTGTGTGTTGGAGAGTGTGCGAGGTTTAGTGGTTTGTGAATGACAGATGGTTGGAAGGAGTGCAGTACTTGATGTAAGTACTGTGTGAAGGATAGTAGGAGTTGCAAGTATTGTGTATTACATAAGGATAAAGAAAGATGTGTGGACAGCAGATTAGTGGAGTAACATTATTCAAGAACAAAGATGGAAGTAGACAATGAGTGAGGGAGGTGAGGGGGATGTTTGGTAAAGATTGTAATTTTAAAAAACTGAGTGAGTATGATAGGATGAAATAAAATTAATGTGGGTATGAGAAAGAAAGTCAGAAGCTGGGTGACTTGCATCTTGAAGAGAGAGTGAGGCTGGGGATGATTGTGGTTTGGATGCACTGATTGGTCATAGAGAACATGTGGGTTGAGTTAGTCTGCTTTCAGTTTAATGTTAGTAGGGTAGGTGGAATTGGGGTAGGGTAGAGGACCGGAGTGGAGCCTGAGTTTAGAGAGGGCAGAACAGAATGGATCCCCACCACAGGTAAAGTTATTGGAGAAAAACAATCAGTGAGACTGAATTGTGCTCAAGGTAAGACAAAAACTAACATAAGCTTCTCACAGAGATAGGTAGTTTTGTGCCAATATATTAGGTAAAGGAGCAGAAATTAAGCCCTTTCTTATGCTGTGTTATTTAGAAGAAAGATTATTGTCTCATAATATTTTAAAATTAGATTTGCATTCAAAACTTATTTAAAAGATGATTTTATCTTTTTTGGGTGGAGGGAGGTTATTTCATAGCCACTATCACAGCTGAGTTACTTTGTTTTGTTATAACTTGCTTTGTCATACTTTACATTTGCTATAATGCTCAATTTGAAAGCTGAGTTGCTTAAATATAATTTAGTAGTAGTTTAGTAATATTTTTGTGTAGGATATCCTAATACTTGCATAAATCCTGGTGGGTAGACTGATATTATAATTTGCCATGTTTTAGTGAAGGGCCTGAAGTAGTGGGCACATTGCAGCCCAACGTAGCTAATAACAAGCAAGCAGAGAAACAGTTACTCACTGGTACATTTTAAAAGCACTAACCATACATGAACTGTTCTGTTACATGGCAGGGGTATTTCTGATTGCATTTTCAGTAGGTGTCAGGAAGATGGATGGTAAGCCACTTTTAAGTATTTAGTCTACAGCTGCAAGAGAAAAAAAGAAGGCAGGGTGAGAGATTGTTTAGTGGAGAGGGAGAAGATATGAAGCTGTGTTTAATGATAGAGAGAGTTGGAGGGATAAGAGATACATAAAAATATACGGCCTCTTTCTCCAGTGTTCACTGAAACCTTTGATAAGTAGTAGAAAAACACCTTTAAAGGTGTATTAGAGGAGAAAGAGCAGGACAGACACTAATACCTTTGAGATATGTAGGTAAGTGTCTGACAACCTGCCTTTGAGATATGTAGGTAAGTGTCTGGCAGCCTGCCTATGAAATATGTAGGTAAGTGTCTGACAGCCTGCCTATGAGATATGTAGTTAAGTGTCTGACAGCCTGCTTATGAGATATGTAGGTAAGTGTCTGACAGCCTGCCTTTGAGATACGTAGGTAAGTGTCTGACAGCCTGCCTATGAGATATGTAGGTAAGTGTCTGACAGCCTGCCTTTGAGATATGTAGGTAAGTGTCTGACAGCCTGCTTATGAGATATGTAGGTAAGTGTCTGACAGCCTGCCTTTGAGATATGTCGGTAAGTGTCTGACAGCCTGCCTATGAGATATGTAGGTAAGTGTCTGACAGCCTGCCTTTGAGATATGTAGGTAAGTGTCTGACAGCCTGCTTATGAGATATGTAGGTAAGTGTCTGACAGCCTGCCTTTGAGATATGTAGGTAAGTGTCTGACAGCCTGCCTATGAGATATGTAGGTAAGTGTCTGGCAGCCTGCCTTTGAGATATGTAGGTAAGTGTCTGATAGCCTGCTTATGAGATATGTAGGTAAGTGTCTAACAGCATGCCTATGAGATATGTAGGTAAGTGTCTGACAGCCTGCCTATGAGATATGTAGGTAAGTGTCTGACAGCCTGCCTTTGAGATATGTAGGTAAGTGTCTGACAGCCTGCCTTTGAGATATGTAGGTAAGTGTCTGATATTCTGCTTATGAGATATGTAGGTAAGTGTCTAACAGCCTGCCTATGAGATATGTAGGTAAGTGTCTGACAGCCTGCCTATGAGATATGTAGGTAAGTGTCTGACAGCCTGCCTTTGAGATATGTAGGTAAGTGTCTGACAGCCTGCTTATGAGATATGTAGGTAAGTGTCTGACAGCCTAACTTTGAGATATGTAGGTAAGTGTCTGACAGCCTGCCTATGAGATATGTAGGTAAGTGTCTGACAGCCTGCCTTTGAGATATGTAGGTAAGTGTCTGATAGCCTGCTTATGAGATATGTAGGTAAGTGTCTAACAGCATGCCTATGAGATATGTAGGTAAGTGTCTGACAGCCTGCCTATGAGATATGTAGGTAAGTGTCTGACAGCCTGCCTTTGAGATATGTAGGTAAGTGTCTGACAGCCTGCCTATGAGATATGTAGGTAAGTGTCTGACAGCCTGCCTTTGAGATATGTAGGTAAGTGTCTGACAGCCTGCTTATGAGATATGTAGGTAAGTGTCTGACAGCCTGCCTTTGAGATATGTAGGTAAGTGTCTGACAGCCTGCTTATGAGATATGTAGGTAAGTGTCTGACAGCCTGCCTTTGAGATATGTAGGTAAGTTTCTGACAGCCTGCCTATGAGATATGTAGGTAAGTGTCTGACAGCCTGCCTTTGAGATATGTAGGTAAGTGTCTGACAGCCTGCTTATGAGATATGTAGGTAAGTGTCTGACAACCTGCCTTTGAGATATGTCGGTAAGTGTCTGACAGCCTGCTTATGAGATATGTAGGTAAGTGTCTGACAGCCTGCCTTTGAGATATGTAGGTAAGTGTCTGACAGCCTGTCTATGAGATATGTAGGTTAGTGTCTGACAGCCTGCCTTTGAGATATGTAGGTAAGTGTCTGACAGCCTGCTTATGAGATATGTAGGTAAGTGTCTGACAGCCTGCCTTTGAGATATGTAGGTAAGTGTCTGACAGCCTGCCTATGAGATATGTAGGTAAGTGTCTGACAGCCTGCCTTTGAGATATGTAGGTAAGTGTCTGACAGCCTGCCTATGAGATATGTAGGTAAGTGTCTGACAGCCTGCCTTTGAGATATGTAGGTAAGTGTCTGACAGCCTGCCTATGAGATATGTAGGTAAGTGTCTGACAGCCTGCCTATGACATATGTAGGTAAGTGTCTGACAGCCTGCCTTTGAGATATGTAGGTAAGTGTCTGACAGCCTGCCTATGAGATATGTAGGTAAGTGTCTGACAGCCTGCCTTTGAGATATGTAGGTAAGTGTCTGACAGCCTGCCTTTGAGATATGTAGGTAAGTGTCTGACAGCCTGCTTATGAGATATGTAGGTAAGTGTCTAACAGCCTGCCTATGAGATATGTAGGTAAGTGTCTGACAGCCTGCCTTTGAGATATGTAGGTAAGTGTCTGACAGCCTGCCTATGAGATATGTAGGTAAGTGTCTGACAGCCTGCCTTTGAGATATGTAGGTAAGTGTCTGACAGCCTGCCTTTGAGATATGTAGGTAAGTGTCTGACAGCCTGCTTATGAGATATGTAGGTAAGTGTCTAACAGCCTGCCTATGAGATATGTAGGTAAGTGTCTGACAGCCTGCCTATGAGATATGTAGGTAAGTGTCTGACAGCCTGCCTTTGAGATATGTAGGTAAGTGTCTGACAACCTGCCTATGAGATATGTAGGTAAGTGTCTGACAGCCTGCCTTTAAGATATGTAGGTAAGTGTCTGACAGCCTGCCTTTGAGATATGTAGATAAGTGTCTGACAGCCTGCCTTTGAGATATGTTGGTAAGTGTCTGACAGCCTGCTTATGAGATATGTAGGTAAGTGTCTGACAGCCTGCCTTTGAGATATGTAGGTAAGTGTCTGACAGCCTGCCTTTGAGATATGTAGGTAAGTGTCTAACAGCCTGCTTATGAGATATGTAGGTAAGTGTCTGACAGCCTGCCTATGAGATATGTAGGTAAGTGTCTGACAGCCTGCCTTTGAGATATGTAGGTAAGTGTCTGACAACCTGCCTATGAGATATGTAGGTAAGTGTCTGACAGCCTGCCTTTAAGATATGTAGATAAGTGTCTGATAGCCTGCCTATGAGATATGTAGATAGGTGCCTGACAGCCTGCCTTTGAGATATGTAGGTAAGTGTCTTACAGCCTGCTTATGAGATATGTAGGTAAGTGTCTGACAGCCTGCCTTTGAGATATGTAGGTAAGTGTCTGACAGCCTGCCTATGAGATATGTAGGTAAGTGTCTGACAGCCTGCCTTTGAGATATGTAGGTAAGGGTCTGACAGCCTGCCTATGAGATATGTAGGTAAGTGTCTGACAGCCTGCCTTTGAGATAGGTAGGTAAGTGTCTGACAGCCTGCTTATGAGATATGTAGGTAAGTGTCTGGCAGCCTGCCTTTGAGATATGTCGGTAAGTGTCTGACAGCCTGCCTATGAGATATGTAGGTAAGTGTCTGACAGCCTGCCTTTGAGATATGTAGGTACGTGTCTGACATCAAAAAGGGAAGATACCTTTAGCTGCTACCTTTAAAGGTGTATTAGAGCAGAAAGAGCAGGACAGACAGTACTGCTTATGACAGATGTAGATAAGTGCCTGACAGCAAAAAGTGAAGATACATTTAACTGTTGCAGTTATATGTTTAGCCATTCAACACACACTACCAGTTATAGTAAGCAGTTGACTGTATTACAGTTTAACATACAAAAGCTTGCTATGTACTGCACTGTTTCACTGCAGTGACTGTCCAGGGTTATAATTAACTGTACTACATTTTAACATGCAAAAGCTTGCCATCTACTGCACTTCTTCACTGCAGTGACAGTCCAAGGTTATTATTTACTGTAGTACAGACTGCGGTGGTGGTGCTGCGGTAGCGTTGTCGCCTCACAGTAAGATGTTGTCCTGTTCAATTCTCAGCTAAAGCGTCTTCTGTGTGGAGACATGCGTGAATGGGCATACCTTCGTTGAAGGTTGTGCGTCAGAGCTGGCAACTCGGTACGTAAAAATCTACTGCCAATCATTAGCGGACCGGAGTTCCGCTGTGGCGACCCCTAACCGGGAAAAGCCGAAAGATACAACAACTACAGTTTAAGATACAAAAGATTGCTCTGTATTGCACTGCTTCACTGCAGTGACTATCCAGGGATATAATGATATCCTTTGCTGTCTAGTGATATCTTCCACATAAGCAGAAAAACATAAGTTATTCAAGAACTATTGAAGTAAGTAATGCATCAGCATAAACTTGAAAAGCAAAATTGCATCAGCATAGAAACCATCTTGGTAGCTTGTATCAACTCAGCAGTAGCAAGGCAAAAATGTGAGATGGTTAACTGAAAAGCTGAACTAAATAACTGCAAGGATGTTTCTACCATCTTATTTTCCCAGTGCATTCAGCTAAAAATGTGCTTGCAGAACAAGCAGGTTATGTTATCACCAACATATATGTGATTACATCTGTGTAAGAAATATTTCCACCTAAACCATTTTTCAGTATAAAGCAAAATTCTACAGAAAGCTCAAGTGTGAAACCACAACGTTTTGTTAAGTGTTTTTGCCCAACTTCTGCTTAAAATCTAGTTTGCACTAGGAAAAGCTTATACATCAGATGAAGGCATATATCAGGACACCAGAAAATCTATTAAATCTGTGGACATTCGCTGTCACAGTCAAATTTTTATAATGAGGCATAAAGCATTTAGGTACTTTGAAGAATGAAACAAACACATAATGACAGATCATGTAAATCTCTACAGTCCTCAGTCTTTACCTTGTCAGAGTGACATTATGGTATATTTGCATGTATGATTCCTATTCCTATAAAATAGGAAATACTTGGAAACTAAGGAAGGTTCAAATTAAAATATTAGGCCATGTCAGTGCAGCAAAAAGAATTCTAAAAATTAACCACAGCTCACAAGCCGAGAGATCACCTAGGAAATATAGGCATTACAATGGACACTTTTCTATCAAGTGAGCAGAAAAAGAAACAAATGGTATTGTTCGGAAACAGATCTCCAATATATTTTGCAATTTGGCACAAAGACTTGCATTTAATACATCTGTGGTATATGTGATAACCGATGAATGAACTTTATTGGTTGACACGTTAAGGTTGAGACCTTTCATTGGTTAACCAGTTAATGTTGAGGCCTATCATTGATTAACCAGTTAATGTGGAGTCCTTTCATGGATTGCTAAATGTTTGGGTCATATCTCTAAGACCAGCAAGTAAGTAACAGAGATATCCTAGAGCATCTGTGGGATAAATGTGTCAGAAATAGATGACCTGTTAGGAGTGAGCTTCATGAGTTTGGAGTTATACAACTTGTCTAGGCTGGATTTACTGTGCTTTAATATCACTGACTTAGCATTTGGACAAACCAGACAATGTATAAACTTTCTCCATATCTGCTAATTCTACTAGACCAATGAGACAGGTGCACAGTGAGAAATGATTAACTACAAAGGTGAAAGCCTCTATATTGGGAGGCTGGTACATGCTACAAAATTTAGAAAATTAATAAACAGGATCATTTTTTAAATGGGCAAATGAAAAACTTCTAATTGGCTGTATAAAAAACTATCAGTGATTGAAGGTGCTGTATCCTCTTAATCATACATAAATGTAGACTATATGACTCTGCTATACCACTCTATCACTGACTAATATTCAGGAACAGAAATCATTACAGGTACATTTTAAAACCACAGCAAACTGCTTTTACATGTGATCATGGTAATCTCAGTAATCCATGGCAGAGCTCGGTCATGGTTTAATTTATTACCAGCTGGTTTCATTGATGGGTCCAAACTTCTTCAAATACAAGCAATTCAACAAGAGTAATAAACTGATGTTTAAAGAAATATAAAAAAATACAGGATCAGCAACACAGAAAAAATATACATTACTAGCTTACAAACTGAAGTCTGCTCTTCCTTAGAAAGAAAGTTTAAGTACTGGTTCCAAATGCACTTTGATACATGCAGATGTCAACTAATACAAGTCAATAAGGTCAATTTTCCTAATAAGCATTGTTAAAGAAGTAATGCATCCCACAATAAGAAACAAATATTAAAACAATGAAAATATGCATATTATAAAAGTCATAGTTTATTAATATCAGAGCTATTTAACTTTCTAGCAGGTCTAGCAGGGTAATTAATGAAAATTATTACTTCAGATCCTTTCCTGAATTAGCAAACAGGAAATGTTTCCATTTACTTTGTTTCTGTAGTAATATTTTACGAATGCTACCCTGAATGGAGACTCCCCAACAATATCTAAGACCTGGGAATACAAATTCTGATTTGTGATCTGCATTTTGGACACATACAGACCATTGTGTTACTATTTTTTATATATGTTCATGAAATGTGATACTTTATGACCTCTCGTCAAAGTCTAAAAACCTCCATGTAGACTACACATTAAAAATATGTATTTCGTATAATTTAAATTCAAATAATCAGACAGCTTACAAAGAACAGGTTAAATCTGCAACAATTTTGTAAAACTTGATACTCTGTATTATAATATTATGGCATGCTGGTTAAGTAGGTTCTTTAACAATCCAAAATAACAGTTTATGTGTCCAAGCCTCACATTTAACCCCTTCAGTGATATCAGTTTACTTCTCCCATTGCTAAAACTTGAAGTGCCTGTTTTTTTCATAACTTTTTATGTGTTTCTGTCACCACCTCTATTTCAAAGGAGTAAACTTCCGCTTCCTCTGGAATCCCACTGGTCTTCCATTTCTTATTTAAAGCATCTTTACTTAGCAGCATTAGGAAACAAAATAAAAACTTGTGGTCTCCCACCCTCCCTGTCATCACATCTACCAGTGAAAACGAATCAAGGCATCAGTTTTATTTTAAAACACCACAACTCTGTATATACCTCTTCAGTTCCTTCTTAAATTTGCCCAGTTTTTGGCACACACCTCCAGAAACTTCCATTCATTTCCAGATAAATCCTAACCAAACTAGATGGAATGTAGAAATACTGGAAGTGGCAGTGACACCCAAAAATGTGGAATTTTCTGATTTTCATGGCATACTTAATGCCACACATGCTCACTGACATTTCTCTGAAACATCTTTCACTTCTGCAGGAATAATGTATACAGCTTGGTAATAATCCCGTTTTCTGATTTAACATCTCTCACTTGAATTATCCATGTAACACAATTAGGTGTATTTTGTTTCCTAACCTTTTAACTTTCCTAAATCCATAATTTGGTACCTCACAAATTCCACTGCAGCACAAGGCTCTGGTTAGCACACATCTGCTCCCTTTCTGACTTACTTCGCTGTCTTACAGCTACCCCACTTCTCGATGAGCTTAAGTAGTTAAATATGGTTGTCTTCTATCCAGTTTCCTGGATTTGATTCTCTGAACCCCCATTTCATTCCATTTATCACGTCTTGCCCTAGGATAGCTAATCATTTTTTTTTATGTTCTATTCTATTTTTTTCAGTTCACTACAAAATCCTGTTAACATACACATCACCTCCAACACAGCTGCCTGCTCTTTCACCCAAAATCTTTATATGATGCCATAGACCATCTTCCGTTGAACCATGCTGAGGAAATATATGCTTAACTATATAAATCTTTAAAAATCAAAGACAGGGCAGCCCTGCATGGCATTTATTACATGCACACACGCACACACACACACACACACACACACACACACACACACACACACACACACATGACTATGAGCAGTATATTGTCAAAAATCTCCTCGGATAGATGCCTGTAGAAAATTACCCAGGTGCAGCCCCAATCTTTTTTAAGTTATTTATTTTCCAAAGATAATATTTCTTCATCTCATTGGTAGGCTTACAATAGACCCTAAAGGATTTATTTTTTCCCTGTTTATCTAGTATCTGAAAATTATACTAAGATTCGATGGGTCTACTACAATTACTCGTGTTATATGCTCATTGTAAACTTGCTTATTGCCACTTGCTCGAATATGCGAGTGCTAGAACTGCAACTAAATCGATCTCTAGTAAATACTTAGCTTCTGTAGCCCTACCAGAACCCTAACTGTAACACTAAAACTCCCTTCCCATTCCTTAACTCTAAAACTCCCTTCCACTCCCTAAACCTAAAACTCCAACCTCCTCCCTGAACCTAAATTCTACAATTGCCATCTATCCCAAGTACTCCCTTCCTACTCTCAAAACCTAAAACTTCAACCCCACTCCCTACCCCTTAAATCCACTCCCACTCCCTAATCCTAAACCCCCCCTCCTACTCCCTCCTCACAGTTGCCTGCCCAAACTCATACTTGAATTAGAGTGTGAGGAGTGCTCCCTCCCAGGGCTGCCTGCCCAAACTCATATTCGAATTATAATGTGAGCAGCCACCCCCACCCCCAGGGCTGCCTGCCCAAACTCATATTTGAATTATAATGTGAGCAGTGCCCCCCCTGGGCTGCCTGCCCAAACTCATATTCGAATTATAATGTGAACAGTGCTCCCCCCCCAGGGCTGCCTGCCCAAATATATATTCGAATTAGAGTGTGAGCAGCCACCCCCACCCCCACCCCCAGGGCTGCCTGCCCAAATATATATTCGAATTATAATGTGAGCAGTGCTCTCTCCCAGGGCTGCCTGCTCAAACTCATATTCGAATTATAATGTGAGCAGTGCTCCCTCCCCAGGGCTTCCTGCCCAAACTCCTATTTGAGTTGGAGCACAAGCAGTAACCTACCTGAGCTGCAAGGCACTCAAGTCCCTGGCTTTGAGGCATTGTTTTTTGAGCACTTGGGATGTGAGTGGCTGTATTAGAAATAGATATGATGGCTTCATTATGAACCTTACCTATATTATCATGTGGCGTGGCAATATAAATCCCCAGATCATCTTGTACAATGGATGATTGTATTCTTTAGTTCCCAAGGAATTCATAAAGTCTCTGCTAATGGCTTCAGATATACTGCAGGTAATAATGGGGACAAGGAACATCACTCTCTTTTAATGTTTGTCATTGGAAATAATATAAATAAAATTAGCAAAAAAAATAAATAAAGGAATAAAGAAAGTTGAGGATGAAATAGCAAAACTGTTAGACGAAGAGACAGATATGATCCATAAGTAAACTCTTTAGACAAGCAAGGTTCTACCTTCACCTGCACCCCAAATCCACTATATAGAACCCACAATATTTCAACTAACATCTCTGGAAAATCCATGTTCTTCAAAATCTCAAAAAAATAAAAATAAAAACCATTCCCAATGTACCCTATTGAAAGTGTTCAGTCAATGGTCCACCGAGACTCAAACCTAGCATCTCCCTCAGTTACCTATGTGCATTCATTATATGCTCTGCCTTTTCACTACTTTAACAAAATGCATTCTGTTGGTCATAAACCCTGTTGTTCTAATTCAATTAGTTCCAGCAACAGTCACCCCTAATCGGGAAAAGCCAAAAGGCATAACAGTCTTGCTACTTTCTTAGCTAACATCAGAGTATAACATCATGCAGCTGTGGTTCAAGATTGAAATAGGAGCTAGTTGGGGTTTTATCTTTGCCTGGTTCCAATATTTGGTACCTTCCATTGTTTTGCTAACCTGAGTTTTCTCCTGTCTTCAAGTTTGTCTTCATAAGCAGTCCATCTGTTTTGGTATTTTCCTGCTTTTCTGTATTCATAACACCTATTCAGTCCGTGCTATCATACTTTTGCTATTAATTTCACTACCTCTTCTATTTCTACCCTTCACAGGTTTATCTTGTTTAAGTATTGTCCTATAAAGTCTCTGATCCTGCCAAGCAGTTCATTGTGTGTATATAATCATTGATAATAATCTCTGAAACTCTCGATTATTGCATCCATATTGTTTATTTCCATCCCTGTAGTATAATTTCCCCTCCTCCCTGCTTAATTCAGTCCAGACATCCCAGTGCCTGTGCCCATCTCCAGGTCTACCTGTCGCTCCTTCCTCCCCCAGACATTCCTGAGTGAGCTGGGAAAGACATGTATCTTAAGGGCATCCTTGGGAAGACAGTGTTGGCAACTCCTTCTGCTTCTGGGGGGTTATTATAATGGCCTACCCTTATTACCCCTCCCATGCACATTTGTTGACAACGTCCAAAGGCTGCTGCCCTCTGTGGACCATACCTCCCCTCATGTAGCATCTTCAACAAATGACCCCCCCCAAGGTACATGCCCAACAAATGACCCCCCGCCAAGGTACATGCCTATCCCTACCTGCCATCACCTCCAATGTCCAATCTGCACTGTAGTTATGGACTTTATCCCTCTGTGTTACTGTACTGGCCTCCACTCCTGTAGCATTATATTTAATGATTGTTACCATTAATTCTACCTGTTGCTGTCCAAATCTATCAGACAAACACTTCTGTCTCCTAACTGAATTAAGACAATGTTTCCAGTACTCCTCTTTGCCTTATCTGTCCCTGCATCTAACAGTTTTGTTATTTCATCCTCAATTTTCTTTATTCCTTTTTTTTGCAAATTTTATTTATATTATTTCCGATGATAAACAACAAATAAGAACACACCAAACATATTTGCAGAAACAAGACAATACCATTGCCTCAGTGAAATACCTAATGCAAGCTAAAATAAGTAGATGAAGTAAAAACGATTGATACATCACAGTTTAAAACAATTGTAATAGCATAAAACACTTAATCCTGGGATGATACAGAGTATATATTGAAATCATGTTGGGTAAAAATGACTTAATACAAACTTATTTAACCTAGTCACACTACAGTTTGTACAACAAAAACTCAAATAGTCTCGCCATTTGTGCATATCCCATCGTACACATTGTGATTTGGAGTGCTAATACTGAAACTTGTGCATATCAGTCAACTCCAACTTATAATAATGTTTCTAATTTGCAAATAGCATGGCTAACAAGGTAGCAACCACGGTCCTAATCCGCCCACCCTCAAGAAAGATCAATGAACAAGAATCATCCAGGCATCCCAACAGCCAACATTTTAGGTTATTGTGAGGTGGCATAGGGACCAGCAGGGCCCATGCAATTCCATCAATCAACTTATCCCAAAGATCTCATACCATGGGACAATCCCATAGTAAATGAAGACAGTGCACCTCTGACTGCCCACAGTGTCAGTATCAAGGGTATTAGTCAGTTCTAAGATGTGTAACTTGACAGGGGTGTAATGCCACTGATATAATAACTAGAAATGGGAAAAAATGCCAACACAGACCAATTGGAGCTCCCACTTCAAGCAAGATATTCATCCCATTCCTTCTTAGACAAAGCTGAGGGGAGAATAGCATTTCATTTATTTGATAATCATCCATCAGTTCATTTATGTGATAATTATCCAGCAGTTCTTTCGAATACTTTTTAAGAGAGACACATATTGTAGTCGACCATGGAGCTATAGCAGGGATCTGCCCAAAAACAGGGGTTTCCAAATATCTCCATGGACCATGCATAAAGAGGGACTCCAAGACCTGCAGCATACCTTGTCTAGCATGTAACAGCAGGTATTTCCATCATCTTGCTTTGAGACCAGGGAACCTATTCTTAAACTCAGGCCAATTCAAAATCCTTTCAATGACCTCTTAGAACACTGACTGAAAACTCCAGGTAAGTAACCACTTGGCCACCATGTTGAACTTTGGCCTTTACCCCTCTGTAGTGTGATCTCAGAGTTGGAAAATTTAGTTAGGGGGCTGTGGGGGTGCAGCCCCCCCCCCATGGGTGTGTTTAATTTGCTTTGATTTTAATTTATTTTGTAGTGTGGCCAAGTGGTTACCTACCTGGCCATATAGATATCTTGAGTGTATCATGTGTGGTAAATATCCCAAGACAAAAAGCACCTTTGGAAGAAAAACATTCTTACCACTTGAATGTACTCCCAAAAGTGTAGCTACCTCTTCCGCCATCTCATAATGCAGCCTCTTATGACTTCTAACAAATGCAGAAGATTAAAATCTACCAGCTTATCCATATTGGCACTCAACCTGACCCCTAAATAAGTTATATCCATCACTTTTGCAGTTGCAGTCATACTAGTTAACTGGACCAAGCAGGAGCCCTGAGAGCCATGAAAAAAAAACAACATTTTATTCTTATTTAAGCACAGTTCTGTCACTACAGATAAGTTGTCAAATGTACTTAACACAGTTTGCAACGGGATCATAGAGTAATTGAGCCTGACCACACAGTCATCTGCAAACTAGATGGTAAGAGGATGTTTCATGGTCCCCAATAAGAAATATTTATTCTTTATTTCCTGTGATTTATCACTCTCTTTCAACTTTCTCCATTTTTTAGCACTTCTCAATGCAAGTTCTCTGGCATCTTCCTGGCCTTTCTTTCCTTATTCAATGTGTCTTTCCTAAAATACCATGTAAAAGCTCATTTAAATTTACCCCATATCTGTTAAAGACCTGTCGATTTCTAAGTCTAAACCTTTTCAGCTATTCCTTTCCCAGGCATGCTCGTCTCTCAGCACTCCTTAAGGGAAGTTATGGTCCATCAAGAGTGGAGCATCTCTTAAATGTTTTCTGAAATGAGTGTAGGTTTGGGGGAAGGATGGGAAGGTAGGTCATAATGCAGAAATTCCTTAACCCCCTCCTCAAATCTCTTTCCAGCACAGTAAAGTAAAATGTAGTGTCCAAATTCATAGAAGGCCAATTTCCATTATTTTAAAACATCACTTGTTGTCATGGTCTAAAGAAATAAAAGGACAAGTATTCATTTTCTCCACCCTATTCA
This sequence comes from Protopterus annectens, assembly GCF_019279795.1. NCBI lineage: Eukaryota > Metazoa > Chordata > Ceratodontiformes > Protopteridae > Protopterus > Protopterus annectens. Next base: position 476,229,650 of record NC_056729.1, read on the forward strand.
CATGCTCTATATAGACTGGTAACTTGTCTATGAAAAAGTGTTCTGTACCTTTTTAACAACATGTCTACCCTTTTCCATTTTTAAATCTAGTGCTTATAGATATCTACTATTTCATCATCTGTGTATAACTGGCCTGCAACCACCCTTTTACTGGTATTGTTAGTTTTGAGGACTTGCGTGAATCTCTTCCTTCCTCTATACTATTTGCTAGTCCCCTACTCCTACTACACGGCTCTTATGAAATGCTAACCAGTATCATTGAACTCTTGGCAGTTCAGTCTTTTCTGGTCCAAGTGGTATGTATACAATAATTTATTGTAATCAACTGCCCATACAAGTTTCCTATATATCCTACATATCTCCCTAACTTATGTGTCATACTGTCTTTTATCCTAAAAAGAAATCTCCTCTGTAGGCATGATGTCATTGTGGAGATGAAGTCCATACATAATTGTTTTAAGCTGCACATATCAAAGTACAAATACTTTGGCGAATCATATCAACGTCCATTCTAAGGTGCAGTAATGCATTGTTAATCCTACAAACTAATGTTTTACGTGTGTTCAGCTACATTAACAAAGAAAAGGTTTTATTTAAAATGGTCATTTTAACCCATTTGAAATATGTTCAGTTTAAGTAAAAAAACAGTGCCAAACCTGTAGTGCAAAGAGAGCACATTACCTCTCAGCAAAATGTTTAGAGGCACAAAATCAATGCCCATCAGTTTGATGCAGTGGCTGCTGTCATTTTGTGTTATTTGCTCAGCCAGGATATTGGTCAAAGAGCTCTGTCTCAGAGTAGTGGTGCACTTTTAAATCTGAAACTTCAGCTTGGATTTTTTTCTTGTTACCATATGCAGATCCCCATATAGCTGTAGATAGCTGCATATCACAAGTTACTTAATTCTTGATCAAAACTACTTACATGGCGGTGTCTAACTGTCCACACAAACTTATAATACACGTTTGCTTTTAAATCACCTTTTCGGATGGAAACTCATATCTAGAATCAAAATAGGCAAGTTACATAGTATCGTATAAGCCATCCTTCAACTTTAGGAGCCTCTTAAAACTATGTTTTGGACTGGAAACTGTAATTTGGTAAAATATTTCATGTTTTAGTATTGACCTACCATTTGGTTACAATTGGATGGAGTCCCTGAAAATTATCTGTAAAAAAAATATTAAAATGAATGCAGTTTACTATCAGCTTGTTTGTTTGTCTAAAGTCTGTATATATGATGATAGCTCTATGTGTAATGCTGTATTTCTCTCTCTGTTTCTCATTTCCCCTGGACATACGGTCACTTTGTTTATCTAACTCAATTACTTATGTATAAGGTCATAAAGTAAATGCGTATACAATAAAATCTGAGAGTTTAACAGTTAGATACCAGCATGTAGATAGAAGGTAAAGATAAATTGTATATACAGTAATGAAAGAAGAGTTATTATTACACATATTTTTATTAGCTTAGTACTAAGGCTGTGTATGTATAACTTAGTTTTGAAAAGCTGGGAGCAAAGGGAAAAATGCTGCTGAGAAGGTAAACCTAAATGAAATAATCAAAACTACAGCAAGAAATGTTTAATAACAGAAGTAGAAAGTGACCTTAGATTAATTATTATGGTCATATGATAGACAATTAACATGAAAAGGTAGAAAAGAACAAAGGCGATCATGGCAGAGTTGGTAAGAAGGAAAGATAAGCTTCTTAATGAAAGCCTGATGGTTTTTTGACCAGTTTACAGACTAAATCACAAAAACTCAGAATTTCTATGCTGCAAACCATAGTCAATATTAGGAAAACAGAAATAAAGGCATTTTGCCTCCTTGCACCCCCAAAGTTAGGGATGCTCCCCCACACCTTCTGCTACTTATGTATGCCAACTCTGAAATAGTACTGCATTGTGGAAAATAAAAAGTCTCAGGATGTTCTTAACCCTTAGAGTGAAAGCTGTGAAATTACATGGTAGTAATTAAATAGTGAAGTATTGCTAAGGCTGGTACCCAGAAACGTATTATCTCTATCTGCTGAGAACTGGTAAGACCCATGTCAGATACTGTATGTGGTTCTGCAGATTACATCTCTGCAAGGGTATAGACAGATTGAGCTGACCTAGAGACAGTATTCCAACATGGTGCAATTTCTGTACCCCTTTGATTAGACATCTTTATATGTATACCTCTGATGAAAGCTGCAATGGGAATATACAGTTTGTTTGTGTCTTTCGGCTTTTCCCGTTTAGGGGTCGCCACAGCGGAACTCCGGTCCACTAATGATTGGCAGTTGATTTTTACGTACCGGCTTGCCAGGCCTGATGCACAACCTTCAACGAAGGTACGCCCATTCACGCATGTCTCCATGCGGAAGACGCTCTAGCTGAGAATCGAACTGGACAGCATCTTACTGTGAGGCGACAACGCTACGGCAGCACCACCACCGCGGGTCTATGAATATTAATTATTCAGTGATGTCCTTGGAAATGGGACATCACTTTTCAAAAAAATGATTATAGGGCAAATTTTAAAAATACTAACAACTTACATGTAGTACAAGGAAGTGGTTTTACACAGAAAGAATTGTAGATGCATGGATCAGCTTCTACAAAGTGCAGAAGATTCAGACATTGTGGGGTGGGGTCTGCATGTCACAGGATCATTATAAAGCTGATTATAAGAAAGAAGAAATTAAATAAAAGTCTAATTGAACTCAAATGTTATCCATGAGGCAGAGTAATAGGAAGGCAGATCAGGGCAAGAGAATTTAGTATTTACTGCTAGATTTGTTTTCCTTTGTTGTTTGAATAGACAATGTAGTTTAACACAGATTCAGCTCGCAGTGTCTGCCAAAAGCCATAATTCCTCAAGCCATGTATTGATTTCTAGAGACACAGTTTAGCAGCACATGCATTCCTTAAGTAAAGCCACCACCCTCTTAGCAGTGTTCATTTATGTAAGCGCTGACAGAAGAAATATGACTGCAGGTTTAAACAGAATAAATAGATTTTCTTAATCAGACGGAAGGCTGTTAAGCAGTGCAGTGTTGTAAGAGAAAAAGATGAAACATCTTAAAATTTCTAAATGCAAAAAAACAGTGTCCACCTAAAGAGAAATAAAACAAAAGACTGCAATGCTTTCATAATAATACAAAAAAAAAATGTATTTATTTGATGATTGTTTGTCAATGTCTGTTAACCAGGTAGGTGGAATGGTCCAAGGACCCTTTTCAGTCATGTCCTAAGCCAAAGGCAGAATACAGTGCAGTCAACTTTCCTACCTCAATCAGCCAGAGCAACCATTGGGCATAGGAGTTCTTCTCTGTCAGCTACAGTGTTGACTACCCATTTTTGCATCCACCTCTAAGAAAGTATTCACCAGCATCTGGCAATTCAGTACAAAGACACCTTTCCTTGAGCATCACTGTATCATCTTAGAAAAAGCCAAATGGTATCCATAACACAAAGGTCTAAACTACTGTTAGGATCCCTACTCTACAGATTACTCCTGCTGCAGATATTTACTCCCCTTGCAGCTTAACATCTTGAAAAAAGTCCTCCTCATTCAACCTGAAACACTATTCACAAGTCATACCAACTCCCTTTACCCAGTACGAAATTCCAAAGCCCTGCACATGCATTGCTCCTCTCAGACACTTTTTGGCAAGCTTTCCCCATCAACCTTAAAGAAATCAATACCTACTCCAAATTCAGAATACAGGCCAAAAAGCACCTCTCCATTGAAACCAAATGCTCCTGCTTCAACCGTTTCCTTTTCTTCTCTCTCTTCCCCTCTCCTGCAGGACTAAGTAGTTAAGGGCGATCGAGTTAATGCATCATGAGCAAATAGTGAATGAGCACTTACAGTAGGCCCTAATTTTGAACTGAGAAATATGTATGGTAATCGTGCCATCTGAACTTTTATGGTCATAAGGAGATGTTTTTATTAGTAGTTTATTAGTGGATGGGCTGTACCAGGAATGGATTAACTTAAATGTGAAGGTGGAGAGAAGTAAAGTTGATCTTATTCTCTCAGGGAATAAACTGATTTCCTTTATAGCTGTGCAGTGATATTCCCTGTATGGTACCAAATTAACAAAATGCCATGTTTTATTTACAGAGATTTGTCATAAGTTAGTTTTATAAGCACTTTAAAGTAAGTGAAGGATGGTCACACACCAGTCCAGGGTCTACACCTCCTTTAGCCAAGCGTGATTCAGGGGTCAGATGGTTTGAAACGAATTAACCAGGTTGGTGGCAACGCACGAAGCTTCGGAAACCATCCAGGTGCAACTAACCATAGGCAAAACTGCTCTACAAATTGTAGCATGCTACAGGCCACCCTCTCAAACTCACGAACCCCACACAGCCTTCCTGAAGACACTGGAGGGTATAAATGTATCTCCAAACACCATCATATTGGGTGACTTCAACTACCCGAATATAGACTGGGAACATTACTCAAGCCCTAACTTTCTAGCCCAACGGTTCCTGGAGTTCATAAATTCAAATGCCATGGAACAGCTAGTCACTGTTCCCACGAGAGGATATACTAGATCTCATTGTCACAAACATGGGGACAAAATGCTCCACACCGGAAGTATATCCCTCATTGGTGAGATCTGATCATAAACTAATCTCACTGGAAATCCACATCCCGCCACCACCCCAAACAAAAAAGACCACAGTGAAGAACTTCTCTAAAGCAAACTTCACACTACTCAAGACTGGTGTGGTATCCTTCAAGGCCCCTGAGCCAGTGGAAACCACAACCCAAGCTGCGGAAGCCCTTACAAATGCCTTCTATGAACACCTCCAGGACTGCATGGATCAGGCAATCCCAAATAAAACCAAGACTCTTTCCACAAAGGGCAAACGTCCAGTCTGGTGGACCCCAGCCATTAACAAACTTCAAACTTTACAATAAGAGGAGAAAGCTATTACATGATAGAACAAAATCCATAAAAGGGAAGTCACCCCTGATCATTATTAGTAAAAAAATACGAGCACTCATAAAATCAACTAAGGCCAATTTTGAGAGAAAAATTGCCATGGATTCAAAGGACAATCATAAGGCCTTTTTCAGCTATGTTAGGAACCTGGGTGGAAACTCCCAGATATGCTCAGAATTAGTCCAAAATGATACAAAAATCACTGAACCCACAGACATTGCCAACATACTGGCAATCAGGTTCAGTGCAAACTTCACCCCCCTCTCCCCCCCTAAAGGAGAGATAACTATCCCAGCCGAGTGTAGCCTCCCAGACATCTCAAATGCGCAGGTGAAAGCTGCTCTCTCTAAAGCTAAAAACACAGCATCAATGGGACCGGATAGTGTCCCCGGCTGTGTGCTACACAAGCTAAATGAGGAATTAAACCCGCACATAAGGCAGCTGTTTAACCTCAGCCTTACCACAGGATACGTGCCCAAGGAGTGGCGTACGGCAACTGTGGTCCCACTCCACAAAGGCGGCCTCACGGACCCTGGTAATTACCGCCCCATAAGCTTAACAAGTCTAGTCTGCAAAGCTATGGAGAGGATCATAATGGAGCTCATAAACAAAGATATAGGGGACTTGCAGACATTGGACCTGACCCAGTTTGGCTTCGTCAAGGGAAGATCATGTCTTTTGAACTTGGTCGACTTCTTCGAAACAGTCACCAAGGCCATTGATGAGGGAAAGGCAGTCCATACAGCCTACCTTGACCTTGCAAAGGCTTTCGACACAATACCCCACTCGGGTATTGTAGAAAAACTTACCAGCTTAAATGTAAACCCATATGTCACAAGATGGGTTGCAAACTGGCTTAAGGACAGAACCCACAGGGTTAGAGTTGCTGGCGCTATGTCAGACTCCAAGCCGGTCACAAGTGGTGTCCCACAGGGCTAGGTCCTTGGCCCCCTATTGTTCGGCATCTACTTCTCAGAAGTACAGGCCAACATGGGAGGACTTTGGCTGACAAAGTTTGCTGACGACTGCAAACTGGGCGCCATAGTGGAAAGTGCATCGGACACAGATATCCTTCAGAAGGGACTCACGGAAACAGATAGCTGGTGCCAGAGCCATGGCCTGAAGTTAAACGCCAAAAATGCGTAGTCATACCCTTCGGGAAAAACAAGGTAACCCCAAGCTACCATATAGGTGGCAATCCACTAAGCACAGAAGAGGTTATCAGGGACCTGGGGACCCAGGTTGACAGTGGCCTTTCTTTGACACTCACGTTGCTAAAGTGGTTAGAAAGACCTTCTACATTGCCCACCTGATCATGAAGGGATTCACATCCAGATCTAGTGAGGTCATTGTTCCCTGTACTCTTCACTTATCAGACCAATGATCGAGTACAATGCCCCATTCGGGATGTATCTCACCCGACATCTGCAGCAATTGGAGAGACCCCAAAAGTTCCTCACCAAAAGGATAAAGGGACTCCAAAATCTGTCATATGCTGCCAGATTGAAGAAACTCCAGCTCTATTCAGTCGCATACCGTCTGCTCAGAGGTGACATGTGCCTGACATACAAGGCCATGTCCAACCCGGAATTAATGGACATGCTCCACCTCAAAAAATCCAAATCCATCAAAACCACTAGAGCAAGCAACTTAAACCTTAGCACGGATATAAATAGGACGTGCTGGAGGGATAGATTTATCACTGAGAGACTCCCTATGCTGTGGAATAAAATCCCGGTCCATGTGAGGCAGAGCACCTCGCTGACTCTGTTCAAGAGAAATCTTGACCTGTGGATGGGAGATCGTAGGTTTACCCCGGGAATCATCTCTGTGTCACTGCTGGACAGAGGCACACCAAACTAATGGGCACAGTATTTTTTCATATAAGGGGTGGCGTAAGCCACAAAGATTTGGGCTAGGCTTATAAATGCCTTAGGGCAGATAGCCTAGTATAAACCTATGAACCTATGAATTAACAAGTCTTAAGCTACTATCGGTCATATATTAAGTGTGTAGTGTTAAGAGTCAAGGTAAGACCTAGATATTGACAGGAAAGAATGTGATTTATTTTAGTATAGTTTCTCTATTAAGTTTATACATTTGTTGAATGTTTTGCTAATACTTTTTGATAGTCAGTTTAGTGAAATATTTGATTGTGTGTACATAAGTTGCCCTTGTTCACTGCAAACATCATTTTATTTATTAAATAATGCCTCCTGCAAAAATGCAATAAAGGGAATATGATAGCAGTGAAATCTCGAAATCCAGTGTTTGTCTGTTTTCAATGAATGTCGCTGGTGTAACTTTAAAATTCAGAAACACTGTAAGACAGGAAGTTTTGCCACAGAAAGATAAGTACAACAGGAAATCTTCTGAAATTAAACCTCTCTTTGCTGAACCTCCACAGAGCACTAGAAACTTTAAAGCATTAGAACTGGACAACCTAATGCATCACAGCAGTAAAGTAGGTATTAATTCAAAAATACAACAGCCATAAGCTTTATTTACCACTTACAGTGCACAAAAGCATGAGAGAAATAAATTAAGGATAAGGGCAGAATTACAATTGGTACTACAAAAGTAGAAAGAAAGAAAGAAAAAAAAAACGAAACAGGAATCATTATGCTTTATACCACAGTCAGGCCTAGAAATCTGAAACATATGACAATAAGTAAAGCTAAAAAAAAAAAAGGATGGAAGGGAAAAAACTGAAAGAATGTTATTGAAGTAAACATGTCTTTTATACCTGACTGCCAGAATCTTGAGAGGAAATAGTCTTTTAAAAAAGCTCTGCTTAATATATTTTTTTTATAGAATGCCATTAAATTTCATTATTCAATGAAGTCCTAAACACTGCTGTACAACAATAGTTCTTTTCAAGATATTTTTGAAGCAAATCTGAAACAAAATGCAGGATCTGTCAGCTGGAAATGACTGCTTTCTCAATGTGGTCAATCCATTTGCCTAGCTAATGGAACTAATTACAATAACAACATCGTTAGTCAAGGCATTCATCCTGTTAGCCAGAGTAACAACACTAAAGGCTAATTACAGATATTTAAAATTTTACACATGAAACTTAATGGCGTATACATGCACACACAGTGCTTGCTTGGTGACCCAAGAGAACTTGTGAGCATCCAAGCATACCAGCTCTTTTAGAAAATGCTATTATTGCTTTTTGATAAATTACTTTTTATTATAAATATGCAGAAAAAGAAAATTTGCTGGTAATACAATTATTGTACAGGAAGGGTTTGTGTGATTTGTATTACATATTCTGTTTTTGTTTTATTGAATATTCATGAATGTAGAATATCATGTTATCATTTAATGCTTAAATCTACAAATGTATTGCTGTGTTTACTAAACATTTTAATGTGTTTATATTTTTCCACGTACAGTAATGGAATTCCACAATAGTCTATGATTGTTTCCTTTGCTTAGGACAGTTGGGATGGGCAGAGGCTGTGTATATTGGGGTTCTTCATGGAAAAGATCTCAAGGGAGTTACAAAGTTACAAATAATTTCCATGAACAACAATTCAGCTAAGGAAGAATAATTACTTTGTACAATACATTTAGTATAAAAAGAACAATTTATCGTTGTGTGTAATATACATATACTCAGAATCTTCTTCTTTCGGCTTTTCCCGGTTAGGGGTCGCCACAGTGGATCTTCTGTCCGCTCATGATTGGCAGTAGAGTTTTACGGTGTTGAGTTGCCAGCCCGGCACCCAACCTTCCACGGAAGGCACACACACGCACGCACTCACACCTAGGGCCAGTTTAGAGTGTCCAATCCACCTACAGCATATCTTTGAGATGTGGGAGGAAACCGGAGCACCTGGAGGAAACCCACACGACCACAGGGAGGACATGCAGACTCCGCACAGAATTGAACCAGAGAACCTTTTGCTGTGAGGCGACAACGCTAACTGCTGCACCACCGTGGCTGCCCTAATACACATATATTCAGAATGAGCATACTACATATTAAAACACCGAACGCTGAAAACAGTGAACAGTGTTTCATCGACACATATCCAGTGCAATCTGAAAATGTCGAAACCACAGAACAGCTGTTCCAACCCCCCCAAAAAAACATTAAACACTTCCAAACACATACACACATACCCTAACCCTAATTATACCCCCCAAAAACCAGTAAACAACTAAATACACATATGCATGTAACCCAACCATACATCTAACAAAAAAAAAAAACAGTAAACATTTTAAAACATATGCACTTAGCTTAACCCGCACCCTAACCGTAAGATCAGTAACTCTTGCACATTTACATAAACAGTTCCAAACACATACACACTTACCTTAACCCTAATCCTACTCCCCAAAAACAAAAGTAAACAGCTGAAAACACATACACACGTAACTCAACCATACATCTAACGCAAAATAAAATACAGTAAACACTTTCATATATACGCACTAACCTTAACCTGCACCCTAACCTAAGGTCAGTAACCACTGCACAATTACGCTTGGGAGCTATACTGGACAAGGGACCACACTACACTTCAGAACAGGCAAAGCAACGAAGCGGTCAAGTGACTTCTTTCCCAGGGAAAGAATTTGCTGAACAGCAGCTTCGCTGTTTTGCCTGTTCGCTCTACATGTGTTGACAAAAACGCATTCGACAAAATGCATTTTTGTCGTTCTAATAGGAACCCCTATATACATGTATACAGTTTAAAGAAGCTCTGCTTATAAATTATGCTGAGTATAAGTTTGTATCAACTTTATGCAACATATACAAGTCGCAAGAAATTATCAGTATGGCATAAACGATCACTGTAAACACGCATACAATAGAAATCACAACTAAAGATTATATAAAGTGAAATGGGGCATTGTAATTTAAATGTGATTATGTAGATATGCATAAAATGGAGTTGTATGCCAGAATAACACAATGTGTGACATTAGGTCAGATTGCAGTGATAGGATCAGAAGAAGAATTGATTTATAGTGGTAAAGAAATGAAAAGATCAGGTAAGTCACAGTGGACGTAGAACAGTCAGTGATACGGTGTGGCTCATTAGACAAGCTGGGAAAGCAGGAAATAGGTGCAGGTAAATAGAATATTGATTTCACAATGGCAAGTTTGGAAGTGCCTGTTCTGAGGAAAATTAGTAGCATAAGATCAGAGGTAGGTGAGACATATGTATGTATTTATTTATGTATGTATGCATTTATTTATTTATTTGAATTTGTTTATTGGTGTAGAGCAGTAATTATTTCTGACCAGTTTCAGTCTCAGCCCAGGGACAATAACTGACCAGACATACAAAACAGACAAAGAGTACCATAACATATAAGTGACAGTTAACCAGAACAATGGTAAAGTTGTACTGTACAGACAAAGTAAATGCAAATATATTGATATACAACGTGTACAAAGATTTCTAAACAGTTGGAAAGTTAGATTATAATAAACTAGAGATGCGAATGAAGCAAAGGATATTACTGAAGGAGTTAGGGTAAATAAGAGTTAAATTAGAAAGTGGGATTCCAGTGGAAGTTTGCTGATGTATATGGAGAACAGAAGAAGAGCAAGCACAGGTCCTTGGGGTACACCTTTAAGTAGTGGCGAGGTGAGTGAGGTGCAGGAGTTATAGTTAACTGAGAACTGGTGGTTAGTAGGATAACTTTGGAACCAGGGGTTGGCATCAGGGCTAATGCCTAGTTCTGAGAAGTGGGTTATAAAAGAGGAGTGGTTGACTAAGTCAAAGGCTCTAGTGAGGTCTATAAAAATTGTACCTGATAACAAGCCTTTGTCCTTTGACATAAGAGTTACATCAGTGAGTGAGTAATGGCTGCAGATGTGCTCTTCCCTGACCAGAAGCCATAATGTTTTTGTGAGAGAAGGTAGTATTTAATGATGTATTCTCTCAGCTGAAGGTAGATACATTTCTTTAAGATTTTGCAAAAGTTTGGGAGGATGGAAATGGGGTAATAGTATGCTGGAGTGCAGGTTTGTTTTTGTTTGGGAAATGGTTTAATTCTGTCAGATTTTCATATGTTAGGCATTGTATAAGTAGTGAGACAAAGAATAAAATTGTGTTTAAGGGGAGGGATAATGGGGGTCCATCAAGCTACGGATATTTGTTTCAGTAAAGGGAGAATGTCCATGGATAAGATCTGCCAGAAATAGAAGTGAGGAAGATATTGAGCATCTGTGGTTGGCAGGGAGGGAGCACATATGAGGAGCTCAATAAAGTAGCTGCGGAAATCATCCACAGAGAAGCCAGAGGAAGTAGTGGGTTTTGGCACGTTACATCCTGTGAGGTCATTGACTTCTTTCCAAAACTTTCTGGTGGTGTATTTAAGAGAGTTTTGGAAGTGCATTATGGAATGAGTTTTGTGTCTTCTAATGGCCTTTTAGTAGGTTCCATAGATGTGTATTAGTATTAGTATTCGTATTAGTGTTACTGTTAGTATTAGTGTTAGTGTTAGTATTAGTATTAATGTTAGTGTTAGTATTAGTGTTTGTATTAGTATGATTTGATTTTATAGGGAAGGATGGACACATACATGAGTGTTTCATTTAAATATGGATCGAAATGTAGATAATGTTTGTCTAAACTAGCTGCATAAGTTACCAATATCTGTGATGTCATAAGTGGTTATAGAATTCTTGAGCTGTAGTAGTCAGTGAAGGTTATAGGATTTATGGAGGTTTTCCTGGAGGTTATTGAAATAATGTTGACTAGCACTATACACTAAATATCTGCTGTCCTTTAAAATTTAAGGATATGTGTGTGTGTGTTGTAATTCATCTACACTTTGTCAGATACAGATGTGTTTTTATCTGATCTCTTCTTATTGGTTCTACATGTAATTGTCACCTTCATGTTTATAATATCTCACTTGGCCTTTATTATCATAAAATGATGTGGTCTTTTTATTTCTGTGTACATTCATTCTTTCTGTGATTTTACATGTGGCATAGTTCAGATAACAGATAAACTGTTTTAAGTTGTATTCCCTGACTGTTTTTCCTGTAATCACTGTACTGCGGTGGTGGTGCTGCGGTAGCGTTGTCGCCTCACAGTAAGATGTTGCTCCATTCGATTCACAGTTAGAGCGTCTTCTGTGTGGCGACATGCGTGAATGGGTATTCCTTCGTTGAAGGTTGTGCGTCAGGCCCGGCAAGTCGGCATGTAAAAATCTACTGCCAATCATTAGCTGACCGGAGTTCCGCTGTGACGACCCCTAACCGGGAAAAGCTGAAAGACACAACAACAACATTTTTTGAATTCACTCTGTATTAAAGATCAGTCCCAGAGTTTGTTATATAGAAGTGCATCACATCTGGTTAGCCAAAGCATGCAATTAGCACTGATAATGGCCTTTTAGCTGGGTTCCTTAGATGAGTATTAGTATTCGTATTAGTGTTAGTATTCGTATTAGTGTTAGTGCTAGTATTAGTGTTAGTATTCGTATTACTGTTAGTGTTATTATTCGTATTAGTATTAGTGTTAGTGTTAGTATTCGTATTAGTGTTAGTGTTAGTATTAGTGTTAGTATTCATATTAGTGTTAGTATTAGTATTACTATTAGTATTAGTATTCGTATTAGTATTCTTCCCTCTGTTGTTTACATAAGTAAGGATATATACCATGCATTAATCTTTCTAAGGAGACAGTCTGAAGTTTAGTTAATGAAAAAATGGATATAATACCATTCCAAAATCACTGTATTCTTTCACAAGAAACAAAAGCATGTTGCATGGTTTCCTGACAATAACAAAGTCTCTGTTCTTTAATTTTATTTTTCTTTCAACCTTCAGCTGCTAGTCTACCCAGCATCAGTCTCCATATAAAGTCCTATATTTCATATATTCTAGCAAAGATAGGCTGACATTCTGCAGTTGTTCACAAAACAGTGGTATTGTGATTAGCCCATGGTCTAATGTGATAATTATCCGTTATAAATTCATACCACAATTTCCTATGCGATAAAACATTCTGGAAAACATTCCTTTCAAGACATTTTGAATTATATTGTTTAGCAATATAATTTACTGCAATTTTATGTTTTTTTTAATTAATGCAGAATCCCAAACTGTACTGTATCACACCCATATCTTCCCCATATAACATTATTTTTAAATGAAACTTTCCGTAATACCCAATAAAAATGCAGTGAAGTGAGAAACACATACATACTTGTTCCACCATGGATTGATTTTCAATACACTATACCCTTTTTTATGGGATTCAGTCTACATCTCCTTAAAAAAAACGATATAAATATATATCTAGCAGCTGTTTTTCTCTTTACTTAGGAAAGGGATATACATTACCCATATAACCAAGTTTCCCAAGAATAATAGACTGTAACAATTTTTTTTTTATTTTGGTAGGAGCAGGAAGTGCCTTCCAGCTTTTTATGATATTGTTGGCCACATGTAATAACTCATCCCACTGCTGTAGTAGATAGCATATATATGTTATATATATTATATGGAAATGAGGCTAACTGTGTTAAAGGAGGTGTTGGACAAAATGGAAGATGTTCAAACCCTTTACATTTCTCACTATTAAGGGAACACTCCTATACTATTCAAAATGCCCTCTAAGGTTTGAAATAATAACAGTAAATCTCCATTATTAGAAATAATGCTAAAATCATCAGCATAAGAAATAAACAGTGGTAAGAGTACCCCATGTGCTATATTTACTGGAGAGCTTAAATACTAGCCAGAACACACAGTAAGAACAGCATTCATAATTAAACAAACTAACAGGCCAGTGAGAGGGCATGCTTATATAACACCCCTATAAGACTGGAATTTTTGGGCCCAGATGTCTGGTAACTAATGGTCTGACCCAATAATTTCTATAAATACTTTGCATGATAGATATAATGGAGTTATAGCTGTTATAAGCATTTAAAATGCCCCATAAATTAGAATGCATTACTGTGTCAAAAGCTTTTGACACATCACAGGAGAGTAAAAGTAAATTGCTGCACTGAATACTAGAAATTATTTCTCGTAACGATACTAAGATATCTGTAATAGGCTTTCCACATATTCCAAAAAACCCTGCATGAAACAATTTCATGTTAATTTTGGATAACTGCTGTTTAAATATTTTGAGGAAACATTGTAATTGGTATTAATACATTTTAATGGCCTCCAATTGGTTAATAATGTTCTATCCCCTTTTTTTATAAATTTTCAAAATACCTTCACAAATAGTATTTTCATAATACCAAAATCTAACTATTCATTAAACACTTGCAAAAAGTACTTTTTGGAAATTATGGCACTGAAGTATAAAACGAAAAGGGGATACCATCTAGTCCAGGAGAGAAGTCAACAATAACTTTCTGTAACACACTGTTTAGTTCTTCTAAGACCATATATTTGATTAGGATAGAATTGACATAGTCAATTAAGGGTGGAAGGGACCATACTCACTTCAAGGTTGGGTATTCTTTGTACATGTTGGCTATATACTGCTCTACAAATACCTTTGAATATCTTCCTACATGTGAATATATGTACCATCAGGGTACTGTAGGCAATCCATTAGACAAGGCTCTTTCTTAATATTTTTACTCAAAAAGAGGGATACCTCTGCTTCTGTTCCCCTGACAACATATTTTTATATAAGTAGTAGAATGTTTACTCTGTCTTCTGTACATACATCTCAACTGTGCAGATTCTCTCAGAATATCAATATTTTTGTCTCATGTTTCTGGTCTGTTCCTCATAAAATGTGTGCATGTTTTTTTTTTGGTAAATCATTGAGAATTAAAGTCACTAAATAATGACAACAGTTTGAGTTTCAGACTTCATACCCTTCAGGAAATCCATGCTAATGCAAAAGCTGCTATCCTGTCAACTTTCTAAGTTTACCTATTTTCGAGCCTTTGTCCTCTCATTATTTTTGGCTTTGTCCACATTTCTTGTGCTAAGAGGCTGAGAAATATGCTTCTGTGGTGCCTTCAGATGTCTTTCTAAAGAATTAATAAGTAAGCTTTTATTATGATGCAAGGAATGTGCATAATCTTTAGCTACCTTGGCATATTCTATTTTCCTTTCTGTCCACATATCTCTTTCCATAAGACAATAAAGCTTCTTATCTTTAGTTTTGTAATTAAGCTACCATTCAGCCCAAGTGGTTCAGTAGTTAATTAGTGTACAGTTGTAATGCCAGAGTCGTATACTATCCAAATTCCATAAGGTCTAACAAACATCTAGTAAGCTTTTTAACTCTTTTACATACAATTTTACATGTTTTGTTCTTAGATAAAGACAATATTAAGGCTGCATGGTCTGATACTGCCCCAGATAGTAGCCCTGCTGCAACTAGCACCTGATGAGGTTGTGTCCCTTCTACAGGTCTGAATAAAAAGGTAAATGGTAGCTTGGTAAGTATGGATACGATGAGCATTGTTGAACAATACGGTTGCATGAGTGGAAAGTATCACTAGTACAGGCAGGCAGCAATAAGAACTTCAGTGCCTGTGTATGAGCACATGGGGTACATGACATTTCAGTCTTCGCATGGGTAGGGATGAGCATGATAGACAAGACTGTAGCCAGTAAGCCTCTGAATCACTTTTGTAACATGATGCCTTATTAGCATAATTTCTGTGCTACAAGGCTTGCTTTAGCGTGATACTGACTACCATATTTTAGGAAATGTCATTAAAATGAGCTGCTTAGGAATTGGAATATAGTGTATAACAGTTTGTACTGCTGTATAGCCATACTGACAGACAAGGCAAGAGGTAATGGACCTCAGAATTTCAGGTTGTACACAAGGGTCCATGGAAGCAACAGGAACAGATATTGGACAGAGACGTTTGAGGTAACCTAGCACAAGGACATAGCTGGTGACCATCCTGGTGCTGTGGTGTGGGGTGGCTTAATAGTTCTTGTCTTTGTCTTCCACAGACTACGTTGGGAAGACTTCTGAAAGCTGGTGCAGATAAGGGAGGGATAGTGTCCCATTCCTTTACCACATTAGAGGTTATAAAAGACATGCAGGTTGTGCAGCAGTTGTCATAGGTGGTTTTGCTAGTCGTGTCCCCTTCTCAATGGTGTTATAGCACCCATATATGGGAACGCCTTAATACCAAGGCACCAGTATTGAGGAATCTAGACTAAATATCTATTCATTTCTAAGGAATTATTTCTGTGAGCAGAAACACTCCCTGACCTTTGGTGGCTTTACAGAGGAGATTGTGAATTTCATCCTGTAGAAAGTACAGCATGTGTGAAGTGCCTCTGGTAAGGTTTAGAGGATGGGATTTGCCAAAAAATCCTTGTTCAGAACTTGAGGTTCAGGGTTACCATGGCTTCAGTTGCAGTCAGCTGGTGGGTCATGTGATTTATGATTTAACAGGTGGGTTTAGCCCAAGTGACACATTCCGACATTGTCTTATGTTAGTACTTTTTCTTTTCTCCATAACATCAGAAGATTGAGGCTTTCATTGTTAAACATCTTGCATAATGGGTCTCCCTGCTTGATGCAGGGGTTTGCTGTGAAGGTTAAAAAACAAGCTTTTACACATGGTGGTGTGAGAAAGAACCCTCTTCTACAGCCTTTGTTACATCAGATGTACAGGTGGCTGAGATCTTGGTTCTCCCAGAACTTTAAAGGAGCCAGTAGAGTTCTTGAGCCAGATTATAACATTGTTGTTCTAAAGGTTAAGGTTGAAGACATTTTTTTTCTGGGAGGCTATTGGCTGCCCTAGGGTGGCTTGCCTTTCCGTTATACTGATTCCAGTACTGGGGTGAATTAGTTGGGAGTTTGTGCATGTATAAAATTGGGTTAAAATATTTCTTTTCCTCTAAGTTTGTGCCCTGGTATTGGTTTATCTGAGTTAGTGGGGTATATATTGAACTTCATCACATGAGCTTAAAGGAGTATGTAACTTGTAAGGAATTTGTTTATTGCTTTGTTATTTTGTGTAACTTTTGTACTTTATGAATTTTTTTTTTTTTTGAAAAATGTTGTTCGGTAGTATCAGACATGGTAAGCTAGAACGCAGTATTAAGCCAGTTTGAGTGGCTTTTAATTTTACATCATAAATAAAGCCTACTGAGTTAGTACTTGCTAGCTGAAACATGACAAAGTATGAGTGGCATCACTCATGGCGCAGGTTGAAAAGAATGGATGCCGACTATTTGTTGAAATTAATGTTTTTACTTCTCGACTGTAAAACTGTTGCATTTTGGACTTGTCTAATTGTCATTTGTCTTGACACAATCACACATTGTTCCTACTCTATTGAAAAGCATTCATTCTAAGGTAAATTATTATTAGTTGGCTTGTGCCACATACAATAATAACAAAAGAAACCCCCATTACCTATAGAATTACTTTTCTACTTGATACCCTGAAGTATAGAAATATATCACTAGGTTACTGGCCTCCTAAAAAGAAGAAATATAAAATTATATCACTAGGTTACTGGCCTCCTAAAAGGAAGAAATATAAACTTATGTCACTAGGTTACTGGCCTCCTAAAAGAAATTTTTGAGAGACCAAAGCTACAAACTTAGGAAAAGTCAGGTAGATAACCTTACAGTTGTATGACCTAGATTTAAGCACTCTCAGCATGGAATATACCACATCCAGATATTAAAAACAAAGAAACAGTCAGTCATTCAGAAACAAAAAAAACTCATGCAGCACCTGCTGAATGAAACTTATATGCAGCTGCTGCTTTGACTTTGGTTAATTCTAAGTCTTAGACTGAATTCTCTTGAATTGCATTTGCAAGATTACACTGTGTAACTGTAGCCTGCAAGGAGGCTTAGTGCTGCACACATGGAAAACAGCAGCTGTCATTCCCCTGCACAAAGGCAGGCCATCTACAGACCCGTAAGTCTCACTAGTTTCATATGCAAAGCCATGGAAATAATTATTATGGAAATGATCTGTAATGACATAGTAAACCACCAGACAATGGACCCAGCTCACGTTTGTTTCATCAAGGGCAGGTCATGCCTATTTCACCTGGTGTACTTCTTCACCAAAGCAATGAATGTGAGCAAAATGTTTTACACTGCCTACCTTCACCTGGCCAAGGCATTTGCACAATACCCCACGTAGACATTGTTAGCAAACTCAAGATGTTAGGTAAAAGCTGTTATGTCTCCCAATAAATAGCCAGTTGGCTCACAGACAGGACTCAAGAAGTTAGAACTGGGGAGTCCACCAGTCACAAGCAGAGCCCTGCAGGGACTGTTCATTTTTGGCATTTATTTCCGTGAAGTTAAGGCCAGCATCAAGGGTCACTGGTTAACCAAATTTGCAGACAATTGCAAATTAGGAACGGTCATTGAATCTCCCGCTGACACTAATATTGTCCAGGAAGGGCTGACATAGACATATAACTGATGTCAGCACCATAGACTATACAAGAAATGCATAGTCTATCCTTTCGGAAGTTATCCACCCCTGGTATCTATCACCTTGACAACACCCCTAAGAGGTGACCAAGTAGTCAGCCACCTGGACATGCATAGACAGCAGTCTAGCCTTTAACCATCACATGTCTGCAGTAGTGAGGAAAACATTCTAGCCTGTGCAATTTATAAGCAATTTTCTAAGCAAAGGTATGGCATCTAGGTCCAGGGAGGTCATTATTTCACTATATTCAGCATTCATCAGACCTATTATTAAGTATAATTCCCCCCTTGGTATGTACCTTAACAGGCACATCCAACAACTGGAACGTCCCCAGAGGTTTGTCGATAAAAGAATACAGGGTGTAGGTAACATGTCATGTGGAGACTACCTCATATCCCTATCCCTGTATTTTGTCTCCTACAGGCTGTTGAGTGGAGATCTATGCCTGGCATAGAAGACATTTTTGGACCCCATCCTAATGGGCTTCCAGCATATCTACAAAACAAACAGCACCAGAATTACATTTCCTAAAGTCTTAGACCTTGTCTGTGATATAAATAGGACCTGCTGGACAGACAGGTATGTATGCCAGAGACTACCCCTTTTTTGGAACAGGCTACACATCCATGTGAAGCAGAGTTACTCCCTTACCGAAGTCAAGTGAAACTTGAACAGTTGGATTGGGAATGGGAATCTCATTCCTGGTTTGGCACACGTTTATCTAATGGACAGGGACATCCTGTAAATAGTTCATTTCTCAGTTTCCTGCTTGTAAATATTTAATCTCCCAAGTCCCTGGTTATACTTATTAAGGATACCAGAACTTGTCAGATATTTAGGGTACATGTCTAGGCTTAAAAAGGTCCTTGTGGTCATTAGCCTAGTAAACACCTATTAACAACTTTACAATTTGGCTAATATTTTACCGAATGTTATACTAATATTTTATGACTTCTCAATTATTTCAGCTGACTGTACTTTGTACACTGGCCATGATTGAAACTGGTCAGTAGACCAGTTCACTTGCACAGTTATCATATTGTAAAATATATAAAATAAATAATTAATTAATTAAATAAATAAAAATCCTACAATTAGCAGTAAAAATGGCCATAGCAGTCTAACAACAATAGTACTGTAATATCCTCAGTACTATCACACTCCCTAACAAACACGGAGAACTCCTAAAATTTTGCTTATGTCAGTGACTCAACAGGTAGCATGCTTGGCTTTGGTGCTGGAAGACCAGAAATCTGTAGGTTCTATTTTCACTGCAGGTGATTTATTTATTTATTTTACATTTGTTTACTGGGAGTGTCCGACTGAGCCCAAAAAGGCCCGTTTTCAGTGATGGCCCAGGGGAGAAAAGCTCCAAGTTACACAGTAAACAGTGTTACCATGTAGTGTAAAAAAAAATAACAGGTTACATAGTAAACAAAAAACAAGCAACAGTAATCCAAATAATGCAGTAAGGATGGTTAGTAACACATACTACACATTAAAATTGTTGGTCCTTGAATGCAACACATCAGAAACTAAAGCATTAATGTATTTCTACTTAGGGGGTGGGATGGTAGTCTCACCAAATTAAACGATTAGAATAAAAAATATACAGTAATAAGCTGGTGATAGGTTCCAAAGGAAAGGGTCAGTGAATATACATGTTACAGAGGAATAAATGTAGGATGAACAGTAGTAAAAATTACTGAGGGGTCAGCCTGCTGTTGAGGAGGAGCATAGGCAATTTGGAGGGGATGGCTGTGCAAAGACTGGGCTGGAGAACAGAGTTCCAAGTTTTGGAGATGTGCTTTGAGAACACTGCAGTGCAGCATGGCGGGGGGGGGGGCGGAATTGCACTTCTCTGCATAGCGTCCTTCAGATGAGATGTTAGACCTAGGTCTCCATCTGTTTGAGTCGGAGTTACCTCAGGAGGAAGTATATTTATTGTATATCATTGCATATATGAGTCAAACTGTATAACATGATTCATAAGCGTTTTTATTAGAAATCTGGTGCAGCACTACATGAAATCCTGTAATATACCCCATCTAGCAATCCTCTGCTTTCTGTGTTCAGTCTCCACCATGCTGCCAGTAAACTGATGCCCCCATCCTGACCTTCCCCACTATACCAGACACATTTGACAAGTAGCCCTTATTCTTTACCCTATATTGACAGTGACCAGAGTTGTTTCCATACCATCTCTAGATACCAGGAACTTGAAACTCCACTCACCTTCATGACATCCCTATCTATGAGACCCTGCTTTAGCCATCTGCCAGTCAGTTACTACAAACATACTTCTCAACCCATTAATGCAAGAAATCTGGACAAAGAGAAAAAAATAATAGGGGGACAAAGACCTGAAAATAGGGACAGATATCTGTTTGATTTAAAAACATAGAAAGTTGCTAGAGTAAATGTATATTATCATGCATTTTCTGAAGTTTATAAAGTCTGAAAGTCAAATGTCTGCAATCATTTATTGATTTAATTCCTTACTGATTTGCCAAAATATGAGGAGAAAATCTGGACATTCTGCAAAAATATGAACAGTTGAGAAATTTGACTGAAAATATTATGCTCCCACCTGTCAAATATCAGAGGTCTTTGCTAAGTTTCCCTATCCCACCTTTCAGTGACTGGTATCTATTTCTAGTATAGTGTTAGTAATCAGAGTGCCTCAACCCCACCAGTAATTGCAGTCACTGGTTATCTTTAGGATTATGTGTCATTTCTAGCCCCCCTGTCTTCGGTAGCAGTTGGCATTAACTGCTGGCTGGTCCCTGTCAGCATCTGGAATCATGTACCCAACTTGCTCTTACCAGTTAGCACTTGATATCCATTGACTCCCTTCAGCAGCGGTTCACTCAGCGGTGCAGTCTGGTACCCGAGCAGCCTTCCTTGTGGTAATCAGTGCAATCTCCCCACCTCCAGTGGAACTGATTTGAGCATATCTGCCTCCCCACCTACCACATATCAGCAATGCATTTTGCTAATTTACTGTACCACACCCATATGTACTACCATAGCTAGAAAACGTAGAAATGGTGTCCTTCCTTCCTTCAAGTTTAATTCTGTTGACTGTGTTGCATACTGAAATTATAAATAAAAAATAGTTCAATTAATCTAAAATGAAGTAAAATAGAAAACAGCCAACATGTGATCACAATACATCACCTAGTATATTTTATAACTGTAGCTGAGGTTTGATCTTTATGTTCATAATTTGCATATGTATGAATGTCCTTAAATTCCATAATTTTTGGTGGTGCTAAGAATTAAAATCCTGCCCTCTAAACTGTTTTATTTTCAGTGTATTGAAATAAAATACAAAATGATGACATGACTTAAAGCCAGTAGAACATTCCACTGGCTAGTTCACTTAGAACACTGTGGGAAATATTTTCCTGCCCTCGGCAACTGCACAGATTCCGCATTGCTTCACAGTAAATATGTCTAACAAGGTGAAAAGGCTTACAGCTAAAAGAAAAAAAATGTCTTACATTTACGAGTGAAAAATGTCTGACAAGTTGTTTTATTTTTTAAAACATTGATTTCTCTGTTTTTATGTTATTTTATCATGCTGAATTTTCTGATTGTTGGACAGAATGCATCAGGCACTACAAATTTCATATACAACGTAAAGCACTGAAAACAGTCTGCTTATGAAAGCTTTGACTACACAAACCATTAAAAGCTATGCAGAAGGTTCATTTGTCAGACCAGGAATTATTGAACATTAATTGTCTAGCTATACATTTTCTAGACATCTGACAGACATTGCAGTGCTTAACTTTTTATAAATATGTAATTAAGATCAACATTTCACAGTGATTCTATATATTTCAGCATTGTTTAAGAATGATCAATTAAGTGTTAACATTCAACGGTAGGTCACTGTCACTCCTGTTTCTGTGCAAAACAATACATGTTGCAATCAATAACATATTTATTAACAATATTTCTATCTCATGCATGTCTTTCCTTGTATTTCTGTTGATCTTTTTTTAAATGTAGCTGTTGTGAGTAAAAGGTTTGGTAGGCCATCTTGGTTTATATTGCTACTGGATGCTAGTAACAAATCACTCTATAGCTAATACAACGAGAGAGAGAGAGAGGCATGTTTCTCCTGGGTTTTAGCACTGCAACAAGTCATTCTGCAGTTAATATAATGTCCGACAGGCATGTGTCTCCTGGGTGATAACAATGTAGCAAATCACTTTGTAGCCAACATCATACCTGAGATGCATGTATCTTTTTTACCAAGGTAGGAGTTATGCTGTCCTCAGAAAGTGCACACCCTAGCTGTTTCCTGCCATCAAACAACTATTTTGTGGTAATCAGTGATGTATTTTATATTCCTTTATCAACTCTTAAACCTTTTTGTGTGCATCCCTCTATGATCATTTTTAGCCATGACGAGGGGCCAGAAAAGCAACTGTAAATGTAATATATAAATAGACAGATTTAGAAGGAAACAGAATGCTAAGAGAAAACTCGTGCAGATGTGGAGAGAATGTACACATTCCATATAGGTAGTAAGCAGACTTCATAGCAGAACTAAACCGTGGAGCTGGAAGGCAGAATCCTTAATCATTTATCCACATCTCTGTCTAATCACAAATAGGATGGCCGCGGTGGTGCAGTGGTTAGCGTTGCCACCTCACAGCAAGAGGTTCCCTGGTTCGATCCATGACTATGGTGCTTTCTGTGCGGAGTCTGCATGTCCTCCCTGTGGTCACGTGGGTTTCCTCCAGGTGCTCCATTTTCCTCCCACATCCCAAAGACATGCTCTAGGTGGATTGGACACTCTAAATTGGCCATAGGCGTGAGTGCATGCATGTGTGCGTCTTCTGTGGAAGGTTAGGTGCCAGGCTGGCAACTCGACACAGTAAACCTCCACTGACAATCATGAGCGGGCAAGTAATCCGCTGTGGCAACCCCTAACCGGCAAAAGCTGAATGAAAAAGAAGAAGCTGTCTAATCACAAATATCAATAAATATGTTACAGTCCACAGGAACAGAGTACTGTTTTAGGGAGTGATGACAGAGCTCTGCTTTGCATAAACGGTCGGTCCAGAATCACTCAGTATACTTAATATAAGTTTTGATGTGTTAAAACAAGTAACTGCTTTCTGACTGAGGTTATGGGTATCTAACCCAAGGCAGTGATTTGCTGTTCTTTCCCATTTTGTCATATTAACTGTCGTAAGTCTCTTGTGTCATATTAACATTCGTAAGTCTCTTGTCATATTAATGGTCATAAGTCTCTTGTCATATTAACTGTCTTAAGTTTCTTGTCATATTAACTGTCATAAGTGTCTTGTCATATTAACTGTTGTAAGTCTCTTGTCATATTAACTGGCATAAGTCTCTTGTCATATTAACTGACATAAGTCTGTTGTCATATTAACTGTTGTAAGTCTCTTGTCATATTAACTGTTGTAAGTCTCTTGTCATATTAACTGTCTTACATTTCTTGTCATATTAACTGTTGTAAGTCTCTTGTTATATTAACTGTCGTAAGTCTGTTGTCATATTAGCTGTTGTAAGTCTCTTGTCATATTAACTGTTGTAAGTCTCTTGTCATATTAACTGTCGTAAGTCTCTTGTCGTATTAACTGTTGTAAGTCTCTTGTCATATTAACTGTCTTAAGTTTCTTGTCATATTAACTGGCGTAAGTCTCTTGTCATATTAACTGTTGTAAGTCTCTTGTCATATTAACTGTCTTAAGTGTCTTGTCATTATTTTCATACCTTTTCCTAAGTCGATGCCATGAACTTGTAGCCTGTGAGTGTTCGTTCCTGCTTTGTGAAAGTATTTTGTAAATGTTTTTGAGACCCATCTACTGAAGGAGAAATTAGCTGCTGTGAAGTGAGATTATCAACACTGAAGCTTTTCATCTTATTTTTCACCTTCTGGTCATCCTACTGATAAGCACTAAAATAAATCTAAAAACAAAACAGAAAATTCAGAAACACATCTGTAATGTTTAAGTAATTTCTTAACCAGATAAGCTCACTAGATACAGTTGCTGTTGTTTTCTTTCTTTCTTTTTTTTGCAGGTGGCAAACTATCATGTTTGAAAAGATGTATTTGTAGTAATATCATATGGGAGTGAAAACTGAGGGAATCAAACATGGGATCTCTTGTAGCTGTAACCCACTATGCTGCACTGTCAGACAGAATTTTAATGATCTGTAAGGCAGTTGTGCCTCAGAGAAAACAAAACATTTTCTTTCTTTGCAGATCTGAGATTGCATTGGTAACTTTCATCAATATGTCCCTTTTAGCACGTTCCAATGACCTGGGATCTGATGAGATGTTGCTTATATGGTTGTTGTTGTCTTTCGGATTTTCCCGGTTAGGGGCCGCCACAGTGGAACTCCGGTCCGCTAATGATAGGTAGTAGATTTTCACGAACGCCGAGGTGCCAACTCGACATTCAACCTTCAATGAAGGCACGCCCATTTACGCATGATGTTGCTTATATGGTAAACTTTGAAAATCATGCCTAGTTCTCAAAAGTTCATTTAAATCCCAAAGAAAGGATAGGTCTTGAGTAAGAATGTATTCTGGAACACCTGTAATACCATGGATATTGTAACAAAGTAGTTGCAATGGACATAAAATTATTGCCATATTTGGCTTTCTATGCATCAGTCCAAGAAAAGTGAGACATTCTTCTTCTTGGGCATTGCGTTCTTTACTGTGGAAATGTAGGGATTCAGCTCCAGCTAGAATATTCCTATGCCAAGGATTTGATGCTGAGAGTATCTACTACACTCAGCTGTCTAAAAAGCTTTGATTTGACATTCTTTCTTTGGTCCAGCCTTCAGTCTGGCCCAAGAATATGGAAAAGAGCACATCTGATCCCCTCTTCAGCCAACAAATGTAATGCACTGTGACCATATGTACAATATCCATCCCTGTCTCATTAGTCAGTGGGCACTTGCATCCACTCTTGTCAGATTTGCATGAATGTGTTTTGAAAGCACTTTGCCTTCACAAGGAGGCAGAATAATTACAGGTAGTTGTATTTGCAGCACATGGACAGTGGTAACACCATTCAGTTTTAGTGTCTTCAAGCATCATGACTGGCTGTACTTCAATTCCTTCCACTGCTACTTTCAGCCTGAAACAAGTTCAAGAACGTTTCACCAAAAGTCAAAGAATTTCATGCAATCTCTTTGAGATGTGGGGTGATTTGTTTATTTCCATTAGCATTTCTGTGGTAGTAAGTTAATGAAGGAATTTAGAGATTCTTTTTTGAGGATAACAAATCCTTTTTAAGGCATATTTCTATATGGATAATAGTAAATTTGTATTCTTAAGAATATTAGTTATAATAATCATGAGGTCCTTTAAGTCATTTCACTGATAAAATCAACATTTAAATTGGAGATGCCATTTAAAGTACACTCACTCTAAGCAGAACAAGTACCTAGCTGTGACACAAAGACTTTCCCAAGAAATATAAGGAAATAGCAATCTAAGATGAGAGTTTCTAACATGATAGCCTATAATACTACAAAACAATTCAAAATGTTTTAGTTAAATATTTTTCCTGGCAAAAGTTTGTTCTGTCATATATTGCTGATGGGCTCTATGTGGGCATTAATGTTTATACATTTGTATACTGCGGTGGTGGTGCTGTGGTAGTCTTGTCGCCTCACAGTTAGACGTTGCCCGTTCGATTCTCAGTTAGAGTGTCTTCTGTGTGGCGACATGCGTGAACGGGCGTTCCTTCGTTGAAGGTTGTGCGTTAGGCCCGGCAAGACAGCACGTAAAACTCTACTGCTAATCATTAGCAGACCGGAGTTCCACTGTGGCGACCCCTAACCCGGAAAAGCCAAAAAACACAAACAAACGCATCTATGACTCTGGACTGTTGGCTTCTGATAGCCCCATGTATAGAGCACATATATTTATCAGACATCTATCAGACACTGCTCCTGGGCAGTACAACAGCCAAAATTCAAGATATAAACAACTAAGAAATTAAAACAAAAACAACTGGCCACTTCACTGAAGACTGAATCCACAAAGTTTAATGAAGCGCTTTTCATCCAAATACTTATTTGAACTTCATCAGATACTAACATTTACAAAAATCAAGTTTAAATAGTCACCTTTAACCATGATTAAAATCAGCTATCTCTCCAGGTTAAAATTTTAATGGAACAGAAGTTAAAATAGCATTGTGAACATAATATGCATTTTTCTGTTCTTTAAAACTGCCTTATTTAACAAGCAAGTGAATACATTTATCGCAACAGCAATATGGTGAAAATTATATACAAAAATTGTGTAAAAATGTAAAGAGTCTCCTCATTTATCTAACCTTACATTATAAACATTTTCAAGTGAAAATTAATAAGTAAAACATAATTTCTATAATGTTGTTACTACAGTATTTCATAGGTAGATAGGTTCATAGGTAGATACTAGGCTATCTGCCCTAGGGCATTTATAAGCCTAGCCAGAGTGTATTTGGCTTCCGCCTCCCTATTAGATTAGCCTACTGTGCCTCTGTAAAGTAGGTCACAGAAGGTACCCTTTTCAGATTAGTTTACTGTGCCTCTGTCTAGCAGGGACACAGGAGAGATCCCAGGGGTGAATTTGCGATTTCCCATCCAGGTGTCCAAATTTTGCTTGAAGAGGGTCAGCGAGGGGCTATGTCTAACATGAATTGGGATTCTATTTCAGAGTGAGGGGAGCCTCTGGGAAATGAATCTGTCCCTCCAGCATGTCCTATTTATTTTTGTGCTGAGGTTTAGGTCCCTGGAGCGTGTAGCTCTAAGGGACTTGGATTTTTTGAGGTGGAGCATGCCCATTAATTCTGGGTTTTACATGGCTTTGTATGTCAGGCACAGATCGCCTCTGAGTAGGCGGTAAGCAACTGAGTAGAGATGGAGTTTCTTTAGTCAAGCTGCATAGGACATCTGTTTGTAGCCCATGATCCTCTTGATGAGGTACTTTTGGGGTCTCTTCAGTTGCTGCAGGTGTCGGGTAAGATACATCCCAAAAGGGGCATTGTATTCAATTATGGGCCTGATGAGTGACGAGTAGAGGGGCACAATGACTTCTCTTGATCTAGATGCGAACCCTTTCGTGATAAGGTGGGCTATATAGAAGGTCTTTCTAACCACTTTGGCAACGTGATTATCAAAGGAGAGATTACTATCTACGTTGGTCCCCAAATCTCTAATTACTTCTTCCGTACTTAATGGATTACCACCTATGTGGTAATTTGTGGGCACCTTGTTTTTCCCAAAGGGGATGACTATGCACTTTTTAGCATTTAGCTTGAGGCTGTGGCTCTGGCACCAAGCATCTGTCTCTGTTCAATCCTGGAAAGTTATAAGCATTGAGACGAATTTGCCAGAGCAATTCCAACTTTTCTAATAATAAGGTGAATGGACCCCCTCTTGGATTACTGTCCACTTGATCAAGCATCCAGAATTTAAATGCATATTCTGGATATTGTTCTATATGCTTTGCTAAAGCATTGTCCAGTTTGTGTTTATTAATACAATATATATGTTCGTATATGCGGTCTCTCATTCTACGCTCTGCTTTACCAACATAGAATGAATCACAATTTTGACATTTAGCCACATATATGTTCATTTTGGAGTTGCAATTTACTTTTCTTCTGTTACTCAAATATTTATTTACGTATTTATTTATTTTTATTGACATTTGCTAACCGGGTTAGTCCAGCTGGGCTAGGAGCCCATTTTCAGTGGAGACCCGAGAAGAAAAGCTCCAATTACAGACAGAGAGATTAAGTATACATAACAGTTAAGAGTACAATAATGATATGCATAAGAGATTAAAACAATTATTAATTGGCTAAAATAGTACAAGTTCAAATATATTCTGCAATTACAAAGGTACACCAAACAAAAAAGTTTTCTTTTTTCTTTTTTTTTCATGTGTGAGTGGTGTAAGTATCTAATTTTATAACTGGTGTAGTAAGGTATATAATAGGAACCATGAGAGGGGTGAAAAGAGTGTCTAGAGTTGAAAAAAGATGTTGGCGAAAAATAGATGTGAGAGAAATAAGATACAGAGAGGAATGTAATTAATGGTGGTACAACAGAAAGTGTGCTGTGAAGTTGTAATGAAGAGTGTACTACAGAGAGAAAGTGGAGCTAGGTAGGGTCATGGCAGGAACAACTTCTGGTTCTAATAAAGTGTAGTTTGAGTTGGTTCTTGAATTGTAAAGGGTGTGAGATGGAGCGTAATTGAGATGGGAGGTTATTCCATGCCTGGAATAGGGTGGATTTGTAAAGTAATCTACAAATAGATTTTTTTTGGTTGGCAGATGTTAAGGAGCTGTTGGTTAGATGTCTGAAGTGTGTGAGTTGGTGTGTAGATGGATACCAAGGAAGACAGGACAGGGCATGAAGATGGTTTATAAAGTATGGAATGAGTAATTTGTAACTGAGATAGTAGAAGTTGTTGTGGGAGTTCTAGCCATTGTAGTGAGTTGAGTGAGATGCAGTGGTGTGAGTTATGTGGGGAGTTTGTGATAAACCTTGCTATTTTGTGGTACATTTGTTGGAGTTTGGCCAGGGTAGTTGCTTGAATATTAGTTAGTATAGTGGCGGCATAGAGTAGGGAGGGGAGAAGAAGAGCCTGTGACAGGAACAGTCTGGCATCATAGGTCAAGAATCTACGATTTCGGTAGAGCATACCAAGCTTTTGGTGAGTTCTCTTTATACTTTGAAGGATGTGTAGGTTAAATTTAAGTTCATCATCAATGATGGCTCCTAGAAGTTTTGTGTGGGAGTCAGGTTGAATGGTGGTGTTATTAGAGGATGAAATAAGAAAGTTAGACTTTAGATGAGAGAGAGTCCAGGGAAGAATAGACGAAGTTTGGTTTCCTGGGGTTTAGGATAAGAACATTTTCAGCAAGCCATTTTTCTACAGTAAGAAAGGTGTCCTGGGTGAGTTTGTGAAGGTCAGAGATATTGTTGGATGTGCAGATGAGAGTTGAATCGTCGGCATATTGGAGTAGTACAGATTGTTTACATTAGGTATATAGATCATTTGTAAAGATGTTGAATAGGAGGTCTCCAAGAATAGAGCCTTGAGGCACCCCAGTGGTTACTGGGAGGTAGGATGAGGAAGAGAGCTAACGAACAGATTGCTGTCTGTCAGAAAGATAACTAGAGAAAAAGGTTAGGGAGATGGGAGCTAGGTTGAGGTTAGAAAGTTTAGTTAGAAGCAGAGGATGAGAGACAGTGTTGAGGGCTTTTGAGAGGTTGAGGAAGAGGCTGGATACTAGGAGGTCTTTGTCTTGAGCCTTGGCTATTGAGTGTGTGAAACACAAGAGGGCTGTAAAGGTGCTGTGATTAGGGCAGAAGCCATTTTGGGAGTGTGTGAGGAGGTTATGTTCTAGGAGATAATTTAGGAGTTGAGAGTGTACGCATTTTTCTAAGAGTTTGGAGAGAGGAGAGAGGATGGCAATTGGACGAAAGTTAGATGGGTCAGTTGAGTTCCCCCCCTTTATGCAAGGGGGTAGTGAAGAAGGATTTCCAAATGTCTGCTACTGTAGATTCCTGGATAGATCTATTTATTAAGATAGATACTGGGTAGGCTATGGATTCAGCAGCTAATTTGAGGAATGAAGGTGGGACGTTGTCAGAGGAGAGAGAGCAAGGTTTAAGTTTTAGAAGGAGGGACTTTATATGTGAGGTTTGAACTGATTTGAAGGAGAAAAGATTACCGTTTAGAGGCTTGGGAGGGGTATAGGGGTTATTTGAGTTGTGGTTTGAGGGAGTAAGTTTCTGGACAGTTTGATGAAGTGTCTATTTAGAAGGGTAGCAGTTTCTAGAGGGCTATTATTTGGGTAAGGGGAGGGGTTTGAGGGGGATCCGGGATTGAGAATTTTCTTTAGGGTGGACCAGAGTTTTTGTGGATTTGTTTTAGTTATTTTGGGGAGAGTTGTAGTATGATTTTATTTGTCCTTACAGATATGCATTTTGACAAGATTCCGAAGTTCTTTATATTTGTGAAGTAGGGCAGGTTGTTTATACTTAGTCCAGGCTTTCCAAGTGTTGTCACAGTATTTCATGAGTGATTTAGTTTCTTTAGAAAGCCAGGGGACAAAGTTAGATTTGATTCTGATACGTCTTGCAGGGGCTAGGGAGTTGAAAATATCAAGGAATATGATATTAAATTTGTGAACAGCATCATTCAGGGGCAGTTGTTTAAGGCTGGACCAGTCAATAGAGGAGAGGACAGAGTTGAACTGGGTAGTATTAAAGTTAAGTAAGTTACGGCAGTCTCTATAGGAGTGAGATTTGAGTGCTTGTGAAGAGTGGCGTAGTATGCTTGTAGGATGATGGTCACTCAAAGAATTAGGTAAGGTAGTTGGATTGTGGTACAGGTTGGGAGAGTTTGTGATAATCCAGTCTATGGTTGAAGTAGAAGAGGTGTTATTATGTAGGTAAGTAGGGGATGTTATTTTAGTTGGTGGAATCCGTAAAGTCTGATGGAGAGCTGTGAGGAGTTAGTGGCAAGTTTGGCCCAGTCTATGTTAACATCTCCTAAGATGACCGTTTCGTTGGGTATATTGTGAGAGAACCAGGAGAGGATAGATTCTAGGACTGGAATATTATTACCAGGGGGAACTTAAATGGAGGCAATGACAAATGTCTTATGTGGGTTTAGATGGCAATTGAGAATGATGAGTTCAGCTGGGCGGAAATCAGGAATAGGTGTGGGAATGGTAGAGAGGTTAAAGTTATTTGAATGGAGAATGGCAACACCACCACCTTTTTTGTTGAGTCTATCAGAGTGGTAGATGTAACCAGGTGGCAGAATTTCATTGTTTGTTATATGTGGTTTTAGCCAGGTTTCAGATAGGGCTATGATACGAGGGGTGATATGACCTATCCCAGCATGTAGCTCAGAGATTTTATTAGTGAGGCTTTGTATATTCAGGGCATAGATAGAAAGGTGTTTGTACTGTGAGGTTTGATTTTAGGGAGGTTGAGTTGGGAGTGGGTGGTGGGAAGATGTAGGGGTGGTGGGGCTGTTTATGGGTGTAGGGTTATGGATATGGGAGGGTGGGTCTGGATTTGGGTGAATATCACCAGCAAGTAGTAAGTTGCTGGGGACTGAGGTAGGGTGTGACACTGAGAAAATTTGGTGGTGAAATTTTGGCTTGGGTTTATAGGAGAGGGAGTAGATGTCAAGTATAATGAGTCTGTGATAGCAGTGGAAGGTGATGTTAAAGAGAGATGGAAAGATTAAGATGGGGTGGGAAGGAGAGGATGGTTTGTTAGTACATGTAGTAGGAGAGTATAGAAAAGGTTGGGAAAGGTCAGCATGATAGGAGGTTAGATTTGCAAGTAGAGTTAGGATTGGTAATAGGAGGTATAAAAGTAGCATGTTAAGGTTGGGTTTTGTGCGTGGGAGGGATTATGATTTTAGAAATAGGTTGGATTTGGGGAAGTGAAGTAAGTAGTGATGATGTAAGAGGTGGGAAATAGGAGCAGGAAGGAGAAATGTTAGTGGATCGTGTGTGGAGGGAGAGGGGTTAGGGGTAGACAGGAAGTGAAGTGTGGGTGGCTCTTTGGACAGGATGGAGAGGGACAGGATAGGGGTTAGGGATAGACTGGAAGTGAAATGTGGGTGGCTGTTTGGACAGGATGGGGAGGGACAGGATAGTATAAAGGTAATTGATAAGGGGTGGGTGAGAATGGGGCTAGGGTAGGGGAGCGAAGTGAGCGGAGCAGGGATACACCAGCTGGAGCTGCAGAAACCCAGAAAAAAAAACTATCAGGAGAGCATGTAGGAATAAATGTACAAGGGGACTAGAGAGAGTGGAAAAAGACTATAAAAAGGAGGCACAGAGGAGAGAGACTAGGAGACTAGGAGAGTATAGAATGCCAGGAGAAAAACAACAGCAGGGAAAGAAACAGTAGCAGAAGTCAGCAGGATAAGGTAGTGCAGAAATGGGAGGCTAAGAAGAGATGTAGGTAAAGAATAGGAGCAAAGAGGAGAGAAAAAAGTAATAGGGGTCCTAAAGAGCCAGGGTTACTTATAGAAAAGCAGGGGAGGGGGGAAAACAACAGAGCAGGTAGAGGATTAAACAACTTGGGAGAGACCTGGTTATGTGCAGGGGACAGCTATCAAGGGAATAAGGCATGGACTACAACAACAGTATGGTAAGATACAAAAGGAGAAGCATTATTTGGACATACTTTCTGGAATTACATTCAAAAACAATTAGAGGGAGGCAGTCATTAAGATAGGTCTTGGGTACAGGTAGTTTCCAGGAGGGCAGGCCAGTGGTCTTGTGTAGGGAGTCAGTCCTAACCTATAAAAAAAAAGAGAGAGAGAGAGTTGAGGCACAAAGAAACTAGGAGACCTAGAGAGTGAAGACTGGGAAGGTGTTTGTATGTGTAAGGTGGGGGGGGGGGTAATTGTAAGCATGAGAGTGAGTGGGATGTGATAAGTGGTCACTGTCTAGGAGATAGCAAAAGGTAGATTGGTGGGTGCAATGTGGGTGTAAGGTAAATGCAGCAAAGGAAGTTGCCAATAACTTAGTCCTTATGATCTAATTCACATATGAGAATAGAAATGACTGTGAAAGAGTGACTGTAGGTTGGAGTGTGGAGCTATTTCAGAGGAGTGGGTAACATGCACTGAGAAAAAATATGTAGTGGAGAGGTTTAAGCAGCAGTAGAACAATATACAATCAAATGCAGTTCACACAGCAATACAAACTGTAAGCCATCTAAGAATCTGAACAGTGGTGCAGTAACAGAATAGGCTATAAGCTAGTCACAGTACACTGGGCAGCAGAATTTAAAAAATAAACAAACTTACATTTAAATGCAGTTCACACAGCAATAAAAACTATAAGCCATTATAAAATATA
Source organism: Protopterus annectens (assembly GCF_019279795.1). Taxonomy (NCBI): domain Eukaryota; kingdom Metazoa; phylum Chordata; order Ceratodontiformes; family Protopteridae; genus Protopterus; species Protopterus annectens. Next base: position 476,262,916 of record NC_056729.1, read on the forward strand.
ACATTGGTGAAAATAACAGATAGGCTATAAGCTAGTCACAGTACACAGGGCAGCAGAAAGTAAAAGATCAAACAATACAGATTCAGTAGAAGGTGGTAGTGTAAAAAAGAAATAGCAGGACAATTTAACAACTGTCTACATAAGGTGAATGCTATACAAGTCTACAGACCTTGGAGCATCAGATTATTAAAAATATATGAAATGTTCTGACAGTAGAAGCACTAAATAGCACATCAAATGTGTGTTGTTTATGTGCAGTGATGCACCTACATGAATGTATTTGCAATAGGGGCAACTACCACATTGCTTCATCCCTACTGCATATGATTGGATCCTGCACTCACCTTCAAATATATTCTTGAGTGTTCTACCCTTCCTAGTAATGAATCTTGGTTCTGTACCTAATTTGTCCACTATTAGTTTGTCCTCTAACAGAATATTCCAATTTTTTAGCAGTATGTTTTTTATGTGACAATAATCAAGGTTAAAAGTTGTAATATAGCTCAATGTGAAATCAGTTTGGTTTGTACCTGTCCCAGTGATTGTATCCTGGACCTGATTTTCCATATCAACCTGACTATTATTCATAGAATAGTCATTCAACCCAGTAGGGTGTTGTATACTCAGAATGGGTATATACACACACACCATTAATTCTTTTCTCCACAACTTCTTCTATTAGTTTGTCAATCAAAGTACTCGGGTATGCTCTTTTTGTGAATATTTTTTTCAAAAACTGGCACTCACTATGGAAGTCCTCATCTGTAGACCCCATTCTGGCAGCCCTTACTAATTGGCCCTTTACCACTGATCTTTTCTGGTGGTAAGGGTGTGCATTTGTATAGTGCAAGAATGTATTTGGATAAGATGGTTTCCTATAAATGTTTGCTTGGTATCTCTTTTCAACATAATTTATGGTAAGTTGGGCATCAAAGAATGCTATTTAATTTGGGTCAATATTATATGTAAGCACTAAAAAATCTGTAGTCTCATTAAAATAATCAATGAGATGTTTTGCCTCTTCATGTTTCCCTTTTATTAGTAAAAAGATGTCATCCAAATAGCTTGTAAAATAAATTATTTTTGAGACTATTCCTTCCTTATTGAGTAGAAATTGATATTCCCAGTACCTCATAACCAAATTTGTGAAGCTAGAGCAACAGGGGGAACCCATGGCTACTCTACTTTTTTGCGTGTAATAGTTTCCTTTAAGAGAGAGGTCGAGGAAAGAATAGTAAGAGTTTAGTTTTTTGGGGATTTAAGATGAGCTGATTTTTGGTGTGCCACGTTTCAGCGGGCAGAAAGGTGTGTTGGGTTAGTGTGTGGAGGTCAGATGAGTTGTCGGAGATGGAAATAACCATAGAATCATTGGCGTATTGAATGAGGGAGGACTGTTTACAGTAAGTATGGAGGTCATTTATGAAAATATTGAACAGAAGGGGGCCTAGGATGGATCCACATTTTATGGGTAGAAAGGAGGAGCTGGAAGTGAGCCATCTGACAGACTGCTGCCTGTTAGAAAGATATCTGGTAAACCAGGTAAGAGAAGAAGCAGAGAGATTTAGATCATTGAGTTTAGGGAGGAGTAAGTGGTGAGAAACAGTGTGAAAAGCTTTGGAGAGTTTGAGGAAAAGACAGGATGCAAGTTTGTTGTTGTCAAATTGTCCTTTAGCTGTATAAGTAAATGTATAGTAAGTTCAAGTCAAGCTGAGTCATAGAGAGGAACTGGCTAGCAAGCATGCAGTACTTTTACAACAACACACTTAGATGCCAGGTATGTTTAAGGTACCGTTTGATTAAGTACTTTAATAAGAATCTGAACAGGTTTGCCTAGTGAAGAGAGTTGTTAATAATGGTTGAAATGATGTAGTTTAAAAAAATTAAGCTCTTTTACTAAACATGGGTAGGAAAGCATAAGTTTGTATTTGGATTACTAGAAACTAGTGATGAGTTTGGATAATATCATTGTTACAAGTTTGAAGATCAGGTATTTGTCAAGTTAGAAAGGGATGGATTGTGTCATTTAAGTGCATTAGCAAAACGAAAATCTCACAGTGTAACCAGTTAGAATTTTTATGTGGCGTAATAGTGAGTTTTGGATGAGTTTCCAGATGCAAATTTGGGAGTTCTGTTATATGTTTATTCTAACTTGGTTGCTTGGACAGAATGAACATTGGTCAGGTTGTTGGCCGTACATACACAAGGTAGCAAGCATGTTTCAGTATTTGTTAAATGATTTTGTGGAGTCATAAACTGACAGGCATAACAAAGGAGACTACATTTTAATTAGTAGAGAAGACAGCTGTGTTAATGTGTTGATCGAACTTTACTCCCTGAACAAAAGCAAGTAACGTATTCAAAACAACAGTATCATGAGGTGTTTAGTCTTTTGCTAGTATTTGAACTTTGGATTGATCAGCAAGGTACAGTATGCTTTATTTGAAAAGCATAGCTTTGTTTTTTTATAGGAATAAGGCACAGTTAAGAGTTTTCTATCCATGACTCAATTTGTGCTAACACAGCTTGAAGTTAGAATTTGAGTTTGGTCAGGAATAGAAGAAAACAGAGACAACTATGTAGTGTGTAAGGGATTTGGAATTGGTTTAGAAGGCCATTTTACAAAGAAAAGTGGTGAATATGAGGGTAAAAGGACACATCCCTGAAGGACACCTGTTGGTACAGACCATGGTGAAGAGACTGGAGCATTGTAAACCACTGCAGAGAAGAGGATGACTGATTGAAGGCAGAAAGTCTGCAAATGAGAGTGTGATGAATGACAGTGGAAAGTGCTTTTACTAACTATAAGAAGACTAATAAAAGGTTTTGTTTAGTCCATAGCAAGTATGTGAATGTGACCATGTCAGATTTTGCACTATGGACTGGTTTGAATTTGCTAAGATGTTTGGACAGATGTTATCTGTTTTAAAAACTGTTTTAAAAACTGTGTATATGCACATTTGTTTAGCAACCTTGAAAAGTGTGTAAAGAGTGCAATTTATTAAATATATCTCTACTTTCTTGAGGGTCGCCCTTTTTGAAGAGGTACTACAATGACAGGTGTCCATAGTTTTGAAATATACAATTGTTTGATAGATCTATGATTAGTATCATTATTAACCATAACAGTGAATCAGCTGCCAGCTACAAGTAGTGTAAAGGGAGAAGGAGAGCGAGAGAGTGAGAGACAGAGAGAGAGAGAGAGAGAGAAAGAAGAATATTTAAGCTTTGTCAGGAGCTTCCAGACTAAAGAGTATGTGTGATACCAAGGGGGACGTCACTCTAAAGAAAAATGATTTAAAGTCATTTTTCTTCTCTGTCTTATTTCTGTCAACACAGAACATCTCTGAAATATGTGCAATATCGTGACATTTTCTGCTCAAAAATGAGAAAGGAGATGACGGCAAGACAAAAGCATCAAACTGCCATTGGAATCTGAAATGTAATTCCTTCCTTCAGAAAGCTAGCAAGTCATAAAATGCAAGTAAATTGTACTTTGAAATGAGATACTTTATAAAACTATGAAATAATGTAGACATTGATATCCAAACAGTTAAGAGATAGATATAAGAACCTGATTGCTGAGTTGATGTTATAAAGCCCTTGCTCTTGAGAAGCTTGTCCATTACATGTAGAAATACTGTTTAGTTATGTTTGATGTGGGAAACCAAGAAAATCAAATAAGCTGATGTAATATTTTTTTTTCCTGTAGAAAGGAGAAGATGTAATCTGATTATCCCTGGGGTCTATATTACATTGACGAACGTTTAAATGTTCGAATCTCTAAAAGTTGACCTTTAGAGATCGAACATTTAAGTGTTCAAAAATGTAATAAAACAAAGGAAAAAAAAGGTAAACTGAAAGGGTTTTAGCAGGGGGGCAAGCCCCCCTGCAACCCCCACACCCCGCTACCTAAATATACCAACTCCGAGATCGCACTTCAGTGCACAGCAGAGTGGAAATGGGAAATTTCCCATTCCCTACACTGTAGCGCAATCTTGGGAGTTGGTATATTTATGTATCGGGGGGGGGGGCACAGGAGGGCTTGACTCCCTGCTTACACCCTTTAGTTTTTTTTGTTTTACTTTTATTTTATTTTTTTAATTTTTAAAGATATTCGAACACTTCACTGTTCGATCTCTAAAGGCTGACCTTTAGAGATTCAAACATTTAAGCGTTCATTTATCTAATATAGACCCTGACCCCTGGGCTTTCAGAACAGAAGTGATGACTAGAAATGTGAAAAAATACCTGAGACTAGTTTTAGTCTTAGGTTGTCTTGTTATAGTATGGGAGACCTTGGTACATTAATGTCAGTGCTTGGAAAATCTATATCTGCTTGTTTATTTTTATTAATTTCTATAACTTAGAGTAGTTAGGTCCAGTATTTCTTTAGTAAGAGACAGCAGGGATGTTTAGTTAGCTATAAACTGAGTTCTTTTTTTTTTGCATATAAAGTTCATGTAGCTGCCTGTTACTTTGGTATAGGTTCTGAACCTTCTCATTCCTGCATATTTAATCTGTACCTGCACTGCTCTATAGGTGGCCTATATTCAGTCTAGTGTGGGTAAGGATGTTGAAAGCCCATACACAGGACAGTAGTGCATATTCCATTTATGCTGTCAAGACAATTTGTGAATTGATTATTGAATCACACTTATGTGTTCTTTCTTTCTCTTACTATATCCAGCTGGATACGAGTGGCATGACTCAGGAGACTACCCCGCTAGTGCCAGCTGAGCCCTTCCTTCCACACTGTTTAGCGGTGGTAGGATTCAAACCTCCTCCATGCATCCAGCTGGGTACCAGTGACACGACTCAGGAGACTACCCCACTAGTACAAACTGGGCACTTTCTTCCATACTTTTTGGCAGTGGTTGGATTCGAACCTCATCCATGCAAGTTGGCAACGTGGCAGTTGGGAAAGATGAAATATAAATTTGTTGGGATATTGGGTTGTGTCATAGGTAGTTACAGCAGGGCAGGTCTAATAATGTTTTGCCAGGATATTGCTTCTACTTCTAAGAGGTAGCAATAGGGGAAGTTCTGGGTTGAGGATTTTTCCTTTGGTTTAGTAATTTAAATATTCACTTCAAAACTGTTTAGAATTATTATTGTGGGTTGTTTGTGGGGTGGTCAACAACAACCGAACATCACCGAACCACCCACACTGTCCGCTGTGGCACAGTGGTGCTGCAGATAGTGTTTTCACCTCACAGCAGGTGGTTTCCCAATTCAGTTTTTGAAGTCAGTGCTTTCTGTGTGGTTTCCTGTGGGTGCTGCAGTTTCCACCCACATTCCAAAAGGGATTGTGGATGGATGGATGGATGGATGGTTTGTTGAGTGATAAAAATGCTCTTTTGCATGCATGATTGCAGAATCACATTGCTGCAAAGCCCTTTTCAATGTAGCAGTGGGACATTAAGCTCTTTGATTAAGTCAGTACTTTTGCATTTGTTATATTTTCTTTGATCTCTCTTTCTTAGACATGAGTGTTTTGATTTTAGATGTGAACTTGTAAGCATTTTTGCTTTTCTTCTTACAGGAAACATTTAATTATATATAAGAAACGGATCTCAGAGGGGTTTCACTGCAGAGTCAGGATCCATAGAGTGAAACTGCCTGCAATTAATCTGCTTTTGGACTGCAACAAAGGTTGTCTGGTTGAAGTTCCTACCCTTTGGAGAGTAACAACAATGGCTTTTTTTCAGGTGGTGACATTTATTGCAATAAAAAAGATGGGATGGTGTTCATTCATTGTGTCTGCTGCAATTTCAGCTACCAAATAGTTTCTGGAGTAGGTGACAGTACACAGTCTAAGCTACGTTCTCTGACTATTCCTTTGTCTTGTTGACTATATTATGATCTGCATAGACATCAAGAGCTGTATTGCTCAGTTGTATGTTTATTCTAATTTTGTTGTTTGGCAGAGTGAAAGTTGATCAGGTTGCTGGCACAGTATTAGAGACTGGGTAGTAAGCATGTTCTCTCAATTTATTTATAGCGTGTTTGCAGCCTTCATTGAAATCACCAATAAAAAGCATTTCAGTTTTGATGTTGGCAGAGTTTCGGGATAGGGATTCCTCAGTGTTGTCTTTTTGGTAAGTATTGAGGGGCATAGATGCAACCATTGATACGTTATTTGGCAGAACTCATTCTGAAAGAAACAATCTGTAAGATTCTCTAGACAGTTATTGCAAATTTTATTGCTAGGTTGGTATGGGGGGGGGGGCATTTGAGAAGATAACTGCATCTCCACCTGCTCATGTGCACTGCATTTTGTGCCCGTAGAAGCTGTACTCCATGCAGTAAGGTTTTATTTATCTTTTAGGAGTAGTTTCTTGATTGTTGAGATATCTGGCTTATTATGAATAAGACGCTCACAAAATTGGTATTACTGCACGATAACTATATACGAAACCAACACTATGCATGCCAAATCCTTTATTGCAAAGCTTTCGGGTCTACACCCTTCATCAGTACATAAATAAATCAATTTTCTCACTGTTTAAAAAGGGAGTACTATCAAGTCACATGCTTCAGCCAGCCTATTTTTATTTTTATTTTTATTTATTTTATTTATTTTACATTTGTTGACCGGGCTAGTCTGGCTGGATACATGTCCATTTTCAGCAGAGGCCCGAGGAGAAAAGCTCCACTATATACTAGAAGGTAACATAAAAATAGTACAACGGGATGCAAAATTATAAGCATGATAAGAAAATTAGTCCAACGTAGCATAGTAATGGTACTAAAGCAAATTGACAATAGCTATAATTAGCAAAACTTAAATGAAACTATAATTAGCAAACTTAACAAAGCTATAACTATAACATAGAGAGATGATTTATGTTTGCAAATTCTTTGCTGTAGTAGGAATAGTACAGCCATAAAAGAAAGAAAGTAGTAAATTACATAAGAGTCTATAAGGTATTTACAGTATTCACAATTGTTATAATCGTTTTGTGCCAGGGCAATAGATTGAGGCAGATTTGCATAGCTGGGAGCAACCTATAAATTTGGGGGGGATAACAGGTTGCAGAGGTAAAGTAGTATCCAAGTGGATAGTAGATAGTTGCAGAAGAGGGGTAGTATTAGTGATAGGGACAAGCACAGAGGTAAATGGAGAGAAATGAGAAGAGGGCTGGATGCTCAGGTCAGTCAGGGTTTGAGCAGGGGCATAGCCAGTGAGACTTAAAATAGTTCCTCAGTTGTTTCCTGAAAAGTTGAGAAGAGCCTAGAGAGGTCAGTTCTATGGGAAGTTTATTCCAGTATGAGCCAATGGCGTTTGTAAATAAGGAGTCACCAGCTTTGTTGTGTGTTTTGAGAGTGGCAACTAGTAGTTTGTTGGCTGAACGAAGGGAAGTAAGATTCCTGTAAGGGACAACAAGGTTATTTAGTATGGGTGTATTAGAAGGGTAGTGGATGATTTTATAGGTGATAACTAATTGATGTAGCAGAAGCTTACAGAAGCAACCAGCATTACCGCAAGTTATCACCTATAAAATCCTCCACTACCCTTCTAATACACCCATCCTAACTAACATGCAAATCTTAAAGGAATAACATTTTAATTCTCAAAAGCTATCTAAAAGTCATACACATCACTCCAACACTTAAAAATAAGAACATTTACACATTGTAAAATAACATAAAATCAATTTAAAAAAAAACATTTTAAGAAATCATTAAATTCTCTCTCCTTGTCTTTTTATTAAGACCGGTTTTAAGCTGACTGCATTATTATGAGTAAGCCAAGCTTGTAAAAGATGTATTTTCTTATATATGCTTTTTATGTTAATGTAGACTAAACTAAACTATTCCTACGTTTTTTGGCAGAAGTTTACGTTGGAACGTAATATAGGATAAATCCATATTGATATATGAAAAGCATGGGTTACTTAGAGAAATTTTGATAAATTTAATAATATGTTTTTTCTCAAAAACATTGATTTGTGTACTACTTTAGAAATACTATCCGTGTGCAGTGCTTTCTGGGCTGGGAGAGTTACAAATGTTATAGCACTAGCAACTTGAAAAGAGTATTAGTGCAGTGGCAGTGCTAGACTGGGAAGGTCCTGCGTGATGATTTGGAGATAGTACCTCTGCCGGTAACATATAGTAAAGTAATGGTAGTGGTAGCTTAAAATGCACAGTACTTACATTAGTTGTTTGTTTTTTTGGCTTTTCCCGGTTAGGGGTCGCCACAGCGGAACTCCGGTCTGCTAATGACTGGCAGTAGATTTTTATGGTGCCAAGTTGCCAGCCCAACGCCCAACCTTCAGTGAAGGCACGCCCATTCACGCATGTCATTCGGAGGCCACTCGACCACGGGGAGGACAGTGCTAATGTAAAATACATTCTACAAAATAATAAAGTAGAAAATAGTAGGTAGTCCACAGTTGAGTTAAAAATGGAATATGTTTGTGTGTTTCAATAAATGATATTCCATTTTTAATTCAACTGTGGACTACCTACTATTTTCTATTTTATTCTTTTGAAGTATGTATTTTACAGTTCGATTTCTAATAGTGAACTAGGTACATAACATAATTCAAGTAGTGAACTTCACACCCTACACACTGCGAACATTTTTCTTGGTTTGTTGACTACAATCAATTACTTTCTTTGTCCCAAAACTTTTGTGGGTTATAGGAACCAAGTATTTATACACATGACCATCAGTTACTGACATTTGCATAACTGTGCTCCTCAAATGACTGCTTGAGCACAAATGAATGAATGTATTCATAAGTATTGGGACAGAAACCCATTGCAACCCCCTCTGCCCTCTCAAGTTTAAATCTGAAACAAAGATCCAGAAATCAGGAGTAGATTTTATGTTTCTCTTATGTACTTAGAAAGTTGCTGGAATAATAAGCCTTGCTTTAATAAACATTTTCTAAAGGGTACAAAGTCCAAATCTCGTAGCTGTTAATATTTAAAGAGTATAGTCTAATGACCATTTCTGACTAATAGTAATCTCATTTACTTTAGGTGAATTTTTTGTAACTGTCCATTCCAGTTATAGGAATCCATCCCAGTCAGTTGTTCGGTTCTAAATCAATCTATAACATTCCATCTAAGTTTGCTGTAATATTCCATCTGAGTTTGCAGAATCCCCTGTGATGGGACTGGAACACAAATCCATCTGAGTTTGGAGCACACACACACACACACACACACACACACACACACACACACACACACGCACACACGCACACACACGCACACACACGCACACACAACACACATACACACACACACACACACACACACACACACACACACACACACACACACACACACACACACACACACACTGATGGGCATGGGCTTCACCATAGCAAAGTGATGAGACAGTTACAAGAAGTGTATGTATTTTTAATTGTTGAAGTTTACTTGGTTAACTCTCTTATAATGGTACTTGCGTATTATCGCAACCAGATTTTTGCGGTAATGCTGGTTGCTTCTGTTTAGGTCAAGTAGAAGCAGTGCAGTGTTATGAAGTTTAGAGACGTGCTCTGTAATGTTTTTGTACTTTTAGGAAGGGTTATCATTGAAATGGCTCAAAAAATAAGGTTCAGAAACAGGTTTCCCTTTTTACCGCCAGCATCTCCCGTCAGTTAAGCAAGTCCCATTCTACTGCAAACGTGCTCCTTCCACATGCTGTAGTCGGTGAAGTAGGAAATCTCTATTTTCAAACCTGTATTATTTATCAGTCGTTTCAATGATGAAGCTACCTAAGTCCACCAAACCTGTTTCTAACCTTCATAATACTGTCATACATCCAAGAAAAAAACAAAAAGGTAATGCTGAAGAAGTAATAGCCCTTCGCCACAAGGAACTGCAGTACAAAGTAATCCTTTCCACAGATCGTACGCTAACTCCTACACTCCTTTGAGGCCAACACACGTACACATGTAAACACTGCGATCGTTGAATTCAATGCTTGGCGTCTTTAAAGGACGCTACCAACACACCTCAAAATTATAAGTCTTACTAGTTTTTTAAAACCCCCACCGATATCCCCAGCAGACTTTTTGCCAGTCTACCCTTCCATATCACACCTCAGTGAGGCCATTTCGGTAAAAGTGAAGAAAGTAAAAGATGTCGCAAAATCTGGTTGCGGTAATATGTAAGTACCCTTATAATAAATTAAAGACAACATAATATATGAGTTTAGTCACATAACAAGCAGAGTGTTGTGTCACTTATGTTATGCTGGTATCACCAAGAATGAATATAAAGAACTAGAGGTATATATACCCTCAGAATCCAACATAAACATCAGGTCTTTAATCATCACTTTAAGGAACAACTATTTGTAATTATATCAAATAACCCTATTATTCTTTTTGATGCTTAAACCTATCCCTCCAGTCTCACTCCCTGTACCTTACTTGGGCTAACATTGAGATTATCTATTTCTATGTTTGCAATGTGACTGCAATTAATAACTGTGCCTGACACATCCGCACATGTGAACACACATACACCTTCAAAACCATTCTCCTCAAAAACATTCAAAGTTAAGCCTCTCATGTAAATTCATATACAGCTGTGTAATGTCTCTGCTGTAATATTATGTAAAGTCCTGTACATATCAGTGATTCACACTTCAATTTCTCATGCTGCTGACTTACGTGTGCGCTTAATGTGGTAACATCTTCCTTCTGTGTGCATGTCATCTTGGCCAAAGCGGAGAAAACTCCCTGTCCCTCTCTGTGCTTTTCCACTGGATTTTTTTTAAACTGGCATGTGATGACACTCAGCGTGCTCTTCTTCCTGTGCTGGTCTCAACTCCCTCCCATGCTTTTGAAATGGAGCGTTTTTTAAGTTGAGGTGTCCTGCAATGGTGCTTTTTTTTTTATTTATTTGAAGCCAGCATCGGGCTACCCAGCCAACACTGGGCCATAGGCAGCTGCCTAGCTTGCCTTGTGATAAATCCGACTCTGACTATCCGGTAAAGTGACTTTCCAAAGTTACATATTAGCTTAATCAGCAGCATAGAAAGAGTGAATAAAAATATAGTAATATAGCACTTGCCTAGAAAGCTTCTCTGTAGCCACAAGAGATTTGCAGTTATTCTGCACAGTTCAGTGGTTGGGGTTGCCACTTCACTGTGCTGCTGATATATTCAGTGGGGTACTGGAATTAAGTGTGGTATAGCACAGACTCTACAGAACACATTGGGGAGGTTTTACTAACTCTGATGCACACACCTTGGTAGAAATGTAAGTTCCAGTGTAAGGAGGTAACTAATCCCCTGAAGTATTAGTAACTGTATATAACTTTGCTTATGATAACTTTTACTAAGGACTTGTAATTAGGACTTAAAGAACCCCTTTTTTTTTACCTATCCTTACATCAAAATTACTACCATCAAACTATTTATTTTACCCTTTGTGATATATTTAGTAGCCTGATGCATGGGAAGGAGAATTTGGGAGTTTTCTACATGTCCAGTTTAGGCAAGTCTTACAAGTATCAGTCCAAAAAGTGCAGAAATCCTTTACTGACTGTACTCTTGGTATTGGGTCTCTTCTTTAGGTCTAACCGGGATGCCATTTGCTGTCTCATGTTGGTGACCTTTAATGGCTGTTTTTTATCCCTCTATTTCTGAAGGACCTTGCCCGATGGAGGCAGTACTTGCACCTGGCTGACCCATTCTTCCTGCAGGATAGGATCCGGGCATCCTCAAGCTAGGTAAATCACTATGGCTCATTCATTCCTGACCAGAAAACCCTGTATGGCTCATTCATTCATGCCCAGAAAACCCTGTAAACACATCCCTTTCCCAAGTGATGAGAGTCTGGTACTGGGGGGTGAGCTAACTGGCTGGTCTAGAGCTGTCTACCCTAGGCTGCCTGTGGAATCACAAGGCTGCTTGGTCAGGGGAGAAGATGTGTATGCTCTGACACAAACCTCCTATTCCCTGACTCAGAAGGGAAGTCTCTATCTGATGCACTGCAAGCTAATGTGGCCATTACAGGTGGGTGATTAGCCTGTTTACTCCTAAGTGTCTTCAGTGCAACAACCCTAGCAAACTCCATCCCCTGAGGATGAGGAAGCTTGCATTGGCCACTCAAGCTCATCCTCCTTCATGTGGAACCTCAGATGCATATGCTGCTGCTAACTGATGATGGGACATCTGGAGTATAGCCAGGGCTTCATCAATCTATGCCATGTGGCCAGGGTCTCCTTTTAGGATTTGTTAACATCTTCCATAGCTTCACTGTTTCAGGGTATGCTGTGCTCAGGTCTAACAACTAGCACTGAACACAGACTCTAATACTTTAGTTGAAAAAAAACAACAGAACCAACCTTAGCACCCTTGTCCCTCATGGGCAGCGGCAACATGTAAATGTTCTGCTTCACTCTAGATTATTTGTACTTAAAATGTAAGGGCTAAAAGCTTGATTAGAATGTATGGCTAGGCTTTAGTAGATCCTCATTGGTCAATAGCCTAGTAGGTGCCTAGGAAACCAAAGTTCTAGCCTTTTTTGAAATGAGTCTAATTGAAAGAGAAAGCGTGTTTCAGCAGTTAACTATAGAGGGAGAGAGAAAATGGCTCCTCTTTGTGATCTTCACTGTTGGAATATAGTAACAGAAATTGCTATCCTGTGAAGTGTTCATTTTCCAATATCTCAGGTTCTAATAAAATCCTAAAAAATGGGAGCAAGTAAAGCCTTATAACATACATAATCTTCCCATTATTACATGACAGAGTGCAGTGCAGTATACCTTAGGCACACATTATAACTTGTCTCCTTACTAACATTATAGCCCGTCTCCTTATGAACATTATAACCCATCTCCTTACTAACATTATAACCCATCTCCTTACTAACATTATAACCTATCTCCTTACTAACATTATAACCCATCTCCTTACTAACATTATAACCCATCTGCTTACTAACATTATAACAAGTCTCCTTACTAACATTATAACCCATCTCCTTACTAACATTATAACCCATCTGCTTACTAACATTATAACAAGTCTCCTTACTAACATTATAACCCATCTCCTTACTAACATTATAACCCCTCTCCTTACTAACATTATAACCCATCTGCTTACTAACATTATAACAACTCTCCTTACTAACATTATAACCCATCTTCTTCTAACATTATAACCCCTCTCCTTACTAACATTATAACCCGTCTCCTTGCTAACATTATAACCCATCTCCTTACTAACATTATAACCTATCTCCTTACTAACATTATAACCCCTCTCCTTACTAACATTATAACCCATCTGCTTATTAACATTATAACAAGTCTCCTTACTAACATTATAACCTGTCTCCTTGCTAACATTATAACCCATCTCCTTACTAACATTATAACCTATCTCCTTAATAACATTATAACAAGTCTCCTTACTAACATTATAACCCATCTCCTTACTAACATTATAACCCGTCTCCTTACTAACATTATAACCCATCTCCTTACTAACATTATAACAAGTCTCCTTACTAACATTATAACCCGTCTCCTTAATAACATTATAACCCATCTCCTTACTAACATTATAACAAGCCTCCTTACTAACATTATAACCCATCTCCTTACTAACATTATAAACCATCTCCTTGCTAACATTATAACAAGTCTCCTTACTAACATTATAACCTGTCTCCTTAATAACATTATAACCCATCTCCTTACTAACATTATAACCAATCTCCTTACTAACATTATAACAAGTCTATTTACTAACATTACAACCCGTCTCCTTACTAACATTATAACAAGTCTCCTTACTAAAATTATATCCCATCTCCTTACTAACATTATAACCTGTCTCCTTACTAACATTATAACCTGTCTCCTTACTAACATTATAACCCATCTCCTTACTAACATTATAACCCGTCTCCTTACTAACATTATAACAAGTCTCCTTACTAACAATGTAACCCATCTCCTTACTAACATTATAACCCGTCTCCTTACTAACATTATAACCCATCTCCCTATTAACATTATAACTCGTCTCCTTACTACGTTTTCTTTGCACATTCTGAAGTGATAACAGTTCCCCCTTGACAAATGAACAAAATAGTGCGTTTTATACAGTAGGAGGCCTTTGGTGCAATTGCACATGTCTACTGCAAGGGTACACTTCCCAGTACATTTTCTTGCCAGAGCACACTCCCTTAGGAGTTGCAGGGATGTTCTTCACTGTCAAAATATTTTGAACACATATTTCATTGAGGTGTTCTGTTCTGTTCTGCAAGGATGTAGTGCTCCATCTGTTTCTACAGATGCAGAAACTGGTAGATCTGAAGTAGGATATTCATTTGTCTGCAACCTGTGGGTTATGGATCCGATATCGGATCCGAACCGGCATAGTTTCCAGCTATGGATCCAAGCTCTCAGCTCCTCCCCTCACCCATAATGCCCTGCTCTACCCTCATGACCTCAGATCTTGTTTGCCGCGCTGGTAACTGGATGTGGTGTCTTTAGCTCTCAGCTAAGTGGTATTTTTCTTGTATAAAAATAGAAATTTTTTGCTTTCTTTAAACTTTTGTGTGAAAGTTGTAGGTTCCCTTTGTGTATTGACTGTTTTAGTTTAAATTTAATTTACAGTAGTATTTTTATTCCCTCCCTCGCTGGTAGAGTGTGTGTGAGGCCTGTGTGCTTGTTTTAGTTTTTGTTAAGTTACTTCTGTAACTTTTGGGAAGTTTTGACTATGGCTGACCAGCCTAAGTCATTCTTTTCTAAATGCTCCGAGTGTGGCCATAAGCTCTCACCCGCTGATGGCCACACTCGGTGTGTTAAGTGTCTTGGGGTTGAGCACCTCACATCTGGCTGTTCCATTTGTGCAGGGTTCAACCCCAGGGCACTGAGGGAGCGGAGGTCCAAGCTGGTCCTGGCGGGTCTTTTACCGCCGGACTCGGCTCCGACCCCCGCTCCTTCGGGGACGCCTGCGGCTGCAGCTGTTCCCCTGTAGCACCCCCTCCTGCTCCTGGGACTCAAACTCCCGCTTCAGGACAGGAGAGGGATGCTTCTAAGAAGGACCGGAGGGAGAAGCACCTGCGGCGGGCCGAGACCTCTGTTTCGCCCGCCTGCCAAGCGGCTTCTCCCGGCTCCTGTTGGCGGTCTCCTCCTTCTCGGCTCCGGTCACCTGTGTGCTTCTCACGGGTCCTGAGGAGGAGGAGACCCGATCTCCGGCGAGGCTATCGAGGAGGCATTCCAGGCCTACCTCGGTAGCCTCGTCGAGGTCGACCCATAGCCTTTCGGATGCTGATCTGGACCGGATGATGCGAAGGTTCATCCAGGCCCAGATGCAGATGGGAGTGCTCTTGCCTCACCCCCCTCCCTCCGGGGGGGAGCTCAACACCCTTTTCAAGCCTACCGCTCCCTCTCCGACCCGCTTGCCGGGTACGGGGCAGCTGGAGCCGAGCAGCGTGGGGGCGGGGGGGAGGTCGGATCCGATAGTGCTGGGTACTGCGGAGCCGACCATGCCGTGCGTCGGACCCGATCTCTCGGAGCCTGGATCCGAGCCGGATCCGGGGATCAGTGCTCCTTCGGCGCCGTCTGTGTCGGGCGCACTGTCCCGGATCCGAGTGCCGGCGCCGGCTCCGATCCACTCTTCGGATCCGAGGGGAGCCGATTGTCGGATCCTTTGGTCGAGGTCGGCTCCCCTTCGGCTTTTGATGTAGTGGAGAGGGCTCTGTTGAGGGTCTCCGGACCCCGGCACTTGCTTCGGCTCCGTCCCGCGCTCCCTCTGCACTGGGCCCGGCTTCCACCATCCGGCCCCTGGGACAGCCCGCTTCTGTGCCCCAAGTTCCTCGTATGGGGCAATTGGCTCGTTGCGAGGGCTCTTCTGTCAGCCCCCAGAGGAGGCTCCTCAAGCATACGCAAAAGGAGGCACATAGACTCCCTGAGTCTCTCACTGATGACACGGAGTTGGAGGAAGCGCCAGGCTCCCGAAGGTGACCGCCCGATGATGGCTCCTTCGGAGACATGATGGCAATGGTCCGTATCAGGGGGTGGTCTGCCCCAAGTCTTCCTCGGACGAGTCCGTGTTCTTGGAGGCATTCAAACGGGCCCGTCTACCTCTTGGGTGTCCCCCTGCCGACCCCTGGTGGACCTTATTACCACCAGGGCGTGGAAGGAACCGGACACCGTGGAGCCAATTCCCAAAAGACCTGACAAAATCCTTAGCCCGCCTTCTGACAGGACCCATTGGAGTAAGGGGCCTCCTGTAGATGCCATGTTGATGGCGGCCCACAAAGAGGGAACTGGCTCAGGAGAGTCCCTCAGTCCACCCACCGAGCAAGGAGTCTCGGATGATGGACCGCTTGGGGAAGCGGATGTTCAGTTCGCGACCTTTCGTGAGGCTGAACTATTTGGCACACGTTATTCGGATGCAGCGAGACCTTATTAAGGAGCACGCTGCATCCCCTGAGTCCATTTCGGAGGAGGACAGAGCTCTGCACTCCACCAAAATGGCCACTCTAAGGTCAGTCACGAATACTTCTATGCGGCTACTCTCCCATGCTACGGAGGGCGCTAGAGCTGCGGGACAGGACTGGTCGCTAGGCGTCAGGCCTGGCTCCGCCACTGCGATTCTCTGAGCCCTTCAAGGCGTCGTTTGAACGCCCTTTGATGGTTCTGCTCTGTTTGGCAAGACCGTTCGCGACGTTGACCCAGAGCGAGAAGGACGGAAGACGCTGTCTGCCGTCGGAATCCGCTTCTCTGCACCCCAGAGGCCCTATTCTAGGAACCAAAGGGTCAGAAGAAGATGTGGTTCCGAAGTCGCAGCAGTCCCAGCCTGCTCCGGACAACCAGTCCTTCCGTGGCAGAGGAGGACAAGGAGGACGCCGCCCTAGAGGCAGAGGGCTCCCAGAAACTTCGGGTCCAGGGAACCTTTCTCTGAGCGGCCAGCAGCAGCCCTGAGGGCTGCCCGACTGCTCTACTCTGGAGGCAGTCGGGGACGTTGGGCACCTAGCGGCATGGGAGTCCATAACATCGGACCGCTGGGTTCTCCAAATCATATCCAGGGATATCACATTCCTTTCCTTCACCTTCCAAAGATGCAGTCCCTCCCAGGCGTACCACCCGGTCAAAGGGAGGCCGCTTAGCAGAAATTGGCCATCTGCTAGAGAAAAGAGCCATCCAGCCCGTTCCCCAGACCAGATCGGATCAGGGTTCTACTCCAGGTTCTTTTTAGTGCCAAAAAGACGGGGAACTAAGACCAATCCTAGACCTCTCTCTCCTGAATCTGGCAGTCCCCAAAGAAAAATTCGAATGGTCACTCTACAATCTATTCTCCCCTTCTGGGAGAATGCCACTGGATGTGCTCGATAGATCTCAAGGACGCGTACTACCACATCCTAATGGACAGGCTCCAGGAGGTTTCTCCGCTTCGGCTGGGAGCCAGTCACTACCAGTTCGGGTCCTTCCTTTGGTCTCACCACAGCCCCCAGGGTGTTTACCAAAGTACTAGCAGTGGTAGCGGCCCACCTGAGGCTTCAGGGGTGCAGGTCTTTCCCTACCTGGACGACTGGCTCCTTACCGCCCCAACAAGGCATCTACTTCTCTCGGCGAGACTCCTTTCTCCATCTTGCTCCATTTCTGGGCATCACAATAAATACAAAAGTCCAACCTGGCACCCACTCAGCTCTTAGATTTCATAGGGGCCAGACTAGACACAAGGAGTTTACGAGCCTTCCTTACTGCGGACAGGATTCTGAATCTGCAGCTCCAGGTGCGGGCCATTCTCCATTCATGTTCTGTTCCAGCGGAGTTGGTCCTGAGGGCTCTAGGGTCCATGGCCGTCGATAGCTCTTCTTCCTCTTGCCAGGCTCAATATGCATTCTACAGTGGACGCTCTTAGTACAGTGGTCTTACCTTGCTCTCCCATGTATCATCCCATAGCGATCAGCAAGGCTTGCAAGCGGTCCCTCTTGTGGTGGCTCCACTCCCGGATCTCCACGAAGATCGCCCATTTTCTGCTTCTCTCCCTATCGCGACGGTGACCACGGACGCTTCCCGCCGGGTGGGGGCACTTTATGGCCGGACAGTCCAAGGCACGTGGAACGATGCAGAGACCTTACTGCATATCAATGTTCTAGAGATGAGAGCGGTGCTCTTAGCGTTGCTAGCACTTCAGGACTTTCTTCCCTTGGGAACAATTGCGATTCAGTCGGACAATATGTCTGTTGTCTGGTACATCAACAAGCAAGGGGGAACAAGGTCTTACCCTCTTTGTCGAGAGGCCATGAGAGTTTGGGAATGGGCAATCTCCACCAATCGCTTTCTCATAGCAACGCATTCCGGTCGGTCCAACATCCTAGCGGACAAGCTCAGTCGCACCATTCTGACCCCTTACGAGTGGTCTCTCAATTGTCAAGTAGCGAACGCATATTCGCACGGTGGGGAACTCCTTCATACGATCTTTTTGCCTCTCCCTCAAACACCAAGTACGACACTTTTTTCGATCTGATACCTCCTCCGGAGGTACCCCAAGAGACGCTCTGGTGCATGCTTGGCCACCCGGTCTTCTGTATGCCTATCCACCTTGCCTCTGATGCTGCAAGTTCTTCAGAAAGCCTCTCGGGTGGGTTGCAGAATGATTCTCATTGCTCCATTCTGGCCTCGACAGATCTGGTTCCCCTTCCTAAGGTCTCACTCGGTGAATCCTCCTTGGATTCTAGATCCCATCCCGGATCTGATATCCCATCCATCCTGCATTCCTCCTCCGAACCTGGACAACCTGAAGCTGACCGCTTGGCTGCTCCAGTTCCACTCTTGATAAGGACTCGGTATTTCTTCACCGGTAAAGGCTATTTTGGTGGCGGCTCATAAACCAGCCACTAGAAAGGTTTACCGAAGCAAATGGAAACGTTTCTCTGTGTGGGCGGAGCGGCAAGGCCTAGATCCCTTCACGGTTCCTCTCCCCGTAGTGCTTGATTTTCTAACCTCTCTCTTTAATGATGGTGCCAGCAGTTCCACAGTCAAAGTTCAACTGGCGGCAATTTCTCACTATCACATTGGTCAAGAGTCTAATCCTCTTATGTCAGCCAAATTGTGCAAAACCTTTCTTAAAGGTACTTTCCTTCTCAGGCCTCCTATTAAGCAAGCAGTTCCTCCTTGGGACCTTTCTCTGGTCCTACAGGCCTTGACCGCTCCCCTTCGAGCCGGCTACAGTGGACCTCAAATTCTTGTCTTATAAGACTGCCTTTTTGGTAGCCATTACATCAGCCAAGAGAGTTTCTGAACTTCAAGCTTTTTAAGCTAAACCTCCTTACTTGGTTTTTATGCGGACCGTGTCTCCGTCAGGACCAACCCGTCCTTCCTTCCTAAAATCGCTTCTGAAGCAAACATCAATCAATCTATTAACCTCCCTGTTTTCTACCTAAGTATGAAAACAAAGGTGAATATAGGCTACACTCACTAGATGTTCACAGGCAACTAAGATTTTATCTCAACAGGACAGCTGGTCATAGGCAATCCGACCAGCTGTTTATTTCCTTTGCAAAATTCAATTTGGGCAAGCCAATTTCCAAAGTTTCTTTGTCCCGCTGGATTTCACAGTGCATTTTATTGGCTTATCAAGCGTCAGGAAGGCCCGCACCGGAGGGTGTTCATGCCCATTCAACCCGGTCAGTATCTACCTCAGCAGCCTTCAAGGCTAGGATTCCTCTGGATGATATTTGTGCAGCAGCTACATGGGCTTCGTCTCATACATTTATTTCTCACTATAAGTTGGATCTTGCATCCAGGGGTAGAGCATCCTTTGGCTCGGTGCTCCGGAATATCCTTCCATGATGGCGCCCAAGATTCAGGTAGCTGGGGACTCTGTCCCACAGGTTGCAGACAAATGAATATCCTACTTCAGATTTAGAAGTTATGTACTCACCATAACGTTCCATCTGAGTAGGTGTATTCATTTGTCTGCAACCATCCCCCTCCTATCCCCTGGCCTTTCAGTTTCCTGCATATTACTGGTTACCCTTTTGAGGGTATTGTTGCTTTGGCAAACTCGATCTGAGGTCATGAGGGTAGAGCAGGGCATTATGGGTGAGGGGAGGAGCTGAGAGCTTGGATCCATAGCTGGAAACTATGCCGGTTCGGATCCGATATCGGATCCATAACCCACAGGTTGCAGACAAATGAATACACCTACTCAGATGGAACGTTATGGTGAGTACATAACTTCTAATTTATGCTCGTGTAAAGTTAGGGGTACGAGTGACTGTCATGATGCACTGTCTGTTGTCTTTTACTGTGTTTTCACAAAACTTAAACCTGTGAGTCGAGCTGTCAGTATCAAATGTTTTCATAAATGTGTGTCTCATCACTTTATACTCATTTTGTTATTAATCTTTTATTTCAGTTATACATTAAGGATCAGTGGATGGGTGTGGATCTTAGCTGTTTTATCACCACATTAAATGATGAGTGCATTTTTTTCTGTCAGCAATGTCCTTCATATTGATTTCCTTTAGTGTGTTGTGACTTCTTATTACATAATTTGTTGTGTTTTTATATATAGCCAATGTTAATTCAATTTTAAATCGGTCTTCAACAGTGTGTGCAGCAGACTATCCTGTGGTACTCTGTGGAGTTAGCTGTATTTTTTCCAGAAAAAAATCAAATACATTATTCCCAGTGTATTACCTTGTTGTCTGCAGTTCTCAGTGCTTTCCTTAAAATATGCATAAACCTTTCAAAAAGTTTATTAATTTGTGGCCATAGTGATTTTGTGCTTGAAACCAAAATATCTGGCAAAATTGACAAACTGTTGCCCACTGATGGTTCATTATCAGGGGGTTGGTTTGGCATAATAGTTAACGTCTTCACCTCATGGATACAAGGTATAGAGTTTGATTCTGACCTCAGGTTATTGACTAGGCTTAAAATAGCCCTTCAGAGTAGTTAGCCTAGCATTTTTCAGTAAACTTAAAATATTAGTTACATAGTCAAAGCATTTTGCCCATGACTGAGATAACAGGACTTGCAGATGTTGAAGCGAATGGCACTATAATAGGATACCTACTTGCCTACTATAGTTATCCATAACTTTCAGATATTCACCAGCAAACAATGAAGTCAGAAATCTTTACTAAGTGTTATTGCCTGGAATGTCATACAACTGTAAAATATAATGTTGATATATCTGTCAGTGTCTGGTAGACATATCTTCTGTCTTACTAGTGACTTTATTTTTTACTTTCCCTCAGTGGGTCCCATAAAGCTGCAAATCTCCAAATTGTAATGACTGAGGTGTATGTAGTTAGTAATTTTTTCCTATGAAATTTCAATTAGTGGAGACCATAGTTCATGTCATTATTTATCAAAATTCATAAGAAAGGAAGCATTTTTGCATGTTGACACTGGTGTTATGGCACATATTTGACTGACACATATTTTTTCTCCTTCAGTACCAGATCATTACCTGTTTCGGTCATTATCTCTTTAAAACAGGGACTTACAGGACTGCATTAAAAGCAAATTAAGTGGCATATTTGTCTGACAGTCTGGATTCGCTGCTTGCCAGTTAACGTAATGCTTTGGCATGAAATCTGCTTTCCTGTCTCTGGCCTTTTATTAAAATACAACAACACCATAAGGCAGTAATCTTAAATTCCCCATTTCTTAGATGTGATGATCTTACGTATAACTTCCACTAACCTGTAATCTTAAGCAGGAACTTATGTTCATAAAGACATAAATTACAGTGCTAACAACCCCAGACTTTGGCTCATGCTTTCTTTTCTGTTTGTGAGTTTTGTTTTTCTCCATCTATCAGTGATTTATTGACATATGCTGAGCCAAAATGCTTCTAATGCAATATGTTCAAAAACAATGGATTTCTTCAGTTGAATACAAATATGTTCTGATCTGAAACTAAACTGCCTTTCAGTAGTAGTATTGCTTTATCATGATTCTTACTACAGCCCAGTGGGATATGTTTCTCTAAGACATATCCAGAGGTGCACTGTAAGTTCATCTACCGTCTTTGGAAAACAAAATGCATTTTGTCTGGAAAAAAATAAACTGATAAACTGACAGAGGTCTGATTTATGTTTCTTGGATTTATATTTGCTGTTATTTAGTGTTAAAGTGATTGGTTTTAGTCTTTAAAATACTTTTCTTAAATAGGTGTTGTGCCCTTTTTTTTACTTTTTTTTTAAATACTATCATATCATCACTGATTTTTTTACAGTTTGTATGCTTGTTAAGATTTGGTAAACTGTGTTTTAGAAAATGTCAGTTGAAGAGTTTACTTTGAAAATTTTATAGGATATTTACACCTTCTTAGTCTTAGAAATAAGTAAAGGTGAAGTACTGGTCCAGTGTTTGAATTGTGCTGTTCATAATGCTAACCAGATTTCATATCTAATTTGTTGAACAACTGCATATCATTCATATCAAGGGTTGGGAGGGTGGCCTAATGGTTAAGGTGTTTGTCTTACAAACACAAGGTGCAGGGTTTGAGTCTCACAAGGGATAATTGGCTAGGCTTAAAAATGGCTCAGAAGGGCAGTTAGCCTAGTACTAATCTAT
The DNA here is from genome assembly GCF_019279795.1 of Protopterus annectens. Taxonomy (NCBI): domain Eukaryota; kingdom Metazoa; phylum Chordata; order Ceratodontiformes; family Protopteridae; genus Protopterus; species Protopterus annectens. The sequence continues at coordinate 476,285,458 of NC_056729.1, forward strand.
GAACCTAATCTATGCATGGCACCCCATGAAAATGCTGAATGTCTTGTCTAGAAATGGCAGTTTTTACCATCCTCATGACAACCCAAATTCTGTCTACTTCTGGGTTTCTAGACTTTGGTGGAATGACTAATAGGCGACGTAATGGTGCAGCTCCTCTGACATTTTTGGTGATTATAGATTCTCTTCTAATTTCAATTTCTTTCTCATCTTTGTCCCAGTTGTTGAAGTATATTCTTCTGTATAATTGTTACACTACCTTTACTGAGGTATTTATGCTCAGTTTAATTAGAAGATTTTCAACTTTTCCATTCTGTTCTATATGTCTGCATAGCCTTCTTGAATAGTTTCACAAACTATTTATGTTTCATTGTACTGGTTAAAGAATTCAGCTACATGTTTAAGTGTAATGTATTTGCATTAATAGAAATGAACACAGCTTTTCAAGTTATTTCACTACATATATTTGGTACCTTACTTTTCATTGGAGTAATAGGATCATAGGAGATTACTAGACTTTTGACCCAGAGGTCATTTTAAGCTTAGCCATTTCAACCCAATGTAATACCATAGAGGTATTAGTCAGTACCTAAGTTTGCATTTAATGATGACTGCCCATGTCCAGGAGGGTTGTGGACACTGTCCTCAGTAAGAATTTATGGTTCCTCATCCACTCATCCAGGTTCCTCTTGAACAGTGTCATAGAGGTGCTCTTTTTCACATGAATTGGTAGCCTGTTCCAAAGATGTGGCAGTCGGTGGAAGATAAATCTGTCCCTCCAGCATGTCCTAGTTAAGTCTTAGGTCATATTTAAGTCCCTGGAATGGGTTCTAGACCCATTTGATTTACAGATATGCAGTAAGTTCATTAGGTTTGGGTCTTGGGTTGCTCTGTAGGCCAGGCATAAGTCTCCCCTAAGAAGTCTATATGATACGCAGTACAGTGACAGGGATTCTAGTCAGTCAGTGTAAGGCACATGCCAAGGCCCTTGATCTTCTTTGTTAGAAACATCTGAGGTCTCTCTAATTGCTGTAGGTGTTTAGTACGTTATATACTGAATGGGGCATTATACTCAATTATGGGCTGGATAAGTGCCGGAGTATAGTGGGGCTATAACCTTTTTTGCTGTCGAGACGATGCCTTTACTAACCAAGTGAGCTACATAGAAAGATTTCCTTACAATGGTAGACATGTGGTGGTCGAACTTAAGGTCGCAGTCAACCTGTGATCCCGGGTCCCTTATCACTTCATGGGTACTTAGGGTATTGTTATTGATTTGATGTTGTGAAGGGACATTGTTTATGTCGAAGGGAATGATGATGCATTTCTTTGCATTCATTTTGAGACCGTGACTAATACACCAGTTGTTGGTCTGTGTGAGACCATCATGGAATGTACGGACATCATTTGGGGATTCAATGATTAGACCTAGTTTGCAGTGGTTTTCAAACTTGGTCAGCCACAACCCACTAGTTTTCACCTGAACGTCTGAGAAGTATATACCAAATAGTAGGGGGCCCAGCACTGACCCCTGTGGCACCCCACTAGTAACAGGTCTGCTGGTTGATGTGGAGACACCCACTTTGATAGTGTGTGTCTGGCTTGTGTGCCATTTGGCAACCCATCTTACAATGAAGGGGTTTACATTCAGTTTGCTAAGTTTATTGGTAATGCCTGAATGTGGGATTGTGTCGAAAGCCTTTGCCAAGTTGAGGTATGCTGTGTGCACTGATTTGCCCTCATCAATGGCCTTGGTCACACTTTCAAAGAAATCCACCAGATTTAACAGGCAGGATCTGACCTTCATGAAGCTGAATTGGGCAGGATCCAGAGTTTGTAGGTCACCTACGTCTTTATTTATGAGGTCCATAATAATACGTTCCATTGCCTTACAAATAAGGCTGGTCAGACTTATGGGTTTGTAATTGCCCAGGTCTGTTGCTAGGCCACCTTTGTGGAGGGGAATAACTGTAGCTGTTTTCCACTCGGCAGGAACAAAGCTTGTGGTTAGGCTATGATTGAAAAGGGTACTTGGTGGTGATGCTAGTTCATGTTTTAGCCTGTTTAGAAAACAATCTGGGATGTCATCTGTTCCCATAGAGGCCGTGTTCTTTGCCTTGGACAAGACTTTGAGGACCTACTCATCAGATATGTAAGGTGGGGGGTTTGGGGGGAGGGTTTGTTGTAAGTTTGGAGGAGATAAGGGAGTGACATTTTCACCAAACCTATCTGCTAGCAGGTTCGCTGTCTTAGTGTGTGTGTGATACCATTGGGCTTCAGTTCTGTACATGCTTGGGTCCTACTCTTTAGGTTTAGTACATAGCTGTAAAAGGCTTTATGGTTATCCTTGGCAGTCCTTGTTAGGTTTCTCTCAAAGGAGCTCTTGGAGGATTTGACAAATTGTCTTATTTGCCTGTTAAGGCTGAGGATGGTGTTTTCCATTGCTGGGTCCTTTTGTCTTCTTGGACAGCAGTGTCATAGAATAAATTGGTACAGAGTAATTGTTTTTGTGCAGTAAGAGGTTAAGAGGTATGGCCATAGTCCATCCGATTTTTTATTTTCAGTTCAAGTCCCCTTAACTCCTTTCATCCTAATTTTCTTTAGATAAAAAAAAAATTCTATTTGAATTGTATTTTTATTGTCAACTTCAGTGAAATGGCATGTTCTGACCATCATCATTAAACTTATTTGATATGTGTCTGTTGTTGTTTCTTGTGCTGACTGACTAAATCTGTTCATCTCAATGTCCATTTCTGTCATGCCAAATGTATGTGTGAGCTTTTTGTTACTTCTTGGTGTCTGTGTGCCTCTGCTGCTTGTACTGCACATGTGTAATTAATTGTTTATCAAACCATATAAAGTATAGTCGCTGTTAATCTTCTTTTTTTGTTTGTTTGTATCCTCCTTAGCACATAGCCTGGTGACTCCTCTCTCTGCACCAGTTGGCCCTTTTATTCCACAGGGGTAAGAGTCAAATGTTCCTGGGTGATACAACAGCTTTTCTGTCCATTCTTTCCAGCCTGGGAAGGCTAACCGGCCTGTTCACTCCCGTAGTGGCGAGGGTCAGGTGAGAGTCGGACAGCCTGCTGGTCCTGCAGGGTGACCTACCCTCCCTGGCACAGCACATCCCCCTTCAGCAACTCTCCAAAGTCACCCGCATGCTGCTGTTGCAAGGATTATACCTCTGCATGCTGAATCCCAATGGCATGTACCTCTGCACAACGGCAACACCTGCTCCCTAGGCCCATGCTTCATGAATGTAATGCCCAGTGCCAACTGCAAGTTGCGCCAGAGCTGCCTCCATCACCTATGGATGATTGAGCTGGCAATGGCTGCTCACTGCCATCCTCCCTGGACAGCACCTACAAATGTCTGAGACATTATGAGAACCTGAGTTTTCTGCATCATATTCAGGACTTTATCCCTCTATACCACTGAACTGTTTCATAGTTGCTTTTAACGTTGTGTCTCTGTAACATTAATGGCAGTCACATACACTTTCCTTGACCAAGCTGAATTTATTCACTGTCCAGATCAAGTGGTGATTGGGTTCCATATTGCACTGACACTTTCTTACCATTTGTTTAAATATTTCTGTAACATTTTCTTGAATGTATTGCTCTCTCCTTGGCTCTTTTCTATTTTTTGTGAAGCGTAGTGTAATTTCACTTAGCAAAACTTGGTTGAAGTAATGTTGCTAATATCTGAATCAAAGTGTGCTCTTTGTTAATGAGCATATTGAAAGGATACTTTACGTCTGGATATGTTTTGACAGCATACCTTGTTTTTCTATACATACACTGTATGGAATAAATCTTATCTGGCTTTGTGACTAAGTTCTTTTAAAGAAACACTTGACTTAGCTTCAGAAGTCTTTTTAAGTCGTGCAGTGTCTTTACTTTTTTCCTTGCTGCCATAAACATTTACTATAGTGGATAAGTTTGTAACAACAGAAGCTCCTGGATTATATGACGGGTGATTTCGACACACTTACTGCAGCATAAAACTCAGTATATGGATGGCAATTCCAGTGTATTACAGTAAGAAAATGAAATGTTTGTAATGGATGACAACTATTGTAGAGTGAAAAGAGTTGTTTAAATAACAAATTGCATGAGATGTCACTTGATGATATATACTATTATTCTTTTTATGAGTCACTTCTCCTACATGGCTGATAATTTGCTTTTCTGAAACAACCTGTAGGTTCCATAACAGACTCCTTTATTTTACTCAGTAGAAATTATTAGACCAACAGGAAATATGAGTTCTGGATAACAAATGTCTGTTAATAGCCAGACAGAAGTTGGTAAAATGTCCTGATTATTGGAACCAAAAGCAGTGCATGATGTAAAACAGGATTTAGTGAAATGGTGAATTTTAAGAGACTGTCTAGGTGATGAGTGCTTGAGTTAACTGGACCAGTGCAGGTATGGAGTCTGTACCTTACTGTCCTATTTAGCAGTAGAAAAACAATGCCAAACTTAGGAGACAGGAGTTGGCCTGGCAAGATGCTTTTGGAGCTGTAGAAGTTAGGGACATACCATTAGCATATGTTCTGGGGATGTCTGTAGATGGGTAGAATTTGGATTAGGGTGGTTCATTAGCATATGTTCTGGGGATGTCTGTAGATGGGTAGAATTTGGATTAGGTTGGTTCATTAGCATATGTTCTGGGGGTGTCTGTAGATGAGTAGAATGTGGATTAGGGTGGTTCATTAACATATGTTCTGGGGATGTCTGTAGATGGGTAGAATTTGGATTATTGTGGTTCATTAACATATGTTCTGGGGATGTCAGTAGATGGGTAGAATTTGGATTAGGGAGGTTCATTAGCATATGTTGTGGGCATGTCTGTAGATGGGTAGAATTTGGATTAGGGTGGTTCATTAGCATATGTTCTGGGATGTCTGTAGATGGGTAGAATTTGAATTAGGGTGGTTCATTAGCATATGTTCTGGGGATGTCTGTAGATGGGTAGAATTTGGATTAGGATGGTTCATTAGCATATATTCTGGGGATGTCAGTAGATGAGTAGAATTTGGATTAGGGTGGTTCATTAGCATATGTTCTGAGGATGTCTGTAGATGAGTAGAATTTGGATTAGGGTGGTTCATTAGCATATGTTCTGGGGATGTCTGTAGATGGGTAGAATTTGGATTAGGGTGGTTCATTAGCATATGTGCTGGGTATGTCTGTAGATGGGTAGAATTTGGATTAGGGTGGTTCATTAGCATATGTTCTGGGATGTCTGTAGATGGGTAAAATTTGTGTTAGGGTGGTTCATTAACATATGTTCTGGGGATGTCTGTAAATGGGTAGAATTTGGATTAGGGTGGTTCATTAGCATATGTTCTGTGATGTCTGTAGATGGGGGGTAGAATTTGGATTAGGGTGGTTCATTAGCATATGTTCTGGGTATGTCTCTAGATGGGGGTAGAATTTGGATTAGGGTGGTTCATTAGCATATGTTCTGTGGATGTCTGTAGATGGGGGGTAGAATTTGGATTAGGGTGGTTCATTAGCATATGTTCTGTGGATGTCTGTAGATGGGTAGAATTTGGATTAGGATAGTTCATTAGTGTATGTCCTGGGATGTCTGTAGATGGGGTAGAATATGGATTAGGGTGGTTCAGTAGCATATGTTTTGGGGGGTAGAATTTGGATTAGGGTGGTTCATTAGCATATGTTATGGGAATGTCTGTAGATGGGTAGAATTTGGATTAGGGTGGTTCATTAGCATATGTTCTGGGATGTCTGTAGATGGGTAGAATTTGGATTAGGGTGGTTCATTAGCATATGTTTTGAGAATGTGTGCAGATGGGTAGAATTTGGATTAGGGTGGTTCATTAGCATATGTTCTGGGGATGTCTGTAGATGGGGGGGGTAGAATTTGGATTAGGGTGTTCCATTAGCATATGTTCTGGGATATCTGTAGATGGGGGGTAGAATTTGGATTAGGGTGGTTCATTAGCATATGTACTGGGGATGTCTGTAGATGGGGGTAGAATGTGGATTAGGGTGGTTCATTAGCATATGTTCTAGGGATGTCTGTAGTGGGTGGAATGTGGATTAGGGTGGTTCATTAGCATATGTTCTGGGATGTCTGTAGATGGGTAGAATTTGGATTAGGGTGGTTCATTAGCATATGTTCTGAGGATGTCTGTAGATGGCTAGAATTTGGATTAGGGTGGATTATTAGCATATGTTCTGGGATGTCTGTAGATGGGTGGTAGAATTTGGATTGGTTCATTAGCATATGTTCTGGGATGTGTGTAGATGGGGGGTAGAATTTGGATTAGGGTGGTATCTAGTTGGAGATCAGCTTTGTGCACATTGGTGGAGGAGTCTTGGGAATTATACATACTTGGTATGTGTACATGATTGGTACTCATGAGGTAGAGACATATCGAGATGTTTGGCATATCTACCTTACTATGAAAAGACAGTGATTTCCAAGCACTAGAAAACTGGAGGAAGTTAAATCATTTAAGAGCTGATAGAAATATGTAAGGGAATTGGAGAGGTCATTGTAAGCTTTAAGGTCCCACTGGACATAGGACAGTATTAATAGGTTATGGGAATGGTTTATTTTGTTCTTTGATATAACATAATAGGCAAGATGTAGGGGAACAAAGACTATGGGCCAGATTCAACAAAGCCTACCCTAAGCATACACTAAGTGCACACAATATGTATCTAATAAAATTCTTATCAAATTTTTTGTGCTTTCTAGTCACTCAGAAAGATTACATTAAGTGTACATGTAGTCTACACTTTGTGGTAACCTGATGAATCCCTGTCAATATTTAAAGCAGCAAAAATATCAGTAGGAAAACGAAAATTAGGAGTAAGAAGGTATGAGTTATGTCTGTGTTGTCTGTTCACACAACAGTGTACACTTAGTGTAGGCGTTATTGAATCTGGCCCATGGTTACATCTAGTTGGGAGAACACAGTGTCTGGAAGGGGAACTCTCTCTAAATATGGTGAAATAGCATGTAGAAATTCTAAAGGCTAAATAATCCTATTGTTTAGCCGTACAATGGATCAGTATTGGTGGACACATGCTAGTGTTATTTTAGTTATAAATTAAATAAAAATATATTAAAAACACAACTAATTTCTGTCTGGTCCTAACATCCAGTGGTTCATTCCCGAAACTGATGATTTACAATAGGTTCTAAAAAATATATTTTTTTACTACTGGGTAGCTGTTTTTCCTTTTTCATTATTTTTTTCTAGATATGCACTCTTTGAAAATACTTTTTCTGGTTTTGTATAAGGACTATTTTTCACTGTGTGGAAGAAGGATAGAGTTCCTGGCTTTCACCATGAAAACCTGCTTCTTGGCCCTAATAACTCCTCTACTGATATCTACAAAAGGTATAGCTGACTAAATTAATATGGTAGACTTCCACCATCGACGAACTATATAGCAAAAATTAGAAAGCTCCTGGGCATCTATAAAAGATAATCACTTCATCATTATAAAATGAATTTAAAACTGGTATGTCCTTTAAAGGTACCATTAAGAAATACAAGACTGATTTTGACTTAACACTGCATCCATTTCAAAAGAAAAACCTAAGGCCTTATTTAGCTGGGGCTACTGAATAGTCGCTTCTCACTCCATCAGCTATTCAGTATACCAAATACAAATAAATGAATAAATCAGATCAAATTCAAAATGTCATCAACTCCAGCAAAAATGTTTTTTGCAGGGAGACAAGCTGCCCTGCACCCCCCCCCACTTCCCTCCTTTTACTTTAAATATACCAACTCTGAAATTGCACAACAGTGGAGAAAAGGGCAAATTCCCTTATCTAACTATCTGTTGTCTCACACAATACACACAACACACCCCCACACACATACACACACACACACACACACACACACACACACACACACACACACACACACACACACACACACACACACACACACACACACACAAACCACAAGCAGTGTAAGTCAATCAGATTGATGAAACTAAACAGTATGTAGAGGGTCGGTAGTCTTCACATATCAATTAAATACATTCTGATGTTATGCAGACAAAAATTCATTTGACCATCAGCATCTTGATTAAACACACTACACCTCTTCAGTTGTTAGGCAACTTAGAAGTAACTTCCCTCTAATGGTGTAGCGTTCTCTGTCCCCAATGATACTGCTAATACTCTTGCAAAGTCTTTTACAATCTCACCCTACACATCCTCCCCTCTGAATACATACTGTTAAAGTTGAGACTATTTGCTGTAGACTGAAAAATGTCACCAGTTGTGTCCCATAGGTCTTCTTTGGACTATACTTCTGTGATGTAAAAGCTAATATAAAGGTACTATGGCTAACCACTTTTAATGATAACTGTAAACTGGGTGCAGTTAACAAATCCCATTCGGATACCTGTTCTAGAGACCAAAACCCATTATGCCATATTAATGTAAGCTGGCCTAGCTGGTACCTAATGTAACATAGTAACAGTTTCTAGAATAGGCTCCCATATCGATCGGTGTACTTCCCTGATAACCTTTAAAACAGCTTGGGTGATTAGATGGTAGATCTCAAATTTTCATCTGGAACATGTGGGGATAATATACATAATGGGGGACACTATTAATCTCCCCACCAATATCGGGTGATGTGACTGTACTTCTCAGTGACCTCATTGGCTGTAAGTACAGTAACAACCTGAAAAAATATGAGTAATGGTTCTATGTTTGACATCACCTAAGCAGTATTATTTTGAATTCAGTTTAAAGTTTGTTAATGTACTTAAGCTTAGGCATGAATACAAGAACTATTAAATAATAAAAAAGAAGTACAAAATAAATAAAGATAAATTATAATATAATCAAATAAGATGATAGGTAAAAAGAAAGAACACACAGCATAAATAAAAGTAAAGTCATTAGAATTCCATACAATGCACAATATTAAAATGGTGAATCAGCAGTTTGTATCAGACACCTAATTGGTTTGTAAGATTGAGTAGGTCTTTCACTTAAAACTATGCAGTTACTCACTTATGGACTACTATTTATATGTTATGCAAGATAAGAAACAGTAAAAATGTTGCATATTAAATTGCCCCATCAAGAAATAGTGCTTTCATTGCAACCACATAAAAGTTGAAATTTATACAGTAAATTGAAAAGTGTTGGCCCAGATGAAAAGTGTCATAAATAATTAATTTATAGTTTTCATTTTGTGTTACCAGTGAACAAACTCAAATTGTTGTATGTGAAAGTTTGCTTGAATTTATTGAAATAAGTGAAATGAACAAAGGAGCTATGCTTGCTACTTGGTTAATTATAGTTTATGTCTATGTCTTAGCAGAGAAGAATGAAAATTTAGATATTCATATTTATGTGTGGACGTCATAGTAAAATGTAATGCTACATCCCAAAACTCTTCTGAATATCGTGTACATTTGCTATGTATCATAACCTTGCACTTTGTATGGGATTTTGGAATTGAGCCCTTCCCACTTTGTATATTTTCCAGGAAAAAGAGACTTAGTTACTTGACAACTTTGGATTTTCAAAACTATCATTATCTAATGAGCAGTAGGAACATTATAGAACAGTTACTGAAACTCTTGATTATGATGAAATTATTCAACTGCATAATATGATTTTCAAAACCTGTATTATTCATAAATGCACTGCCAAAAGAAATAGACTTCTGATGATATAAAAGCGATGATTTGTTTCTTATACTGTACCCACCTTATGGAACAGGGCTTACACCCCAGGTAAAAAGTTTTTTTGTAAGTTACTCCATATCCACCCTCTTCCTACCACAAAGTTACAGGTTTTGTGATATACGTTCCCATGCCGGTCTTTTCTTTCTCATTCAACGAATGTATCAGTATTCAAAAACAGTTTCCTTTTTAGACAGACTGGTAACAGTTTTCTGTATATCTGTGTATCTGGAGGGTGAAGGGGCATACTGTAGAGTGAAAAAAGGTTTACATTCTTTTGCCTTCAGATATGTTTCCTGCTGGTTGCCTGTTCTTCCATTGAATATAAAGTTTATTCAGTCTTTCAGTGCTGCTGTTTATATGCAGGCCCAACATGATATGTGATAGCATCTGTTTTATGATAACTTGACAGTAGAGCTCTGATTTAGTTGTGACAGGGAGAGCAAACGAGGGCCTGTTTCAGTGGCACTTAAGAGAGAAATTCTGCTAAGATGCTAAAATCCCAGGGCTGCAATCTTTTTCTTCACGCTTTTAATGCTGACTGTGCAATCAATACTCTTTCATTCAGTGGAAATTTAGAAATACGATTCTGTGTCCTGAACACTGCCTTGGTCACTCATTAGAGCTCTGTATGACAATTTAATAAAAAAAAGTTGAGGTGTGAGGATGAGTTTCATGTCTTTAAAAATGACTTGACTCAATAGCAATGATATTTTTTGTAATATTTTATTTCACTGTGAGGTGTAATCCCAACTACAAACACTTCATGCCCTGGATTCCTTTTTTGTGTCACCGAGTAATCAGCTAATATAGTTTTAGCTGACGTTAAGAAGATTAAAGATTGTAGGATTTTACAGATGAGGAGCAAAACCTGTGTTAAAATATGAAATAATTTTTTCTAGTAGTGGTAGAAAAACAGAAATGGCTTGCATTAGTTCTGGCAATTCACATCTGTTTTTTGGTTCTGGTTAGGTTTTGCGGTCACAACCAGTACTTATTTAATATAAATGTAATCTACATTATTGTTTTAGAAGAAACAGATAAAGACAGCAGATTAGATTTTGTAACAAAAAGTACAAAGCCAGTGTCTCACAGAAATAGTGAACTTTCACTGTGATTGAATAAAATTGTGATCAGAAGATTGCACATGGACATTTGTTGCGATTAGTGTTTAATGTGCAATGCCTGCAGTATTGCCAACCCTATACCTGTCTGATGTTCTGTCTCCCAATCCGCTCTACCCTCACTCAGGAGCAAGGCATTGCAAAACATTTAAATTTTTCTGGCTGGGGTAGGAGCTACGTCTCACCTACAAAGAGCAAACCAATCATTTCGATAGAGAACTGTGACTTTTAATTTGGGGATGCTGATTTTCAGACCACCTATTTCACACACAGCATTAATTTGCAACACTGCATGCTACAGAACACAGTGAACTAAGAGGACAACATCATATGCAAGCAATGAATATGCAGTCATCATATCTCTAAAATTACTCTTGTCTGTTCCTTGACTATACCTTCATATCCTGGCCATGAAAATCAGAAACAGAAAGGGAGACAAAACGCAGTCCTGCCAAAGTCCTATGTCTTCCTAGACAGATTTAATGCTAAAAATGCAGACACAGATATCAGTCTTCATTTACAAGGAGAAAGTAACATGCAGAAACAGCCCTGGGTCCCTAAACTGCTATAACACTTCTCACAAAGTATTACGGGAGCACATGCTTGCATGCCTTCTCCAAGTCCACAGAATATGTGCCGACACTATTACTGAGCTCTCCTGGTTCCCCTTGTATCTCTGCATGGACAAAGACCACATAAAGGATAGCATTTGCATTGTTTCTCCTGAATCAAAAACATCACTACCAGGGAAAATCTACTTTCCTGTACCCCAGCATATGCTTTCCCTGCTTGGTTGAGAAGTGTGATCCCCTTTGTGAAAATTGGGACCACTATTTTAGTTTGCCAGTAAATTATTATGTATTGCAAAATTCTATCACACAAGGTCATGTATTTTTGCTTCTGAAAAAATAGATGTCGGATGTGTGTTCTCTTTCTTTAAATTACTTTTGCCACTAGTATATTGGTCATATAGTATAATTTTTCTGTGTACTAGTCAGCTTCAAAAATCACATGTGATGAGCTGGATTCAGAAAATTGTTTGAAGGGGTAAATTAGACCTGTAAATAGGCACATGCCTTCAAAAATAGGGATATCGTTTGCAGGGGTAAATCAGGCCTGGTTAATAGGTATGTTCCTCCAAAATAGTGAGAGTTCAGAGGACTGACCCTCTCCAGACCAACTGGCTTAGAAAATGTTTATTAGTACTTGATATGTGAGGAAGGCCTTTTGCATCTCTCGAGTGGGATGCAGTACCTCCCACACCCCATGACATTTTATAATCACCACCAAGGTCATTGCTATTTAAAGAACAGGTAAATACTTGCTTTAGCACAAAAAGTTAGGTATTTGCCCTTTTCCTTCTGTGGCAAATTTGGAGCAGGAAGATATATTTTTTAGAAAAAATTATGCTTGAATTTGTATAATTTGAGCACCTGTGTTTTCCAACTAAAATTGACCCCAGGAGACAGCAAGACATGTTAAGTGGTTCCAAAGAAATTGTCATATGTATTTGAATTAATGCTTATGGTTTTATTAACTAACAATTTAAATTGATAGGCTCATAGGAGTTGTAAAGCAACTGAGTCACAAGACTCACCCTTAGGACTTGCCTCCCTGTACAAGGAGGACTGAGCCAAGCCAGGAGTAAATTTATGAATACCCATCCAGTTTGTCCATCTCCTGTTTACATAAGTGACATATGTTGAGGTATTCTGAGCAAAAGTGAATAGGCCAAGACAACATATCATATCAAATAAAAAACTCACACCTTTTGGCAACATAACAGTGAGACTAAGTAAAACGCTGGTTTCTAAGTGTGGGTCAGCAGAGCTAAAGTCCATTTCTGTTAGCATCCTCTTATACTCCATGTGACTCTCAACAAATCAGTATATAGCCTTAACTTGCATGTGATTGTTGAAAACAGGCATGTGACTATTTTTTATACTAATGGAATTTCCATACTCCATTGCACACATATACATGTACAGGTAAATATATAATTATTTACCTATGCCTGAAAACTCCTGCCTACATTACATATCATTTAAGCAAGCTTTAATCATTGTTTTCCCTGCAGGTATATCAGCAGACTGATCTGCATGAGTCTAGTTTTGGGGTTGATGGGATCATGCAGTTAACACATAGCCAGCTATATAGACTATCTCCTGCACTTCATAGTGTTAGCAGAACACATCATAAATCCGGTTAGTGCACATTTAACATTCTTAGTGTACTCTGAGCATGCCAGACACTCCTTGTGTAATCAAATTAGCTTTATGCTAGGCAGAACCATCCACAGAGCATGTGTGCATGGTATCCATTAAGTAAGAGCAGACTGTGTTACTCTCCACATATACTGCGCAAGTAGGTCTATCCTGTAGTGCTGAGATGGGGAAATAGTGGCCCATGGTGTTTTCTGACATTCAGATGTAATATGTCTTTGGTCTACATAAGCAATAACATTGTAAACCAACAGACAGATAAGATCTGGATTTGTTCCAAAATTGCATGTAATCATTGATTATATATAATTCTGACCATCATAAAGAAAAACGTCAGCAGGTCAGCTGATACAGTTCAATTCCAGACACACTACACAGTCTGAAGACATATCAACCAGGTGGGTGTTAGGTTGGCATAATAGTTAAGGAATTTACCTTATAGACACAAAGTACAGGGTTTGATTGTCACATGGGGTAATTGGCTTGGCTTAAATTGACCCACAAGGTTAGTTAGCCTAGTACTAATCTATGAACCTAAGAACACCAGTTTAGATGGTGGGTGTCCCTGCCCAGTAAAAGCACACAGCATTATAGTCCATGTGAGAAATACAGACTTCAAGTCTAGCATATGCAAATACCACTGGATGTGAGCTAACATATTTTCTAACAATATAGTAATGACAATACATTCCATGGACTATTGGTCTTGCTTATTGTCATACAGTATTACACAGTCTGTCTGTGAAACCATCGTAAAGGTGATATCATGATAGAATATCATAATACATATGTTGTATTTACTCTTTTGATGCCATCTACCACAGGCAGTTGAAGTTATCACTTCCCCAGCAGGTTCAACTTGTGCAGCTTATCCTAGTAGTTTATCTAAGTCTATACTATGTAATTTCATCAGTGGCAGCGTTGTTATCGTCTGTAGATATGCCTGCCATCTGTGTCTGCCTCTTATGAGTCGCATCCCTCAAGGCATACTCTGCCTTGTTCAATAATGGTGTCCAGACTGACATCCATATGCATGTTTCCTAAAGTAAGCAGTCTCTCTCTCCTGACTCTTTGTTTCTCTGTCCATCAGTGGACCATGCTCTGACTTGTAGATATGGATGCAGTAGAGATATGCAATGTACTTCTTACAGGAATGAAGTTTAAAGATTGATGAAAGACTTGGCAGTCTTCAGAAGCTATGTGCACTTCAGTGCACATATTTCTATAAAAAGACAATAGTGTTATGTACACCATTTATGGCTGCCTCTTTTCAAATGCAAGTGTTTGTCAGTAGCTCTGTGCTACATTTGTTCTTGCAAACAGTAGTATACCTTAGTCTTAGCACTGTACCGAACAAACACTGCTGTTATTCATGCTTATCTAGGCAGCAAACAGTGTAATTCTTTTATCGTTGAAGTTAATGGTAGCCATACCTCTCAACTGTACAGATTTTCGCACAATGTCCAGGTTTTTGCCACATATGTTTGGTCTGTTTTTTCATAAAATTGTGGTTTTAAATTATTAATGATTGAAGTTGAAAATAATGGACATTTAAGTTTCAGGCTTCATACCCATCAGAAATTCATGCTAATGCAATAACAGTTATTCTATCAACTTTCTAAGTTTGTAAGAGAAATATTTAAAAATTGCACCTATTTTTGGGGCTTTGTCCAGATTTCTTGTTCTAAGAGACTGAGAGGTATGATGGTAGCCCATGCATTCTCAAATTACTATATGTATATGTGTGTGTGTGTGTGTGTGTGTGTGTGTGTGTGTGTGTGTGTGTGTGTGTATGTGTGTGTGTGTGTGTGTGTGTGTGTGTATGTGTGTGTGTGTGTGTGTGTGTGTGTGTTATTTGAACCACATTTTACACCACACTGGCTGAAGTCAAACTACTGAGTATGTATACATTAAAGATGGCTAGCATGCTTTTACATCACTGCAGTACTGTTTCACAGATTTATACTTATGATGCCTCCTGCAGACAAATATATGTTCTACTATTGGCAGCTTTATGTACATGTGCATGCGCCTGTGTAACTATGTTTGTGTGTCTCTCTCTAAAAACAAGCACATGCACATGTGTGTATGTGTGTCTGTGTACAGTGGCTTGACAGTTCTGAATTGTCTAATAAATGTGAAAGTACAAGATGTTATAATACAGAAGTATGCCAACACAGATGGATGGAACAGAAAGTAGCCTTTCCGCCATATACGTGTAATGGTACACACAATGCCATATTTGGCTGGTGTGCCATAGCACAGGACAGATGTGGTTTTACTGAATCTTATGACAACTTTGCAGAAATTGTGCCACTTCACACCTAGGAGTGTATTGCAGCACACTAGATGTACCCATGCAATATGTCAGCGGATGTGCTAGTATACATTGTGGATGTAATTGTCCTGCCACTGTGTGTGTTTTTGTTTTAGAAATATTTATATTGGTGTGTGTGTGTATGTGTGTGTACATAGGACCCCTGAATGTGATAAAAAATGAAATTTATCAGCTGTGTGTATTGTAAGCTTTTGTTATTAATTAAGGTATTCATCATGCTTTGATATGGTCAACCATAGCATATGAACAGAATTTATACTCTGCATGACTTAAGATATTGCATGGTTTTGATACAGATTTTATAGCATTAAAAGACCATGGGCTGAATTCAGAAAGGTTACTGTCAGGTACACCTTGCGGTAACTTTAGACATAGTAACCACAGGCAAACAAACAAATTGTACTGTAAACCACCAAAAAGATGACCAAGGTGCTCCAGAACAAAAGTTTTATTTCCAAATTTTCTTTACAAATTATTAAATATCTATATTTATTATTATCTTAATTCACTTAGATATTTATATATTTGTACTTTTAAACAAACACTATACAATATTTTTACTATTTTATATTAAAGTTAGGCGATGTGTTTTTAAATGTAATGGTGTAATGAAATGTCATTAATTGATTGATTGGTGAGGGTACATAAGGGAAGTGTAATTAACTGATGTTCTGATGAAGTCTAGTTCACGTAACAGATGAAAGCGCTCAAATGAAATAAAACTTTTGTTCTGGAGCACCTTGGTCATCTTTCTGGTGGTTTACAGTACACCTTGCCGTAACCATATCCAATTCAGAGGCAGCCTCCACTAATATGCTGCACCACAAACAAGTGCAGCTCTGCTGTGGGCTGTCTCTGCAACCTGGTGCAAATGCTAATGAGATACTTGGGGGGGCAGTCTACATTAATTAGCCATGTGCTCTCCCCCCAAGAAAGGCCTGTATTAAGACATTTACACAGTTGAGTGATTCAGAGAATCGCTCTGCTGTATATGTTACCTTAGCTTCCCAAGTTAATGAAGACAGACAAAAGCTTGTGTGCATCTGATCTTTTTTGAGATAAGTGTCACTTATATATTTTGCTTTTGTTTACTGTGTTTGTCTGACTGGGTTTAGTCAAAAAGCTATTTTCAGCAAAGGCCCCTCCAACATTTCACAAACATTTTTAAACATTCAGTGATGGAAAACAATAGACATGAAGTAGTATACATTAACAATTACACATCCATTTGCTAACTCAATTCATTCATATGAAATAAAGGTAATTATTGTAGTATAAAAGATACTTATGTATTAGTCGATGTTGAACATTGAGCATATGAAGAGGTGTGTTAGTGGGTTTGTCAGACAGATAAATCATGTCATTAGTGCTTAGAAATGTAAAGAAATGGAGGACAGGGAAGGAACTAGGTAGGGAAGAAAATTTTAATCTTGTCATTAATAGGTGAAATATGAAGCATTTTCATAAATAATTATATATGTGTATATAGTAATGTTTACATTAGAAGTACAAAGGTGGGGTTGAGCACTATAACAAAACTAAGTACATGGCTTGGAAATGCTAGTAACATTATTCAGGTATTCGTGTAAATACGTTATATAATTCTGAATGAATAGAAATGGTTTGACAATATGGCAAACTGAAGATAATGGTGGCATTTATCCTGGAGATGTACAGGAGCAGATGCATTGATCTGATAGGTGAAGGTTTAGTTGTGTTTTAAATAAGTTTATGTTTAGAGTGGATTTCAGTGTTAGTGGGATGTGGTTCCAGAGCTTAGTTTGAATATAGAGTCACTTGGAGTATTAGATGATATGCTTATAATAATTTGTGATCAATGATTTTTCTCTGAAGTATAACATCTGTTGGGAAGAGTAGTGTTGTATTAAGTTGTTAAGTGGTGAGCAATTTTCTGGCTTATAGAGAAGTCTGTGCATTGTAGTTAGCTGAGAAAGAAACCAGGTGTCCCACAGGGCTCTGTCCTAAGCCCTTACTTATTTAGATTGTACCTTTCAGACCTAACTTTTTCATCTGAAGTGTTGTACAGTCCATATGCAGATGACCTGAATTTGGGTAAACTGATTACGTGTGTTATAGATAACCATGTCTGCAAAAAAAAAAAAAAAAAACTTGACTAAATTGACCATTTGGAACCAGGAGAATAATATGATGATAAATACATCAAAAACTAAGCATATGAGATTTGGGAGACATAAATTGAAAGGTGAATATTTAATGCAGCACACCGTGATTGCAATTGTAGATTTGTTTAAGGACCTGGGTATATGGGTAGCTCTAGCTTTGAGTTTCTAATCATATCAACCAATTGGTTAGTGATAGTTATAGAACTATAGGTTGTATAATAAGATTTATAAAGTCTAGAAAATCAGAAATTATTCATTATTTGTTAGTTATATTAGAGCCAAACTTGAGTATGGAATAACAATATGGAAACCTTACAAGAAAACAAACAAGAGTAAACTGGAAAGAGTACAGCGGAAATATACCAAAGGCATCCACTGATGTGATAATTTAAGTTATTATGAAAGACTAAAATATCTGAACTTGTACAGTGTCTGTTATAGATATCTAAGAGGAGATCTTATTCAAGTATATAGGGTGCATAGAGGCAACTACCTCTGGCCATGTTTGGGCTTATCAAAAGTACTAGAGAATCATCAGACAACCTATGTAGAATATCCTGTAGGAATGAGAAGTGGACTAGTTTGTTCTCTGACAGAACAGCTGATGCATGGAACAGACTACCAAATTACATTAAAGCAAGTACTAGTTTAGATATCTTTAAGAACATTCTGGACACTTATTATGGGAGCAAGTGATATGGTATATTGGCAGGCTAGAAGGGCATTAATGAGTTGTGAGCAGTTTAATTCTCTGAGATCTAGGCACTGATGTGTTCTGTTGACATAGTTTACTGTAAATTTGGCCCTTTCATTATAACATTGCTCACATTTGGACAGTTGTGAAACTTGAAGATTACAGAAGATTGAGGCTGCACAGAAGAGGCTATATGTCTTCTGGCTAAGTGTTTACTCTGTATAATGCACCTAGTGTTTAATGAGTTTTTTTTAACCAAGTGTGATACGTGTTGATTGAATTTCACCTGGTGATCCATGATGATACTGAATGGTGATCCACGATGATACTGAATGGTGATCCACCATGATACTGAATGGTGATCCACCATGATACTGAATAAGTTTATGTGGTTCACTTGTTCTGTCATGATGTTGTTGGCAGAGATGAAAATGAATACTGTTGTTTTGGTAGAGATATACTTTGGGGTAAACAGCAGTAATTTCGTTTTTTTAGGGTTTAGAAGTAGTTGTGAGTTATTTAGCCATGGTTTAATTGATAATAAGGATTGTTGTGTAAGGTCTTGGAGTTTAGAGAGAGAGATTTGGGAAAGCAGATTAGGGTCAAGTCATCAGCATACTAAACTACAGCAGCATTTTTTTGTAGCAGGTCAGAGGTCATTGATGAATATGTCAAAAAGTATAGGGCCTATTAAAGATGTGTGTGGGACACTAATAGTTACAGGTAAGAAGGTGAAGAAATAATGTTTCAATTTCAGAAACACTGCTTGTGCTGTGTTTGAGAGGTAGCTATGGAAGCACTGCAGTGAAGGGCTGATAAGCCCTAAGGATGAGTGTTTATGTAAGAATTTCAGGTGGGAGACAGTATCAAAAGTATTTGACAAGTCTGGGAAGATGATGGAGACTACACTTTCCAGCATTTCTATCGGTGTTGACAATATTAGTAAAATTGAGCAAAACAATAGTTCTGTGATGTGGATGGAAGCCATGTCAGGATGGTGGTTATCTGTTAGTTGATATGTTGTATATGAATACATTTTGCTAATATTTTTGATAGGAGCAATAAAATGGCAAGTGGCCTGTAGTTTAAAAGAATTGTATTGATTCCACACTTGTGCAGTGGAATAATGAATGTTTTTTTTTTCAGTAGTGTGGTGGCTTTATTTTCGGATATGGATTGATTTATTGGAATTGAAACTGGATATGCAGTAACCTCAGATGCTATTTTAAGGTATTCATCAGGTAGGCTGTCAGGGGCATTTGTAGTAGGCTTTCATTTGTTGAGGTATTTTTGATGGTATCTGATGGAAATGGTTGGAAGGAGAAATACTGAAGGAAGTTATATGAGTGATTAGGGACATCAAGAGCTTGATTGGTCACCTGACTGGTTAATGACAGCACTGTTTGTATAAAGTGGGTGTTGAATTGGTTGGCTGTGGTATCACTTTCTTGTGTAGCTTGTCCTGGATTTAATAATTTATTGATTTAGGCCCAGAAGAGTTTTAGATTATTAGTGTGTATGTTTTGACTGGTTGAGTAATAGGCTTTCTTATCTTTGGTGACAGGTTGTTATATAAGGTTTCTTAGTTGTCTAAATGCTAGTAAAGTGGGAGCTGTTATATTTTTTCCAGACCTACCATGATTTGTCTCTCTTTTTTTTTTCTTTAATTCGTAAGTTGCTAAGGATAGCCATAGGGTAGGGTTGGCTGTAGCCTTTAACTATTTTTACTCTTGAGGGGGCTAATGCATTTAGGACACTTAGGAAGATTGTATAGAATTCAAAGATAGCATCATCTATGGGGAGAGTCTGTAGTGACTCCTAGTTAAGGAGATGTAGTGTATTAATAAAAGTGTCTTCATGAAAAGTAGCAAGTTTTCTTATCAGACTGTAATTATGTATTTTGGGGCTGTTGCTTTGGTATCATATTGTGTAGATTGGGAAGTGATCACTTAGGCTGTCTGACAGAGTTCCATGGGATTGTATTTTATTAGAGAAGATGTTATGATGCTGTCAAGGATTGATTGTCTGGCTGTGGCCTTGTTATAGCTAGTTTTTGTGGTTATAAGTTGGGTGAACTTGTACAGATGTATACTACTGGTTGTATACTATTGGTTGGATTTTCAGATTACATGGTTGGCCAATCTATATTAACATTACCCAATGTTAAGGTTTCATAAGGGATTTTTGAGGAGGCCCAGCAGAGAATATCTTCCAGTGTTTTATTATTGTTACATGGGGATATATGTATACATATGGTTTACTATCAAAATTGCGAACTGAAAACCAAAAATCAAAATGTTGAACAAGTCACAATGTCGATTCAGCTGAACGAATTCAGCTCATTCGACATTGCTGGTGAACAGATCAAATGATGTCCATATAGGAGCTCAGGTAAAGGAAACTCCTATACCTAACATCACATTTTTACAGGGGGCAAGCTCCCCTGCACCCTCTCCTAACTATATATTCCAACTCTGAGATCACACTACAGTGAGGAAAGGGATGAATTTCCCAAACCACACTGTGTTTATATTAGCGAATGCACAGTGCATTCCCTTGTATAAACTTTTGAACAGTGTGATGTTGAGCCAGATGGAAATTCAAACATCTGTGTTTCGAGTTTTCCATCTGCGGGCATTTCAGCTCAACATTTTGATATTAAACGCATATATATATATATATATATATATATATATATATTATATATATAGACACACATGCATGAGTGTGATTGTCTTGTTAGTGTTTAGTTTTAGTATGATTAGTAAAATTTCTGAGTTAGGAATGTTGGCAAGATGTCTGGGAACAAATGAGATATCTTGTGTGTTTTTGTAGAAATTAGTGACATCCCCAACTTTATTGTTGGCTGTGTCTATTCTGATAATGCGGGGTAATTTCTTCATTTTTTGTTTCCTGGTGCAGAAAGGTTTCTGTGGGAACTAAGATGCCTGGAGTATGTAGTGCTATCTATGTATGCACTTCAGAGAGTTTGTTATAAGTACTTCCTAAATGTAAGATGTAAGAGTATAGGTGTGGGGAATACTGATACGAATGAGAATAAATTTGTGTGTCGAGGGATGTGTTAACAGTGTAGAATAGGTTTCGATAAGGAAGGGTTGTACTGATGTAATTGTGTATGGATGTAGTGACATAGAAGGTAAAAGGGTATAAGCAGTGTACAGAGTTGAAGGGAAGGCTGACATATATTATACTGGAAGAGATGAGAGATAAATATTAACGTGATAGTACTAAATGAGAGAAGATCACAGGGATGACTGGAAGAGGGAGTTTTGCTCATAAATGACTTACTGATGCTATTTGGGATGGGTCTGAGTAGGAGTGGATGTAGTGCAAAACAGTATGTAAGGCAGAAAGGCTATCATGTTTTGAGAATGTCAGGGAGTTTAGGGGACAGTTAGTGTTGGGGGGGTGCATGTATTTGTGTGACTGTGTGTGTGTGTGTGTGTGTGTGTGTGTGTGTGTGTGTGTGTGTGTGTGTGTGTGTGTTATGTATGTATGCATTAATGTGTGGTGATGTGTAGTGTGTGCATTTTATGGAGGAAATTAATGTAACATTTTGCAGCATGAAAACATGGAAGCTCAACTCTTAACAACTGTAGGTCTTTTCACACTTATCTTTTACTCAATACTTAAATTATTAATCACCCATTACTGTCTTGGACTATAAAAACACCTGTCTGCTCTGTTGAACTATCTATATTCATTCCAAAATAGTCATAGTTAATCCAATATCTCTAATATAAACCATTGTAATGTGTGTATTTAAATTGTTTAATTAGTATTATTATTACATGTACCTGAGTAGTTTTTCTGTACTGTACTTTACTGTTTTACATTAGTCCTAGCATTCAAAAAAAAAAAAAAAAAAAAAAAGCTGTTCCTTCAGCACTCACACATAGCATTTTAGTCCTTTGCACTACTAGGGATAGTCTGAAAAAAATTACTAGTGAAGGGGGAGAAGTTTCAAGCACTGCACTCTGGAGACAGAAATCAGCTTGTCAATCAGGAAACATTATTCAATGCAGCAGTCTGTGAGTTACGAGGGACAGGACACAGTTGAGATGGATGGCTTGTGTGTCTGTGTGAGGGAAGGCTTCTAGCCAAAGCCAGGAGGAATATTAGGCCACATCAAGCAAAAGGTTGCTAGGATACTTCATGGCTAGTTTGTCAACTCAAGGACAGTTAAGCGGTATGTTTGGTGTGGGTGTTCGTGAATGTTGTCAATGCTGCATGGGGCCGCCAGTATTAAGTATTGCAGGAAAGGGCTGGTTTGCACTTGTGGTAAGTAAGCAGTCCCTTTTGGCCACAGCTCATACCCCTTAAAAGCTTCTTTCAAAAGCTTTGGATACTGCAGGTGGTTGCAGCCTTTCAAAAAGCTTTGATACCGCAAATCAACCCTGTATAGAAAATTAAAAAAAAAGAATAAGAACACAACAAAGAAACTGAAATGTAGAGCCATTCCTTTTCATCATCTTTGCTAACAATTTGCAAATGGTTCTTTGCTAAATAACGATTGATGTCAGATACGATGAATATTATATCCTCAAGCAAAATATCATAAAATGCTGCAGTTCAGAAAATTGAAGTCATAACTAGATTATGCATACACTTTGCAGTAACATTTATGAACCTTTATGAATCCAGCCTTAAGTCTAAATGTGAATAAAATCATAAATTGTTCTAAATGTTCTTCTTTCATCATGCAGCATATTCAAGCCACTAGTACAGAAGCTACCTAAGCAAGCATGCTAGAATGTCTTTTATAATTTAATACAAGGATTTAATAAAGAGAGAATGAGTGCTAAATTATTAGTTACATCAATAGCAGTATAACAAAAACTTTCACAATTGTAAGCCATCCTCATGCAATTAATACATTTTTTACTCCACTAGCTAGAGCAACCCTGGACACTTCCATTATTCTAGCAAAGCCTTTATGATCATATATATTCATAACAGCCCCAGCCTTTCCAAATACAACTGATTCAAGCTAGAAACCACTTAAATAGCCATATTTATAATGGGTCTTCCATATTAGGCAGCAGTCTTCTTTCTCTCACCTTCCTATGATGTGTTTTATTGGTCATTGTATGAAAGACTGCAAACCACAATTTGCTTATTTAACATTTGTTTACCGGAAAAGTCTGACTTGGAACAAAGGCAATTTTCAGTGGATGCCAGTGCTGAACAGAAATGTTCAAAATACAAAAAGAGCAAAATTGAAACAATAAGGGCTTTTGAGGCAAATTCCAGAGTCAAAGGAGAAATCTTTAAAAACAAAATCAAAAAACAAATATACATAGACAGCACACTGGCACACATTGGCACTGAAAAAATATAAAAAGAGTCCCTCCTCTTCCTCAGCTTGTGTGAGTATACTTGGCTCTTAGGAAATTTGACCTAGGCTATCTGTAGATATACTGTTTAGACCACTAAGATCCAGCAACAAAAATCACTTGCAGATCACTAAATCACTAAGATCACTAAAGCCAATAAGTCTCATAAATCTTCATCAGACAAGTAAACTAACAGACTATATATATATATATATACTTCATTTAAAATAACCAAATAAAAAACAAAAAACAATTCAACAGTGCTCATGAATATGAATGAGTTTAATTGAAATTAAAATAATAACATTTGGAAAAATCACAATACAATAATTGCAAAGATATAAGATATAACTAAAATTAAAAAAAAAATATAATGATATATATAGAATAATGAAAAATGTAATATATAAAAAAAAAATTTAGTAATAACTAAAAAAATAATTAATTATTACTGAAAAAATACAATTGTAAAATAATAATATAATCATCAAGCAATAATCCTCCCATCTGGTCATCATCAAAACAAAAATACAATACAACAGAATATCATACTCAGTCAAGTCAAATGAAAAATGAATAATGAACAATAAATAATAAAAATAATAAAATAAATAAAATATATAATATAAAATAAATATATAAAAAAATGATATATATGTAGAACCATGATAATATGAATATAAATATGAATATAAATATATATATAAAACCATAAATATATAAATAATTTAAAAGAAAGGAAAAAAGTTCCAAGGGTTTAAGGGTATTCACAAAATACCTAATAATGTAAAAAGAAGGCACTAAGTTTCATGATAAGTTGTTAAATATGTTTGATGGATGGGGCTTTGAGCTCCTGAGAAGTATTATTAAGAAGGTTTTTTCCTATACACTTTTGACTTAAAATTGTCCCCTTCTTTTTCTAACGTAATATCTAAATAGTTGATGCTATGTACATTTATATCATGGGTAAATTTTAAGAAAGTGGTGGTCTGGTTAATGTACTGAATGAAATCATTTAACTTGTCGGTACTATCCTTCCAAAATATAATGATGTCATCCAGAAAACGTTTATATAAAACCCAACAATCTTTGTAACTACCATTATAGATATATTTTTCTTCCCATGTATTTAAAACCATATTGGCGTATATTGGAGCACACCTTGCTCCCATAGCCACCCCACTTATTTGGTGAAAATATTCGCCTTGAAAAAATAAATAGTTGTGTTTCAAAACTAATTCCATTAAATTTACACAAACAAGGATTTCATCGTCTTTTAATGAACTGAAGGATCTTATAGCTTCTTCAAACCATTCAATCCCTATGTTATGAGGTATTGAACCAAACAAGTCTGTAACATCTATAGCCACAAAGATGATGTCATTCGTGTTGGTAATATTCTTCACTTTACCCAAAAAGTCCCATGAGTCTTTCAAGTATGATGTTCCTCTAAACATTAAGTCTTTTAACTTGGTATCAATGTATTTAGCTAAAGGAGAAATGACTGAACCTTCTGCCGCCACTATGGGTCGTACGGGAGGATCTACACTATTTTTGTGTACTTTGGGAATGCCAAAAATTGAAGGAATTTTTGGCTTACTGTTGTATAAGAATTCAAACATGCTGTAATCAATAAGTCCTTCCAAAAATAGATCATATAGTGTTGTATAAATTCTTTTATAACCAATATTGATCTCATTGATGGAAATATTGTCATATTTAGACTCATCTAATAGTAAATTAAACATTTTACCTTCATATATAATAGAACTCATAAGTACCAACCCTCCCCCTTTATCTGGTTTCATGATCCTTAAGTTGGGATTTTCTTTTAACCGCTTGAGTAATGAAAGTTCATTTACTGTAAGGTTAGGAGCAAATTGGTTGATTTTAACTGCTTTTCTTAATTCATTCTCTATAATATTTTCAAAATTCTTTAATTGTGGATGCATGGGGGGATTCCATATACTTTTTTTCTTTAATTCCTTAGAATGATCAACTTCCCCCAAAATATCGCCACAAATTAACTCAAGGTTCATTTTCCTCAAAAACATCTTAACATCAATAATCATTCTAGTAATATCACATTTTGTTCTTGGTACAAAATTGAGTCCCTTAGAAAACAGCTCAAAATAAATCTCATCAATTTCAAGTTCTGTGTAGTTAAAAATGTTAAAATTCTTATATTTAGCACATGTGCAAATAACAGGTATATCACAGGTATATTCAACATTAATATCAATCGTATTAAAACTCATAGAACTCTCATTGATTGATGTTTCTAGAGGGACCGATCCTAGTATCTCCTGCCTCTTCCTCTCCCCCCTCCCCTCCATCCATTCCTCTGATAATTCACTTCTCTTTGATTTCTGATCCTTTCTGACCTCCGAAGGGGGGGAAATTCTAAAGGGTCAAAAATATCATGTACAAAGTCAGCTTGTCCCTCTTCATTATCATCAGTGATGTCATGCCTGTATGTGTCATTAAGTAAAAATCTCTCATTTTTATAGTTAAAAATAATTCTTGGTTTTGGGTATTGAATACCCTTTTCATATTCAAACGTGTCCCTCAAAATCTTTCTTTTTTTCTTTTCTAAAATTCTCTCACACTTCACATCTATATCTTTTCTTAGATCTAAATATTTCTTTTTCTCTAAATCAACAGTAAATAAAAGGTCATTAGTAATCTTTCCATTTACAACATCAATTTGTTTCATTAAACATTCAATTTCATCTTCATTATTCTTAATAATACTTCTCAGGAGCTCAAAGCCCCATTCATCAAACATATTTAACAACTTATCATGAAACTTAGTGCCTTCTTTTACATTATTAGGGTATTTGTGAATAAGTAAACCCTTTGGAACTATTTTTTCCTGAAGGCATTCTTTTAAATACGCATTGTCAATAGTTAGAATCTTGTATTTAAACAATAAATCATTAAGTTGATGCAAATGGTCAGCATAAGTACAAACATTGTCATTTTCCCCACTAATTTGCATATGGGTTTGTTACAGGGTCACACACATTTTTACATGTGTCATTATGTAAAAATCTCTCATTTTTATAGTTAAAAATAATTCTTGTTTAAATTAACTTTTATGTCAACATTTATGTCATATGTTATGTTTCATGCCTATATATATATATATATATATATATATATATATATATATATATATATACATATACACACAGATTTTGTCTCAATTTTATATTGCATCATTACATTTTAACATATTTATTACGTTATTGTTTTATAATTTATAGGTTTCATATTTATGGTTTTATATGTAAATGAACAAGTTTTTTATAATATTTACTACATGAAATTACACATTATGTATGCATTTACATTATTTATATATTTATGGTTTTTATATAATTATATTCATATTTATATTCATATTATCATGGTTCACCATATATATCATACATTTTATATTTAATATTCATATATTTTATATATCTTAGTACATTTATTTATTGTTCATTATTCATCATTCATTATTCACTGAGTACAATATCTACGATGTTATTCTTTTGTATTCAGGTTTTGACCACTAGATGGGAGTATTGCTGTTTGAAGTATATTATTACAACACTTCATTGTATTTTTTCAATGAGTATAAATTACCAGTTTTTTATTATAAATCAGTTTTTTATTATAAGGCATTTGATTCATCATTACATATATCATTATTTTATATTTTAAAGTAGTTACATTTATATCTTTGCGAATTACAGTATTGTATTCTGATTTTTCCAAATGTTACGTATTTAAATTTCAATTACACTCATTCATATTCATGAGCACTGTTGAATTGTTTTTTATTGGTTATTTTAAATGAATGGTCAGCATATATATATGGTTGTTAGTCATTGTTTTACTTGTCTGATGAAGTCTGATTTATGTGACGAAAAACGTGTTGTTTGTCAAACGTTTAACGTGTATTAAAGCTGTTTTTTGGTTCTCGGTTGTCCGGTGCATTTCGTCCTCTCACAGTGCATTTTTTTGCTTATTGGTTTCTTGGTTATACTGCGCTTCGTTTTTTGTTTATTGGTTAATGTCTGTTATGTACTTCACAGATAAAGATTCTAGTTGTCTACTTATGTACTATGTTCTTCATCTGTAAATATGTTGTAAGTAATTGCTATGTTATATTGTTAATCGCTATGTAATCCAGTGTAACTACTGTCTGTTTATTTTACTGTGGAGCTTTTCTACCCGGGCCTCCGCTGAAAATGGACCTACGTCCAGTCGGACACTCCCGGTCAACAAATTTAAATAAATAAATTTTTTGTATGAATAACCCAGAGGAGGGCAGAACAAGGATAAATTGGGATATTTTCTTGTTGCCCCTATACATAAGGGGCATGGATACTATACTGGAGTTTTCATCCATTTGTCCAAATTACATTTGAACTGAGTAAGGGAAGTACTTTGCTTTATATAGAGTAGAACTCGGTTCCATAGAAGGGGTATTCTCTGTAATACATACCTGTCCCTCCAATATGTTGTAAAGATGTAGCTATCCATCTTCCAAATTAGGGTCTGTCTGTTTCTTATAGGTTCATAGGTGTTTACTAGGATAATGACCACAAGGGCCTTTTTAAGCCTAGCCACGCATCCCAAATATCTGGCAAGGTCTATTACCCTTGATAAGTGTAAAGAGGGGCTTGGGAGATGAACCATTTACAGATAGCCTATATCCATTAGAGACGTAGGTGCCAAACTAGAGATGAACTTCCTGTCCCCATCCAGTTGTCCAAGTTACACATGAATTGGG
Organism: Protopterus annectens; assembly: GCF_019279795.1. Taxonomy (NCBI): domain Eukaryota; kingdom Metazoa; phylum Chordata; order Ceratodontiformes; family Protopteridae; genus Protopterus; species Protopterus annectens. The sequence goes on from NC_056729.1 coordinate 476,313,833, forward strand.
TTAAGAAGGCTCTCTGCCTGACATGGATGGGGAGCCTCTTCCAGAGATGGGGTAGTCTCTGTGATACATACCTGTCTCTCCACCAGGTCTTATTTATGTCACAGGCAAGGTTTAATTCTTTAGAACAGTTAATTCTGGTGCTGTTTGTTTTGTGGATATGTAGGAGGTCCTTCAGAGTGGGGTCTGACAATGCCCTATATGCCAGGCATAGATCTCCCCTCAAATGCCTGTAGAAGATAGAATACAGGGATAGGGCCTTGAGGTGGTCTGCAGAGGATAATTTACTTACACCCTGTATTCTTTTAGTGAGGAACCTCTGTGGACGTTCCAATTTTTGGATATGCCTGGTAGGTACATACCAAAGGAGGCACTGTACTCAGTGATAGGTCTGATGAATGCCAAATACAGTGGAACAATGACTTTCTTGAACCTAGATGCCATACCTTTGTTTATAAGTTGAGCAACATAGAATGATTTTCTTACTACAGTAGACACATGATGGTCAAAGGCTAGATTATTGTCTATATGTGTCCCTAAGTCCCTGACTTCTGGATCAACCCTAAGGGATATGTTGTCAATATGATAGCTACCAGGGGTGGAAGACTTCCTGAAAGATACTATTGTGCATTTCTTGGCATTTAGTTTTAGTCCATGGCTCTGCCACCAGTTGTTTGTCTGTGTCAGCCCTTCTTGGAGAACATTTGTGTCAGTATAGGATTGAATGACAGCTCCTAATTTGCAGTCTTTTGCAAATGTAATCAGCCAGAGACCATTGACATTGGCTTTGATTTCAGAGAAGTAAATGCCAAAAAGGAACGGTCCAAGGACTGATCCCTGAGAGACTGCACTTCTGAATGGCCTCTTTGTAGAAGTGGACTGCCCAGTTCTAACTTCCTGGGTTCTGTCTTTGAGCCAGTTGGTTATTCAGTGGGTGACATATAGGTTTGTACCAAGCCTCCTGATTTTGTCAACAATGCACAAGTGGGGTATTGTGTCAAATGCCTTGGCAAGGTCAAGGTAGGCAGCATGAACCATTTTGCCCTCATCCACTGCTTTGGTGATCTTCCCAAAGAAGTCCGCTAGGTTCAGTAGGCATGACCTGCCCTTGACAAAACCAAACTGGGTTGGATCCAGTGTCTGGAGGTTTACCATATCACTACTGATCCTTTCCATGGCTTTACATATAACACTAGTGAGACTCCTGGGTATATAGTTTCCAGAGTTTGTAGATGGCCTATCTTTGTGCGGAGGGATGATTGTTGCTGTTCTTCATTCATGAGGCATGAAGCCTGTTTGGAGGATACAGTTAGATAGCAGTTCCAGAAGACCTGATAAGTCATTTTTCATGCTATTTAGAAGGCATCCTGTGATATTGTCTGGGCCCATTGATGCAGTGTTCTTGGCCTTAGAGAGAGAATTAAGGACCTGCTTCCTAGTGATAACAGGGGGAGTTATATTTGATGGTATTTCTTGAGGGAAGGTTGGGGGGGGAAGAGAGGTAAAGTTGGAGCTAAATTTATGGCCAGTAGGTTTGCTGTATCTTCTGGCTTTTTTAATTTCTCCAAGTCCTTTACTTTTTAAATACTATGACAGGAACGGACCCCATTCCTAAGTCAAAGTATGACTAAAGTTCATGAAATTAGTATTGTTTTAATTTTTGATATCAGCCAGACGTGCTCTTTGCAGCACCCGCAGTGTGCCCAGTAATGACTCCTTCTACAATTTGTACAGGGTTACATGTATTGGTAACATATCTACATATGATTGTAGATCCTTTTTTATAAGGCCTGTTGCTCCTACTACTATTGGAAATGTCTGGGTATCTTTCTTCCACTTTGCTCTTGTTTCTGCCTGCAAATCCTGGTATTTTATGACTTTGTGTCTCTCTGTACACAAGACACTGCAGTCACTGAGTGTGATGGTTTCACTGATCAATGCTACTTTTGTCTTCTTTTCTTGGACCATTATATCTGGTTTTCTAGCATCTCTCTTTTGAACTGTTGGTAATGGATGATCCCATGTGATTTAGACTTCATCGTTTTCTATGATGCTTTCTGGCTCATGTTTCCAGTGTTTTTCAGCCACTTCAATACCATAATGTTTGTACAAACCCCAGTGCAATAGTCTTGCCTTGTTATTATGCCTTTCAGCATACAGACCTTCTGCCATTAGTATATCACAACCAGCAAAAAGATGATCGACTGTTTCCAGTGCTTCTGGCTCAGTATAGGTGGCTCCATTTACAATGAGCTCTGCACACAATTGTGTATTGCCTTTGTGGTTGCGGAAATAACTAAAGAATGCTTTGTGGTTTTCCTAGGCCTGGGAGGCCAAACTTCCCTCAAATTTGGCTTTGAAAGACTTTATTTGTCCTCTGCGGTGTTTGTTTAGTTTGATGAGACTGCTTTTATCCTGCTGGGTGCTGCACCTCCTAATTTTTGCCATAATTTTCTTCCTCCTGTTATGCAGCCAGTTGATTTTGTGATTCCACCAAGGTGGCATGTTGTTTGAGTTTGTTCTGTACTTCCTAGTGGGTAGAGCTGCCTCTATGCATGCTTGTACAGGGTTTCTGTGAAAAGTTCTGCATAGGCAGAAGTGTTGTCAGGGTTTATGGGGGCTTGAAATTTTACCACATTATCACTTAATAGCAGGACGTTAGACTTAGAGTAGTATACTATTCTTATAATTATTGCTTTTTAACTTAACATTTAGTGAATTCTGTACCATGTTTGTATCACTATATTTAACATGCAGCATGAAAGATATATATACATGTTCCTCAAGCTTGCTTGGATTATGACTCTTACTTGTTTAACATTACATAATAAAAATACTGTTTGTGACTTCGGTGATGCTGTTGCTATCTGTATGACCTTGGTAATGACTGAAAATGGACTGAGGACCAACAAACTAACCTGATTAACAACGTGAATGAATGAATGAATAAATACATACATACCTACATTTAAATAAACAAATAAATACATTATATATTAACTGCATCAGGGCCACTGTTGCATTTATAGTCAGTGTTTATTCTGCACAGCTAACCTCTCTTTCTCAAATCTACATCACTGTATTTTATGGATATCTACTTTTGTCATCTTTTACTATTTACTGTATACCGTGGCTTTAAGTTCTCATATATTTCCCATATTTCCTCTTCTGTTTTGTGAATGTGTTTCTCTGTGCTTGTATCTGTAATGCAATTCAGCTTTAAAGGTAATAGTCTGTATGCATTCAATACAACTCCGAACTTCTTTGCTGAAGAATTCTGGACAAAGCCAAAAATAATATTGGAAACATATACAGTCAGAGGCAATTTTTACTTATTACTCTGACTTACTAACTGAACAAAAAGAAGTATGAAGCTGTAATGACTGGCATTATTGACCGAATATAATCCTCAGTGATGTACAACATTTTACAAGGTACAATTGGCTCTGTGGCACAGAGGGATAAAGCCCTTATTGTGCCTCAGATGACGTGAGTTCAGATGGCAGCATGGGCACTGGAAGGCAGGCCAGGACAGGAAAGATGGGAGGAAGAGGCCAGTGCACAGCTTGATTGGTTGGTAGCTTGCACTTGCTCAGAAGCTTGCATGTACTTCCTGAAGACAGTGATTGTAGAACTCACATGGCTGCTGCAGGGTGATATGGGGTTAGGACAGAGTGCCCAACATCCTCTATCTCCTTACAGGCCCAGGATGTGTCTGGTTGTGCCCAAAGGATGACCAATGAAGGTTCAGGTGAAGGAGCTGGTGGCAGCTAATGGTCAGCTACAGGATGTGGATGTTTTAGGAGGTTTAAAGCAAAGGTATGTGGCAAAATCAGGCACGGTCTTCAAAATTAATGACAGATAAGGGATATGGCTGCTTCACAGAGCTTGGCTGCCTTCTGTGTCATGTTTGCATGTCCTCTCTGTGTCCACATATATTTTAAGACTTGTTCATATTGCCCCTAGAAATGTGCGCACTGGTATGTTTGTGTGTGTGTGTGTGTGTGTGTGTGTGTGTGTGTGTGTGTGTGTGTGTGTGTGTGTGTGTGTGTGTGTGTGTGTGTGTGTGTGTGTGTGTGTGTGTGTGTGTGTGTGTGTGTGTGTGTGTGTGTGTGTGTGTGTGTGTGTGTGTGTGTGTGTGTGTGTGTGTGTGTGTGTGTGTGTGTGCGTGTGTGTGTGTGATGTAATGAACTAGCATCTCATGCAAGAATGGTTTCTGCAGTGTGGCTGCTGCTGGAAAGGTTGATGTCCAGTTCCATATAATTCTGAGTAAAGTGAGCATTAGATTGATTTATTTATTTATGACATTTGTATTTCCTCTGTGTATTGAAACTGATGTAAAAAAAACAGTGTACCTTCTGTGGCACACTTTTTCAATCCGTTAACTCTATGTATAATATTACTGCTAAGGATGTCTTTGTTCAAGGTTGTGCTATTTATCAGTTTATGCAGAATACATGCATACACAGTACAAAGTTTAGTCATTTATCTCTTATTAAAATTTTACTTTTTTCCCAATTAGACCTTGCTGGTAAAGCAAATTAATGATGAATAAAAGCTGAACGTTGGAGCTTTGTGGGTTATATAATGTGACAGAAGTACAGCCTGACACCTGGCATATCTATTTATGAATATTTCATTTGAAATCACAGGATATATGTATTAAACTAAGCCTAATTTTACTGGTAATTTTATGATGTAATCATATTAGTGTGCTTTGTACACCGTATCATACAGCAGGTGAGTATTTTGTTAAGATGGTTGAAGATTTTCTGTGCAAAGATGAATGGACTTATATAGTCAGTTAATTTCTGAAACAGTTGTGATCCATCACAATACTTAAAGCTCATAATAATCCCAGTGAGACAGAACATTCATGTTTTTAGCTTCTGTAAATTTGTATAGAATCCTGATATTTCCCTAGTATAAATGCACCAAAAGATGGAAGCAATTATGTCTTTCTGTTTTTCCATTAGTATACAATTTTTGCAGACTGAAATATTTACATTGGTGAAAAAATATATTCCCAAGAGTACTGAATTGTGTGAGTAAGAACCATGTAGATGAATTACTGCCTCATACTTTACATTTGAGATCAATGCATTCTCTAGCCTTTAAACATGGCTTATTCTATGACCTATTGTTGCATCCATTCTTCTGGATACATTATGCATGCATAGATTTTCGAATATGTGAAACAGAAAGAGGAAAGACATTGCCTTTACTTTAAGAAATCCTTCTCAGTTAGAACTGTAGAGTGCATGCCCTGATTTCTAAAGAAGTAAAGCAAAGTGAACAGCTCTGTAATAGTCCTGACAACTTTGCTCAGCGGGATAAGCATAGTAAGGCCATTTCAAACAATTTATGAAGTCATTCTGCAATAATATCAAATGCATGCAGACGTTTAATAGTCTGAGGTATCATTATTTGAGGGGTTGCACATGCACAACTAAAGCTTGTCAGTCCTGCTTAAAATGCCATTTGTAGGACGTCCAACTTTAAAACATATGTTCATGACAAATCTTTGTAACTGGATAAAGGGCATTTCCAAGAATAGCTTATGAAGCCTAATGCTTGCATTTTCTGCGAGCTTGGCTATTTTTTTTTTTGCTATTCAGTTTGTATTTGCTCTAACAATATCTCATCTTAACTTTTTAAAACACCCACATAAAATTCCCAGTCAGGTCAGCAGCTTGGTGCTTGTGGTTCATTTACATTTGATTCCATGCCTTTACTGTTCTCAGGCAAATAATGTTGTATAACATGGAGCCTCAACAGGTCTCTCTGCTTTTACATTTTTAAATAAATGCAACTTAATGAAAATACGTATGTGTATATGCAGGCAGAAGCTGGCATTTCAGAAGTAAATGGAATATACTGATTGCCTTAAGATTACTTCTTAGCCAAGAAATGGTTTAATTTACCTCCAAGGGGCAATTCTATACTTGCACATGCTGTTTTGGTTTAATTTTTATACCTTTGTTAATTCTGTTTGCATGTTAGCACACAGATTTACACAGTCAGCTCTGTGGCATGAAGGAATAAAGCCCAGGCTGTGTCTTAGGTGACTTGAGTTCAGTTTTCCTAATCTGCATGCCATCTTGAGGGATGATAGTGAGTAGCTGAGCTATTATCTCCCACCACAGATGAAGGCCTATTGTACAGCATTGTTGAGCTACTCCTATTATAGGGTAGATACAACAGCAGTCTGTTGTTGCTGTCTGAATATAGGGCATATGACCAGTCCTACCACATAATACAGAGGGTACTTGTAGATGGGCAGACAGTGCAATAGCATTCATCTGGCATTGGTATTGGCTTCAGACTTTGCAAAGTATTTAAGTCTCTTCTGGCATTGATATTGCAAGCCTTGTTACAGAATTGTGCACCCCACCCTGCTGTAAGGGCAAATGTGGAGAAAATAGCACATGCAAAAAGTCCTCAGTGACCCTCTAAAGGTTACACCACCATGTTGATGCTCTGAAGTTATCAAGCCTGAAGACAATTAGGTCTTCCTTCCTGGTATAGTTCTTCCCCATTCAAAGAAAAGCCATGTTTGGGGGAGCAGATTGAGGGGAGGAAGCTGGATCATTAACTTAATAAGAGTAAGGGGTTCCAGTAACAAGGAAGCTGTGTAGTGCATAACTGGTGATCAAAAACACATTAGAATAATGAACAATAGACATGTAGTCTTGATTTTAAAAAGTTATGTTGGCAGCAGAGATGGATCAAAGTAGCTAAGTACCTGTTGCGGAATTTTACACTTGATTTTTATTCTACAGCAAAATGTACTGGAAATTCTGTCTTAACACATATATTCAGTTAGAACAGCTAAAATTTAGTGAAATCATTCAATTGCATTGTCATCTAGATGTTATAAGTTACATACCTGTGTGGTTAAAAAGGAAGCATTTACAGTTTTAAGTGTTTTTAACCATCAAAACAAATGCGCTATGAAACAACACAGCTTTTCTACAGAAGAAAGCACAAAAAGCAATGCATAATATTTTCAGTTGTTGTATAGTATTATTGGACTTTAGCTTCTAAATTACTGCATGCATAATTCTGTTGACCCTCCCACTGTATCTGGTGCATTTGGGGTTGCTGAACCTTCCATGTGTGTTTCTTAGCTTGGGACCTGCGTCACTGAAGAAGGTCAAACATCACCGGTAGGAACACTCAGTGAAACAGAGATTTTGCAATGATTAGTACTCCTGTTGTATTTTAGGAGATGACCGTGACAGTCACAGAGAGGTTAAATGTCAGAAAACTAAAGATGTGCTGGAAACAGTAAGTTTCTTCACAGTGTTGCTGCTGTACTAAGAACAAGGACTCATTCAGATGGAGGAAAGGGAACCACTGAACCCACATGATACGTAGAATATCGACATGATTCAGAACAAATATCCACTACGAAATCTGCCCCATTCTTATGATAACAGTGCATCTACCCACAGTACTGGTCATCATGGCTCAGAAATGGAATCAGGACACTTGGACTAGCATCTGGGACAGTGACAACTGGGTACCATACAGCAAATGAACACATCATCTATGGTATTTTTGAAGTGTGACTATCACCTTCTGGACACTGGGAAATGACATCTTGTTAAGTGTTAGAATTGTGACATCATGGCAGGTTGGCGTGAACAAATGTTTGCACATGACATTGCCACACCCACTGTACTTTACATTCAGTGGGTCAGCAAGAATGGTATGATTGCTGCCAAGCACCATCATTCAATGACCCGTCTCCACTGCCTAGTTAATATGATAGAAGATTATATACTAGATAATGGGTACCACAGGATAAGGGCTTGCACAAGGCTGTTTGGAGTAACATGACTGAGTGAGTCTCGGGTAGATGATGGGTCTTATCTAGAGGTCAAAGTGTAGTATAAACATTAAGCACAAATCTGTATAGTGAGAAAAATTAATAATGGACTGTGTTTCATAGTATTTAGATTTGTGGTGATGTTGAGGTAAAGAACCAGAGAATCTGAAAATCAAAAAGTGTAAAAAATGCAAATCTACACTGTAAACAAGAAGATCAGCTGGCTGCTCCACACTAGTGCTGTATGAGTTTACATGTGGGTGAAGGGTACCCAGGTAGTGTAGACAGGTAACTGGCACATACATGAAGCTCCCCAGTAATGACTGAGTTCACAGACTGGTACAAATGCACTGAGCAAACAATCTTGTCAGGTTTTCGTTTTAGAGGTAGGGGCAAACAACTTAATCCTAACTTGCTACAGGCTCATTCATGTACATTATCAGTAAAAATTCACTGTACAAAAACACAGCATAAGACCACAGCATAGAGCACAAACTTAATAAACGCATTTTAATTTCAAGCTATATACTATGATCTGATGAAGCAAAAAAAACATAGAAAACAATTCTTAAAAGGTATTTTTTATTCACAGAAGTTTCAGCTGACATTACATTCAATAAAATTGCTTAAACACTTACAGAAATTATAAAGAAAATCACTGGTGTGGGTTTAACCAGCAAAGGTTTGCAAGTTTGATAAATGCAGTGATAGCTGTTAACTCCAAAGGAAAGAGACTGCAGGAAGGCAAAGAGTCTGCAGGAAGTAACTGAATAGGCATAGCTAAGTGTAGTCAAGCAGGGCTGTAGTACTTTATGGTCATCTTTGAATATGGTTACAATTTTATGTAGGTAATTGGTTATATAAATACATGCATGCTAGTTAGTCTTCCACCTGCAGTCTTCTTTCCTCAGAATACATCTCACAGCTACTTTGGAGAAGGAGAATTCATTTCAGACATATGAGGTACTTAAAGCCACTTTATTGAAGGTGGTCCCGTAGATGTTTGTGATCAAACAGAAAACAAAAAGTGGCCTCAGTAATATATCTAATATGTTTCACTCAAATGCAAAGCAGCCCTACCAAACCATATCAATGAATGTTCAACTGTGATCAAACAACAGCAGGGTTTAGACACTTTCAACAATGAACTACTTCAGTACCCACCAATTATCATCACTTTATTGAGTGTGCACATCTCGGGTATCTAATTTTTGATCAGATAATAATAAGTCACAATAAAGTATTTCAGTGTCTTTCGCTCAAGCATATACTAGCTCTGCCAGGTCAGGTCAGTGAGTGTTTAATTGTGATCAAACGGTAGCTAAGTTCACTCACTTTCATCTACAGACTGCATTTGTATCTACCAATTCTAGATAATTTATTAACAATATACATCTTAGTTAACTAATTGTGATAAAAAATAATGGTCACAGTAACATTTCAAATTGTTTCACTTAAGTACACACTGTCTGTGCCAAGCCAGATCAATTACTGTTTAACCATGATCAAATGGCAGCAGGGGTCAGTCAGTTCCATTTAGAGGCTGTCACTGTGCCCACTAATTTCAGTCACTTTATTGACTGTGTACACTTCAGACATATGATGGCAGTCAAATGAATGAATACATAAATAAATGATCATATTAATGTATGTCATGTCATTGCTGCATATACTGTGCAATCCACTAAAACCATCCTGCATGTAATAGCACCCTCCTCACACACACACTTGTATCCCAAACTGGTACGTCAGATGTCTAATCATGGTAAAATGAAAAATTAAATAAGTAAATAAATAATGGTGCCTAGTAATGTCAGGGATTGGGTTATATCTTGATTAGCTGTGAGAAAATTGCAGAAAATATAGGCTAATGTTCCAAATATTGTCGCTTGACAAGTATTTAAAGTAACCAAATATATTGGATAATAATGATAGTGAGACATTTAATATGATTAAGTGGATTCTTGCTGTGCAGAAACAGAATGATTCATTGATTTGTACAGGAAACAGCGTGAATGTCTATCAGATATGTACAATGCATCCTATTACAACCTGCCTGCATACACACACACACACACACACACACACACACACACACACACACACACACACACACACACACACACATATGCAGGGCATAGCACACTCACATGTAGGGGTAGTTCATAGTAGGCCCTATGGTAATGCAAGCATATGCATATTAACTACCAATGGGGAGGGTTTGGACCTAATGGGGAAAAAAAGTATGGTTATGTAAAACATAACCATAATCACCTCTTGTTCTATATGGAACAAAGGGGCTGATTCATCCTACTGCACTGATTGTTAGCAGGAAGTAATAGGAAGAAAAGCATACACAAATGAAAAAAAAGGATGGCTAATGGTCTGTTTGGCTAAGCTTAGCAGGAGTTAAATTACTGAGGTTGATTGTTTATTATTCATTGCAGCTATATTTTATACATGCTTCTTAGGTTCATAGGTGTGTACTAGGTTAAAGGCCCTGGAGCTTTAACAAGCCTAGCCCATAGGATTACCCTGGCATTGTGCCACCCTACCTTAGTTTCAAGTGCCTCTGTCAAGTAGAGCCAGTGGAGTGATCCCCGTGGTGAATTTTCTATTTCTCATCCACTCATCAAGATTTCTCTTGAAGAGGACCAGTGAGGTGCTCTGTTTGACATGTATGGGAAGTCTATTCCATAGCATGGGCAGTCTCTGGGTTATGAACCTGTTCCTCCAGCACTTTCTGTTGATTGTGGTAATGAGGTTGAGGTCCCTGGAGTGTGTGGTGTGGAGGGATTGGGATTTCTTTAGATGTAGCATTTCTAACAGAGCTGGGTCAGACATGGCTTTGTAAGTCAAGCAGAGATCGCCTCTAAGTAGGCAATGTGAGACAGAGAATAGTTGGAGTTTTTTGATTCTGTCCATATAGGACAAGTGTTTAAGGCCTAGGATCCTCTTTGTGAGGTACTTTTGCGGCCTCTCCAGTTGTTGCAGGTGTCTAGTGGGACATTGTACTCGATTGGCCTAATGAGGGAAGAGTAGAGGGAGACAATGACCTCTTTCTTCCTGGATGCAAAACCCTTAGTAATGAGATGTGCCACATAGAATGACTTTCCGACCACAGTGGCAATGTGGTGATCAAAAGAGAGGTTGCTGTCAACCTGTGTTCCCAGATCTCTTATAACACCTTCTGTGTTCAGTAGACTACCATCAATGTGGTAATTCATGGGAATTAAGTTTTTCCCAGAGGGGATGATGGCACATTTTTTATCATTAAGCTTAAGGCCATGGTTCTGGCACCAGTCGTTGGTCTCAGTGAGGCCTTTCTGTAGGATGTCAACATCACTTGGGGAGTTAATAATGGCTCCCAACTCGCAATCGTCTGAGAACTTGGTCAGCCAGAGTCCCTTCGTGTTGGCCTGGACTTCTGAGAAGTAGATACCAAACAGGAGAGGACCTAGGACCGATTCCTGTGAGACTCCACTCTTGACTGGTCGGCAGTCTGACTTGGAGTCAGCTACTTTCACACTGTGGGTTCTATCTGTGAGCCAGTTTGCAACCCAGCTAGTGATATAGGGGTTGATGCCTAGCTTAGTGAGTTTTTCTATGATTTCTGAGTGGGGGATTGTATGAAAGGCCTTGGTCATATCAAGGTAGGTTGTATGAACCACCCTTGCCTTCATCCACAGCTTTGGTGACTGACTCAAAGAAGTCAACCAAGTTGAGCAGGCATGATCTACCCTTCACAAAACCAAACTGTGTGGGATCCAGAGTTTGGAGATTCCCTATATCCTTGTTTATTAGGTCCATGATGATGCGTTCCATAGCTTTGCATATCAGACTTGTCAGGTTAATGTGGTGATACTTCCCAGGGTCTGTAGTCACTCCTCCTTTGTGGAAAGGGATGACTATAGCAGTGTGCCATTCGGTAGGGACAAAGCCTGAGGTGAGGCTGTGATTGAACAGGCCACACAGGTGAGGTGCCAGTTCACTCTGTAGTTCATGTAGAACACAGCCATGGATATTGTCAGGTCCCATAGAAGCTGTATTCTTCGCCTTGGACAGTGGTGTTTTAACCTGTGCAGCAGTAATAGTGGGTGCTTGGTAATCTACTGGTATTGTGATTGGTCCTTTGAAGAGGAATAGAGGGGTAAAGTTGGCACTGAATCTGTCGGCCAATATATTGGCAATATCTGTTGGCTCAGTATAGGAGGTACCATTGTACAGTAGCTCAGAGCAAATCTGGGTATTGCCATGGAGATTCTTTACATAACTATAGAAGGCCTTGTGGTTGTCTTTACTATCTGCTGCAATTCTGTTTTCATAGCCAGCTTTCGAGGATTTGATGAGGGATCTCAACTTTTTGTTGAGGCTGATAAGGGAGTTTTTCCAGTCTTGGGACTTCACCTTATTCCACATCAGTTTCCTCCTTCTGTTGTAGAGTTTGTTTATGGTAGGGGACCACCAGATTGGCTTCCTTTTTTGAAGGAGTGCATCTTGGTTCTATTGGGTATGGCAAGATCCATGCATTTGTGTACATGTTCGTACAGTGCATTGGTGTATGGTTTGGCGGTCATGCAACTATTCTCCATTTGCATGGGTGCAATGAAGTTAGCCACCTCTATTTTTTAAGAGCCCAAAGTTAGCTTTGGAGAAGTTTTTCATGGTGGTTACCTTTGCTGGGAGGGGGTGAATTTCCGAGGTGATTAGTTTGTGGTCAGATCTAACCAGGGAGGAGGTGACTATTAGTGTAGAGCAATGGTCGCCCATGTTAGTAATGACCAGGTCAAGGATGTTGCTACCTCTAGTGGGGGTAAGAACGAGCTGGTCCAGGGCATTGGAACTGATGAATTCCAGGAAACGCTGGATAAGTGTATTGGTACATGAATAGTTTTCCCTGTTAATGGATGGGTAGTTGAAGTCGCCCAGTATGAGAGTGTTAGGTTGGACCCTAATATTCTCCAGGGTGCTTAGGAATGTGGAGTGTGAGTCTTGGGACATGGTTGGTGACCTATAACAGTCTATGACCTGAATCTCTGTCTTACCCATTGTTAGCTGCCCCTGAAGTATCTCTGATACGTTATGTTGGGCTAGCAGTCTGGAGGTGTGCACATCCTTTATGAATATGGAAACACCACCGCCTGTGGAGCTTCGGCCCAAGGTCTGGGGCCAAAAGGTGTGGAATGAGTTATAGCCTGGTAGTGCAGGGGTGCTTTCTGCTGCCTTGAACCAGGTCTCTGTTACAGTGCAAATATCAATGTTCTCCATTTTAAGAAGTGCTTCAAGTGAGTGCATTTTGAGATTTAGACTTCTAGCGTTGAGCAGCATGACCCTCAGATTGCATTTGTTTGTAGCTGTTCCGGTGGTAATTTGGTGTTTGGAACACCACCTAAAAAAGGCACTATAGAAGTCTCAAGAGCCTTGGCCAGTATCCGGAAGCCCAGGGGTGACAGATACAGGCCAGCTTTGGCAAAGCATCGAGGTCTGTCAGTCATTTCATCCCAGGCAGACAGATACTGGATCCCCTTAGAATGACACCAGAAACTTAGCCAATTGTTGAAATCAATAATTTTCTGCTTGTACTGTGGTATCATTCTGGGTGATGGTAGGATGCTGCTCAGGGCAAGGGTCATAACCGCCTGGACTACATAATCCAAGAGCTCCTCCATGTCTCTTTTCATGTAGTCCAGGGAGGTATGTCTCAGGTCATTCACACCCATATGTACAATGACAGAGTCATATTTGTACCTGTTGGTGAGAGACCTGAATGCATGTGTTATGTGGCAGATCCTGGCACCCTGACAGGCAGCTGACTGATACTTTCTCCTTATTCAACCTAGTGAGTGGGACATCAGTGTGCCTCACTATCAAGTCACCTATGACTAGTGTGTTGGGCGTGCTGTTTTGCCTTAGGGGCTTTGGTTGAGTGGCACACTGTTTAAGAGAGTTATGTGTCTTGTGATTAGTATTGTGCTGGTCGAGTGCGATTCTGCATTGGAGGTCTCTGCTGTTTGGGTAGATTTTTATTGAGAGCCTCCACGAAGGTGGGTGTGTGGTTTGTGTTTTTTTGTGAAGGCAGTGCTGGTGTGTGTTCTGGAGGGCAATGTGTTCCATGTGGTGTGGTGCAAGTGTTGACCTTCTCCTCTTGACCAGCTATTCCGGTCTTGGCAGGAGAGTGAGTGGCTTCCAATTTGGATATCTTCACATCTTTCGCAAGTCTGAGTGTTGAGAGGTAAGAGGAGAGGGTTGTTGGTGTACATGAGGCAGTTGCTACATTGCTTCAGGATGCCCAAGTTCATCAGGTTAATAGGAGAAAGCCCAGGAAACTGACCTTTAGACATGCCTGGAGGAGGTGGGCATTTATAATAAGTACTGGAGCTATTTCCTTGTAGAATGTTTAGTGCGGGTTGCACTTTTATGTGCTACAATAATTGCTACAAGAAGTCTGGTATGGTAAAGTGCTAGACTAATAAGCTAGTAAAAGTGCAACAGAGAAGAGAACTAGCGATTCTGAGGGAAAAATTGAAGAGCAGAGTTTGGCACTTCTCAGAAGCTTACAAACAGTCCTGGATATAGCACATCTGTACTTGGACTAGACTAGTTACAGAAAAGGTGGGAAACAAGCACAAATGAGGGCTTTTAAACCAGAAAGTTGGAAAGAGATGGAAAAACTGCCCAAACAGCCAATAAACTACAAATTTTGGGCCAGAAACCACTCCTCTTGTGGTAGATAGGCTAACTAGTGCTTACCACTGTCACTGATAAGCTAGAAGGCTTCCTTTCAATACAGAAAGGCTTTGGGGGGCTCAGAAGCTTACATACAGCCCTGGATACAGCAAATCTGTATCTGGACTAGACTAGTTACAGGAAAGGTGGGAATAGCGCAAATGCGGACTTTTAGACCAGAAAGTTGAAGGAGATGGAAAAATCTGCCCAAACAGCCAATAAACTACTATTTCTGGGCCATACACCACTCCTCTTGTGGTAGATAGGCTACCTAGTGCTTACCACTCCCACTGATAAGCTAGAAGGCTTCCCTCAACACAGAAAGGCTGGGGGAGGGGGCTCAGAAGCTTACAAACAGTTCTGGATACAGCAAAGCTGTATCTGGACTACACTAACTACAGGAAAGCCATGAAATAAGTGCAAATGTATAATGTTTGCAACTGCATTTGTGTCAACATGATTTATAATGTATAATACTTGCAACTAAAATAATATAAATGTAGTTTGTTTTCATCTATATAAATGTAGGATTGCCTATGTCATAAGTGATAATTTAATAAAGATGTTTCTTGTTTAATAAAAAATGAGAGTAAGAGCTATCTCAAGGTCAAGCAAGGAACAATGCTAGGAGGTAGATTACCATTGTTTAGGTATTGCTGTTCTTAGACATGAAAAAATTGAATAGAAGCTTTGAAACATGACACAGTAAGGCAAACAGACAGCAGCTGCTGACAGCATGGGTTTACACTGAGTTTATGAAGGGAAGCAGAAACCATGACATTCAGAAATCTAAAAATTAATTAATTAGTTAATTAATTGATTCGTTGATTGATTGATTTAGTTGCATTTGTTTACTGGGACTGTCCTACTGGAAAAAGCCCCATTTCAGCAGAGGCCCTGAGAGAAAAGCTCCACAAGAAACATAAGCATAACATTGTTTATCGGGCCAGTCTTAGCAGTTTTGGGAGCCCCACAAGTTGGGGAGCTCCTGGACAGTTCTGGTGTAAGTTTCACCCCATTATTTCCACCCACCCCAAGCAACTTTCTAAGTCTTGTTGCAAAGTTTTAGGAGTAGTACTTACAGAATGAACTGCAGCTACAATGCCTTTATATTACTGCAAGCCTTCTTAGCACACCATGTTGGCCCATCTGACAGAGGAATATTCACAGTGACTGGAATTTAGTTGCAGTGATATTGCATTACAACAACCCTATATGCAGGGATAACCTTAGGTGAACGTCTCTATGGCACCCCCCCCAAGTTCCTGCTGTTTCACCCCCCCCACACACACACACACACACACACCTTCCAGTGCTCCTCTTTGTCTCACCATCTTGGGCCCGCCACACCATACAAATTACTTTCTTTCCCTTTTTTCACATTTTGCCATCCTCTTCAGTTTTTTTCTAGAAGCAATGACATTTTAGGTGCTCTGAAGTGCATTTTAGAGTTTTTAAGCAACTTTTTCATCCAGAGTTAACCTGAAAAATATGACTAATGAAATAAATAAATTCAGCACAGGTTGTTCAGCTTTACTTTTTCTTATACCCTTTTAACACTCTTTACTTGACCAAGACAGCATAGTAGTAAGTGTATGATATAACTAAATTGAGCTGGGGCACTCCCCACAGAAAGCATGGGGTTATAGATGCTGTGAGGTGCATTTTAGAGCATTTCCCAACCATTTGCTCCAGTGGTGACCTGAACAAAAATCATGAGTAAGAAAAAAACTCCAGACTTACTTTTTTTTTCTTTTAAGAAAGACTGAAGTTGTGACTTAATGTTCAAGGATGGCAAAAAGTCATTAAATGAACAGTACAAATGTTTGAGAGGTTATGTAAATTCCATATTGAAATACTGCCTACCTGCCTCCTTCCCTCCCTACTCCCCTCACCCAAATAAAGAAGAGACAGTCTCTGTCTGTGCATCCATTTCATGTTAGAGAGGGTTGAAAGCAAAGCTGAAATGGCCATAGTCATGCATTTCAAGTGACTGCTGTTTTATATATATATATATATATATATATATATATATATATATATATACATACATACATACATAACATGCCTTCTCACTCGCTTGTCTACATGTTTGATGTGTGCTTGTTTGAAAAGTAAAAAAAAAACAATAATGATCACAGTAACATATTTCAGCTTGTTCCTCCTGGAGAGTGCGTTGCCTGTACGTAAACTATAGCCACTTTCTTTGCACACCTTTGAGGTCTGTGAGAAAAGTACAAGACACAGTAATCAAATTGTCACCAGCTCCAGCACAACCAATAATGATGTACACATCTGGCATTTGATGATGAGGAAAAATAAATAATTACCACACCATCCCCAGCCCTCCTCCTCACCACCAAGCAACATCAACTGTACACACCTCTGAGCAAGACATGTTTTAGAATGCATGCATTTGAGGGCAGAGGCCATCACTAAGTCCATGTCAAAAACTGTTTATTCAGTCTGGGGTGAGGAGGCCACCAGACCCCTAGAAGCTGTGAGGGTCTGCATGTCCTTTGATGTACTTTATGACTTATTTTTGAAAGATAATTACTTGTTAATTGTATTTATTTTTACTCCTACACAGAAGAGTTATTATGTATATGTCCAGCATATGTTTTTACACACACACTCACACACACACACACACACACACATACAAAATGTCACTGTTCCTGACAAGTCAAGTTTATCACAAGATGTACAAACACACACATCCTTGCTGTACTCTCACCTTCAGATAAACTGGAGGAATGCCAGTTCACCTATAGCATATTACTGGAGTGATGGAGGAAACTAAATCACATAGGTAAACCCTAACAGTGACAGGGAGAGCATGCATGTTCCACACATAAAAAGCTAAAACCAAGAACACGGCCATTACATAGCATTTTGGAAAGGCAGTGCTACTCACTGTGCCACTATGCCACTGAGCAGCTGCATTCATACACATCCTGCTTTTGCTAAACCACCCAGACAGCACCAATTATAAGATCCATGTTTGTGAAACAAACCCACCCACACACAAGCATAATGGCAATGTTGATGATATTTATGATAGAAAGTGAAAGAATTCATGGCCAACATGTTGCTGCTACACTTCAAGTGCCCCCAACTCTCTCTCTCCCACTCACCCCCAGATGCAAAGTGGAAGGCATAATAATGCTAGTTTTAGACTGATTTCAGCAGTTAGTAATACATTTAACGGCACTAATACTACTTCACCAGATCAGTGACTGTTGTTTAGCAGTCATCAAACAACAGCAGAGTTAAATCACTTTTATTCTTCTCTTTGAGAAGTAATGCATACGTGTCACTGTACCTGATTTCACAGTGTTCTTGATTTTGCCTCAGTTTTTGCTCTGCCCTTCGTAAAAATTTTGATTTTCTGGTAAATCATTAAGAATTATAGACATTACAGACATACCAGATATTAGAGTTTCATACTTCGTACTGTTGAGAACATTCACGTTGATGCAAAAAAGTTTATTCTGTTAACATTTTATGTGAACTAGAGTAATATTTAAAAGATATTTCTGATTTTAAGCCTGTGTTCCACAATTAATTTTGGTTTTGCCCAGAATTTCCAAGCAATAAGCTGAGAGTTATAGTATCTGGTACCTTACCAGTATTTGTAAAACTCTCTGAAGGTTGCGAGCATTTGCTCTTCTTAAAATCCCAGGTAAGTGCTGAGATTGTACACTCTGGGCTGCCGGTCTCTAGCACTTACCTTATTCATGTTCATCTAATTATTACCGGCTTTTTCCACACAGGGTCATATCGCAATCCTGTTGAGGATAAACTGTATAATCAGAGAAAGAATGATCTTTTTTCTCTTCATTTTTCCCCTACCAACAGCAACTTTTGAGGGGTCCCTACACTGCCAAGGAGAATCAGGGGCTCCCCCGGCCTTTAGTATAGCAAACAAGTAACACTGGCTGTGATGTCAGTTTTAGTGGAGAGACTGCCCACCAACAGGATTTAACTAAGTCATGGCTGCTGTGTCATTGTTAAAACATTTAATGAAATTATGAAGTCTGATTCTTAGCAAAACACTGTTCTGCATCCAGAGATATTTTTGAATGTTAAAGGTGAAGAAATGGTAACAATCCTTGGGATTCCTCATTATATGAGTTATTAGTACCCACCTGTTTCATTAAGACTTGCTGTATTAGCTTATGTAATTTTGACAAACATGTAACAAAACATCAAAGTAAAATATCTTGCTGTGGATAAGGGCCCACCAGGACTAGACTGCCCTGAAGCAACTGCAGGGTTTGCTTGTGCCTTAAATTGGCTGTGTGTTTGTATACTTTATACTGTACAATATGACACACATTTTGAGTAGAAGTATATAATATGGCAAACATAACAGAAAATATGCATTGTTACATGTTAAATAAGAGAGCATTAACAGAAGAATCATATTTCCTACAAAAGAAAATCAGGCTGGAAACATACTTTTCTAGTGTCAAAGATGAATCAGGGTAGAGAAAGGGTGAAACGTAAGGGGCATCTTACTTTTTAAGAACAGTGTTAATCATAAGACAGGGTCTTGTATTATTGTGTTAAGTAATATCAGAATTCGTTGGTTGAGGTCGCACATGACTGTAATCATGGTCAAGACCTCAATGTCTGTTATAATATGTGTCATTGCTTACTGCATGTGAATGTTTATATGTACCTGTATACCGTTTAGCTTGATTATGTATTTGGTTAGTTTGACAAGTTCTGATGGATTAATAGAGGAGATATATATGACCAAGTTTAGAGAAGGCAGTTTATAATTTTACTGTTTCAGCAAATAAAGTTGTTGCTCTTTATTTGGTATTTAGTATTGGATAATGTCTATTGGAGCACTTACTGGGGCGGGACATTTTAGGTTGGTGTAAATGCACTTATTTTCAGTTATAGTGAGAATAAAGGAGAAGGCTAATGAAAGACATTCACCTGTGTGATTGTTGTAGGCCTGATGCCTTAGTTAACACCTGTTTACACCCACACAGAACTGTCTTAAATTGTTACTATTTTCCTTCCGATGATTCATAATGTATTCCTTAATACTTTAGATGTCAACGTTCCTTCCTTCCTTCCAAGAACTGGGTCAGGGATGCAGGAGTTTGTGTTTATAGCATTTTTTTTCCAAAGTATGTCTCATTGTGACATTAAAGTTTTAGCATCTGAAGTTATCTCTGGTATTTTTTATATAAATTGAATGAGCTGCTTCCCCTGATACAGGGATAAAGTTGTGAAAAATTAATTATAGAGTTTATAAAAAGAATGTCTTTTTACATTAATTGGTATTTGTATTAAAAAAGAGAGAGAGAAGAAGAAGAATTGTAAGACTGAGTCCCTAAATGATTAAATTTAGGGGAACACGCTGGTCGAAGCAAATAACACTGTGACTTCAACATTTTAAATTTTACAAATTGTTGAAAGAAGTCTACTTGGTTGAGATTTTAGGGATTGTTTAAGGTGCCATACAGCAAGGTATCATGTGTACTACAGGTCACAAAGGTGTGGGCTTGAAGGATGCATATCAGGTTAAGCTGTTTCTGTGGAAATGGAAAATTGCTCCATTGGCCTGAAATTGTGACTGGTTGTCCATATTGCAAATGTATATTTAAACAGATACACTGACTGCACTTTGTATTTCAAATGTTTTGTTTCAACAGAAAAGGGGCCTGCTTGTGTACAAAAAGCTTTATTCCACCTGATTGCTTATGAGTAAGTTACTTATTTGCTTAATTCATATTATAGTTTACCAATTTTTGAATATTAAAGGTGATGAAATAGTGGTTTCTTGTTAATGAATTTGTTTCAGCTGTTAATTTTTATTGGAAAGATATCTTGAAGGACAGTTTAAATAGGAAATTTAAACTTAGATATTAAACCGAAGTACCATCAAACTGTTCTTGTGGCAGTCTAGGTGGATTTTAAAGATCCCATGTCACTCTTCAATGGCCCATAAGGACATTTTGTTTAGTATCAGGCTATTTGCAAAACAGATAAATTAAAACTATACTTGTTTATACTATATTCAGCAAATGCATTTTCTTCTCACAGGAAACATGTCAATACCTATTCACGTTTAGTTAGTATTTCTTTTGTTTCTCAGTTCTCTCCCCATTTTTCTCATCTGACTTCTTGAGTTTAGTGTTAACGGTTTCATCTGCTTCTTTTCTTGCCACCATTACATCTTCTGATTAATGAAATCACATTTGTAATGATGTATTTTGTTTGTTTATGGCTATTTATTTGTTTGTTTGTTTATGTATTTATTTTATCCTCACTGCCTTCTGACCATTAACCCTGTAGCAATGAATGGGGCACTCTTACCCTGAAGGGTTGATCTCAGAGGCTGTCATTTAGTGACTCATCGGATGCTTTCTGACATATGGCTTTACCTTTTCCCCTTTGCAGTTACATGTAACCTCACAGATGTAAATGTGTATAATACCTTTCCCTGATGGGGTGAAAGGCTATCATTTAGTGAGTCATCAGATGTTTTCTGACATATGGCTTTACCTTTTCCCCTTTGCAGTTACATGTAACCTCACAGATGTAAATGTGTATAATACCTTTCCCTGATGGGGTGAGAGGCTATCATTTAGTGAGTCATCAGATGTTTTCTGACATATGGCTTTACCTTTTTCCCTTTGGAGTTACTTGTAACCTCACAGATGTGAGGGTGTGTGACATCTTTCCTTGATGGGGTGAGAGGCTATTATTTAGTGAGTGATTAGATGTTTTCTGACATATGACTCTGGCCTTTCCCCTTTGCAGATGCATGTAACCTCACATGTGTTGGGGGTTTATACTGCCTTTCCTGATGTTATGCTCAGTCCTGCACATATCCCATGGAGACTGCTACATACATGGCTTGTTCCTAACAAGCCACATATGTAGCAATCCTGCATATATCCCATGGAGACTGCTACATACGTGGCTTGTTAGGAACAAAGCACATGTTCTGACTACTGCTGTACACAAGACACCTGTGGTGTGATGAGTCAGACTGCGGACTTTGTAGGAAGGCATGGCAGCAGGATCCCTGGAACACACTTTCCTCCCAGCCATTTGAAAATAGAAACCACTCCCCAAGTTTACCAGTTGATGTACTACACTAACCTTCCATGCTTTCATGCAACTGTCAAAAGGCATTTCAGCTACAGAACCCCAGTGTTATCCAGTGTTATCTGTATTTCTGGACGGATTCCTTCCATTCTTGCAGCATTATCATAGAAGAAATGTTTAATCACCACAATGCTGCCACTTACAGAAACTAAACCAATCCCAGCAGCTGCTTCCAGTGCTTGCCCCATCAGAAAACAGCAATACCAGCCAGATTCAGCAGCACCTCAAAATATCCCTTACTCCTCTCAGCAGTGTTCCCAGCAGGCATCACTGTTTCTACAGTCTTGTTGAGACCAGGAGGAAATATCCTGGCTCCACTTCTTGAGTCACAAGATAGTTCAGCAGAACCTTTCTGTGGCCATCCAGATATCATTCTAGAGCAGTAATAAACAGAAGAAAGGAAGCTGCCAACTATGACACCATTTTGCATTCTGTTAAACTTTTTTCTTACCCAGTCGGCCGGGTAAAAGCTTTGGTTTCTCTGAATAAAGACTTTCAAAGATGAAAGTCCTTTGTGGAGTTTGTGAAATGGTATCTTACTCAATTTATTTCTTATGTTGTTTTTCTTCCTTATCCAGTTACCACTATGTTTCAGTTCTGAGGTACTGACTGTGATGAAATGGGGTATCTGAGGTGATGTTAAGTTATTACATATGAAGAAATGTTTAAAAATACATATTTTGAAATTAGTCATGCTTAAACTAACTTTTTGTATCCTTACTGTTTTGACAGTTTCATAATTTATATATATATATATATATATTTATATATTTAATTTCATCTAAAACAGGTTTTATCTCATCTAGGCAGGGGTATGTTTTAATGTGGTCTTACATATTTCCTGATATTCTTAGTTTGTTAAATTAATTTTGTTACTGCTGTTGTATTTTTATTCCACATTCAAAACAGAGTTTCTTTTTATTATAGTTAAAAAATGAATTAATGCACTAATCTCATCTCATTCTGGAATAACCTCATGACAATAAGTATATACTGTGCAAAATTCTCTAAATATTGGTGTCATATAATGCTTAATACTCTTTAGCTTTATAATTCTGCTTAGCTGTGACATGAGATGAACAAACTGTGATAATCATTTCCATCAAAATACATTATGTTTTTGAATATCAAAAATCTTAACTGCATAGGCAGCAAGACTTTGTGCTTCTAAAATTGTATTTAGGTTGATGTATATTAATGTCTAATACCACTTGCAGCCATTTTATGGTATAATCAAAAGTTTATTGTATATTGGTGTCTATAGCTCACTCCCAGTACTTGCATTCATAGTACATTACGCTTTAATTACTGTTTATTTTGTTCATTAGTTATATAATGTAATGTATTTCTCCTTCATTATCTCTCATATAATTGATTCACTGGAATCACATTCAAAACTATACTACTTTTAGCTTTAATTCTGTGTTCTGCATGGACTTTGATTGCCTGGGTGACTACAACTTATTAACCAAGTTTCAAAGCTCCTGTAAAGCAAAACTTGCTTCCACTGAGGCATGACTCAAGAAGGGCTCCAGTGAATGGTGATACAAATGGGTGTAACTTGGGACATGGTATCTGGGTCAAAACCTGATTCAGAGGGTTATTCTTCTGCATGATGTGCCAACCCTGTTATGGATATAAGGAAAATTGGGCGACTAAGTACATTTCAGATGTTAAATGTTTGACAGCTGGTGACATCAAAATGAATCCTGGCCCCTACATTTCCTTTGTGTTCCAGCCTTTCACCCTTTCTAGAGGCTTCAAAATTGCATTGTGCATTGCTCATAATAGTAATAATAAGTAGCATCTGTGTCGTCCCCTCTCTGGGCCAATAATTAAGGAGGCTAAATCCTCACCAATGACACTGGAGAAGGGGCATTCACTTGGAACAAAAATGGATACACCCAGTATTTCCAAGTGCAGCTCTCTGCATTAAGCACAATTTCCCTTAAGAATACAAAGGGAACACACACAGCTCAGAGTCTGGGTTTTTCTCTGTCTCTCTGTAGGTCCTCAGTAAGGCTTCCCACTGGCACAGCTGCAGAGTTAAGTCCTCAGTGTTCAAGCCAAGTCCTCCACCACTCTCTCTGTGAAACCAGTGCTTCGTGTCCCTGCTCCAAGTAGCTGATACACACACTCTTTGAGATTTGATTTGCACACACACACAAACACACACACAAACACACACACACACACACACACACACACACACACACACACACACACACACACACCTGGAAAAGCTGGCACAGGTTGCTATGCCCCCTTCTGCCCAGACTGTAAGGTAGTTACTGCCACCAGACACTCCCAAGCCAGCTACTCCAAGGCTCTTACAAGGGAACCCAATTATGTTGAGTGAAATTAATATTAATATGAATGGTAGTTTGACCAATGCAGTAAGGCTTTCAAGAGTGGCCACAGAGTCATCAAACAGATATGAATACTCTCAAAGGTTAAACTATTCTCTAAAGGACCAGCCACAATGAAAAGTTTAAATATATTTAATAATAAATAATAAAAGAACATGGAAATACTAAATATCTATTTACATTAAACACCAGAGTTTCAATCGCAGGAAGTATTAAAAATGACACAGGAGGACAGGTTCACACAATTACAGAAAAACAATACGTAACTAATCTCACTATATTTTCCTGACTGATCTCAAAAGTTACTATTCCCTGGTCACTTACTAGAATAAGACAAGATGAAGTAGGTGAGTGGTCCTTCGATTTCAGGTTCCAAAAACAGACTGCCCTGAGACTTCAGTCTCATCTAGTATTAAACATTATTTTAGTGCAGATGGACAATAGAGGTACGACTGCTGAATCCTACACAAATGCACTTTGTAAGCACTTACACGACTGTATGGATCATGCAATCCCTAACAGAACCAAGATGCTATCCTCCAAAAAAAGGAAGCAAATTTGGTGGTCCCCTGCCATAAACAAACTCTACAACAGAAGAAAGAAACTGTTGCAAAAAAGAGTAAAATACCATGATTGGAGGAACTCCCTGGTCAGCCTCAGTAAGAAGCTGAGATCCCTCATAAAATCCTCCAAAGCTAGTTACGAAAACAAAATCAACACTGATTCTAAAGACATCCACAAAGCACTCTATAGCTGTGTCAAGAATCTCAATGGCAACACTCAGATCTGCTCTGAGTTACATCACAATGGCACTAAATATACAGAACCAACTGATATTGCCAACATCCTGGCAGATAGGTTCAGTACTAACTTTACCCCCCTCTCACCCCCTAAAGGGCCCATCTCTATAGTGGAAGAATGCAAAGTTTCTGTAATCACAGCTGCACAGGTGAAAACCACACTCTCCAAAGCCAGGAACACAGCATCCATGCAACCTGACAAAATCCTAGGCTGCGTTCTACATGAACTACAGAACAAACTGGCACCCCACCTAAGTACCATGTTCAATTATAGCCTCACCTCAGGCTTTGTGTTCACTGAATGGCACACAGCAATGGTTATCCCACGCCACAAAGGGGGAGCCACCACGAACCCTGGGAACTACCGCCCCATTAGCCTGACGAGCCTGGTCTGCAAGGCTATGGAACATATCATCATGGAACTTATAAACAGTGACATTGGTAATCTCCATACTCTGGACCCCACCCAGTTCGGGTTTGTAAAAGGCAGATCATGTCTCCTAAACCTGATAGACTTCTTTAAAGCAGTCACCAAAGCTGTAGATGAGGGTAAGGTGGTTCACACAGCCTGTCTAGATCTCGCCAAGGCTTTCAACACCATTCTCCATTCTGGAATTATAGATAAACTCACTAAACTAGGTATAAATCCCTATGCCACAAGATGGGTTGCCAACTGACTCACTGACAGAACCCACACTGTGAAAATAGCAGACTCTAAATCTGACTCCAGACCAGTGACAAGTCGAGTACCACAGGGTTTAGTCCTTTGTCCTCTCCTGTTTGGTATCTACTTCTCTGAAGTACAGGCTAATACAGAAGGTCTTTGGCTAATGAAGTTCACAGATGACTGCAAACTAGGAGCCATAATCGAAACTCCTAACGATGTGGACATCTTACAAAAGGGCCTCACTGAGACAGATTTCTGGTGTCAAAGCCATGGCATCAAGCTCAATACCAAAAGGTGCATTGTCATCCCTTTTGGTAATAACTCTGTACCCATGAACTACCACATAGGTGGTAGTCTACTTAACACAAAAGTGTGATAAGAGACTTTGGGACACAGGTGGACAGTAGTTTTTCCTTTGATAATCACATCACCACAGTAGTCAAGAAATCCTTCTACGTGGCACACCTCATCACAAAAGGTTTCTCATCCAGGAAAAAAGAGGTCATTAATTCCCTCTGGTCGTCACTCATTTGACCCATTATATAATACAGCGCCCCTTTTGGAATGTACCCCACAAGACATCTACAACAACTCTAAAGGCCACAGAAATACCTCACAAAGAGGATTACCGGCCTCAAACAGATGCCCTATGCAGACCATCTCAAAAAACTCCAGCTTTACTCCTTCGCATATCGCCTACTCAGAGGTGATCTCTGCCTAACATACAAAGCTATTGGCAAACCCAGAGCTGTTGGACATCCTCCACTTAAAGAAATCCTAATCCCTCCAAGCTCTAGGGACCTAAACCTTGTCACCACAATAAACAGAACATACTGGAGGGATAGATTCCTGTCCCAGAGCCTTCCCATACTCTGGAACAAACTACTTATCTGTATCAAATAAAGCTCCTTATTAGCACTCTTCAAGAAAAATCTTGATGATTGGATGGGAGATAGGAAATTCACCCCGGGGATCACATCTGTAGCTCTGCTCAACAGGGGCACATGAAAATAATTTTCTTTGGTGGCAAAAGCCAGGGTACCTTTTTGGCTAGGCTTATATTGGCCCTAGGGTCAATAGCCTAGTACCTACCTATGAACCTAGTGTTGGATTCCAGAATGACATCACATACATCTGGTCATCTGACTTCTGGTTCCCATACAACCACCCCTACTGGTAGAAACTGCCAGGATTTAGCACATATCTGTGAATAATACACACACAAAGAGCCTTGCTAAGATCTGCTGCAGATCCTGGAAATCATATAACCATAAAACACTTCCACTCTTCGTGCAGGAGCTAATAAATGATACTTATTACAGACATTGTGTCTCTGGCTTCATTCAAAACTGTGACATACATCTTTATGGCCTAGGCCCAGTAATTTAATTTCATATTATTTTTAAAGTTTGAGATTATCCTCTTCTCTTCCATTATCCACTATTAAAACATATAAATTTAAACCATTATAATAATGCATGCATATTTTTCTTCTCACCAGCAGGGCACACTGTTGGTACATTTTTAACACAAGAAGCTTTACAAATACATTTTTCAACACAAACATCTGTACAAATTCAAATAGCATATAATTCTTTACTAAATTCCAGCTAGCTGTGCTGACATATGTTATACATTCATTGCCCTACTTCTCCTGGCATAGCTGGCAGTACCTCACATCATTACAGCATCTCCTTGAAACTTGGGTATGACAAGAGAAACCTGATGTAATTGCAGTTAGTGGATCATGGCTGAAAACATGATAGTTGATCATCTCAATTTTTAATTTACAATTTTCAATGGTTGTGGATGACAGATCTGGCAAAATATCCATTGGTGTGGACCTGCTTATGGACAGCAACAAACCAAACCTGTAACCCTGGCGCAGAAATAAAATCTAAACTTTGGGTAATTAATTGTCCAAATGCCTTGAATTGACTTTAGGTCATTGCATTAAATTGCTTTGTGGGCTTGATAACCTTCTCAGCAAATGTTTGCTGTTGTAAGATGGAAAAGATGTTTTATTGTGGCGGAACATCAGTCTTAAATGTTTGCATCATCACAACTTATTGAATAGGACTATTACCTCTGTATTCTTATCCCTAACATTTGTGTATTGTATTCATTCAATGCATACTGTATTTTCTCTATTGTTATCAGTCTTTTTTCTTTGTATGTGTCAGGCCTTGCTGACAATTGAAAAGGGTCTTTGGACCAACCTACCGACCTAGTTAACAAGTGAACAAATGCACGCATGCATGAATTGAAACTTCCTGCATGGTCTCAACAGCAGCCTATTGAAAGTTTGAGATTTGACAATACAAGACTAGAAACTGTGAAAAATGTGTGTGATTCACTTGAAATAATAGCAAACAGCAAAAATAACTGTTACACATTAAAATCTTTTTTACAGGGTTGATACGCCTACCAATCCCACACCCCAAGTAGGAGGATATGCCTCACACACTCTGCTACTTATATACAATAACTTCCATGGTCACTGTACCTCAGAGAAAAGGGAGTTCCATGTGATGCATCAATTTTAGACTATATTTTCCCTAATCCTATTTACAATTCCCCAGTTCTGAGGATTAAATCGACAATATTACAGTAAGAACCTGGCCTCAACAGATTTCTTCCACATCCAGGCCTTCACTTTAACAAATGCTGAGCTACTGCCTTCCTCATTTGTCAGTTCATATTAATAAAAGGCAGTCTCTCCTTCTAGCCTTGTATGAAATATATTTTTTTGTTAACGTGATTGATTTTCTGACCTGTGATGGCTAACACTGAGTCCCATGGTTATGACTGTGACAAGCACTAGCTACTTGTTTTTCATAGAACCTTGCTGCCACCTCATTTTTTCAGCTTGTGAATAGCTCACATTCTGAATCCTCAACCTTGGCCTCCCCGGGTATAAAGGAAAATCTTTTCTGGAGACAGGAACTGAACTCGTACCCACTCATAAGCATAGTCTAGACATTCCCAAAACACATGCACAAGACATTTGGATTTCCCAGGTTTGTCCAGTTGCCAACCCAATTATGTGACTCATCTCACAGCTAAATGATGATCACCTGACAGCTCAGCATCTCCTGCATTGTGCTATGTTATTTAAAACCACTAATTCAACAACTAGTTCTCTCCTTACAAAGCTGTATAACACTATCATTCATCAGCCTTCATCATCAACCCCCTTTCTCCCATTTTCTACATGGGGCCAGGGTGTTGTGGCAACTGTCGCCATCTCTCTCTCTCTCTCTGTCTGTTCAGTGACACTGTCCTGTCTTCTTCAACACTCATGCCTAACTGTTGCAGATCTTCTAACACACAATCCATTCTCCTCTTTGCTGGATGCCCTCACCTTCCTGTCTGTTCCAAATCTTCTTCACCATATTATTTTCTGCTTTTCTGCACATGTGCCTGAACCGCCGTAATCTGTTCTTGACGTTCTGTGCAAGATGGAGCTACTTTAGCTTTTTCTGTTATGTTTTCATTTCTTTGTCTGTTTCCCAACATTAGAGTATAATGCAGTATTAAGCTTGTGTATAAAGTTAAAAGTAAACAGAATGGAATCAGTCAAAAGGAGTTTTATTTAAGAATGTCGTCGCTGTCTGCACCAGATTACATTCGAGACTAACTTCCCTACAAGTATATACAGTAAGTCTACAGGCTACTGGAATGCTAAGTAAAGGTTGCCATTAAAAACATGAATGATTGTGCTGTTATAGCATTTGGAAATACTAGCCTTAGTGCAAATAAATTCTGTATTTATTTGAAAAAGATTATGAAAACTGAACACTGTATAACATAAAGCACTCCAGAACTATGGACTGAGTTACCTGTTAATATTAGAGAAGGCAGCAAAGTAGCTTAGAACTAAGATTTCTGTGTAACAGCTTCCAGAGTACACAGTTCAGTTCAGACTTCCAGTTAGTTTCTTAATGGAGTTTGCTTCTTCCTCCAACTTCCCAAAAATCTGGTGGTTGTTTGACTGATGCTACAATTTCACTGTACATAGACTTTGACTACCCTTGCCTTTGTGGCCTGGGTCATGGATGAAATGCTGCATGGGCCACCCTAGTTAATAAATGATAAATAAAATATGGCTTCACCATTTATGGGTAGGCAGGGTATGCTGACGTCTGGTATATGTACATTCCTCAGTGAAGAGTGTTCCCCAAAACCTTTCTTACAAAAGAGATTTTACCAGACTATGAATCTGTTAACATTTAAAACTGTAAATTAATATTTGTTGATGATTTTTTTGTACTTATTCTACTTTACTTATTCTGTTTTAACAGCATATTAAAACTTCAAAAGAGACCACAGCTCTCTCTGTTCTGAGTCAGGCAGAATTTTTTTCCTCCCTCCCACTCATTTAAGTTGTCTTGTTAAATACCACTGTCTTTCTAGTTGCCCGCCTCTTATGTTAATCTGACCATATATCTCATTTCTCTCTACTTTCACTGGCTTATGTGAGTAATCACAAAACCATCACTTTTGAAATCCCACCCCTTCAATTATTTAAATTTATTGGCCATCCTACAGTATTTCATAGTACCAAAATACAAAAGTAACCACCCCTTTCAGTCCATCTTGCTGTTTTAAAAATAGTAACTCTCCACTAAACCTTAACTTTTTAAACAGGTAAAACTCAAGTTACCTACTTTCATATCTAACTTCTCTAGTGCACACTGCAGAGTGCATTCTTTTCAATCTTACCTTTAAGCATCCCTGTTACTAGCACTTTCTCTAATACCTAAAAGATCATCTCTACTTGACTCCAAGTAGACTTTTCTCTATCTGTTAAACCTAGCACTTGCTCCTACAGTACTTATTACCTTGATACGGCACTCTTATAGATAGCACCCCAAAAGGCAAACCCCATTTCTCGGTCACCCACGTCCCCGGAATCTCTTTTAAAGTTTTTGTCTAGTCCTTCTAGCATGTCGAGGGATCAGTTGCTAGTGTCCTCTCCTGCTCAGCTGGTGAACCTGGGAATATTGAGGCAATGTTACAATTGCCTCATGTACACAGACAACCCTCTCCTCCTCCCACAAAACACAAATACATGCGAGAGATGCAACTATACGGCCAAACTGGAGGCTGAGCTCTCTCAACATAGGACTGGCAAGACCAGTCAGGAGGAGAAGGTTACCACACACACTATAGACCCAGTCTCACATAGTACCATCACAACCTCAAATCATACACATAAACACACAAAGACATACTCGGGCTCTGATCAAAAATCTACCAAAACAGCAGAGGCCACCAAAGCAGACACCCAAACAACCACCACCTCAGAACACAACACCTGCAACACATAGACCTCACAGTCAGAGTGTCAAACAGTCACAGCCCTTAAGGCCAAACACAATGCCAGACACACTAGTCATTGGTGACTCCATAGTCAGACACACTGACGCCCCGCCACCAGACTGAGTAAGGAGAAGGTCACAGTAAGCTGCCTGTCGGGCGCTAGAATCCGCCACATAACGCAAGCACTCAGGTCTCTCAACAGCAGGTACAAATACGACTCAGTCATTGTCCACGCTGGTGTA
The DNA here is from genome assembly GCF_019279795.1 of Protopterus annectens. NCBI lineage: Eukaryota > Metazoa > Chordata > Ceratodontiformes > Protopteridae > Protopterus > Protopterus annectens. Next base: position 476,344,933 of record NC_056729.1, read on the forward strand.
AATGACCTGAGACGTACCTCCTTGGACTACATGAAAAGAGACATTGAGGAGCTCTCTGATTATGTAGCCCAGGCAGGTATGACCCTGACCTTGAGCAGCATCCTACCTTCACCAAGAATGATGCCACAATACAGAGATAAGATGATCAGCTTTAACAATTGGCTTAAACTCTGGTGTCATTCAAAGGGGATCCAATGTCTGTCTGCCTGGGATGACATGCTGGACAAGCCACACTGCTTCGCAAGGGACGGCTTGCACCTGTCACCCCTGGGAATCCGGATATTGGCAAAGGCTCTTGCCACCCCATAGTGCCTTTTTAGGCAAGGCTCAAATTCTAAACCTACCACCCTAGAACACAAAAAGGAAAAAACTAAGGGTAATGCTGCTCAATGCCAGAAGTCTAAATCTCAAAATGCACGCACTCGAGGCCCTTCTCAGTATGGAGAACATCGATGTCTGTGCAGTGACAGAAACCTGGTTCAAGGCTCCTGAGAGCACCCCAGCACTATCAGGTTTTACCTCTTATCATGCGTTCCGCCCCAAAATCCGGACAATACCAAGAAAGGAGGGGGGGGTATCCATATTCATCAAGGACACCCACACCTCAAGACTGGTGGCAACGCACGATGCATCGGAGACCATCCAGGTGCAATTAACCATAGGCAAGACTGCTCTGCAAATTGTAGCATGTTACAGGCCACCCTCACAAACTCAGGAACCTCACATGGCCTTCCTGAAAACACTAGAGAGGATAAATGTATCACCAAACACCATCATACTAGGTGACTTCAATTACCCTAATATAGGCTGGGAACACTACTCAAGCCCAAACACCCTAGCCCAAAAGTTCCTGGAATTCATAAACTCAAATGCCATGGAACAACTAGTCACCATCCCCACAAGAGGAGAAAACATACTTGATCTCATCATCACGAACATGGGAGCACAATGTTCAACACCGAAGTATACCCTCACTGGTGAGATCAGATCACAAACTAATCTCGCTGGAGGTCCTCATCCCACCCGCACCTGAAATAAAAAGACCACAGTAAAGAACTTCTAAAGCCGACTTCACACTTCTAAAGACTAGTGTGGTCTCCTTTAAGGCCCCGAGCCGGGAAAACAGTACTCAAGCCGCTGAATCACTTACAAATGCCTTCTACCAGCACCTGCAGGACTGCATGGATAAGGCAATCCCAAGCAAAACAAAGACTCTTTGTACCAAAGGCAAGCGTCCAGTCTGGTGGACCCCAGCCATAAACAAACTCTACAACAAAAGGAGGAAGCTACTACAAGATAGAGCAAAATCCTTAAAAGGTAAGACACCCTTGATCACTATAAGTAAAAACTAAGAGCTCTCATAAAATCATCCAAAGCAAATTTTGAGAGAAAAATAGCTAAAGACTCAAAAGACAATCATAAGGCCTTCTTTAGCTATGTTAGAAACCTGGGAGGAAACTCCCAGATATGCTCAGAACTAGTTCAAAATGATGTGAAGATTACTGATCCTACAGACATTGCCAACATACTGGCTGACAGGTTCAGTGCAAACGTCTCCCCTCCCCCAAAAGGAGAGATATCTATACCAAGCGATTGCAGCCCCCAAACATCTCCAACGCCCAAGTGAGAACTGCTATTACCAAAGCAAAAAACACAGCATACATGGGACCTGATGGTGTCCCCGGCTGTGTGCTCCACGAACTCAACGAGGAATTAAACCCACAGCTAGGACAGCTGTTTAATCATAGTCTTACCTCTGGATACGTACCCAGGAGTGGCGCACTGCAACTGTGGTCCCACTTCACAAAGGCGGTGCCTCCACCGACCCTGGAAATTACCGGCCCATTGGCTTGACAAGCCTTATCTGCAAAGCCATGGAGAGGATCATAATGGACCTCATAAATAAAGACATAGGAAATTTGCAGACTTTGGATCCATCCCAGTTTGGCTTTGTCAAAGGCAGATCATGCCTTCTAAACTTGGTTGACTTTTTCGAAACAGTCACCAAAGCCATTGATGAGGGAAAGGCAGTCCATACAGCCTCCCTCGATCTGGCGAAGGCCTTCGATACAATACCCCACTCAGGTATCATTGAAAAACTCATCAGCTTAAATGTTAACCCATACATCACAAGATGGGTTGCAAACTGGCTGAGTGACAGAACCCACAGGGTCAGAGTTGCTGGCGCCATGTCAGACTCAAAGACTGTCACAAGTGGTGTACCACAGGGCTCAGTCCTGGGCCCACTCTTGTTTGGCATCTACTTTTCCGAAGTACAAGCAAACACAGGAGGGTTATGGCTGACAAAGTTTGCAGATGACTGCAAACTGGGCCATAGTAGAAAACACATCTGACACAGATATCCTTCAGAAGGGTCTCACAGAAACGGATAACTGGTGCCAGAGCCATGGCCTAAAGTTCAATGCCAAAAAATGCATAGTCATACCCTTCGGGAAAAACAAGGTTACCCCTAGCTACCAAATAGGTGGCAATCCACTGAGCACAGAAGAAGTTATCAGGGACCTGGGGACCCAGGTTGATAGTAGTCTGTCATTCGACACCCATGTAGCTAAAGTAGTTAGGAAGACCTTCTACATTGCCCACCTTATCATGAAGGGATTCTCATCTAGATCAAGGGAGGTCATAGTCTCCCTATGCTCATCATTCATCAGACCAATGATTGAGTACAATGCCCCATTCGGAATGTATCTGACCCGACACTTGCAGCAGCTGGAGAGGCCACAAAAGTTCCTCACCAAAAGGATAAAGGGTCTCAAACATCTGTCCTATGCTGCCCGACTGAAAGAACTCCAGCTCTATTCAGTCGCTTACCGCTTGCTCAGAGGTGACCTTTGCCTAACATACAAGGCCATGTCAAACCCAGATTGGATGAATATGCTTCACCACAAAAAATCTAGATCCGTCAGAGCCACAAGGGCGGGAGACTTAAACCTCGACACGGCTATTAATAGGACGTGCTGGAGGGATAGATTCATCACCCAAAGACTCCCTATGCTGTGGAATAAATTCCCGGTATATGTGAGGCAGAGCACCTCGCTGGCCTTGTTCAAGAGAAATCTTGACCAATGGATGGGAGATCGCAGATATACCCCAGGGATTACCTCAGTGTCACTGCTCGACAGAGGCACAGCAAAATAATGGGTATAGTTCCCCATACTAAAGGGGTGGCGTAAGCCACAAAACTATGGGCTAGGCTTGTAAATGCCCTCGGGCAGATAGCCTAGTATGAACCTATGAACCTATGGCGAAGAGAGAGGTGGCGAAGGCTAAGGATAAGGTGTATGAAGAGTTGTATAAAAGGTTGGACACTAAGGAGAGAGAAAAGGACCTGTACCGATTGGCTGGACAGAGGGACTGAGCTAGTAAAGATGTGCAGCAGGTAAGGGTGATAAAGGATAATGAGGGAAATGTACTCACAAGCGAGGAGAGTGTGTTGAGCAGATGGAAAGAGTACTTTGAGGGGCTGATGAATGAAGAGAATGAGAGGGAGAGAAGGTTGGATGATGTGCGGATAGTGAATCATGAAGTGCAGTGGATTAGCAAGGAGGAAGTAAGGATAGCTATGAAGAGGATGAAGAATGGAAAGGCTGTTGGTCCAGATGACATACCTGTGGAAGCATGGAGGTGTTTAGATGAAATGGCAGTGGAGTTTTTAACTAGATTGTTTAATGAAATCTTGAAAAATGAGAGGATGCCTGAGGAATGGAGAAAAAGTGTTTTGGTACCGAATTTTAAGAATAAGGGTGATGTGCAGAGCTGTAGTAACTACAGAGGGATTAAACTGATCAGTCACAGCATGAAGTTATGGGAAAGAGTAGTGGAAGCTAGGTTAAGAAGGGAGGTGATGATTAGTGATCAGCAGTATGGTTTCATGCCAGGAAAGAACACTACAGATGTGATGTTTGCTCTGAGAGTGTTGATGGAGAAGTACAGAGAAGGTCAGAAGGAGTTGCATTGTGTCTTTGTGGATTTAGAGAAAGCATATGACAGGGTGCCTAGAGAGGAGTTGTGGTATTGTATGAGGAAGTCGGGAGTGTCAGAGAAATATGTAAGAGTGGTACAGGATATGTACGAGGGTAGTGTGACAGCGGTGAGGTCTGCGGTGTGAGTGACGGATGCGTTTAAGGTGGAGGTGGAATTACATCAAGGATCAGCTCTGAGCCCTTTCTTATTTGCAATGGTGATGGACAGGTTGACAGACGAGATCAGACAGGAGACCCCGTGGACTATAATGTTTACAGATGACATTGTGATCTGTAGTGAAAGTAGGGAACAGGTGGAGGAGACCCTGGAGAGGTGGATACATGCTCTAGAGAGAAGAGGAATGAAGGTCAGCAGGACTAAGACAATGTATGTGTGTGAATGAGATGGAGGATAGGGGAATGGCGAGGATGCAAGGAGTAGAGGTGGCAAAGGTGGATGAGTTTAAGTACTTGGGGTCAATAGTTCAGAGTACCGGTGAGTGTGGAAGAGAGGTGAAGAAGAGAGTACAGGCAGGATGGAGTGGGTGGAGAAGAGTGTCAGGAGTGATTTGTGACAGACGAGTACCAGTAAGAGTGAAAGGGAAAGTCTACACGAGGGTAGTGAGACCAGCTATGTTATATGGGTTGGAGACAGTGGCATTGACAAAAAGGCAGGAGTTTGAGCTGGATGTGGCAGAATTAAAGATGTTAAAATTTGCACTGGGTGTCATGAGGGTGGACAGGATTAGGAATAAGTATATTAGGGGCTCAGCCCAGGTTGGAAGGTTTGAAGACAAAGCCAGAGAGGCAAGATTACATTGGTTTGGACATGTGCTGAGGAGGGATGCTGAGTATATATGGAAAAAGATGCTAAGGATGAAGCTACCAGGTAACAGGAAAAGAGGTAGGCCTAAGATAAGGTTTATGGATGTGATGAGAGAGGACATGAAGGTGGTTGGTGTGACAGAGCAAGATGCAGAGGACAGGAAGAAATGTAAACAGTTGATCTGCTGTGGCGACCCCCAACGGGAGCAGCCGAAAGAAGAAGAAGAAGATTACAATTCTTATGTCTTTGAGAGTGCCTTTAGTATTATTATTCATACTTGGTATTTGCTCTATCTAATCTTAGACTGTCTAATTGTCTGATTCTAACTAATTCATCTTTGTACTCTTTTTACAAAATTTATCTTGTGGAGAGATATAACTCTACCCAAAGAAATGTAGTATTCTTTGTAAGAGAAGGCTATTCATAAACAGCTGGCATGTGTGCAGTTTGTATGCATTTTTAAGGTCCAGTTTTTTTCAGAAAATTATCCATTTGGCACAAGTAACCCATGCACTTACGAAAATGCTTAAATAAATAATGAGATTTGCGAAGTTGAAGGATGACTTCATATAACACAATAGTAATAAAAAACAGCAGAGATTAAATAGATGCTGAAAAGTAATTACAGGCATCACTATATTAATTAGCAGTATGTAATGCATAAAAAGCATTATGGAGCCAGAGCAGAAATGAATAAAACATTACATGCTAAGAGTATGAAGTGGCTAGTGTGAGTTAGTGAACTGTAGCTATGGGCAAACTACTTCATTGTGTCTTTTCAATTGGAAAGTTGCTGTATGAAGGTTCAAACCAGTGACTTTCCTTCTTTCAAAAGTCTAATGCTTCATACTAATGTTGCCTAGTAGAGACCGATTAATGTATTGCAAAATACTATCCAACTTGCTGAATGCCTGACTTCAGTGCTGTGCTGAATTACTTATTTGCGTACTTCATCAGCCTGCAAAAGTGAGCAGCTCATGTCAGATCTGCTGTGGTTCTGCACCTTTTCTTGCTGCTTCAGTAAAATAAATGACTCGGGCCTAGCAGGCAGGAAGGAAGTGAGTGGCAGATGCCATGCCATATTACCAACGAAGTGACAGTGCCTCTCATTGCACTGTCCTGTACTGTTATAGCCATAGTGACCCCAGTACATCTCTACTCTGCCATTGCATTTGTTGCAGGGGCCAGATGTAGCACAAACATCCAAGGTTTTGAAATTCAGCACACAAATATACACAATAGCTGGTGGCATCCTGAATCTTGTGAAGTCTCCGAATTAGGGTATTTATACATGCCCTTCACATGGCTGAAATCTGCCCTGTCGAACAGCAGTGTCAGCTTGCATTGCTTAATGATGTCTTGAAGCATTATATTTGTGGACTGAAAATTTTGGTCAAATGTGTTTGAGCAAAATGGTATTTGTCAATTAAGGTCAGTCAGATGCCAATTCTTTCAGTGATTATGCAATGTTCTGAGCAAGATCACAGGTTAATGAGGTTTCTGTCTACCACCAAGGTTGCATGGTGTCAAGAGTTTGTTTTTGTTTTATTTTTTTGTACTTTTGCACTGGTTTTGTAGTTGTCTGCTAGAGATTTTTTTTCAGTTGCACTCTTAACTAGTGTTTTTGGTCTGGTTTAGGCTTTCTGCCCAATATTTACTGTTTATTTTTTATTTATTTTTATTGTTTATCTTTTTTTTTTGTTTGTTTATTTGTGGCGTTTTCCTGGCTCCGAGGTTGTTTTTGAAGATATTTCATTCTTAAATTTATTATTTTTTAGAATTCTGTTATTGTATACTGAGGACAGTAACTACTTGTCTTGGGCTCTCCTATACAATCTCAAGAAGAAATTGCACAAGTGTCAGTAGCTCGGAAAAAAAAAGTTGAACGACATAAGACCAAATGCTTTTCTCTTTAGGAAATCATTATCATTGCTGGTGTGATTTCTAAGTGTGTGCTGTTAATAATTCAATGTCGTGGGAGATTTTTCCCTTATTTGATTTGGTGTGACCTTGCAGTTGGTATATAGAGATTTGAGGGTGTGTAGGGGATTGCTCCCCACATGATGCTAAGTTATGGAAAGTACATTTCTGACATGTGGAAAACAGTATTTTACAAGCTCTGCTCCCGAAGAGGTCAGTATTGGAGTCCAGTAGCTGAGTTCCACAGGAATTAAGTCATTTTATTTAATTGTTAGTTGGTTTTGTGAACTAGTCTTTCTTGGACCCTTTTCAGCCATAAACTGGCCATCAGTCAGATTATGTCACTCTTGTACGATTTCAGCAAAATGTTTAAGCTCATTACAGCATGACATGACATGAGGAGTGTTGAAGGGTGTCAGCAGAGTGGTAAATAAAAAAACAAAGTTATTGAATGGAGAAATGATAAACAATAGTGATGTAAGTTAATATTCATAGATAGGATAATGACAGCAGAAGTCTAAGACTACAACTGGATTAATCGTAAAATCACTTTCTTGCTATAAAATGCTGTGTGTGTTATTGGATAGTAAGAATGATTGTAAGTAATTCTATATGGATCTAATAAGACTTATGAAATGGATCGTGATGGCAAATTTATTATTCCAAACTGAATATTTTGTGGTCTGGAACAGTCCTGTCATCCTATAAGTACCAGAAATCTGTGCAAAGCCAAAAATAATAGGTAGGCAAAGTCATAAAATCAGGGACAGATTTTAAATATTGCTCTTATAAACTTAGAAAGTTGCTAGAATAATGTGTTTTATGTCTGAAACTCATATGTATGTATGCCATTATTTAGTGACATCATTCCTCAAATATTTGTCAGAGAGCCACACATTTTATGAGAAATATACTAAAAATATTAGCAAAAATCTGGATATTCTATAAAAATCTGGTCAGTTGAGAAGTATGGTCGAGATAGTACTCTGTCTGGCTATCAGTCTGAATGACACAAAACAGGTAGAGATGTGGGAGTGTCAGTAACAAGGTGGACAGACATAATTGCCAAGAGCAACAAGGCAGCAAGAAGGGCAAACTAGGTATAAGGTTTTCTCGCAAGATGGATCTCCTGCTTTGGCTATGGGAGAATGTTTCACCGCATAAGATCTCTAGTAGGTTGTATACAATGTCTAACTGTATATGCATTCTCCAAAGTACTTGGAGGGGAGGAAGAGTCTGGCAAAGTATCTTCAAGTGTTGTTTATACCACACTTTCATAATGGGGATTTGTATGTTTTTCTTTTGCGGCAGAAATCCTCTCTGTTTGTTTATAACTCTTAGTATATAGGTATGGACTGTTAAAAATCCATGCAAGTTTCTTTTGCCACTGGCTCAGTCTGTCAGCTTTTATGGTTTTACTCTCCGTAATTTTTTTCTTTCCATAATTTTCAAAAAAAATGATACAATCATTAAGTAACATGAATACCTCTACAGTTAGTTGCATGCATCTGTTAATAATACAGTGCAACTATCTTGCATACCTACTATGGCTCAGACAGCTAAATGTAGGATCTAGGGTGTCTTTGCTGGAATATAAGTCTGCACAACTGTAGACACAGCAGGGATAATGCAAGTGTAACACACCACACAGGATTTCATAGTCCTTGGTTTTGTCTATGCCATCCATTTCCCTGACTTGTCCAGCTAAATCTTCACACTATGATTTATATATGTATCTCTTTGGTATGCTGTATATGTATACACAGAATCTCCATTTCCCTTCTTTTTTTCTGTTATTGTGGTTATATCGTTTATATCACCTCTCTGCTGCTTACATCTGTAGCTTTGAGATTGGGCTCATTCTACTCATGCTTTGATCCTGGAAGGTAACACGTTCACTTGCTGTCAGGGAAGCTGTTTCCCTCTGGCTTTTACAGAAAGGATAAGTGCTTGATGAGCCAATCTTCCTCTTTGATCCTCTCACAGGCAATATTTTAAGTAGCCAGTGAAGAATCTGAAATTCTGCCTGTTTTTTTAACTGCATGTCAGACTTGACACTAGGTCTTTGTACCAGCCACTCAGCGAAAAAGACACAGGTTAAGTTCCACAGCTCCAGGAAGTTACCTTTGTAATACAAAGTAAAATATTACATTGTGAATATTACTTTAGGTGTTATCTGTTTTTCCTACTGCACGTATAACTCTAATTTACCTTTTGTTTTTCCCACAAATATTTTGCTGAAGTATAAAACAATAGAATGTATTATTATGATGAATATTAGAGAGGCAAATATAGAAAAATAAGGACTTTGGGTTTTATTATTATGTTGCTCATTATATGAGTATCTTGAATGCAATGAATTCAACTAAGTGACTTAGCTTGGGTTGTTATTAAAATATAAATGGTGGTAAAAGTGATAAACATAAGTGAATGGTGGTGTAACAGTGCCAGCAGCAGGATGTTATTTGTGATGACATTTTACTTTATCAGGCACTTCATTAATGACTACCAAACTGCAGGAATCTGACACAAAAGAGAATCCCTATGATGATGCAGAGGGTACAGTGATTAGATTCATAGGTAGGTACTAGGCTACCAGCCCAAGGGCCTAAGTAAGCCTAGCCAACAAGGTTCCCTGGCTTACGCCACCCAAGAAAGTTATTTTCCTGTGCCCCTGTCGAGCTGAGCCACAGAAGTGATCCCCAGGGTGTATTTCCTATTTCCCATCCACTCATCAAGATATTTCTTGAAGAGTGCTAAGGAGGAACTTTGCTTGACATAGATGGGTAGTTTGTTCCAGAGTATGGGAAGTCTCTGGGACAGGAATTTATCCCTCCAGCATATCCTGTTTATTGTGTTGACAAGGTTTAGGCCCCTAGAGCATGTAGCTCGGAGGGATTGATGTTTGTTTTAATACAGAATGGAGCTGTGTAGTTATTGCATTAGTTAAGGAGTTCACCAACTGGGTACATGGGAGTTGGTTTGTACCCTTACCATGCCTTTACTTAATGGTGGCCATAATGTATGAACATAGTTATGGTGGGGAGGTATAGGAGCTAATCTCCTAGAAGAGGAAGTAAAGGGGGGGATCCTACACCATCTATAAAGCATTCTTTATTTGTTTCCTTTTGCTTATATTTTCAACCATATTTTCAATATGTTTATTGATACATTAGGCCAGGTAAATCTTAATACTGTGTTTTGAGTAATCTTGATGTAACCCTTGTAGTTTAGTTTTTAACAATAAAAACAAATGAAAAAATAATAATAATACAATCATGGAATAACCTGGGACAGTAGCAACAATGCAGGTTATTAATGAACTGAAGACATAACACCTGTAGTTAACATCCACATTTAATAGCTACAAAAGAAAGTGTTGGATTCCTCAGAAAACACCCAGTGGCTGAGCTCTATGATATATCCAGCCAACAGGAAAAGTTATGTTTACAAATGGAAACTCTGAAGGTGTCCACAAACAGATTCCTCATGCATAATAAAATACCCTGGTTGACATGCTCCATTAAGACCCATGCCAGCTTTGTGTAGCACTGGTGCATGATGTTGTTTCCAGTTTGACATTTGCCTGTGATCAGCATTAGACTGAACGTATGATCCACTAAGAACTTTTCATTTTCTTTTTCTGTAAACTTAGTTCTGACCTCCTGTGCCTGCCAAATTTCTCTGAACCCCCCACTGAACTTGCCAGTTTGTTCCCCTTAATGAGTAAATAGCCATTTGTGATAGGTGGCCATTTTCGAAGCAGTCATCATAGAATTTTCACTACACCCCAAAGCATGGGACTGCTGTGCCTTTCCTTAAGTACATGCAGAGCTGGATCCAGCACTAGATGAACAGGGCAGATGTCTGGGGCCCGCTGGCTTGGGAGAGGCATTGGCTGTGGAGTTGACACACATTTAATTTAAACAAAAAAACACATTATTCTTTAAGGATGTACTCTATGTGCATCTGTAGTAGCATTATACTAACGCTGGAAGTTTGTGCGTCGAATGCGGAGTCAGCACTGGAACTTCGTCTCAAGCATAGGATTTTTAACTATGGAGAAGAGCAAGCCAGATGTTCCTTTGGCTGGACTAAAGACTAGCATAGAGAACTGGGTGAGGTGACAAGAAGAGTGAGTGTGTGTGTGTGTGTGTGTGTGTGTGTGTGTGTGTGTGTGTGTGTGTGTGTGTGTGTGTGCACTGCCCCAGTTAGGTATGACAGGTTGGTTAACTTGTTCTGGCTCAAACCCTGTAGGTTGATTATAGGAGGAAGGGGCCTGAATCCTCTACACCAACTACCAAATTGTCATCAGGGGGTACATTTTCAAGAACTGTTGAGTTTCTGTGCATTTTCAAAGAATTTTGAGTTTTAGTGCATTTTCAAGGAATTTTGTGTTTCAGTGCATTTTTAAGGAATGTTGCATTTAACTGTATTTTCAAGGAATGTTCAGTTTCAAAGGAAGAGTTTACTGTTGCTCATGCTAACTCTGTTTTCAATGTGTAACCGTTTTGTTTAGCAAATGGCCATCATCAGTGTGCTATAAGATTTGGAAACAATGTTAGTAGCACAACTAACTGGTAGCATACTTGCTTTTGCTGCAGAAGGCTGTGGGTTCTACTCCCACACCATGTAGATAGAGTGCGGATATTGCGTTGCCCTCTATGGGGGATGGGAGTACTCTACACCTAAGTTTGCCCTCCTTTAGATGAGATGCCTAGCAACTATGAACCTGTTGTTGGTTTGACACCCATTCCCTATTGCAATATTATCAGCTTACAGATTTTTTTTTTAATGTAAGATGGGCAATTTATTTTTCAAGGGCAGTGAGCACTGAATTTGTGCAAGAAACAGTGAAATGTAAAGTTGCTTGCCAGCATCAACTACTTCATTAGTAATAGAGCTCTTTAATATGGAATTATTCGGATAACTTTTACTTCTGCAGAAATTGTGTATATTGACTGATATTGGTGGATTGTAATGACAGAAGTTTGAGTGGCTGTTTGTGGTTGAAATGTTCTGAAATGGGTTATTTTGTCATTATTGGTTCATACGTTCTGTTTCATTGCTGTCTGAGAAAAAACATTTCAAAATGACAAATTCAAAACACACTCTGACAAGTGGTGCTGTATTATACAATGAATATATTTTATTACCATCAGGAAGGTATGTCAAAGAACACAAGGTCCTAAAAATGTGCACAAGCGTTTGGTTTGAAAACAGCCCAAAGGTAAATTTAATCCACCACGAGCCAGATGCATTTTCTTTGAGTGTGAGTTTCAAGGATTGATAAGTTTACTGTTCATGTTAAGTCTGCTTTCATTGTGAGACTAAATTGTTTTGTTCAGCAAATTGCTATCAGTGTTTGTCCTATAACATTTGAAATGAAAGCTTTAAATGTCTGTAATCGTTGTAGAAGTAAAGAAGAAAATAGAATGTACAGTGACAGTCTGAACAGTGTTTATGGTAACTGAGGAGAAGTAGCCAAGTAATGGGACACTGGAATGGCTGCTGGGACTGTTGGGGGGGGGGGGGTTGCTGATCCAGTACCTTGCCCAGGGCCCCATTCTCCATGATCCACCTATGAGAACATGCACACTTCTCAACAATTAAAAATACCATGTGAATGTAGCTAAATGCCCTTCTCTCCATTCTATACTACAAATTTACACTCCCACTAGGAATCTTCATTCCACTAACAAACAACTCCTACATGTCTCCAAACCAAATAAATGGGTCAGTCAATGCCTGTACTCACACTCCATATCTAAACTATGGAATGCCCTTCCCCATCCTATCACACAACTGGATTCCTTAAAAAACTTTAAGCTCACTCTAAAAAATCGTCTCCTTAATGAACCAGTATGCTCCTGTCTACAAAAGCATCGACCACCATAAGCGATGTCTAACGCATCAAAGCATTGTGTCATCTATCAATGCCAATATAATTTTTCCCTGTGAATAAATTTTGCTTCATATTTGAGTCTCTTAATCCCTAATGGGTCAATATGTGAGATGCATCTTATGTTTATTAATGTAGAAGGTTAATACACTGACTCTATCTAGACTATGTAAACTTCTGTGCCACTTGTTACTAACCCCATGCATTTTATATATCTTAATACTGTATAATAACTTAGATGTATTTTAATCTTTGTCAACATGTATGAAACTCTGGATGTTTTTGTATACATAATTTTTGCCTTATATACTTTTTGTATTTGTAATTGGAGTGTTTCTCCTGGGCCTCCATTGAAAATGCATTTCTGACCCAGTGGACTTTCCCGATCAATCAATCGGTCAATAAATAAATAAATCTGGCATGTACAGAGCCATGTGTGTCTGGTGTGCCCAGGTGCTAGTTGCTGCACTCCTCATTATCCAGTAGGGGGCAGCATTGCAGCAGGCTGGTTTGCATCTCTCAGCAAAATGAGAGAACTGGAGTGAACCACTTAACCGCTGTCACACAGGTTGATAGTCCAGTAATCACATGAATCACTTATTTTTGATCTCTCACACACACACACACACACACACACACACACACACACACACACACATCTTGCACTGAGTCATGGCATGTTTGCATTTATTGACCCCTACTTTTATGAACTGTTGTTTTTATGTTAAGCTGTGATATCTAAATACTTTTAAAACAGTCTGAAGATATTCATATCTTTAACTAGCTTTAAAATGTCTATGCTGTATGAAAAGTCATGCATCTTTGTCTGACTCTGTGTGTGTGTGTGTGTGTGTGTGTGTGTGTGTGTGTGTGTGTGTGTGTGTGTGTGTGTGTGTGTGTATGTGCATGTGCGTACGCACGGGTGCTTGTGTGTATGTGTGGGTGCATATACGTGTGTATGTTTGTGTGTGAGTACAGTAAACAGTAATGTAAATAATGTCATTGTAAACACTAGTGTGAATAATGTCAGTATGTGTAAACAACAATGTTATACAGAATGTATTATAAATGCAGGAATATTTTATTTAAATGTAGTGATGTTATGTAGTCCAATCTCACTTACATTCTTACCCGTGGGTTCGGAGCCGAACCTCGGCTCCGACTTGGCCATACTCTAGCTCAAAGTCTTCAATTGGCTCGTGGCTAAGAGGTGTCCCATGCTGCACTGCTCCCTTTCCCCAGATCTCGTTTGCCGCTCGTTATGCTCAGACATAATCTCGCGCTTGGCCGTGGTTAAGTATAACTTTTCTTCTACTTTTTAGTAGTTTGTTGCCCCCAAAGCTATTTTCATAGCTAGTCTCTGTTTTTTGATAAAACTGTTTGCATAGCCTGTTCCATGGCTTTTTGTCTTGGTATCCCGTTTGCATTCCTTCCCTTCTTACCGGCTAGGCCCGTTTCAGTTAGAGGACCTAGTCCTCCCTTCTAGTTGTGTGTGCCCCAGTTTCCCTGTGTGTGCTTGTTCTGGTGGTTGCCCCATCCCTTTGGGCTAGGGCCATTTAACTTAGAGGACCTAGTCCTCCCTTGTTTTGTTTGTCAGGGCCGTTTAAGTTAGAGGTCCTTTCTTCCCTGTGGTGTTAGTTGTTCTATGACCATTTAATTTAGAGGCATAGTTCCTGCGTTTTTCTGTTGTTGGTGTTGGGGTTGTCTTCTGATGTTGTGTGCAGTGTCATACCAGTATGTCTAAGGTTACAAAAGAAGACATGCCTTCGGGCTTCAAAAAATGTGATAATTGTGGATATAAAATGTCTATTACTGATGGGCACTCTGTGTGCATGTATTGCTTGGGGGCTATCCACCTCCAAGAATCCTGTGTGTTCTGTCACGCCTTTAGCCCATGCATTCTTCAAGAAAGGAAGAACAAACTGATTCTGAAGGGATTACTGAAACCCTCCTTCGAAGAAGACTTGGAGAAAGCTTCCAGTCTACGTCCTCTCCCTCTAAAGCAGACAAGACCTCTAAATCAAAAAAATGCTCTCTGGCTCCATCACTTTTATCGGAGCCACCAGAGAAAGTTGCCAAGTCTATTTTAGCTTCCTCAGCTCAATTGGTTTCGGGGCCGAAGGAAGTGGGTGAATTGACCAAGTCAACATTGGCTCCCAGTCTCTCGGAGCCAGTGACGGAGATACTTGTTCGGTGCCGGTCTCCAGTTTCTAGACCGGTTTCTCCTTCTCATAAGTCTCCTTCTGTAGGGAGGTCCAGATCTCTGACCTTATCCTCTAAGTCCTCCAGGACTCTCTTGGACGATGATGTGGATAGAGAGGTACAGAGACTGCTTCAATCACCAGTGTTGGCCAGATTGTTTTCGGCTTCAGCCCAATCGGCCCCAGAGCCTGCCACCCATCCATCCTTGTATGTTCCTCCTCCGAGCCTTTCTCGGCCTTCGGTGCCAGAGTTGTCAGTTCCATCCGATGCCTTTACGTCGGCTCCAGTAGCCCATCCTGGCATCTCGGTTCTGTTCTCCACTCCGAGCCCATCGGCTCCATCCGCAGGGTCCAGGGCTCATAGTTCCTCTGTGAGACCCGAGGGAGAGGTCTCGGGTCGATTTTCTTTCGCTCCTAGCCTTCCGCTCGGTGCTTCGGCATGGGTGAGCTTGGGCCCTGCCTCGGCTTCGGACCTTATCCCTTCGGCCCCAAGGGTTTCCACGGTTGGTCGTTCTTCGGCGCGGGGGGGGGGGTCAGCTTTTGAGATCATGCAGAGCATGCTGGCCAGGTCCTCAGCTGCGTCTGATGGCACCGACACTCTACCCCCTCCAGCACCGGTATCAGTTTCTTATCACCCTCTGTCCTTGGACAGAGGAGACCCAAGGCCTCAGGATACCTCCATGAGTGGTCCCCAACTTTCTGAGGTCTCCCCAATGTGTTTGCATGAGGAGCACCCCAGAAAAGGAGTGTGCAAGAGGAAGCACATTGACTCCCAGGATGAGTCTATCACTTCAGACACCGACTTTGAGGAGTCAGAGGGGTCCCCCAAGTCATCCTCTGAAGATATCTCTTTCTCAGATATCCTGGAGATCTTGAAGTAGAGAGGCAACTATCCCTCCAAATCTCCCTCTGAGGAGGAGTCGGTGCTCCTGAAGGCCTTTGGGTCTCAACCCTCCACCTCTTGGGTTTCTCCTCCGTTCAATGAACTCCTGGATCTTGTTTGTCGAAGGGTGTGGGAAACCCTGACACTGTGGAACCAGTCCCCAGGAGGCCCAACAGGTTTCTGTCCACCCCCGCTGATAAGGAATTTCTCACAAAGGGCGTTCCAGTAGATGCCATGGTGGTGGCAGCAGCCACCAAGAAGGAACTAGCTGAGACTTCATCACCGTCCACCCCCTAACAAGGAGTCTAGGACCATGGACCGGTATGGGAAGCGTATGTTTTCTTCAGCAGCCTTTACTCTGCGGTCACTGAACTATTTGTCATATTTTACACGGCTTCAAAGAGATCTCCTAAAAAAGCTTGGAGAGTCTCTGCAGGGTAACGTTTCTGATGCAGTGGCTCAGAAGGTCAATGCCCAGATATCTACCCTAAATTCCATTACTTACTCCTCCATGAGGCTGATCTCGCATGCAGCTAACTGAGCGAGTAGGGCAGCGAGTTCCGGAGTCTCTCTTAGGAGGCACTCCTGGATACTCCTGTGTAATTTCTAGGAAACCTTCAAGTCTACATTCATCAGTGCCCCATTTGATGGTTCATTGTTGTTCAGAACCAAGGTGAAGGATACTCTCATTAGGTGCGAGCAGGAAGGAAAAACCCTGTCTGCCGTGGGAGTCTGTTTTTCCATGCCTTCTAGACCTTATCCCAAGGGCCAGAAGGATAGGAAAATGTGGTTTAGAAAGCCGCAGAGGTTTTTTCAAGATGCACATAGTGATTCTCCCTCCAGTGGCAGGGGAGGGGGTGGTAACTCAGGTAGACGCTGCCCTAGAGGCAGAGGAGGCCCACGTAACCAGGGGGACCACGATTCCTTTCGCGGTTCCTCCTACCAGCGCTCCTGATGGGAGGCCTGACTGTGCTTCTCCAGAGCCAGTTGGGGGTCGCATTTCGCTATACCCAGAAGCCTGGCAAGGCATCACCCAGGACGAGTGGGTATTAAACATAATTTCCGGAGGATATCATATTCCCTTCTTTTCTCATCCCCCGCCAACCAAGAGAATCCCAGATGCTCCACCCAGTCAAAGGGATTCCGCAGCTTCAGAAGTTCAAAAGCTGCTAGCAAAAGGAGCTATCCAGCATGTCCCCTCAGACCAGCTCAGATTAGGGACTTACTCAAGATTCTTTTTGGTGCCGAAAAGAACAGGGGACCTGAGACCCATCTTGGATCTCAGCCACTTGAACCTCCATGTAAAAAAGTCCAAGTTACGAATGTTCACTTTACAGTCAATTCTCCCATTGTTGGGGAAAGAAGTATGGATGTGCTCCATCGACCTCAAGGATGCTTACTACCATATAAAGATGGACAGGGCATCCAGAAGTTGTTTACACTTCTGGCTGGGAGACAGTCATTTTGAGTTTCAAGCCCTGCCCTGTGGTCTCACCACAGCCCCCAGGGTGTTCACCAAATGTATGGCAGTTGTGACGGATCACTTGAGACATCAGGGATTCCAAGTGTTTCCGTACCTAGATGACTGGCTCCTGTCTTCCACCACCAGGCATCTACTACTACAGACCACGGATGCCACCATTGCACTGTGTCAACGATTGGGTAGCACACTAAACTGGGAAAAGTCTGCCTTGTTGCCCTCGTAGTGTGTCACCTTTATAGGCGCCATGTTAGACACCGTGCTCATGAGGGCTTTCTTACCACAAGAAAGACTACAGGTTTTGCAACAACAGGTCTACACATTGCTTCCACTGAAAAAGGTAAAGGCAAAAATGGTTCTCAAATTGTTGGGACAATGGCTGCCACAATTATGCTAGCCCCTCTTGCAAGACTACACATGAGGCTCCTTCAGTGGTGGCTCTTTGTTCAGTGGTCCCTACAACACCTTCCACTTTCCCATCTTATTATGATCACAGACAAGTGCAAGCAGGATCTACGCGGGTGGCTTCAGACCAGCAATCTCAGTGTGGGAAAGCCCTTCGTTCCACCTCCTCCAGTTGCCACTGTGACCACGGATGCCTCCCAGATTGGGTGGGGGGGCATTATATTGGCAGGACAGTCCAAGGCACGTGGCAAGAGCACGAGATACATTTGCATATCAATGTCTTGGAGATGAGAGCAGTGCTATTAGCGTTGCAAGCACTCCAGAGCTTTCTTCCTCTCGGGACAATTGCAGTCCACTCAGACAGCATGTCAGTGGTATGGTATCTGAACAAACAGGGGGCAACCAAGTCGTATCCCCTTTGCAGAGAGGCTATTCAAGTGTGGCAGGGGGCAGTGTCTTCCCAACGCTTTCTTGTGGCAACGCACATTCCGGGAAGTCCAACGCGATTGCCGACAGGTTGAGCAGAGCTATTCTGATGCCTCACAAATGGTCCCTGAACAAGCAGGTTGCAGAGCAGATTTTCCACAGATGAGGTCAGCCTTGCTGTGATCTATTTGCCAGTCCTCTCAATACCAAGTGCAGCAGCTACTTCACCCTTATCCCCCCTCAGGGGGAGACACCCAGGGACGCACTAGTTAACGATTGGCCCTCAGGTCTACTTTATGCCTTCCCACCTGTTCCTCTGATAGCAAAGGTTATTCAGAAAGCACAATTCTTGGGAAGCAGAATGATTCTGATTGCTCCACACTGGCCTCGTCAAATTTGGTTCCCCTTTCTCCATCCCTATGTCATGGATGACCCCTGGATTCTGGATCCACAGCCAGACCTATTGACCCATATGTCAGGGCAGTTCCATCCCTCTCTTCAGACCCTCCGGTTGACAGCTTGGCTACTCCAGTTCCATCACTAGTCAGGCATCATCATTTTTCTCCGGAAGTAGTTCATATTCTGTCTTCTTCCCATAAGCCTTTGACTAGGAAGATTTATTTCAGTAAATGGAAAAGATTCTCCATCTGGGCTCATGAAAGGCAGATTGACCCTTACACTGCACCAATTTCATCAGTTCTCAAATTTCTCTCCAGGCATTCCAGTCAGGGGTCAGCTGCCGCAACCATTAAAGTTCAGTTAGGGGCTATCTCCACCTTTCATGTCGCTAATGAACCCAGTCTAATGGCGCATAGACTTTGTAAGGCATTTTTAAAGGGGACTATGATGCTTTGGCCCCCAGTCTTTGATCTCGTAATGCCATGGGACCTAAATTTTGTGCTTCATTGTATCACTCCGTCTCCCTTTGAGCCTGCAACTACTTGTGACTTGAAATATTTGTCATGGAAGACAATCTTTTTGCTAGCCATCATTTCAGCTAGGCGAGTCTCTGAGCTCCAAGCTTTGTCAGTTAGACCTCCTTACTTGGTATTTCACAAGGATAGGGTTTCCCTCAGACCAAATCCTTCCTTTATGCCAAAGGTTGCTTTGGTTATTAACCTCAACCAGTCTATTGAGCTGCCTGTGTTTTTCCCAGAATTTTCTAATAAGACAGAATTTAAATTCCATCAGCTAGATGTTCATAGACAATTGCGTTTCTATTTACATAGAACGAGGGATCTTAGGAAATCAGATCAGCTATTTGTCTAGTTTTCAGACAATAGACTTGGGTCTCCTGTTTCTAAAGTAACCTTATCCAGATGGATTTCTAGTTGTATTTCCTCCATTTATGCCTCAAGCGGTAAGGAATTACCTTTTTAAGGTGAAGGCTCATTCTACACGATCGATGTCTATCTCTACGGCATTTCAGGCCAGGATGTCTATGGATAATATTTGTGCTGCGGCTACATGGGCATCTCCTCACACCTTTATCAGTCACTACAAATTGGATTTGATATCCAGAGGAAGATCTTCCTTTGGTTCCACAGTGCTCAGGAGTATTTTCCACTGAGCCGCCCAAGGTTCAGGTTCTGGAGACGCTGTCCCACGGGTAAGAATGTAGGCAAGATTGGACTACATAACATCAAGAAGTTATGTACTCACCATAACATTCGATGTATGTAGTCCATCTCGCCTCACATTCTTACTTACCCTCTCGCCTTCCCCCTCCTGGAGGGCCTAGAGGTTAGTTCTGGTTTCAGTACTCCTTTTGTTGTTGGGCTGATTCTTCCTCTCTGTGTGTTGTGTCTGTGGGGTGTGATTGCCTGAGCTTGCAGCAAACAAGATCTGGGGAAAGGGAGCAGTGCAGCATGGGATACCTCTTAGCCATGAGACAATTGAAGAGTTCGAGCTAGAGTATGGCCGAGTCGGGTTCGTCTCCAAACCCATGGGTAAGAATGTGAGGCGAGATGGACTACATACATCGAACATTATGCTAAGTACATAACTTCTTGTTTCCTTCAGTGATACATGTTACTGTAACAGTAGAACAAACATGTCTGTGTAGTAAGGGCAGGTTTGCTTAAAAAGTTTTGTATGTCATATAGCTTGCTGAGAAAAGCTGAGACAGAAAGTGTTTGATATTTATGGTGAAAGGGGTTGGGAGTCCAGAGTAGTGGCTCTGAGAGAGAACGTCACATGCAGTGAGTAAAGGCCTTGGAGAAAAAAGCTGAAAATCAGTGAGAGAGAATCCAGAGAGAGAGAGAGAGAGAGAGAGAGAGAGAGTTACCAACAGATAATGTTTACTAGCAGTATAAGGCTTAGCCAAGAATGTTTCCTATATATAGAGTTAAACCACAAAATCCTTCTTGTAAGAACCTGCCTTGTTTTCTCCTGTGTATAATAATCTGCACAATTTTACAAAAAATAGTGGTCTCAGCTGTATTAATATTCCACATGGGTGGATTGCTGCAGCTTACCTGGAGTTGCTATATATTCTGAGGTATGGGACTTGCATCTAATAAAGATACAGGATGCATTAGACTCCCTGTGGCAAGCAGGGCAAACTGTGAATACCCACAAGAGTAGAAGTGTGGCTGGGGTGGCAAAAGGTGGCAGTCCCCCTTGGAGCAAAGTGTTGGATGTTGGGAGGGCACGATCAGCCATCCATCATTCTGTTTATTTTTTTTTTTTTTTCTTTAGTTGAACAGCTACCTGGGGTGGGGCGCCAGCTTCTGTTACCAGCACAGGGCGCTGCATGAGCCAGCTACACCTCTGCACAGGAGAAAAGTAAGGCATGAGAGAGGTTAAAATCCTTGGGTATGATATAGGCAGAGAAATAGCTAAACTTCAAAAAAAGAAATGTAGCAGCAATGAGAAAATGGTCTGTCCCAGAAGTAATAGGGCTAGACGTTTATTGTAAGAAGTTTGTGGCCAGCTTGGCCAAGATGGCATGCACCCTCATAGACCTAGCCAAGGGAAAATGCCCCTCAAAATATGATGTACAGTAGAAACATTTACTACTTTTCTGAGGCTAAAAGAACTATTATGTTCAGATCCTGTATTAGCATCTCCTCATTTAATAAACTATTCAATAAACAGATGTTTTAGAGGTGAAGTTAAGAGCAGTGCTGTCACAGACATTTAATGCAAAGCAACAGCTCATCTGTTGTCTCAACTGAAAACTAAGCAATGCAGAGGCTAGATGTTGATAGTGATTGAAAGAGAATACCTAGCCATCAAGTGGGCTATCAGTTCCCTGAGATATTACTTGTTAGAAAGAGATTTCACCGTAGCAATGGAATATGCCCCCAAATATGGTTGCATCAACAACAGGATGGAAGCAGAAAGTTCTGTAAATAGCCCCTATCTTTGCAGTAATTTAAATTTCAGTTACAACATAGGTCAGGCTCTATGGATGGCCTGTCTAGGGCACATAGCCCATCCATTAGCATGAAACTAAAGATCTCAAGCTGGGGAATGTCAGTCGTAGCACAGATCAGTGGTTAAATAACGTCTATATTAGTAAATACAGGTGTAAGTAGTATATACCAATGTTATACAGAACCCATTATAAAGAGAATGATGTTTCTTTTAAGTGCAGTGTTTTAGTCACTGGTTTCTGCTGCTTTTCGAGTAGAAAGAAACATGTTTAAATGATTAAAAACAAGTTGGGTTAATGAGTAGTTGAATGTAACATACAAAGAGGCTGAGAAAAGCCCAGTCAGAGAGTATTTACCTTTTATGTGAAAAGGGACGAGGAAACCAGAGAAGTGGACTTGGGAAAGAGAATCAACTATTATAATCCCAAAACTGGCAAAAATGGGTGCTTTCAGGGCAATGACTTTATTAACTACAAGCTCACATCTGCATTATACAAACTGCCAAATAGTGTTTGTTTACACTGTTCTTTATTGGCTTTAGTAGTAACTACATGGAGATATGTTATTGTGATTTTGCCTCCAGCCTCCAGGTTTCATGTATTTGATCATCATGAACAAAACTAGTTTTGTTTCCATTTTTCAATAAAAATCTAATAAGTGTGTCCGTTATTTTTATATGTAATTTTACATGAGCAATATACTGAGAAAATATACTGTATGCAAAACAGATCCCCTTCAGCAGCTGGAGTTTTCAAAACTTCGAACGTCAAATGTCTGAGACCAGAAGATCGAAGTTTTGTAACTTCGGACATTTTAAATGGAGATCGCTGTACAGAGTGGAATAGGATATTTATCATTTCCCTCACAGTAGTGCGATCTCGGAGTTGGTATATTTATTTAGCAGGGGGTGTGGGGGTGCAGAGGGTCTTGCCCCCTTGCAAAAATGTAAACTAAATTTTTTTTGTTTTATTTTTTTTTATTATTTCGTTTTTGAAGTTTCAAAACTTTGATCTTCTGGTCTCAGCTATTTGAAACTCAAAGTTTTGAAACTTCGAGCTTTAGAAGTAGATCCATGCAAAACATATGATATATTCTGCAATATTAATGCATCATTTGAAATATTAAACATATATTTAATTTCCTGTAGCTAACTGTACAATGTGTAAGAGATGGACTACAAGTATTATGAATATTCAAAAAAAAAAAAAAAAAACAATATAAAGCCACCATGCAGCAGTAAATAGTGCAGTGAATTTAGTGAGATTCAGCCGAGCACGATTTAGACATGCATGAGTGCGGGCATGACACCATCATGCCAGTGATAGAGCTGCATAATGGAAAGTCACAGCTGTAGGAACTGCAGTAACTAAAGTGCTGGAATGACCATTCTATGAATGGCAACATGACCCCTTAGCAGTGACACGGGCACTATAGCAACCCTTGCAGGAGCACCAAAGCAAACTACATGGGACTGAAATACAGCATACAGAAATGGGGAGGAACAAGCAAAGGAATATACAGAAGGGCAAAAGGAGGGAAGATGGGACTGTAGAGGGGTGATATACTTTTTCTTTGGTGTGGCCTTGAGTATGCAAGCAGCTGGCCATTATGGTTATGCTAGGGGATGGATGCAGAATGCGTTATTACACACACGATTCCAAAGACAGCTTCTCTGCCCATGCTGACACACCTCTCAACTGTCCAGATTTACAAAGAATATCCAGATTTTTTCCTCATATTTTTAGTCTGTTCCTCATAAAATTTGTGATTTTCTGGATTTTTTGAGCAAATCAGTGCAGATTGAATTCACTAAATAATGACAAGTCATTTGAGTTTCAGACTTCATATCCTTCAGAAAATGTATAGTAAATAAGGACATTTTATTCTGGCAACATTCTAAGTTTATAATAACTTATTTATAATATTTAAAATTTGTACCTATGTTGGGGCTTTGCCCCCCCCATTATTTTTTACTTTGGCAAGATTTTTTGTGCTAAGAGTTTGAGAGGTATGAATGCCGACCATGTTAACCTCAACCCCTGGACATGGACACTCCCTTGCTTATTGCAAGCACTATTCTGATTCCACTGTGGGCACAGCCCACTAGACATGCCAGTCAGGGTCTTGCAGTCCAATGCCATCACAGTAGCTGTACTGTTAGCAGCACCTACCTGTGCCTGTTTACAGAGTCATGGATATCTACAGTCTACAAGAACACCACATGGGGGGGGGGGGATTACAGTAGGGTTGTACCACATGCTGCCCATGTGTTACACCATTCCTTGGACATGACGTCTCAAGTCCTTTCTCTACAGGTCCATATGGCACACCTAGCCAGCATTCCATCCATGGAAGCTCCACAACATCACTGGAAGATGTGAACTCTGTCAGCCTGCAGTCTCCTAGCTATGTATGTGGTTGCCACATCCACCAATTTTGACCTTTCCCTCTATACTAGCATTGCTGTCCCATGTCACTGTCTTATATTTCACCTGTATATATGATGATAATGATGAATGTGCCTGGCTGCCTTTCTGTTTTGTATGGGTGTGGAAATGCCTGATGTACAGTTTGGACAGTCAGTGCACTGTACTGCCTAACCAGGTTATGTTATTGCTTGCATATGTTTTCCTCTATGCTAGTTGTGTTGTGGCGCTTAGTTGTGGACCAGATACCACCACTTTACTAGCACCATTATTTATTAACCTTGCCTCTACCTCACATGGTACACTGCTGCAGCAGGGTCCTTTGATAACTCCTCATCTGGCTCCTCTTCAAGGCTGCAAGAGATATGTCTGAAAGTGTCATGGCTTCCCAATAATGAAACTGCTTTCATTACACCTTGTTATATACCATAGTGCAGATCTTTGAATAATATTGCAGTGCACCTGCAGATGTATCAAAGCATCAGAAGTGGGCCTTCATCATTCTGAACACATATTCAATTATCATGTCTGCACCAGTGGTATGATATACATATCTCTATCATGATCTTGGGCTGTGCGTCAGGTTATGAGCCACAGTTTCATGGTGTATACAGCATCATCTAAAATATACAACAGCGGACACATTATGAATGGTCTGCTACCTACATTCATGGGACAAGAATTTTAATGATGCTAGGGCTAACAGTATGTGCTCCTACCAGCTAGATAATCATGTGGTAAGTCACCCAGCATGAAATGCTGGTATAGATCACACACATCGGATGTGGGAATCATGGGGACTGCCTGAATGTTGAACAGATACATTATATGTAACATCAGGTGTTTACAGGTCACCACCTGCCATTTGAAGGAATGGAAGTCCTTCTGGGTGATATACTAGATACAGTTTGGTTTGTATATACTAGATACAGTTTGAAGCAGGTTAGCCTTTTAAGTAGTATAAGTACATTCAGTGTCCCTATAAACCTGAAAGAAATGGGCTTTGCTGTAAGATGGCTGCACAGTGGTGGTTCTCTCCTCTGCTGCCTGCAGAAACTAAGTATTATCCTCCACATGCATCAGCTTCATGCCAAGGAACTGGTGTAGGATTCATGAGATAAATGCCTGCAAAATTTCTCATATTTCCTCTGTCAGATACTGAAAAGTCCAGGATAAATAGTGGTACACAGACCTTCATGTCTAATGGGATAGACAGTCCACACATCCCCCTTAACTCCTTTTGAGGGCATCAAGTTTACTAAGTCCCATACTGTGAATCTGTCCACATTGTAGTGGTTGACCATGTTCCAGTTGTGGAGATGCTGGTATAGCAGATACTAGCAGACCCTTTGACCGTGCATAGAGTAATGACATGCAGCGTCAAGGCCATGGGCTCTGAAGGAGACCACTAATAAATGTTGTCCACCTACTGCTGATGTTGTTTCTAGCATCTAGCTCTAGCAGTTGCACTGTACCCTGTAAATTCCTGTGTTCAGAGTAGCCGATCATCGTGGCTCATTATACATTCGAGAATCACACCTCCATGTTTGATTTTTGACATTTGAATATGCAGTGGATTTCATTGTATATTGGCACTTATTCATATGTCATTACATGGCTATTAGCATACAGTGGATTCTGTTAGCATGCAATGCATACTATTTTTCCAATAACGCCATTCCACTATATGTATCTCTGAATTGCTGCCTGTCTACATGCCACCAGTAACTGTACTGCACTATTTATTTCTGAATACCTATCCATATTTACCATATATCAACAAATTAAGTTTATTAAGCACATTTGTATCATATTATAAAATATTAATACAAAGTTTGATATTTTTAAACATTTAGTTAATTTCATTTACTTATGGGCAGACACGGTGGTGCAGCAGTTAGCATTGCCGCCTCACAGCAAGAGGTTCTCCGGTTCGATTCTCGGCTGGGGTGCCTTCTGTGCAGAGTCTGCATGTCCTCCCTGTGGTTGCGTGGGTTTCCTCCGGGTGCTCCGGTTTCCTCCCACATCCCAAAGACATGCAGTAGGTGGATTGGACACTCTACATTGGCCCTAGGTGTGTGTGTGTGTGTGTGTGTGTGTGTGTGTGTGTGTGTGTGTGTGTGTGTGTGTGTGTGTGTGTGTGTGCCTTCTATGGAAGGTTGGGCGCCGGGCTGGCAACTCAACACCATAAAAAACTCCACTGCCAATCATGAGCGGACAGATGATCCACTGTGGCGACCCCTATCCGGGAAAAGCCGAAAGAAGAATAAGATTTAATTTCATTTACTTAATGGGATAAGGTGTAGGAAGGGCAATACGATACCATAAGTAGGATGATCAGAGGTACACTTCATTTCTAACCATTGGCATTGTAATGGTGCTGTGTCTTACTAGTGTTATTTTTCCTTCCTTCTGTTGGTAGCAGGTAGTACAGTGGACTGGCTAAAGCTGTATGGACTATAAAAAATTATGATTGTGTTTATCTGACCAAAATCAACTTATGTGTTCTCAAAATGGATCTCATGATTAATCTGTTGAGCTTCACTTCACTGTAATGTCAAGGTAAATTTCTTGCATCCATTCCTGGAACATGTAAAACATCGGTTACGTTTGGACACCTTGTTCTCGTCCTTTATTTTATGCTTGAATTGGCGAAGTGCAACAGTGAAAAATAAAGGAAAATAAGAACAGAATTACTTAATTACCACAAAGGCTGATAGGCAGTTAAAGTGTGACTGTGCAACCCAGTCTGTGAGAAAGGTATATTCACTGAACACAGCATTCAGGAGCATAGTTCCAACTGTGTGTGTGGGGTAATACACAGTAAAGAAATTAAGTGGTTAAAAAGGCTAAGCGAATTAATACTAGCAGATAACGTATAAAACTAAAGAAAGCAATTGATGGTTGTTACAGTGGTATGTATGTACAATTGTATAATCTGTTTAATTTCTCCAGGTCTTTTGGGTATCTAATACCATGAGGGGAATGGACCCCATTCCTAAGTCAAAGTACAATTAAAGTTTGTGAGATTAGTATTGTTTCAATCTTTGATGTTAGCCAGAAGTGCTCTTTGTAGCACCCGCAATGTGCCCAGAATTGACTCCTGCAATTCATACGGCGTTAAATTTATTGGTAACATATCTAAACATGACTGGAAATTCTTTTCTATGAGACCCATTACTTCTACTACTATTGGAACTGTCTGGGTAACCTTCTTCCACATTGCCCTCATTTCTGCCTGCAAATCCTGGTATTTTATAACTTTGTGTCTCTCTCTCTCTCTACGTAAGAAACTGTAATCACTGGGTCTGGCAATTTCAATGGTCAATGCTACTTCTGTCTTCTTTTCATGGCCTATTATATCTGGTTGCTGTTAGAAATGTACACTGTAGGGGAATATGTCATTTAGAATTATCCGAAAGTTAGAAAGGTGGAAAAAGAAACTTAACTTTAAGAGCAAATGGATTGATTTTTTTTTCTAAAACATGGCTACCTGAACTGGAGATATATAAAGACAGCATTTTGGAACTGCTACTTTTCTATTCTGGAGTCACCAAAAAAAGCTAGATTTTCGTACAAAAAAAAATAAAAGTGTGTGACTTTCCTCAGAGTAATGATAACCATAGAAGTGATTAAAATATGAAGTAATACAGGAGCAGAGGGCTTGTCACTGGCATAAAGCCTTTGTTTCAGAAATATGGCTGTTTGTGATGTCTTGATAATTATTTTGTGCATTACTGATGGAATATCTGCAATTTATTAGAAAGCTCAGTTAATAAATATGAAAATGCAGTCACTCTACATTAAATAGATTATGTGGCTTAGTATATCATTACACATATTCACCTCTGCATAGTTTATAATAATGACACTAAAAGCCAGATGAAAATTAAAATTTTTACACTGTTGTCTTACACTAGTATTGGAAACACTGCTATTAATTCTGTATAATGTAAGGGAATATTTGTTAAGAAATGAAGTAGAATGTTGTTTGTTTTTATATGGCGGTGGAGTCTGGTAAAATAACATTTCAAGTAGATTGGAAGCCTTGTAGAGCACAAGACTTGAATGGCAATTGAAGTGTTTCTCACATGTTTAAAAAAAAAAAGTGAACCGTATTAAAAAAAACAGTATTAATTCAGCATTTAAAATATCCCTTATCACTCATAAAACCATGGAAGTGACGTGTTGGTGGTCAGAGCAACAATGTTGTGCTATAAAGCCATGTTGTGAACTCTGGCTGTCTACGCTTCACTGCAACTACAGTGCTATATGTTAAAGGTACTAACTTAACCAGTACTTCAGTAGTAAACAGCTAGGGACACGTCTGATACCCAGTGCTGAACTGTCAGTAGCCTTCAAAGAAGCAGTACACTTTGCTACATGTACAGACTGACAGCAGCTTCATGTACAGACTGACAGCAGCTTCATGCACAGACTGTGACAGCAGCTTCATGCACAGACTGAAAGCAGCTTCATGCACAGACTGACAGCAGCTTCATCCACAGACTGTGACAGCAGCTTCATGCACAGACTGACAGCAGCTTCATGGACAGACTGACAGCAGCTTCATGTACAGACTGACAACAGCTTCATAGACAGACTGACAACATGCACAATCTGCTTCATTTATCCCGTGAGTTGATGTTCCTCAGGATGTGATAGTTTGTAAGGATAGTACAAGACAGTTTATGGGACACTATGCAATGTTTGATATGCTTTTCGGGGTCCTATTCATATTATTTGCTCATTTTTATGTGTTATTTATATACATGACTGTGCTATCTGCATTCAGTTCAGCTTTTATTATACAACTTGTAAAGAAGAACCCTTGCACATTATATGTTTTTATTCAAGCATGCAGACTAGCTGAGAGAAGGAGATAGTCCAAGCAAGTCTGTCTAATTTTAAAGCCTAGTTACTCCATAGTTGCCCTCTCATGTAGCCTTTACTGCTACTCTTCTCTCTCCACTATTTATTGCTCCTTGGAACCTGTATGTCATCCTACATTCTCCTGCATCCCCAGCAAGACATTGTCATATCCTGTTACCCTTCCATTGAAGAAAAGTTTCCTTGGATCAGTTCCGAATCTCAATTTCTTCCAGTTTTGAATCTCAGTTCCTTCCAGCTATGTTCTGTACCCCTTCCGCCTCTTCTTCTGAATCACAGCTTCCTATCTCCAACCTCACTCTCCTGTCCCCTGAATCACATCCCCTTTCCCTTCTGTTCTCCCATGTGATAACCACTTCTTAAGGTTCACCCCTTCTATCTGGTTGCTCTTTTGTACTTTTTGTTAGTGATGCCCCCCTTACTTTGCATGGCAACCAGAACTGGACTGGCTGTTCTAAATCTGGTTGTATATGGCTGCACAGAGAAAGTTTTACTGAGTCTTCCCAACTAGCTATATATTTCAACATCGCTTTGGTCTTAAACATTGCAATTTCATTTTCTTTCTTTATTTTGAATACTTTCTCACTCACCCAGTACCTGCTGACTATCAGTTCTCCTATTATACCAACCCATTCTTTCCGCCTGCGTGAAAGTGAGCTGCAGTTGTCATACAAACAGCCACGGGGGGGTGGTTATTATAGCTTTAACCCTTCCCCAGTGGCTGGCAAGAGCATCTGTATCACAGCAGAGCATTCTATGCCTACCCTCGTGTGTGCCACACACATGTTGATGAGGGCTACTTTCACCAGGATGGGATCACCAAGCCAACATCCCTGGTCATGGACATGTAAACATCATGCACAGTGGTAATTAAACAAATGGAATACACATTATCCCTTCAAACAGAATGACTGAGGCAGCAGTTTCACCTCTCCAACTCTTCAGCACCTGAGTTACTATTTGAACTCCTGTTATCTGGGTCATATTTAGGGCTTTATCTCTCTATACCTCAGAGACTCAACATGTTTTAACATATAAATTCTATGAACCATGTCTTTTTGCAATAAATTCCCCAGGTCAGACTTGCCATACATGAACATATCTCCCTGATTTTCTAATCCCATGCACATCACTTTGTATTTGTTGGTAAGAAACCAAAGCTGCTACTCATTAGACCAGCCTAATGTATTTGAATATCCCTTTAGTGACCTTTTTATTCATAACAGGACAGTCTCAATACTGATCCTTGTAAAAAACACTAATCAGTTAACTGTTCCCTGCATTTCCTTCATAAAACAGAGTCCCATCTCCATACTCCTAGTGCACGAAATCTGGACAAAGCCTAAACTTGGGGGGGGGCAAAGGCCCTAAAACAGGTATAGATTTTAAATATTACTCTTATAAATTTAAAAGTTGCTAAAATAGATGGATTTGTGTTAGTATGTACTTTCTGAAGGATATGAAGTCTGAAACTTAAATGTATGTCATTATTTAGTGACATCAATCTTCAGTGATTTGCCAGAAAAACAGATATTTTAAGATGATCATACCAAAAATATGAGACGAAAATCTTTACATTTTGCAAAAATCTGGACAGAGGAGAGAGTATATTAACTGGTATCAACTAGCTAAACATGAAATAGTCCACAGTCTATTGTCCTCCTTGTCCTAAGTCTGTCCTTGTTCTCCTGTACTTTAACATAGTCATGCAACTTGACTGTGTAAAAAAATCACATGACTTCACCTTGCAAAGCCAGAGAGCAATGTAGCACATCTCTTCAGCCATTTACGATTAAGAACTTCCCCAGCCTACTCTTCGGTACCCCTGCAAAGAATTTTTAAGGGCTTTAAGTGGAACCCTTAGGCCTATAATTACTTGATTTCTTCTTAGACCCACCCATATGTAAGGGTCCCCCATTACCAGCTTCCATTTCTATTTGACTATCCCCTGTCTCCCCAACACCACTGCCAGCACTTTGAGTAGTGAAAAAAGAGGCAGTCTATCTGGTTCCTATGCCTTATCTCACAGTTGCCCTAGGGACTCCTGGACTTCTCCCATAATTATACAGTCTGCCCCTTGTCACCTCACATCACTGCCATTGTTTATTATAACCAAGGAGTACTACTTTTTTCCAAACAGCTTGAAGTCATAGACCATTTTGGTCTGAGTCTCAGCATTGCCAATGTGTTACAGGGCTTTTAGCAGACAGCAGTTGATAGGACAAAGAACTGTCGCCTTTGATCTAAAGGATGTTGTTCCACTTCACAAACATTGTGTGGTGCCAGATACAGGAACAAGGAATACCCATGCTGTACAGTCCCCCCCCCCCAAGTCATGCCTGCATGTACAGTACTTTACATTACTGCCCTTCTGAGCTGGGAATTTCTGGTTAAAGGCTTATAGTGCCAGCATATTTGAACTGTTTCTTACTGAAATTGGTGCGCCTTGTTTGCTCTAGCATAGACTAGATACAGGCCTGCTGAATCTAGCTTTGTTTGTATAACTTGAGCACTAATTCAAGCCTTCTTTTTTGGAGAAGGTCCCCTGCACCCTAGCGGCAGGAGTGTGCAGTTAGAACTTGTCTGGTTGAAGACTACAGGAACAGGGCTCAGTTCTGAGATTTTTTTACTGGTTAATTTGGTAATTTCTAGCCTTTTCTGATTGTTTGTAGTCATCTAAAGCTGTTGTAAGTGTATTTTTGACTGTTTGTAGTCATTTAAAGCTGTTTTAAGTGTATTTTTGTTTTTGCCTTATCTTTTAAAAATCAATTTCATTTTTTCCCTCCTTTCTAAACTAGTATAGTCCAGTTTTCAGGCTAGTGCTGAATTCAGGGCTGTTACAATTTTCTGAGTTGCCCATACCTTACTTGGATAGAGGGAGGTTTCTTTGTTCACCTGTGAGAGAGGGAGCTTTGAGCAGCTATCTGTCTCTGGAGGAGTAGTTCCAGCCCAGATGTTAGTAGTTTATAGGCCATTTTGGGCTAATTGCTATCTCTTTCATTTCCCTGCTGTAAAAACCACATTTGCACGGTTTTGCACATCCGGGCAGCGCCGGTTAACTAGGGCTAAATTTATCCCGGCTCCACCAAGTCGACTCTTCAGTTTTTCCCTTGAAAGTAGTCTAGCTCTCAACCTAAGCACTTAAAAAGCATCCTACAGTCCAGCACTTGCTCAGATCTAATAGCAAGCACTAATATACCCCGACACTTGATTGCCCAGCAGAGCAAGGCTCAATATTCACCCTTCACCAACCAAGTGACTAAGCAGCTCACCCTACTATTCAGGCATGACCAAAGGGCAATTTCAGTTATACTCTCCAATCCAGCTGGTGAACCTGGGTATCCTGAGGCAATGTTACAACTGCCTCATGTACACAGACAACCCCCTCCTCCTACCACAAAGCATTAACATATGCAAGAGATGCAATTATATAGCTAAATTGGAGGCTAAGCTCTCTCCACCCAAGACTGGAACAGGCAGTCATGAGGAGAAGGTTAACATTTGCACCACACCTCCAGCCTCATATAGACATACTAAACCAGTACTGGCAATAAATACAAAAAATCATACTCGGAGGCTCTAAATAAAAACCTGCAAAAGCATCACAGACCTCCAAAGCAGACACCCAAAAAACCTGCACCTCCCGTCACAAACCAGACAACACAAAAAACACAAAATCAGTGTACCGCACAATCACAGCCCTTAAGGCGAAATAACATAAGTAACACACTAGTAATAGGCGACTCTATAGTCAGGCACACTGACGTCTCACTCACTAGGCTGGACAAGGAGAAGGCTACTGTTAGCTGCTTGTCGGGAGCCAGAATCCACCACATAACACAAGCACTCAGGTTATTCCAGAACAAGTACAAATATGACTCTGTCATTGTTCATGTTGGTGTAAATGACCTGAGAAGTACCTCCCTGGACTACATGAAAAGAGACATGGAAGAGCTCTCTGATCATGTAGCCCAGGCGGGTATGACCCTGACCCTGAGTAGCATCCTGCCCTCACCAAGAATGATACCGCAGTATAAAGAAAAAATGATCAATTTCAACAATTGGCTAAGCTTCTGGTGTCATTCAAAGGGGATCCAGTGTCTGTCAGCCTGGGATGACATGCTTGACAAGCCTCGTTGCTTCGCAAGAGATGGCTTGCACCTGTCACCCCTAGGCTTTTGAATACTGGCCAAGGCTCTTGCTGCCCCCATAGTGCCTTTTTAGGCAAGGCTCAAAAGTCAAACCCACCTCCATAAACAGCACAAATAAAAAATGTAGGGTTATGCTACTGAATGCCAGGAGTTTAAATCTCAAAATGCACGCACTCGAAGTACTCCTCAGTATGGAGAACATCGACATCTGTGCAATAACTGAAACGTGGTTCAAAGCTCCACAGAGCACCCCAGCACTACCGGGCTACAACTCATACCACAGATTTCGGCCACAGAATATGGACTGAAACACAAAAGGAGGGGGTGTATCCATATTCATCAAGGATACCTACACCTCTAGGTTAGTGGCGCAGCATGATACCTCCAAGATCATCCATGTGCAACTAACATCAGGCAAATCTGCAATGCAAATTGTGGCCTGCTACAGATCACCCTCCATGACCCAGGACCACCACTCCACCTTTCTGGAGACACTGGAAAACATGAAGGTCCCACCGAACACCCTGATATTGGGCGATTTTAATTACCCTACCGTTAACTTGGAAAACTTCTCAAGTACAAACTCCCAGGTTCAGCACTTCCTGGAATTTATCAACTCAAATGCCCTGGATCAGCTGGTAAACTCCCCTACCAGAGGTGAAAACATGTTGGACCTGGTCATCACCAACATGGGCGACAGGTGCTCCACACCAGAGGTCAACCCGTCACTGGTTAGATCAGATCACAAACTAATCACTCTGGGTGTCCACACCACACCACCACCTCCAACCAAGGAAACCACAGTGAAAAACTTTTCTATAGCAAACCTCACCTTACTTAAGACAGAGGTGGTAAGTTTCACAGCCCCCACGCTGAAGGATAACAGTGTCCAAGATGCAGGAACGTTTACAAATGCACTCTATGAGCACCTACAAGGATGCATGGATCGTGCCAGCCCTAGCAAAACCAAGACTCACTCCCCTAAGAGAAGGAAACCAGTCCAGTGGACCCCTGCCATAAACAGGCTGTACAATAGAAGGAGGAAACTAGTTCAGAAAAAAAGCAAATCCCAAGAAGGAAAGACAACCCTGATCAATATCAGTAAGAAACTAAAGTCCTTCATGAAATCCTCCAAAGCTAACTTCAAAAGAAAAATAGCCAAGGATTCAAAAGATAACCACAAAGCCTTCTTTAGCTATGTCAAGAATCTAAGTGGCAACTCGCAGATATGTTCTGAGCTAGTGCAAAATAGCACAAAATATACTGAACCCACTGATATTGCCTACATCCTGGCAGATAGATTCAGTGCAAACTTCACACCCCTCTCACCCCCAAAAGGGCCCACAACAATACCGGAAAAGTGTAGTGTCCTGGAAATCACAGACACACAGGTGAAAACAGCCCTTTCAAATGCCAAAAGCACAGCGTCAATGGGGCCAGATGGTATCCCTGGCTGCATCTTGCATGAACTACAGAATGAACTAACCCCCCCACCTAAACACACTGTTCAACCTCAGCCTCTCCACAGGCTATGTGCCCATAGAATGGCACACAGCAACGGTTATTCCGCTCCACAAAGGAGGGGCCACAACTGACCCTGGTAACTATTGCCCCATAAGCCTGACTAGCCTGGTCTGCAAGGCTATGGTGCGCATAATCACGGGACTCATTAACAAAGACATTGGCAACCTCCAAACACTTGACCCGACCCAGTTTGGCTCATGCCTACTAAACCTGGTTGACTTCTTCGAGACAGTCACCAAGGCCATAGATGAGGGGAAGGTAGTTCACACAGCCTACCTTGACCTCGCCAAGGCTCTTGACATCATTCCCCACTCGGGAATTATAGAAAAACTCACCAGCCTGAACATAAACCCCTACGTCACGAGATGGGTTGCCAACTGGCTTACAGACAGAACTCACACAGTAAGATTAGTGGGCTCCAGGTCCAACTCTAAACCAGTCACAAGTGGTGTCCCACAAGGCTCGGTCCTGGGACCACTACTGTTCAGCATATACTTCACAGAAGTACAGGCAAACACAGGAGGACTATGGCTAACTAAGTTTGCCAATGACTGCAAACTGGGAGCCATAATTGACTCTCCGGCTGACACGGACATTCTCCAAAAGGGCCTTACTAAGACGGACACCTGGTGTCAAAGGCAAAATGTGTGGGATTAAATCCACCAGAAACTTAGATCTAATTTTACCATTAGGAGTTATCATTCATAGCTACAACTCTTTTTGTTGCCTCAGAAGTACTGCCATGAGGAATTGCACTGTAGAACAAACAAATGCAGACACAATGTTGGAATGAGCAAAGTAGTATGACACTTTAACACTGTTAGCCATAACAGTGTAATTTCTTAACTCCAGTAGGTAACAGATTAAAACTAACACTGAGAATGTATATATTTTTAAATCAGGAAGTAAGAGAGACATATGGCTCTCAATGGTTTTAAAACTAATTTGGATATATAAAGAGTGGCACGAAAGGAAAAAAAAAAACATGACAATAATAATCATGATGGAAACATTCTTATTTCTGTTTGTGTGCATAAACATCATACTCTGGATTATAAAACACATAATATTCTAAATTTGTGTGGCACTTTGCATAATGATATGGCCTTAGGCAATGAAGCAAATATTAAATATTGATTTTCTTATACAAAGAGCAGAATTAAGATGCATGTTTTTATATTGCCTGAAGAAGCAAAGCTTCTCTTTGCTGTTTTGATAGTTTTGTTCCTCTTTTTCCATCAGGCTGTATGTTGATTACCAGAAAGATTTATTGATAAAGTTCACTGTGTGTGTATTGGACTCAAGATGAGACCCACAAAATGGGATACTGACATATGTAATTCATAAAAATAATCACATTCATGACAGTATGTGGACTGTGAAAAGCATGGGGAAATGTATGCTGTACTGGACATGTTCAGTATGCTGTATGTTCCTACGGAGAGCACTGTCAGATGCAGACCATCAACTGTTTTATTATGGCTGCACATCAGCATGGGGACTGGGTGCACAGTATACAGCAGAACTTGGTTGCATTTGTTTTTCTTTACTTTGTGACGTGTTTGTGTTTGCTGGTGTGGTTGCACATATGTATACATATGAGTGTATGTGTAAGTCTGAGTGGATGTTTTTCTGTCTGCTTGTATGTGTTTGCATCTGCGTGCATGTGTGTACATGTGTAGGTTTCTATGTCTTTGTGTGCATATTTGGGATGGGTGACATAAAACTGGACTCTTGAAGCTGCAGATGTGCATAGTATAGCATCATACTTCTCAACTGTCCAGATTTTTGCAGAATGTCCAGATTGTTGCCTCACATTTTTGGTCTATTCCTTATAAAATTATTTTTTTCTGGGAAATCATTTACAAGTCATTGAGGACTGAAGTCAGAAAATAATGGCAGACATTTGAGTTTCAGACTCAGTACCATTCAGAAAAATTAATGCAAAAACAAAATATGTTACTCTATCAACTTTTTAAGTTTGTACAAAAAAATATTTAAAAACTGTTGCTATTTTTGGGTCTTTGTCCCCCCATTATGTATGGCTTTGTCCAGATTTCTTGCTGTGAGAAGTATGTATAGCATGTTGTATATACTCAGTTTCATTTGCCATGTTGCTGCTTTAGGAACACTGTTAGCAAATAAGGCTGTGCAGTGAGAATGCCAGTGGCACTGTGTTATTTGTAATTTTTATAAATTGTTAGCTCAGATGTTCAACAAGCACACTGCCTTATTCCCTTATGCATTGTAGTGACTTATTACCCTCTCTCTCTTTGGCAGTCTCTCAGAACTTCAAACTCCATCTGCATGTCTATGGGTGTGAAGGACCAATTAGCTGCCTAGCAGGATAGTCCTTCGCAGCCACAGAGAGAAGCCTTCACTTTTTTCCTGTGCCATTGGAAGAGAAGGATCTCAAGACTACCTTTCTCTTCCTCTGGTGCTCACTTAAGCAATCCTTTGAGTTATTTTATTCTTTCCTCTTTTTTATTAGTGCTTGTAATGTATATGATTTTGAAGTGTGCGTGTTTCTTTAAGAGAGAAAAAGTACATCTTTGCTGTTAGTGAGGATTAGTGTGTGTGTGTGTGTGTGTGTGTGTGTGTGTGTGTGTGTGTGTGTGTGTGTGTGTGCGCACGTACATGAGCGTGCACACGTGTGTGTGTGTAATAAACTGAATATCAGTTCTCAAGGGTTTATAACCCTTTCTAAGTGTTTTATGGATGCCTGACAGACTTTCTGTACTAGGGATGTTTTTGTTGAGGTATTTCCATGGATTTAATGCATTATTTTGAATCCTTTGACATGAAAACTTGCTTTTTTCACAGTTTTTTCTTTGTAACTTTCTACAAAGATGTAAATGTGAAGTAATTTAATAATATTTTAAACAAGTTTTTTTTTATTGCAGTTTGATGCTATTTTGTTTTCTGACAGGAATTTTATTTTAAGTTAATACTGAATTCCTTATATAAGGCTAATGTCCATGTTTTTATATTTGTGGGACTGAAATTAGCCATATGTTTTTTTTTTTTTGTTTTTTTTCTATTGTAGGTTTTGGAGGTATGTATTAATACCTAATGTGTTGTTGTTGTTGTTGTATCTTTCGGCTTTTCCCGGTTAGGGGTCACCACAGCGGAACTCCGGTCCGCTAATGATTCGCAGTAGATTTTTACGTACCGAGTTGCCAGCCCTGACGCACAACCTTCAACGAAGGTACGCCCATTCACGCATGTCTCCACACAGAAGACGCTTTAGCTGAGAATCGAACAGGACAACATCTTACTGTGAGGCGACAACGCTACCGCAGCACCACCACCGCAGTTGTATATCTACTGAATTAATAGCTTTTTGCTTCAGTACAGTATTCTGTGTGTTTCTTTGTTTAAATAATCTCTATATTGCTATTTTTAAGGGAAAATATAGGAGTATCATGCCTTTGTTTACTGGGAGTACTGTTACAACA
Source organism: Protopterus annectens (assembly GCF_019279795.1). Taxonomy (NCBI): domain Eukaryota; kingdom Metazoa; phylum Chordata; order Ceratodontiformes; family Protopteridae; genus Protopterus; species Protopterus annectens. The sequence continues at coordinate 476,382,788 of NC_056729.1, forward strand.
TTAGTTTATACTGACCTGGCTAATTGTTTGCCCCCTGTCTAGATGGACTCTGAAACTGTACCCCGCCCCCAGCCCACAAGCTTCTACCATGTCTGCACCTACAAAACATAAAAATAAAAAAATATACCTCAGCCTATGGCTTGTGACTCTGCAGTAGCCGCTGCCAAAAGCAGGCTATTGAACCACTCGCCTTCTTTTACTTCCAGGTCTCCTGGTGAAGTGTTGGCACCACAACTGTACATAACACAAGGGCCAGCAGATACATCCTCCAGGGCTGTACCATTGCTGGCTCAGGTATGGGACAGCCAAAATACTTAGTGCCAGGAGAAGTCAGAGGTGCAGAATCTGTTGTTTAGGATGATAAGTTTCCCCCAGGGATTCTCACACTAGTGTAGTTCATGCTAAGAAGGGACAAAAAATAAAAATAAACAGCACATAGTTGAGCAGCAGTCTCTTTCAGGTTTCCCCCCACAGATCGTGACAATGGTTAGAGCCATTGTTCAAGCAGTTGATCGCTGGATGTATACCCGCGTTAATTTTAATACAGATGCTTCTACCCTCAATCTTTCTGTTATGGATCCTCATTTTGAAGGCAATCATGTGTCTGAGCATTCTGACCTATATAAGTTGTATCAGTCAGTTTCCTCTGATGATGAACAGATACAAGAACCCAAACAGATGTTTCCTTTTTCTCCAAATGCTGGCTAGATTTAGGGATGTATTTAAATTGGAGCAGTCTTCTATTGCCCCCACCCCCAGGACTGGCAGGGTCTATGATCTTTTGCAGAATGAGGCACTAGTCCTTGAACCTATCCCTGTGGTGATCCTGGCATTGAAGGATGTTTGTAAGAAAACTTGCAGTTTTCCTTTGCTTACTGAGACTCTCCCTAAAGAAGTGTGTAAGAAATGTAGGATTTCCCCTGCTTGCTGGGTATCCAGGGCCCCTTGCCTGCATACCCTGCTTCTTTGTCTTCAGTTAGTATTTCTAGTAAAAAGTCTAAGTCTTTTGCAAATCTGGTCCCTCAAGATAAACTAGGCAAGTGGCTGTAATCTCAGGAGATGACACTGGGGCAGTCCAGCACAGTAGTTTTTAAAATATTTAACTATTACTGTTATACACAATAGTTTGTGTGGAGATCCATGTATAGTTTAGAAGAATTTGCTACATTGTTGCCCATTGAACAGAACATTTATGTCAACGATATTGTTTCTATATTACCTCAGGTGCCAAAACATGCATAAAGGAGTACCTTAGAAGGGGCTGACACCATTTCTAGAAATGCAGCTTTGAAAGTGGTGATGACGAGGTTGCTTGGTTGCACAGTCAAAAAAAATTTTTGACTTAAAGAAATGACATTTTAAATGCTGCCATTGCATCTGTGTGTTTAGTACTGCATCTAATTAGATCCTTAAACACTGGGATGACAGAGGTAACTTGATGCAGGATATATGCAAATGTTTTATATTTCCAAGTTTTCCCTCCTTTAAACAAGGTAATTTTTCATGGCCTCTTAAACAGAAGTCCCAGCCAAAAAAGAACCAAGGTGACAAAAGGAAATGGCAGGACAACAGCGACACCAAGTCCAACAAAAGGGGTCCCTTTCCCAAAAGGATAATCACCCCTTCCAATTTATGAGTATGTCAAGATGAAGCACCCATCTTTTTTCAAGTCTCCCACCAGGTTCTTCTCCTCTCAAGTTGCTTCTCAACAAGGCAGCATGGCCATTAGTGGTTTCCAACAAATGGGTCCTCAGCATTGTGGGAAAGGGTTACCAATGGCAGTGGAAAGGCCATCATCATTCATTCGGGCAAGTTCCTCCTCATCCCCTGGGTCATTTTTTGTTATTCCCTCCTTTTATCTAGCATATGCAGGACTCGGGGTCATAGAAGCAGTGCCTCTTTTCCAGAGAAGAAGGAGGTATCATTCCGAACTTTCCTGGTTCCCAAAAAAGAAAATGTCGGGAGACCAATATTGGGCATGTCTTTTCTGAATACCTTCATCCAGATTCCCAGGTTCAGGATGCTGACCCTTTATGCAGTGCTTCCTGTTCTTCCAGACCTCTGCTTCATGGTGACCCAGGAATTAAAGGAAGCTTATCATCATATCCCCATTGCTCATCAATTCTGGAGGTATCTGTGATTTGTCTCTGGGTCGCAATTTCAGTTTTCTCTATTGCCCCTTGGGTTATCCACTCTTCCCCGAGTGTTTACAAAATGTCTTGCTCTGGTAGTGGCCCGCTCTCAGACTGTGGGCATCCACATTTATCCTTACTTGGACAACTTGCTGATCTGTGAAGAATCTGTGTCCTAGTGTTTGGAAACATTAGAAAAAGTTTCAGTCTTACTCTGTCTTCTAGGGTTCAAATTTAACATTCTGAAGTTGTGCCTAACCCCTGACAAAGACTCGTCTATCTAGGGTGTATTGTTGACTCCAATGTAAGTATGGCTGTATTTCCCCAAAACAAGATTACTTTCTATCAAAAAGTGTTTCTGAAATTCTTCAAGAGGAATGTCACCTCAGCTCAAGAATTCCTGAAAATTCTGGGACTGATGGTGTCCATGATTCTAATGATATCTTTGCCTCTTATTCACGTGTGAAAAATTCCGTAATCTATCTGAAATTGTTGGACTGAGCACCTTCCTTACTTGGAAATCCTGTTACCAGTACTTCCTTTCATCTGACGAGAGTTGCAGTGGTGGAGAGAACAGTTAACTGTTGATCCAGGACTTCCATTCTCCTCTCTGGTGCAAACTGTCAAGACAGATTCATACGATTTTGCATAGGGAGCTGCGTCAATGGGGAAGCAAGTGCAAACCACTTGTGTCCCAAGGACAATTGCAATCACATTAATATCAATAAAATATTGGTGGGGATTTACACCTTGAAGGTTTTTTGTCACCTATAGTCTCCAAGTCTTCTTCGGGTGATTATGGACAATACCATAGAGATGTGGTATCTGAACAAGCAGGGCAGGACAAGGGCTTACTCTCTGTGCCATTTGGCAAGGATGGCCTGGGAAGTGTATTCTCAGTATTCTGTGAATCTCCAGGTTTCTTATATTCCATCAGAATGTTGTGGCAAATAGACTAAGCAGATCCTGGCCAGACCTGCATGAGTGAAAAGTCAAGCCAGTGGTGTTACAGGATCTAGTCCAGATGTGTGAACATCTCAGGTAGATATGTTTGCCTCCTTTCAAAGACCATTAGATAAATTCTGTTCCAGACATCCTTGCAGCCAAGCTTGGAGGACAGGCCCATTCTTGTTCCCTTGGATGGGAGGGTGTTCTGTTTTGCATTTCTACCCTTTCCTCTGATTCAGAATGTACTTTTCAAAGTTCAGAGAGAAATTCCAAAGATCATTGTGATGACACCCCGTTGGCCCAGGCAGTCTTGGTTCTCCCAATGGTATTCACCAAGGGCAATTGCCACAAACTTCCTTACACTCTGGGTCTGTTTACACGGTCTCAGTGGAATCTGGTATACCCCGATTTAGAGAAAATTCATTTGACATCCCGGATGATTCAGTTTTGACTACCTTTAGGCACCTGTTTCATGAGAATGTGCAGCAGGTATTAAAGAAGTCAATAAATAATGAAGGTCAAAGGCTCAGCATTGGGAACAGACATTAAATATTGCTGTTATATATTTAAACTTCCAGGAATAAAAGTTTTTGCATTAGCATGCATTTTCTGAAGAGCAGGAAGTCTGAAATTCAAATGTTAGTCATTATTTAATGACTGCATTTCTCAATGATTTTTTCCAGTTTTATGAGAAACAAAAAAATGAGACAAAGGCAGTGACAGCCTGAAAAATCAGTGACAGTTGCATTTCTGTTACCACAAGCAATATACAAAGATTAATTCAAATGTACACTAGTCCTGCACAGCCATATGGCAAGCTAAGCAAACAGCAAGTGGGTAAGCTGCTTTCATTCACAGCCAGTCTTTACCCAATTTAGAGAATGCAGTCATCTATGATTTGGAAGAAAACCACAGATTTTATAAGGCAAAGATGAAACATATTAGTCAAGGTTAGGGATATTCTCCAAAATCATGAACAGTTTCTACGTGGTTTCATACAAACAGCATCCAAAGAATAAATATTCCAGCTTAGTTCTTATGAATGTATGCTAGTCCTCTAAAGTCAGACGGTAACCTATGCATACAATAAGAGGGTTAAGTTACAGATCAAAAATATTAGGCAAAGGCAAGGACTTTTTGTGAAATCTGTGTCAATTTTGAAATTGTTTCACACAAAAATTCACCAGAGAACAAGTATTCTAAATTGAAACAAAAAAATGAGACAAAGGCAGTGACAGCCTGAAAAATCAATGACAGTTGCATTTCTGTTACCACAAGCAATATACAAAGATTAATTCAAATGTACACTAGTCCTGCACAGCCATATGGCAAGCTAAGCAAACAGCAAGTGGGTAAGCTGCTTTCATTCACAGCCAGTCTTTGCCCAATTTAGAGAATGCAGTCATCTATGATTTGGAAGAAAACCACAGATTTTATAAGGCAAAGATGAAACATATTAGTCAAGGTTAGGGATATTCTCCAAAATCATGAACAGTTTCTACGTGGTTTCATACAAACAGCATCCAAAGAATAAATATTCCAGCTTAGTTCTTATGAATGTATGCTAGTCCTCTAAAGTCAGACGGTAACCTATGCATACAATAAGAGGGTTAAGTTACAGATCAAAAATATTAGGCAAAGGCAAGGACTTTTTGTGAAATCTGTGTCAATTTTGAAATTGTTTCACACAAAAATTCACCAGAGAACAAGTATTCTAAATTGTTTCACACAAATGCACAATAGGCTTTAATTCCAGACTTTAAACTGAGCAAATGAAGAAGGCACTCTGCTTTCTCCCACAGCACAACTAGCCCCCTCAATCTGGTTACCTGCCAGCATATTAAAAAAAGAGAAAATAAATATTCTAATTGATTTCATACAAATTAAGAATAGGCCTTAACAGTAGATTTAAACTGAGCAAATGAAGCAAGCTGGTAGCTTTCATTCACAGCCTGTATAGCCACGTCCACATAGCTATTCCAGTGTATTTCATACACAAGCACACAGGCTTTAAACTGCGCAAATGAAGGGGTTAAGTTGCTTTCATCCACAACACAGCTAGCTATTCTCTTAAAAAATCAAAGTAAATAATCCAGTTTATTGTTCAGAAATACACACTAGCCCAGCCTTTAATGCCAGACATTGCCCAAATTAAATGGGCAGGTTACTTTCATTCACGTCACAGCTAGGCCCTCCAAAAAGAGAGAATACATATTACATTTTGTTTCACACAAATATACTGTAGCCCTTACTGCTAGTCTTTAAACTGAATAAATGAACAGGGCAAAGTACTGAGATGCACAGCACACCACAACTATTCCCCCTTCTACCCTAATATGGTTGCCTGCCAGCATATTTTAAAAAAAGAAAGTATTCCAATGTATTTTACATTAACACACACAAGGACTTAATGCCAGTCCAAGACTTTAAACTGAGCAAATGAAGAGTGTAGGTTGTTTTCATCCACACTGCAGCCAGCCCCTCTCCCAAATGTCGGGTTGCTTGCCAGCGTTTAAAAAAATGTTTACCTTTACTGCAGTAATGCATGCTGCTACAGTTAGCCACTGTATCTCTCAATTTTGTAGACTGTTGCTGTATTCTGTGAAAAGGATGTTGAAAAACAGGTTCTAGAAGCCTGTTATAGGGCAATATACTGTAGTGATCCTAAATACAAGAGAGTTTTAGTGACCCATAACAGAACATATCGCCGTATGAGATGCAATTACTGTCAGAATAGAGACAGTACTGATTATTATTGGCATTTTAGTACTGGCTTAATTTTAAATTTTTTTCATCATGCTGATTGTGAATCTATGCATCCAGTATATTTTGCTAAGTGTATTAAATGTACAGCATTCTATGATGGGAAAACTAATAGGAGATTGAGAGATAGAATGGTGCAATACATGTATATGATATTAAGAAATTAAGTTTTCTAAATGCTTTAGCTAAACATGTTTTTGAGATAGGCACATTGCATACTTTTAAGTTTTGTGTGTTAAAAGCAGGGTTGCATGTGTAAGCCTGTATTTCTAAAATGTACAGATTTTCATTGTTGTGAAGTCTGTTGTTTTATTCATAGCCATCTCAATTAAACATGGAGATGACAACAAACAGAAATCTGCAGAAATTTAGACAGGATTACTGAGGCCGCAGGTCTTATTTATTTATTTATGTTTGTTTGTTTGTTTATTTATTTATTTTCAGTAAAGAAACATTTCTTTACTTAAAAGAAAAAAAAAGTGTCCAAGCTGCATATCTTAATCGACCCATTATATGCATATGCAGATGATAGGCACCATGAGTATATAAAGGTAAATAATTATAGTGTCTATCATGTAACCATTTGAAATGCTGTGACCTGCTACAGAAGGTCCTGAAACATGGAGATTGAGTGGCTGAAAATGTTAGCAGTAATTACATCTCATACGGGGTTTAAATATACAAAGTCCAAGATGGCAATTTCTTGGAATATTCCCTTTTCTCTAAAGTATGGCAATGTTGGAATTGGTGTATATACATTTGGGGGTGTGGGCTGTTGCCCACTACATCAGGGTGTGCATGGGATCTTGAGTGCCTGCAAAAAACAATTTTAAAGGAGTAGAGTGATGCTCAAGATTCACCCTTCTAGTGTAGTTTCAGTCTTTTTCATTTCGAGTGCCAGCATTTCCATAGGGAGCCTGTCTGTCATTTAGCATGTTTTTTGTAAAAAGAAAGATGTCTAAGCAATAATTTGCATATGTTCAACATGTAACCTAACTGATATGAGATATCTTATATGCTGAACATAACCAAACATTTTAAGTAAAAGTTTTTTTTTTTTTTGGTTGGCCATGGGCTTCCTCTGGAGCTGTGAGCCTTGGGTGACTGCCTGAATTAGCCACTCTATGTGTTATTTTGTCTCTTGTGTCGTAGTGTTGCCCATTTCTACACAAGTCAAGGTGAATCTTTTCTACCACCTGCAGCCAGTGTGGTTGAGTGCTTGTGAAGTATAAGTGACTCTGGGTAAGTTATTTCACAAGTGAGACACTGGGCCAGATTCACGAATGCCTACACTACATGTCATCATTTTCTTTTGGCTGTTCCCGTTAGGGGTCACCACATCGGATCAACTGTTTCCATTTCTTCCTGTCCTCTGCATCTTGCTCTGTCACACCAACCACCTGCATGTCCTCTCTCACCACATCCATAAACCTTATCTTAGGCCTTCCTCTTTATCTGTTACCTGGTAGCTTCATCCTTAGCATCTTTTTCCCAATATACTCAGCATCCCTCCTCAGCACATGTCCAAACCAATGTAATCTTGCCTCTCTGGCTTTGTCTCCAAACCTTCCAACCTGGGCTGACCCTCTAATATACTTATTCCTAATCCTGTCCACCCTCGTCACACCCAGTGTAAATCTTAACATCTTTAACTCTGCCATATCCAGCTCTAACTCCTGACTTTTTGTCAGTGCCACTTTCTCCAACCCATATAACATAGCTGGTCTCACTACCCTCTTGTAGACCTTCCTTTTCACTCTTACAGGTACTCGTCTGTCACAAATCACTCCTGACACTCTTCCCCACCCACTCCATCCTGCCTGTACTCTCTTCTTCACCTCTCTTCCACACTCACTGTTACTCTGAACTATTGACCCCAAGTATTTAAACTCATCCACCTTCACCACCTCTACTCCTTGCATCCTCACCATTCTTCTATCCTCCCTCTCATTCACACACATATATTCTGTCTTAGTCCTGCTGACCTTCATTCCTCTTCTCCCTAGAGCATATCTCCATCTGTTCCCTACTCTCACTACAGATCACAATGTCATCTGCAAATATCATAGTCCATGAGGACTCCTGCCTGATCTCGTCTGTCAACTTGTCCATTACCATTGCAAATAAGAAAGGGCTCAGAGCTGATCCTTGATGTAACCCCACCTCCACCTTAAACGCATCCGTCACTCCCACCACAGACCTCACCGCTGTCACACTACCCTCATACATATCCTGTACCACTCTTACATACTTCTCTGACACTCCTCATACAGTACCACAACTCCTCTCTAGGCACCCTGTCATAGGTTCATAGGTTCATAGGTTCATACTAGGCTATCTGCCCGAGGGCATTTATAAGCCTAGCCCATAGTTTTGTGGCTTACGCCACCCCTTTAGTTTGGAGAAACTATGCCCATTATTTTGCTGTGCCTCTGTCGAGCAGTGACACTGAGGTAACCCCTGGGGTGTATCTGCGATCTCCCATCCATTGGTCAAGATTCCTCTTGAACAAGGCCAGCGAGGTGCTCTGCCTCACATAAACCGGGATTTTGTTCCACAGCATAGGGAGTCTTTGGGTGATGAATCTATCCCTCCAGCACGCCCTATTAATAACCGTGTCGAGGTTTAAGTCTCCCGCCCTTGTGGCTCTGAGGGATCTAGATTTTTTGAGATGAAGCATGTTCATCAAATCTGGGTTTGACATGGCCTTCTATGTCAGGCATAGGTCACATCTGAGCAAGCGGTAAGCAACTGAATATAACTGGAGTTCTTTCAGTCGGGCAGCATAAGACAGATTTTTGAGACCCTTTATCCTTTTGGTGAGGAACTTTTGTGGCCTCTCCAGCTGCTGCAAGTGTCGGGTCAGATACATTCCGAATGGGGCATTGTACTCGATCATTGGTCTGATGAGTGATGAGTATAGGGAGACTATGACTTCCCTTGATCTAGATGTGAATCCCTTCATGATAAGGTAGGCAATGTAGAAGGTCTTCCTAACTACTTTAGCAATATGAGTGTCGAATGAAAGGGTACTGTCAACCTGGGTTCCCAGGTCCCTAATAACTTCTTCTGTGTTCAGGGGATTGCCACCTATATGGTAGCTAGGGGTAACCTTATTTTTCCCGAAGGGTATAACTATGCATTTCTTGGCATTTAACTTTAGGCCATGGCTCTGGCACCAGTTATCCGTTTCTGTGAGACCCTTCTGAAGGATATCTGTGTCGGATGTGTTTTCAACTACGGTGCCCAGTTTGCAGTCATCTGCAAACTTTGTCAGCCATAACCCTTCTGTGTTTGCTTGTACTTCAGAAAAGTAGATGCCAAACAAGAGTGGGCCCAGGACTGAGCCCTGTGGGACACCACTTGTGACAGGCTTTGAGTCTGACATGGCGCCAGCAACTCTGACCCTGTGGGTTCTGTCACTCAGCCAGTTTGCAACCCATCTTGTAATGTATGGGTTTACATTTAAGTTGATGAGTTTTTCAATGATACCCGAGTGAGGTATTGTATCAAAAGCCTTCGCCAGGTCTAGGTAGGCTGTATGGACTGCCTTTCCTCGTCAATGGCCTTGGTGACTGTTTCAAAAAGTCAACCAAGTTTAGAAGGCATGATCTGCCTTTGACAAAGCCAAACTGGGTTGGATCCAAAGTCTGCAAGTTCCCTATGTCTTTATTTATGAGATCCATTATGATCCTCTCCATGGCTTTGCAGATAAGGCTTGTCAAGCTAATGGGACGGTAATTTCCAGGGTCGGTGGAGGCACCGCTTTGTGGAGTGGGACCACAGTCGCTGCGCCACTCCTGGGTAATATCCAGAGGTGAGACTAAGATTAAACAGCTGTCCTAACTGTGGGTTTAATTCCTCATTGAGTTCATGGAGCACACAGCCGGGGACACCATCAGGTCCCATGGATGCTGTGTTCTTTGCCTTGAGAGAGCAGTTCTCACCTGGGCTAGAGATGTTTGGGGGCTACAATCATTTGGTATAGATATCTCTCCTTTAGGGGAGGGGAGAAATTTGCACTGAACCTGTCAGCCAGTATGTTGGCAATGTCTGTAGGATCAGTAATCTTCACATCATTTTGAACTAATTCTGAGCATATCTGGGAGTTTCCTCCTAGGTTTCTGACATAGCTAAAGAATGCCTTATGGTTGTCTTTAGAGTCCTTAGCTATTTTTTCTCAAAATTAGCTTTGGATGATTTTATGAGAGCTCTTAGCTTTTACTTATAGTGATCAGCGGTGTCTTACCTTTTAAGGATTTTGCTCTATCTTGTAGTAGCTTTCTCCTTTTGTTGTAGAGTTTGTTTATGGCTGGGGTCCACCAGACTGGATGCTTGCCTTTGGTACAAAGAGTCTTTGTTTTGCTTGGGATTGCCTGATCCATGCAGCCCTGCAGGTGCTGGTAGAAGGCATTTGTAAGTGATTCAGCGGTTTGAGTAATGTTAACCGCCGCTCAGGGGCCTTAAAGGAGACCACACTAGTCTTTAGAAGTGTGAAGTCGGCTTTCGAGAAGTTCTTTACTGTGGTCTTTTTCATTTCGGTGGGGGCGGATGAGGACCTCCAGCGAGATTAGTTTGTGATCAGATCTCACCAGTGAGGGGTATACTTCCGCTGAACATTGTGCTCCCATGTTCGTGATGATGAGATCAAGTATGTTTTCTCCTCTTGTGGGATGGTGACTATTTGTTCCATGGCATTTGAGTTTATGAATTCCAGGAACTTTTGGGCTAGAGTGTTTGGGCTTGAGTAGTGTTCCCAGTCTATATTAGGGTAGTTGAAGTCACCTAGTATGATGGTGTTCGGAGATACATTTATCCCCTCCAGTGTTTTCAGGAAGGCCATATGAGGTTCCTGAGTTTGCGAGGGTGGCCTGTAACATGCTACAAATTGCAGAGCAGTCTTGCCTATGGTTAATTGCACCTGGATGGTTTCCGATGCATCGTGCGATGCCACCAATCTTGAGGTGTGGGTGTCCTTGATGAACATGGATACCCCTCCTCCTTTCTTGGTATTGTCTGGGTTTTGCGGAGCATGATATGAGGTAAAACCTGATAGTGCTGGGGTGCTCTCAGGAGCCTTGAACCAGGTTTCTGTCACAGCACAGACATCGATGTTCTCCATACTGAGAAGGGCCTCGAAAAGGCGTGCATCTTGAGGTTGAGACTTCTGGCATTGAGCAGCATTACCCTTAGTTTTTTCTTTGTTTTGTTCTAGGGTGGTAGGTTTAGAATTTGAGCCTTGCCTAAAAAAGGCACTATGGGGGTGGCAAGAGCCTTTGCCAAAATCCGGAATCCCAGGGGTGACAAGTGCAAGCCGCCCCTTGGCGAAGCAGCTGGCTTGTCCAGCATGTCATCCCAGGCAGACAGACATTGGATCCCCTTTGAATGACACCAGAGTTTAAGCCAATTGTTAAAACTGATCATCTTATCTCTGTATTGTTCATAGGTTCATAGGTTCATACTAGGCTATCTGCCCGAGGGCATTTACAAGCCTAGCCCATAGTTTTGTGGCTTAAGCCACCCCTTTAGTATGGGGAACTATACCCATTATTTTGCTGTGCCTCTGTCGAGCAGTGACACTGAGGTAATCCCTGGGGTATATCTGCGATCTCCCATCCATTGGTCAAGATTCCTCTTGAACAAGGCCAGCGAGGTGCTCTGCCTCACATATACCGGGATTTTATTCCACAGCATAGGGAGTCTTTGGGTGATGAATCTATCCCTCCAGCACGCCCTATTAATAGCCGTGTCGAGGTTTAAGTCTCCCGCCCTTGGGTTTGAGGGATCTAGATTTTTGAGGTGAAGCATATTCATCAAATCTGGGTTTGACATGGCCTTGTATGTTAGGCAAAGGTCACCTCTGAGCAAGCGGTAAGCATCGAATAGAGCTGGAGTTCTTTCAGTCGGGCAGCATAGGAAGATGTTTGAGACCCTTTATCCTTGTGAGGAACTTTGTGGCCTCTCCAGCTGCTGCAAGTGTCGGGTCAGATACATCTTAATGGGGCATTGTACTCAATCATTGGTCTGATGAGTGATGAGTATAGGAGACTATGACCTCCCTTGATCTAGATGAGAATCCCTTCATGATAAGGTGGGCAATGTAGAAGGTCTTCCTAACTACTTTAGCTACATGGTGTCGAATGACAGACTACTGTCAACCTGGGTCCCCAGGTCCCTGATAACTTCTTCTGTGTTCAGTGGGATTGCCACCTATATGGTAGCTAGGGTAACCTGTTTTTCCCGAAGGGTATGACTATGCATTTTTGGCATTTAACTTCAGGGCCATGGCTCTGGCACCAGTTATCCGCTTCTGTGAGACCCTTCTGAAGGATATCTGTGTCAGATGTGTTTTCAACTACGGTGCAGTTTGCAGTCATCTGCAAACTTTGTCAGCCATAACCCTTCTGTGTTGGCTTGTACTGAAAAGTAGATGCCAAACAAGAGGCCCAGGACTGAGCCCTGTGGGACACCACTTGTGACAGGCTTTGAGTCTGACATGGCGCCAGCAACTCTGACCCTGTGGGTTCTGTCACTCAGCCAGTTTGCAACCCATCTTGTGATGTATGGGTTAACATTTAAGCTGATGAGTTTTCAATGATACCCGAAAGTGAGGTATTGTATCAAAGGCCTTCGCCAGGTCTAGGTAGGCTGTATGGACTGCCTTTCCCTCATCAATGGCTTTGGTGACTGTTTCAAAAAGTCAACCAAGTTTAGAAGGCATGATCTGCCTTTGACAAAAGCCAAACTGGTTGGATCCAAAGTCTGCAAGTTCCTATGTCTTTATTTATGAGATCCATTATGATCCTCTCCATGGCTTTGCAGATAAGGCTTGTCAAGCTAATGGGACGGTAATTTCAGGGTCGGTGGAGGCACCGCTTTGTGAAGTGGGGACCACAGTCGCCAAAGCGCCACTCCCTGGGTACATATCCAGAGGTGAGACTATGATTAAACAGCTGTCCTAGCTGTGGCTTTAATTCCTCATTGAGTTCATGGAGCACACAGCCGGGCACACCATCAGGTCCCATGGATGCTGTGTTCTTTGCTTTGGAGAGAGCAGTTCTCACCTGCTAGAGATGTTTGGGGCTGCAATCGCTTGGTATAGATATCTCTCCTTTAGGGGGAGGGGAGAAATTTGCACTGAACCTGTCAGCCAGTATGTTGGCAATGTCTGTAGGATCAGTAATCTTCACATCATTTTGAACTAGTTCTGAGCATATCTGGGAGTTTCCTCCTAGGTTTCTAACATAGCTAAAGAAGGCCTTATGATTGTCTTTGAGTCTTTAGCTATTTTTTCTCAAAATTTGCTTTGGATGATTTTATGAGAGCTCTTAGCTTTTTACTTATAGTGATCAGCGGTGTCTTACCTTTAAGGATTTTGCTCTATCTTGTAGTAGCTTTCTCCTTTTGTTGTAGAGTTTGTTTATGGCTGGGGTCCACCAGACTGGACGCTTGCCTTTGGTACAAAGAGTCTTTGTTTTGCTTGGGATTGCCTGATCCATGCAGCCCTGCAGGTGTTGGTAGAAGGCATTTGTAAGTGATTCAGCGCTTTGAGTAATGTTAACCGCCGCCTCAGGGGCCTTAAAGGAGACCACACTAGTCTTTAGAAGTGTGAAGTCGGCTTTCGAGAAGTTCTTTACTGTGGTCTTTTATTTCAGGTGGGGTGGGATGAGGACCTCCAGCCAGATTAGTTTGTGATCTGATCTCACCAGTGAGGGTATACTTCCCGTGTTGAACATTGTGCTCCCATGTTCGTGATGATGAGATCAAGCATGTTTTCTCCTCTTGTGGGGATGGTGACTATTTGTTCCATGGCATTTGAGTTTATGAATTCCAGGAACTTTTGGGCCAGGGTGTTTGGGCTTGAGTAGTGTTCCCAGTCTATATTAGGGTAATTGAAGTCACCTAGTATGATGGTGTTTGGTGATACATTTATCCTCCAGTGTTTTCAGGAAGGCCATGGAGGTTCCTGAGTTTGTGAGGGTGGCCTGTAACATGCTACAAATTGCAGAGCAGTCTTGCCTATGGTTAATTGCACCTGGATGGTTTCCGGCGCATCGCGCTGCCACCAGTCTTGAGGTGTGGGTGTCCTGATGAACATGGATACCCCTCTCCTTTCTTGGTATTGTCTGGGTTTTGGGGCCGAACGCATGATATGAGGTAAAACCTGATAGTGCTGGGGTGCTCAGGAGCCTTGAACCAGGTTTCTGTCACAGCACAGACATCGATGTTCTCCATACTGAGAAGGGCCTCGAAAAGTGCGTGCATCTTGAGATTGAGACTTCTGGCATTGAGCAGCATTACCCTTAGTTTTTTCCTTTGTTTTGTTCTAGGGTGGTAGGTTTAGAATTTGAGCCTTGCCTAAAAAAGGCACTATGGGGTGGCAAGAGCCTTTGCCAAATCCGGAATCCCAGGGTGACAGGTGCAAGCCGCCCCTTGCGAAGCAGCGTGGCTTGTCCAGCATGTCATCCCAGGCAGACAGACATTGATCCCCTTGAATGACACCAGAGTTTAAGCCAATTGTTAAAGCTGGATCATCTTATCTCTGTATTGTGGCATCATTCTTGGTGAAGGTAGGATACTGCTCAAGGTCAGGGTCATACCTGCCTGGGCTACATAATCAGAGAGCTCCTCTATGTCTCTTTCATGTAGTCCAAGGAGGTACGCCTCAGGTCGTTTACACCAGCGCGGACAATGATTGAGTCGCACTTGTACCCGCTGTTGAGAGACCTGAGTGCATGCGTTATGTGGCGGATTCTAGCACCGACAGGCAGCTTACTGTGACCTTCTCCTTACTCAGTCTGGTGAGCGGGACGCCAGTGTGTCTGACTGTGGAGTCACCAATGACTAGTGTGTCTGGCATTGTGTTTGGCCTTAAGGGCTGTGGACTGCTTGACACTCTGACTGTGTGGTCTATGTGTTGCAGGTGTTGTGTTCTGAGGTGGTAGTTGTTTGGGTGTTCGCTTTGGTGGCCTCTGCTGTTTTGGTAGATTTTTGATCAGAGCCTCCAGTATGTCTTTGTGTGTTTATGTGTATGATTTGAGGTTGTGATGGTATTATGTGAGACTGGGTCTATAGTGTGTGTGGTTACCTTCTCCTCCTGTCTGGTCATGCCAGTCCTATGTTGAGAGAGCTCAGCCTCCAGTTTGGCCATAGTTGCATCTCTCGCATGTATTTGTGTTTGTGGGAGGAGGAGAGGGTTGTTCATGTGCATGAGGCAATTGTAACATTGCCTCAATATTCCCAGGTTCACCAGCTGAGCAGGAGAGGACATTAGCAACTGATCCCCTCGACATGCTAGAAGGAATAGACATGAAAAACTTAAGAAAAGGTTCTGGGGATGTGGGTGACCGAGAAATGGGGTTTGCTTTTTGGGTACTTATAACAAGAGTGCTGTATCGAGGTGATAAGTACTGTAGGAGCAAGTGCTTCGCTATACAGATAGAGAATAGTTTACTTGGGAGTCAAGTAGAGATAATTTATGGGTTGTAGGATACACTAAATAGAACAGTAGTATACTTTGAGGAAGGTAGTTTTAAGGAAAATTTGAAGAGTGGACTTTAGGTGCCCTAATAGTTTAAATCTGATTAACCGGGCGCTTGCCCTAGTGTGTAACGGTAGCAGCTCACATCGCAACCTTCGTGCTTTATAGCAGGGGGCTGGAAAAAACAGGAAATGACCCAAAATGGCAGACAAATTACTAGTTGCTGCTTCTAACCACTCCTCTGAGGACAAACAAGCAGCTCAGTACTCCCCACTCCCACTGGTGAGTAAAGAAACTACCTCTGGCCACACAAGAAAATGGAGGAACACAGAAACCAAATACAAAGCCCAGGGATCAGCAAAATCTGATCACTGGAACAACTAGCTAGGAAAGTTTAGGAAAGGAGAAATATTTTTTTGTTTTTTTTTTTGCAAACAGACAGAAAAAATGCAGTAAATGCTTTGTTTTCGACTAAATTGCTATCAAAGGCTGGTACACTTGAGTGTATTAGCCTGTTTGTTACTTTTAAGCAATACTTTAGCCCACAAGTGCAATCAACAATATAAGCTCACAAAAACAGGAAAATAAGGTAATAAAACAGTAATATAGGCACAAACAGTAGTGAAAAAGCTCAAAAGATCGAAAAATGCAAACTAAAAAGTTTAAAAATACTTATGATCAAGAAAGTTGCTTTTTCTGCTCTCTGCTGGCTTAGGAACTCTGCAGGGGACCACGAGGAGCTATGCCTAGCTCTCTAATGCCAGAAAAGCCTGCCAAAGCGTGCTTTATAGCAGGGGGCTGGAACAAACAGGAAATGACCCAAAATGGCCGACAAATTACTAGTTGCTGCTTCTAACCACTCCTCTGAGGACAAACAAGCAGCTCAGTACTCCCCACTCCCACTGGTGAGTAAAGAAACTACCTCTGGCCACACAAGAAAATGGAGGAACACAGAAACCAAATACAAAGCCCAGGGATCAGCAAAATCTGATCACTGGAACAACTAACTAGGAAAGTTTAGGAAAGGAGAAATATTTTTTGTTTTTTTTTTTGCAAACAGACAGAAAAAATGCAGTAAATGCTTTGTTTTCGACTAAATTGCTATCAAAGGCTGGTACACTTGAGTGTATTAGCCTGTTTGTTAATTTTAAGCAATACTTTAGCCCACAAGTGCAATCAACAATATAAGCTCACAAAAACAGGAAAATAAGGTAATAAAACAGTAATATAGGCACAAACAGTAGTCGAAAAGCTCAAAAGATCGAAAAATGCAAACTAAAAAGTTTAAAAAATACTTATGATCAAGAAAGTTGCTTTTTCTGCTCTCTGCTGGCTTAGGAACTCTGCAGGGGACCACGACTTTCTCTAAGTCAAAAACACAATGCAACTCTTCTGACATTCTCTGTACTTCTCCATCAACACTCTCAGAGCAAACATCGCATCTGTAGTGCTCTTTCCCGGCATGAAACCATACTGCTGATCACTAATCATCATGTCCCTTCTTAACCTTGCTTCCACTACTTTTTCCCACAGCTTCATGCTGTGACTGATCAATTTAATCCCTCTGTAGTTACTACAGCTCTGTACATCACCCTTATTCTTAAAAATCGGTACCAAAACACTTTTTCTCCATTCCTCAGGCATCCTCTCACTTTCCAGGATTTCATTAAACAATCTGGTTAAAAACTCCACTGCCATTTCACCTAAACACCTCCCATGCTTCCACAGGTATGTCATCTGGGCCAACAGCCTTTCTATTCTTCATTCTCTTCATGGCTATCCTTACTCCCTCCTTGCTAATCCATTGTACTTCATGATTCACTATCCCTACATAATCAAACCTGCTCTCCCTCTCATTCTTTTCATTCGTCAACCCCTCAAAGTAATCTTTCCATCTCCTCAACACACTCTCCTCGCTTGTGAGTATGTTTCCCTCATTATCCTTTATCACCTTTACCTGCTGCACATCTTTCCTAGCTCGGTCCCTCTGTCTAGCCAATCGGTACAGGTCCTTTTCTCCCTCCTTAGTGTCCAACCTTTCATACAACTTTTCTTATGCCTTATCCTTAGCCTTCACCACCTCTCTCTTTGCCATGCACCTCATCTCCTTGTACTCCTGTCTACTTTCTTCATCTCTCTGACAATCCCACTTCTACACTACATGTACACAATTTATATACAAGAACATCCCTACAACATGTTTTGTCTGTTCACTCATAAGTATTAGAATAAGTGTACACTTTGTCTACACTTTGTGGCAACCTTTAAGAGTCCCCCTCAAAATATAAGGCTGCAAGAAAATCAGTAGGAAAACTAAAATTAGTAGGAAGAAGGTGGGATTTATTCTTGTGCTGTCTGTTCACTCAGAACAGTGTACACTTAGTGTAGGCATTCATTAATCCAGCCCACTGTGTGCCAGTTATTTCATGTTTCTTCTGATATAGCATTGTAGACTAGCTAAAGTTATAACACTGTGTAAATATAGTTTTCTTTTGTACTAAACTGCCATATCCAAATCATTTGCAGTTATTCTTCAACTGTAATTCTGTTTAGAAAGAAAAAAAAGGAAAAAGAGGAGAGAAGACTGTGTTAAATATCTAGTGCTTATATTTTGTTTTACATATGTTTCAGAAACCTTGAAATAATGCCACATTTTTGTATTGCCTAAGAGGTTTCCCATTAAGGTTCACTTCTGTTTGTATACTATCTACTCAGAGTCGGATCCAGCACTAGGCAACCTAGGCAATCTTCTAGAGCCTTGCTGGCTAGGAGGGGGCCTGCCACAACATTTATTTTTCATTAAAAAGCAAATACATATCGTCTTTAAGAATGCCCTTACATCCTTGCATCTACACATGCAAAGCGTGTACATGTGCTGTTTCTTGCTTCTTTTTCTTTTCTTTCCATGTGTGGAATTTAAACTACAGTGTTCCCTTGGAGCAAAACAACAGATATTTCAGTAAGACATTGCTTCTTCCTGGCACATTAGACAAGGCATTTTTGGCAGCTACTTAAGTACATTGAGAACTAATTGCAGACTAACATTCCAGGTGTGTGTGTGTGTGTGTCTGTGTGTGTGTGTGTGTGTGTGTGTGTGTGTGTGTGTGTAATGCCATAGTTAAGAATAGCTGGTTAGTTAATTTTCCCAAATACAAATCCTGTACCTTGGCCACAGGAGACAAGGGCCTGAATCCTCTACACCAACAATATCTCTCAACTTCCTAATTCAAGAAATCTGTACAAAGCCTTAAATAATGGGGGGGGGGGTGCAAAAACCCAAAAATAAGGACAAATTTTAAATATTGCTCTTATAAACGTGGGATGTTGTTTGAATAATAGGTTTTGTGTTAACTTGCATTTTATGAAGGATATGAAGTTTGAAACTCACATGTAGGTCATTATTTAGTGACTTCAATCCTGTGTAATTTGCCAGAAAAAAACTAGAGGCGCAAACCAAAATTTTGAGGCAAAAATCTGGACAGTCCATGGACTCTTGTCAGTTGAGAGATATAATGACACCAACTACCTCAGTACATGTTCAAGGAATTGTGAGTTTCAGGGCATGTTCAATTAAATGCAAGTGTTTCAGTGCATTTTGAAGGAATTGTGAGCTCCAAGGGAAGAGAAGTTTACTGCTGCTCATGCTGTTTTCAGTGTGCAACTGTGTTGTTTAGCAAATGGTTGTCACTGTGTTATAGAATTTGAAAGCAGTGTTAGTAGCACAACAGATAGCATACTTTCTTTTGATGCAGAAGCCTGTGGGTTCTGCTCCCATCTCATGTAGATGGATTGCTGATACTGTGTTGTACTTTAAGGGGGGGGTGGCGTGGAGATGGTGTAGTCCTGAGTTTGTATTCCTTTGAATGAAATGCCTAGTTAACTATGAACCTTTTGTTGGTTTGCCATACTTTTATATTGCAATATTACCATCTTACCATTTTTTAATGTAACACACCAACCCCAGAACACATAGCACACCACCACAGTGTGCCCCTCAACCCAAACCCTTAAAGCAAAACACTTTGCCCAATGTACTAATCATAGGCGACTCAGTTGTGAGGCACACTGATGTCCCACTCACTAGGCTGACCAAGGAGAAGGTGACAGTCAGTTGTCTGTCAGGTGCCAGGATCTGCCACATAACACATGCACTCAGGTCACTCCATAACAAGTACAAATATGACTCAGTTATTGTCCATGTGGATGTGAATGACCAGAGACATACCTCCCTGGACTACATGAAAAGAACTCTCGGATTATGTGGAATTACTCAGATGACTTTTACTTATGCAGAGATTATGCATATTGACTGATATTGATGGACTGAAACTACGGAAATCTGAGTGGCCTTTTATGGTTGAAATGTTCTGAAATTGGTAGTTTTGTCATTATTGGTTCATATCTTTTGTTTCATTGCTTATTGGAAAAATGTTCAAAACTACAAATTTAAAACACACTTTAACAAGTAGTGTTGTATTATACAAGGAATATAATTTAATACAATCAGAGAGGTAAATCAAAGAACACTATGCACGGTTCTAAAAAGGTGTGCAAGGGGCCTGTGGTTTGAAAACACCCTAAAGATAAACTTAATCTGCACTTTCTTTGAATGCGGGTTTCAGTGCCTTTTCAATAACTGTGAGTTTCAAGGGCAGAGAAGTTTACTGTTAATGCTAAGTCTGTTTTCATTGTGAGATTGTACTGTTTTGTTTTGCAAAGGTCTATCAGTGTTTGTACTGTAAAATGTGAAGTAAAAGTTTTAAATTAAATCCAAATATCTGCAATCCTTGTAGATGCAAAGAAGAAAATACTGTGCTGACTGACAGGCTCAAACAATGCTTATGGTAACTGGGAAGAAATAGCCAAGTAATGAGACACTGGAATGGCTCCCAGGGCTGGGCATTGCAGAGGGGTCTGTTTTGTGTATATGTGTGTGTGTGTGTGTGGGGGGGGTTGGTTGATCCATTATCCTTTCTAGGGCCGCATTTGACAATGATCCGGCAATGTATGTTCAGTTCTCCAAATTACTTTAGTACCTAACATATTTAGCTGCACTTTTCATGCTCTATGTTACCAGTGCATTTAACAGTGTGCCTTGTATTTTCAGGAGATTTTTTCCTGTTTGCTTTATCGGTAAATTCATGGTTAGACTTAGAAATAAAGATGCCTATATACTTAGGTTCATAGGTTCATAGGTTCATACTAGGCTATCTGCCTGAGGGCATTTACAAGCCTAGCCCATCGTTTTGTGGCTTACGCCACCCCTTTAGTATGGGGAACTATACCCATTATTTTGCTGTGCCTCTGTCGAGCAGTGACACTGAGGTAATCCCTGGGGTATATCTGCGATCTCCCATCCATTGGTCAAGATTTCTCTTGAACAAGGCCAGCGAGGTGCTCTGCCTCACATGTACCGGGATTTTGTTCCACAGCATAGGAGTCTTTGGGTGATGAATCTATCCCTCCAGCACGTCCTTTTAATAGCCGTGTCAAGGTTTAAGTCTCCGCCCTTGTGGCTCTGATGGATCTAGATTTTTGAGGTGAAGCATATTCATCAAATCTGGGTTTGACATGGCCTTGTATGTTAGGCAAAGGTCACCTCTGAGCAAGCGGTGGCGACTGAATAGAGCTGGAGTTCTTTCAGTCGGGCAGCATAGGACAGATTTTTGAGACCCTTTATCCTTTTGGTGAGGAACTTTTGTGGCCTCTCCAGCTGCTGCAAGTGTCGGGTCAGATACATTCGAATGGGGCATTGTACTCAATCATTGGTCTGATGAGTGATGAGTAAAGGGAGACTATGACCTCCCTTGATCTAGATGAGAATCCCTTCATGATAAGGTGGGCAATGTAGAAGGTCTTCCTAACTACTTTAGCTACATGGGTGTCGAATGACAGACTACTATCAACCTGGGTCCCCAGGTCCCTGATAACTTCTTCTGTGCTCAGTGGATTGCCACCTATTTGGTAGCTAGGGGTAACCTTGTTTTTCGAAGGGTATGACTATGCATTTTTTGGCATTTAACTTTAGGCCGTGGCTCTGGCACCAGTTATCCGTTTCTGTGAGACCCTTCTGAAGGATATCTGTGTCAGATGTGTTTTCTACTATGGCCCAGTTTGGAGTCATCTGCAAACTTTGTCGGCCATAACCCTCCTGTGTTTGCTTGTACTTGGAAAAGTAGATGCCAAACAAGAGTGGGCCCAGGACTGAGCCCTGTGGGACACCACTTGTGACAGGCTTTGAGTCTGACATGGCGCCAGCAGCTCTGACCCTGTGGGTTCTGTCACTCAGCCAGTTTGCAACCCATCTTGTGATGTATGGGTTGACATTTAAGCTGATGAGTTTTCAATGATACCCGAATGGGGTATTGTATTGAAGGCCTTAGCCAGATCGAGGTAGGCTGTATGGACTGCCTTTCCCTCATCAATGGCTTTGGTGACTGTTTCGAAAAAGTCAACCAAGTTTAAAAGGCATGATCTGCCTTTGACAAAGCCAAACTGGGTTGGATCCAAAGTCTGCAAATTCCTATGTCTTTATTTATGAGGTCCATTATGATCCTCTCCATGGCTTTGCAGATAAGGCTTGTCAAGCTAATGGGCCAGTAATTTCCAGGGTCGGTGGAGGCACCGCCTTTGTGAAGTGGTACCACAGTTGCAGTGCGCCACTCCCTGGGTACGTATCCAGAGGTAAGACTTTGATTAAACAGCTGTCCTAGCTGTGGGTTTAATTCCTCATTGAGTTCATGGAGCACACAGCCAGGGACACCATCAGGTCCCATGGATGCTGTGTTTTTTGCTTTGGAGAAGGCAGTTCTCACTTGGGCGCTGGAGATGTTTGGGGGGCTGCAATCGTTTGGTATAGATATCTCTCCTTTTGGGGGGAAGGGGAGAAGTTTGCACTGAACCTGTCAGCCAGTATGTTGGCAATGTCTGTAGGATCAGTAATCTTCACATCATTTTGAACTAGCTCTGAGCATATCTGGGAGTTTCCTCCCAGGTTTCTAACATAGCTAAAGAAGGCCTTATGATTGTCTTTTGAGTCTTTAGCTATTTTTCTCTCGAAATTTGCTTTGGATGATTTTATGAGAGCTCTTAGTTTTTTACTTATAGTGATCAAGGGTGTCTTACCTTTTAAGGATTTTGCTCTATCTTGTAGTAGCTTCCTCCTTTTGTTGTAGAGTTTGTTTATGGCTGGGGTCCACCAGACTGGACGCTTGCCTTTGGTACAAAGAGTCTTTGTTTTGCTTGGGATTGCCTTATCCATGCAGTCCTGCAGGTGCTGGTAGAAGGCATTTGTAAGTGATTCAGCGGCTGTACTGTTTTCCGCCGGCTCGGGGCCTTAAAGGAGACCACACTAGTCTTTAGAAGTGTGAAGTCGGCTTTGAGAAGTTCTTTACTGTGGTCTTTTTATTTCAGGTGGGGTGGGATGAGGACCTCCAGCGAGATTAGTTTGTGGTCTGATCTCACCAGTGAGGGTACACCGGTGTTGAACATTGTGCTCCCATGTTCGTGATGATGAGATCAAGTATGTTATCTCCTCTTGTGGGGATGGTGACTAGTTGTTCCATGGCATTTGAGTTTATGAATTCCAGGAACTTTTGGGCTAGGGTGTTTGGGCTTGAGTAGTGTTCCCAGTCTATATTAGGGTAATTGAAGTCACCTAGTATGATGGTGTTTGGTGATACATTTATCCTCTAGTGTTTTCAGGAAGGCCATGTGAGGTTCCTGAGTTTGTGAGGGTGGCCTGTAACATGCTACAATTTGCAGGGCAGTCTTGCCTATGGTTAATTGCACCTGGATGGTCTCCGATGCATCGTGCGTTGCCACCAGTCTTGAGGTGTGGGTGTCCTTGATGAATATGGATACCCCCCTCCTTTCTTAGTATTGTCCAGATTTTGGGGCCGGGCATGATATGAGGTAAAACCTGATAGCGCTGGGGTGTTCTCAGGAGCCTTGAACCAGGTTTCTGTCACAGCACAGACATCGATGTTCTCCATACTGAGAAGGGCCTCGAGTGCATTTTGAGATTTAGACTTCTGGCATTGAGCAGCATTACCCTTAGTTTTTCCTTTTTGTGTTCTAGGGTGGTAGGTTTAGAATTTGAGCCTTGCCTAAAAAGGCACTATGGGGTGGCAAGAGCCTTTGCCAATATCCGGAATCCCAGGGTGACAGGTGCAAGCCGTCCCTTAAGCAGCGTGGCTTGTCCAGCATGTCATCCCAGGCAGACAGACACTCGATCCTTTGAATGACACCAGTGTTTAAGCCAATTGTTAAAGCTGATCATCTTATCTCTGTATTGTGGCATCATTCTTGGTGAAGGTAGGATACTGCTCAAGGTCAGGGTCATACCTGCCTGGGCTACATAATCAGAGAGCTCCTCAATGTCTCTTTTCATGTAGTCCAAGGAGGTGCGTCTCAGGTCGTTTACACCAGCGTGGACAATGACTGAGTCATATTTGTACCTGCTGTTGAGAGACCTGAGTGCTTGCGTTATGTGGCGGATTCTAGCGCCCGACAGGCAGCTTACTGTGACCTTCTCCTTACTCAGTCTGGTGAGCGGGGCGTCAGTGTGTCTGACTATGGAGTCACCAATGACTAGTGTGTCTGGCATTGTGTTTGGCCTTAAGGGCTGTGACTGTTTGACACTCTGACTGTGAGGTCTATGTGTTGCAGGTGTTGTGTTCTGAGGTGGTGGTTGTTTGGGTGTCTGCTTTGGTGGCCTCTGCTGTTTTGGTAGATTTTGATCAGAGCCTCGAGTATGTCTTTGTGTGTTTATGTGTATGATTTGAGGTTGTAATGGTACTATGTGAGACTGGGTCTATAGTGTGTGTGGTAACCTTCTCCTCCTGACTGGTCTTGCCAGTCCTATGTTGAGAGAGCTCAGCCTCCAGTTTGGCCGTATAGTTGCATCTCTCGCATGTATTTGTGTTTTGTGGGAGGAGGAGGGTTGTCTGTGTACATGAGGCAATTGTAACATTGCCTCAATATTCCCAGGTTCACCAGCTGAGCAGGAGAGGACACTAGCAACTGATCCCTCGACATGCTAGAAGGAATAGACAAAAAACTTTAAAAGATTCGGGGACGTGGGTGACCGAGAAATGAGGGTTGCCTTTTGGGGGTACTATCTATGACAAGAGTGCCGTATCAAGGTAATAAGTACTGTAGGAGCAAGTGCTACGTTTAACAGATAGAGAATAGTCTACTTGGAGTCAAGTAGAGATGATCTTTTAATTATAGGATATGCTGATTAGATCAGTAGTATAGTTCGAGGAAGGTAGTTTTAAGGAAAATTTGAAGAGTGGACTTTAGGTAGCCGAATAGTTTAAACCTGCTTAACCGGAGCTGCCCTAGTGTGCAGCGGTAGCAACTCAGCTAAATCGCTGGCGCTAATGCGCAGCTAAAGCGTGCTTTATAGCAGGGGCTGGAAAAGACAGGAAATGACCCAAAATGGCCAATAAACTACAAGTTACTGCCTTAAACCACTCCTCTGAGGACAAATGAAGGAGTTATGGAAATGACCCTAGTGGCCAATAAAACTACAGTTTCAAGTCAGTAACCACCTCTCCGGGGGCAGGGAAGCTGCTCAATGTTAGTCACTGCCACTGATGAACACAGAGACCCTCCTTCAGCCCAAGCAAAAATGGCCTCACAGAAACTTTCAAACAGTTCAGGAACAGCAAGCCTGTAACTGAACTTTTAACTCTCAGAAAAGTGGGAAAAAGCAAGATTTTTTTTTTGTTTTGTTTTTACAGAGATAGCAGAGGTTCACAAGTAATATCAAGTTATAACAGTGCAGTAAATGACCCCACACAAGAGTGCTAGGTCAAGGACAGAAAATATGCAAGTTTTAAGAAAAAAGCGATTTAAAATTAAGTGCAAACAGGAAATTCAGCAAACAGCTTTTGGTTGTGCTCTAAATACAGCTACTAATACAGAAATCAAGTTTAACAAGCCAGAAAATGCTCAAGCTAGGCAGCTATGCAGAAAAACTTAGCAAATAAACAGAGAAAAAATACTTAAAATCTCAAAAGTGGCTCCCTTCTTCTCTCAGCGTTTTTTCCTCTTGGAGGGTGCTTCACCAACAGCCAACAAGCCTGAAAAGACGCTCAAACCACGAGGCAACTAGGTTTTAAGAGAGGAAGATGAAGGAGTTATGGAAATGACCCCTAGTGGCCAATAAAACTACAGCTTATCTGTGTGTGTGTGTGTGTGTGTGTGTGTGTGTGTCTCAACTCCAACACAATAGGCAGCAGCAAGAAATACAAGTTACAGTAGACATTTTAAAGATAAGTAATACATGATACATAATTCAACTAATGCGTACATATGTACAAGCATACATGTGTACATATTTGCATTCATAAATACCTTTTTAGCTGCATTTCTTTTATTCGCAGCCAGAAGTTTTCTTTTACTAATAAATCTTTTACATATTTTTCTTTGTGATATTATAAATTGTTCAGGTGCTGTGTTAATTAAAGCACCTTTTCTAGTCCTTCAGCATTACATATACCTGTGCTGTATAAGGGTGTTTTATTTCAGTTCTCCTTGTGTACAGTGACAGCTCTGTTTCCTTTCATCTGTATAACATGCTTACACATGCAGTCATTCCATAATATTATTCATACTTCCAGAGTCTTGTCTCAAATGGTCCATCTATGCCCCCAGAGCTCAGTCAGTTTACTTCATTGGCTATTAATTTGTTTTTATTTATTTACATCTGTTAATGAAGAATGTTCTGCTGGGAGGTTCCATATTCAGAGGAGTCCCAAGCAGTTAACTCCAACACAATAAACAACAACAACAAGAAATACAACTTACAGTAGACATTTTGAAGATAAATAATAAGCAAGACATAATTTAGCTAATATAGCAGAGTCTTAAGCATAGCAACGTGGCTTGTTAATATATATGATTATTTTTACATGCTGTAGATCTTCTGAAGTGAATGTTATTTCTTTTTTCTGAGTGCAGTTTCCTTTTGTGCATACCAATCACTAAGCCTCTTGCTATGAGAGCAGCTCATTCATTCTTTGTTCTGGGTATTCTCCAGTGAGAGTAAAATTGGACTGCAGGAGGCGTCATACAAGCATGAGTAATAGTGTTTGAACTCGGTGAGGTCATATTTGTATGGCCTTAACTCCATCCCCTGGGTATGGAGAGAGTGACCTATATTACCACAGTCTCTGTGTGAGTGCATGGTCCTGTGCATCCACAATGAGGGGTATCACTTACATAGCTTGTTGCCCAAAGGCCCACATTAAGGTGGCTGTTTTGGACTGCCACCCAATCTCCATGGGATTATAGCACTGGACAGTCTTTATCCAACCTCATGTCTCATGTGTAGGCATGACATCCCTCCTCATGCCATCTCAAATAGACACTTAAGCCAATAACAGAGCTCAGATTGCCTGGTCCATAGTCAGGGCACTTTCTAAAAGAAATGTATTTATTTACTTACTGGGATAGTCTGACTGGGCACAGGCACATTTTTAGCAGAGGCCCGGGGGAGAGCTCCAGTAGATGCAAGTAACAAAATACATACCTTGTAATCTTATTCAGCAGTAACATAAACAAAAGAACACAATTTATACCTAATATGTAAAGCATATATAAAGGAGCATAAGTATTACATAAAAACAGTAAAAAAATGTTTGTTTCATGTGTTATACATACATAATCTTGAATTTATATAGATGTTACTATGTCACTATTTCTTGTATGCAATAAACTGTACATGGTGTAGGTGAGGAGTTTGGGTACAGTGAAGTAATTCGGGTGACAGTGAAAAGATTGGACAGAGTATCTTGAAAGAGATAGTAATGTGATATTTGTGATGAGTTTATAGGTGAGGTAAGATAGACATATATCAAGTAGACAAAAAACATCTACAGAGGAAGATAGACAAGAAAGAGAAAAAAAACAATACAGCTGGATGTCAACCAGGAGTTAGACAAAAGGAAATGATAGTCGACCAGGAGTTAGACAAGAGCAGAGCCCAGAATTAGATAGAGGGGATGTTAGAAGTATTTTGAACTGTGAGTGATAGACAGTGCTTAGGGTGTGCTGGGGTTCAAATCTCATGTTATTATCGATTGTAACCCCAAGTAGCTTACTGTGTGGTAGAGGTTCAATCTTAATACAAATTAGCAAAAAGTGTACCAAGCAGAAAAAAAATATTCTAACTTATCAGTTAATAGATCTAACAAATGCACAGACGAATGGCTATAGAGCAAGGATTATATGCAGGTGGCTAAGTAAGGTAATAAAGCAGTTAGAATGCCAAAATTGCATATCCAGTCATTACTAAAATGAGAGGTCAGAAGGGATTTAAATGTCCATTTATCTTTGGTGCTTCCTAGCTCATGAGGGAGCCGGACACGATTTTTTCCAGTGTCGATGAAAAATATTGAGCCATCTAATTTTTTGATAAACTTGGAACTTTATACTAATTGGTGATTGAAGTGTCTTTGGCAGAGCTGTAGCCTTCTCATCTAGTTCCTGATGCTGCTCCTTGATATCTGGCACCCCCTCGACTCAGTTTAACGAGCAACAAAATGGATATTCCTGATTTGGTGCTTCTCACCTAAGGACCAAACAAGGTCCATTCTTCCTGATCTCTGCTCCTCATTTCTAAGTTGGGAATTAAATAACTAAGATCTTCTCATATTTTGATAACGTAAAAGGAAAAAGGTCCTTTCTCTTCTTTAAACTGCAGCAAACTGCACCTTGCTACATGTAAGTACAACCCTGAAGCTACAGACCTGCGAGAAGATGCATTAGCAGCATTTAGTACTGCATTAGCATACACATGTGGTGCTGAACCACTTCAGCAAATGCAGTATCAGCATTCAGAATCTGCATGCCAGTACTGAGGATTGTGCTCCTGATGTCTTACTCCTGGGGTAGCTGCTGTCTTCACCTCACCTCTAGTCTAAGGTTCTATTCAATCAGTAATTATTATTCTAATAATCATTGGTATTATATTATATTATATTATATATTATATTATATTATATTATATTATATTATATTATATTATATTATATTATATGTATAGCTTAACATAAGATAGAATTTCTACAGCCACTCCTCCACCCTGCAAAACAATCCCATCTAAAATTGTTCCCTTTGCCTTCAGTAAGGCCAAATCACCAATTCCATGAGATTAGATGAGGTATCAGGAAGAAAAATATTTGTAGTCAGAAATAGCCTGGTACATCCCTGTATGCATACTTTTTATAGAGCAATATATTTGGCTATCTCTGTGATATTTGCAGACATGCTTTTGAGGTCCCAGTCTACAAGGGAACCTTTCCACAGACCTCAATATTTATAAACCTATCAGCCTCACAAGAATGTTCTGTTTTTTGGTGGAAAGAATCATCGTGGAAAATATTGAGGGAAAGACATACCTATCTCAGTACAGTTCTGTCAAAGCTAGATCTTATATACTTAACCTAATACATTTTTGTAAGAGTGACCATCGCTGTGGATGAAAGCTTATCAGTCCATGCAGCTACCTCAATCTGGCAAAAGCATTCAGCACTGTTCATCACAACAGAATCATAGGTAAATTCAGGGATCTAAAGGCAAGTGAGGCCTATAATAATTTGGGTCCGTAGATGGCTACTGGATCCTATGTAACAGCTAAAATAGGGGAACACCTGTCCTGATCATCTCCTTTCATCAGTATAGGTCCTCAAGGCTCTGTTTTGTGACCAATCCTTTTTTTTACATCTATTTGTCAGACTTCAAAACTGATTTCAGTGTCTGGCTCACTAACATCATCTTTTTTCCAGCAGAGCTTCACGTTCTACATGAACAATGCGGCACAAATGACCTTGCCATTAATGTTGAAAAATGCAGCGTTATGGCATTTGGCAAATCCCCACCACCAATTCCATCAGTTTTATATATTCTTGATGGGCAACATAAGTTTGACCAAATAGTAAAATGCATTTGAATCCTTGTAGATGTCTGTGACCTTCTATTTCACACCCATCTAAATTCCGCTGTACTGCAGTCCCCACATGCAGTGGAAGATGAGCTGTGAGTTAGAGAGCTTCATTGCTCTGAAACCAAGGACTTAGCACCACTGCTGTCAGCAGATGGAACTGGGTGATGCACACTGAGCTCAAAAATCCAGGTCAGAGAGGAAGGCTCACTCCTGATTACACGAAGAGCAATGGCAGACCTGATTTAAAAACAATTACAACTTATCATCACTGCTATCACAACTGCCATTTCATCCATAAAGCCTACTGATGCTAACATAAGTGAAATCCCAGGTTAGAAGAATAAAAAAAAGACTACTGCATGTGAAAGATGAGGGCAGAATGTCATATGTTGAAGAGAAGAACAGCACAAACAAGAAACGTGTTATACTCTTTCAGAGGAGAAACACTGACCTGGGGAAAACAGTAATAACTCTAGTGAGGAAATTAAGGAGAAAGACCATCTTAGCCTGACAAACTGCATCAGACCATACTGAAGATAATGACCACCTTTGTAGGATTCTGCCATTAGCACACAAACACAACAGAGTGAGCACACAGAGTACATTGGAGTCCAAATCCTAATGGTTAACCTCTAAGATCATTACATGATAGCTTGCTTAGCCAGACAAAGCAGAATATACTAAAAGCCACCAAGCCACCTAAAATAAAAAAGGTATAGACAGAGCATATAGTAAAGGCCACTAAAAATTATTCCGATAGAATTATTTTAACTTAAGCATTATTGATGACCTCCCAGGTTATTTCCACAAGGAAAGGCATAAGGTGTCCATATTAGTGCCCTGGTGAAGGCTGAGGAATATCAGATTCATAATAAGTCCCCCCCCCACTCTGTATTTCACTTTGTGAGAAGCACCACTCAGACGCCAGTTAGCACACAAGTGGCAAAGCTAGATGTCAAGTTCTTTGGTCAGCTCTGAGGGGCCCAATCTGCAGATGAGTCTAAAATGAAGGATACCTTTGTAGCAAACTGCAGAACTTTAACTAAATATGGGGTGGGGGCTGTCACAACAAGATAAGCCAAGCAACAGAATCTAGATTAGAACAGCAACCAGAGCTCTTGCTGGAGAATTAACCCAGCCATCTCTCTAAAATGGAAACTGAGTGATGGGATGGCAGGTATCCACTCATAGTGGTAACATACATTATCTAACTGACCAGCCTCTATTAAAATTAGACTTTAAATAGAAGTCTGTCTGCCTCTTAACAGCTTTAAAGTGGTTGATGCAATTAATTATAAACATTACTGAGATTCATAAGCTTCTGACTCACTAGCAAGCAATTGTGTGAAATGCGATCCCAGAATCACTGAGAAGCAGCTGTCAGTAAGTGGACTCTGCGTATTACCAGTTTAGGAGAGAGGATATTCCAACAGAAGACTGAAGGAAATGTCTCTGGCATCACAACTGCTATACCTCTTGGCACTCACAATGTGTTACAGATTCTGAGGTCTGCACCTTAACACATAACACTGGACCAAGGCACAGGAGCAAACAAATACAACATATGGTTCCAGTTCAGTGAACCTGGTGAAGAATTTAAGTATGCAATAGAATAAGTATTTTTAATCTTCTATAATGTTCTGTGAATGCATTTTAATGTTTTGTTTTGTTTTAAGTTACTGGAGGAAGGAATTAGCCATATAATTGTTAATCAACATAGGCCATTGCTGCACAAGCAAATTTTGGAGCATAAACTTGTAGGGCATCAGGGCTGTTCTTACAGGTCACCAAACAGATGGAGAGAAGGAAGGGTATAACAAACTGGAAAAACAGCTTCTTTGTTTTACCTTTATCCACTTGCTGTGAAAAATGGATGGGTAACTGCCGAGAAAGACGGTGTCTCTTGTCTGGTCAGGATAAAGCAGATGAACATACGTGGGTTTTGTTCAAGCAACTTTATTATGTATCAACACATCAGGATTGAGGTTTAATAACTTTAACTTAGGTAAACTTGTAAACAAACTAGGTATCCTATTCATACATGCTCACTCTCTGACTGCACTCTCAAAATGGCACTGAAGCTAGCACGTGCTGGCTATTTATATGCACATGCTGTCGTTGAAGTGCTTCTTAAAGGTACAACACACACTCTTCTACATCCTCACTCTTTGAGAAATGGTCATGTATAACTGACAACATCAACTGACATGCAATTAATACAAAATAATTCTTTGTCATGCAATTATACAGAACTAAATACATATAGACAATTATGACCAGGTTGCTGTGTATTTCACACTAGGTCTGGAAATATGACCAAATCATGTGACAGAAATTAGAATTAGGTCTAACAACTGGGACTGTCTGTGCTGAATGTTCAACTTTAGGGACATCAGGAACATCATCAGGTAAGGAAGTAGAAGTTAAGACACGTTCTGTAACAGGAACATCATCTGGATCACTTGAAGATCTAGTGTCTGTATCACAGGAACAATGCTGTGATATCGATTCTGATACAGGAAGATGTCTGTGATTTCTCCTGTAATCCACACCCTCAGATTCTACAAAGTAGGATCTCGGCTCGGTACATAGACCTGTTACTTGACCAATCCGGTTGAAACCTATCGCCGTTTGTATCCTCACTGTTTCTCCTTCTTTCAATGGACGAAGAAATTTGCTTGATTTATCATAACTGAACTTCTAGAAAGAATGCTTTCTGAATAGTTGGGCTTTGATTGTTATGTTGTTCTTTGCTTGAGGCCTCAAACTGGAAATATAGACAATGTTGTTCTAGTTTGCCTAGATAGAAGTCTCTGAGCAGCCGAGCCAAGTATATCATCACGGGGTATGTTTCTGAGATTGAGTAAATTCAAAAAGACATTGGTATTATCACACTTTGACTTCTCTAGTAATTGCTTTGCACTCTGTATTGCATGTTCAGCTAGTCCATTTGACTGTGGGTATTTTGGACTACTAGTAACATGTACAAAATTCCATTCTTTTACAAATTCCTGAAACGACTGACTGGTATATTGGGAACCATTGTTAGTAATAACTCTGTATGGACTACCATGGACTGAGAAATGACGTTTCAACTTGGTGATAGCAGTGGACATTAGGTTAGGTAGTAAATCGATCTTGAATCAGTTCAAATAAGTGTCTACCAACACTAAGTGATGCTGATTGTTCCACTCGAATATATCAATGGCTACTGCTGATGAAGGTAGTTCAGGAATTTGACTTAAGTGGTTCTTTTTGCAAATGTGGTTTAGTACTATTGCACACTGAACAAGAAGAAAGCCATCTTCCATCAACATCTCATCTCTGTAAGGAAAATAAGTTTGCACTGCAGGTAGTAAACTAGATTGTTTTGTTGGTCATCCAACATTAATGTAGTAGTTAAGCTTTTGCAAAACTGGATCAGTGTTTGTATGATCTCTCAGTTCATCAAGTTTCGTGGTAGAAAAATTATGCACTTCCATGACATCAAAGTCAAAATTCTTTGCATTAACTCATTCACTCCAATGGAACTCAGGGAGTTTGCACTGTAACTTCCAATGGGCAGAGCCTAAACCTTTTGACAGAGTCAAATTGTTCTCACATTTCAAACAAAAGTTAATTATTGGGAACCACAGGGATTATGACAGAAGTATAAATGGCAAACACTTCAGCACAAACTATTTTTATAGTGGTAGTATTCTTTAGGTTCTAGGTCATAAACTGAATTTTATAAGTCACAGTAAACAAAGTACCTATTTCATTTGTAATATTTTGTAAACTTATACCTCAGCAACCACTGAAGTTACCCACGTACTGTCAGCGGCATTTTATGTATCTAGCTGCAGTCTTTCATTTGAGGCTGAGTTCTGTCTGTGTTACCTGGTTATTGAGATATTTAGAAAAATGTGAAAATTATATCTATATAAATTAAAATCCTAAAACAACAGTTAATATCTATTTACCTACACTAGACAGACATCAAATAGTAATGCAGTTGTTTTTGCTATTGTGTAAGCTTTAAGATTAAATCTTTTAAAACCTTGTACATAGCATGGTTTTGGAATTATTGATGCAAATATGAACAAGCAATATTTGACACCTAGAGGCATCAGTAGGAGTTAACTGCAGATGCACCTGGAGGCATCACTCGGATTGAAAGAGTTAAGCTGTTCCATTGTATTTCTGGGCAATCTGGCTAAGGTATCAGCCAGATAAAGAAGTTTGCCTTTTGTATAGACCATTTTGAAGTTGTACTTTTGCGATCTGAAGATCATTCTTTGTAATCTCACTGGAGATGAATGCATAGGCTTCTTTAAAATAGTAACTAGAGGTTGGTGATCAGTTTCATTCTGAATAGCTCGATCATAAATATAATCATGAAACTTTGAACATGCAAATATTATTGCCAAAAGTTCTTTCTCAATTTGAGCATATTGCATTTCAGTTTGAGTAAGAGTTCTAGATGCATAGGCTACTTGTCGGTCTGCCTTCTTGAAGAATAACTGTGCCAAGACCAAATTTTGAAGCATCACAGGAAAGAGTTACTGGTTTATTAACATCATAGTATCTTAATGTAGGTGGGGTGACAGTTTTCTGTTTAAGATCTTCAAATGCTCTCTGGTGCTGCTCCAACCAAGACTATGTAACATTTTTGCGCATCAACTCTCTCAAAGGTGCTGTCACCTCACTGAAGTCTGGTATAAACTTGCATAAATAGTTGACCATACCAAGAAAATGTTGTAGAACTTGAACATTATCTGGTGCTGGCATTTCAAGAATGGCTGCTTGCTTGGATGGGTCTGGTTGCATACCAGTGCTAGTAAATAAATGACCTACATGTGTAACTTCTGGTAGTCTGAATTTGCACTTCAGAGGATTGAGCTTCAAGTTCACTTCACGTGCTCTGGCTAGAACTTTCTTAAGGTTTCTGTCATGCTCTGCTTCATCATTGCCTCCAACCAATAAATCATTTACTATTATGGCACAAGGATAACCAAAAAAAAATTGCTCCACTACATGCTGAAAGACTTCACTTGCAGAATTTATTCCAAATGGCATCCTGAAGAATCTATATGTTCCAAATGAGGTACTGACAGTAGTCAGTAGTAAAGATTTGTGATCAAGCATCACTTGCCAAAATTAACTTTTTGCATCCAAGACCGAAAAAAACAGTGGCATTCGGTATTAGGGCTGCGGCTTCCTCAACTGTATGAATAGGATGATGAGGTCTGTGTAATGTTTTGTTCAAATCTCTTGGGTCAATGCATATTCTGATTTCTTCTGAGCCTTTTTTGTGGGCTGCTACCATAGACGACAACCATTCAGTTGGTTCTTTAACTGGACAAATTACACCTTGCTGCACTGTTTTATCCAAATGAGCTTTGGCATTATCCTGCATAGCTATCGGAACATTTCTTGCTGGTCTGACGACTGGACTGACCTCTGGATCTAACTTCATAGGGGTCTATATTATAAGCACAAAAAGACTAAACCGCGAACGCTCACATGAGTGAAAATGCCGGTAATCAAACTTGCTAGCCACCCACACCCCCCACTAACTATATATTCTAACTCTGAGGTCGCACTACAGTGAGGAAAGGGCAAATATCCCACTCCTCACTGTAACACGACCCCACAATCACACTTTTGATTCCCGGCAGTTTCGCTCATGTGAGCATTTGCAGTTTAATCTTTTTGTGCTTATAATATAGACCCGTTCATAGAATATTCAACTGGAAGTTTGCCTAACTTGTCATCTAAAACATCAGCATACTCTGAAAAAATAGCTTCAGTAAAATTGTAACTGGGACATATGCTTATATGATGAACTTCTTTGGTAAAGGAAAGCAAATTCATTCTCAAACTGTTTCTGAGACCCAGTAATGACTACAGAGGTATTTGGACTACATAGAATAATAAGCTGTAGCAGTTCCTAGCCCAATAACATGAAAGCACTACTGAGCCTTTGGTTTGAATTTCTTCACCTCCATAAGCAACAGGTTTTGCACAACTGGCCACATTAAGTTGCTTACCAGCTGTCCGCGGTAGCGTTGTTGCCTCACAGCAAGAGGTTCTCCCGTTCGATTCTCGGCTGGAGTGCAGGGAATGCCTTCTGTGCGGAGTCTGCATGTCCTCCCCGTGGTTGGGTGGGCGTTCGAAAGACATGCCTAAATGGGTGTGCCTTCATTGAAGGTTGAACGTTGAGCTGGCACCTCGACGTTTGTGAAAATCTACTGCCAATCATTAGTGGATCGGAGTTCCGCTGTGGCGACCCCTAACCGGGAAAAGCCGAAAGACAACAACATCAACAACAACCAGCTCTCACCTTAGCAGATGTGGCTGCAGACATAACATTACACTTTAAACCAGTGTCTACTTTGAGCTCTATGGATTTACCATTAATCTGGGCAGTACAAAACACTTTATTCTTTGCCAACAAATTTACTGCATCAACTTTTTCACCAATTACTGATACATCATCTATGCAGAAAGTAAGGTTGCAGCTCTCTGTATGATGAACCTGCTTTTTTAAGTGAGCATTCTTTTTACCTGTGTGAGACTTACTTGATTTGCAAAACTTTTGAAAATGGTTCCATTTTTTACCTTGTGGCATAGCTGACCAAATACTAAGCTCTTTTCTCTTTTAGACTCATGACTGGCACCACAGTTGTGGCAGTTAACAATAAAGCTTGATTTGGGTTTTGCTAACTCACCTTTGTACTGCACTGAGCATGACCTTCTCACTGAACTAATCTTAGAACTTGCTGGAAAACTATGGGTTTTACCTGCCACACCTGCAGGGGTTACAGCTGCCATGTGCTTAGGCCTGCTTCTGCTAACCATGTCTTGCATGCTGTCTACATTTGCTCTGGAGCCTGCTGAATCCATGCTCTTATCACTTGCAAGCATACTTGTGTGCCTTTCTGTAACTTCATGGATTTGACAAATCTCAATAGCTTTGCTTAGTGTTAAATCACTGTCATGAAGCAAAATCTTTCTCACTGCAGCACTATTAATATGACACACAAGCCTGTCCTTTATTAACTCATATTTTAAGTCACCAAACCTGCACATTTTAGCTTTGTTTCTCAGGTCAGTAATATTAGCTGCAAATGTTTCCCCTTGGTGTTGATCTCTTGTGTAAAACAAATGCCTCTCCAATGTACGATTTGTCTGGGGGTTGCAAACTTCCCTGAATTTGCATTTCAAATACTTGGGGTCCTCCCTTGATTCAGCCTGAACAACAATATGATGGTTCCCCCCTCCTTCATATACTGCTGGTGCATACACAAATGAACGCTTTTTCAATGCCATCTGACCCAGCTAGGTTTAACAAAATGAATGCCCTGGTGCATGTATCTTTGTCAGAATAAGCTGCTTGTATAAAATATTTTACTCTTGTTCAAATATTCTCCAACTCTCTGCAATATTCTGAACATGTACAAGTGGTGATGTTTTTTGAAATCCATCTGCCATGACAGCAAACTACAGTAAAACAGAATGCAGGCGAAGTTCACCGGTAACTACACAAACACACACACTTATACATATGCCAAATTTTATGCCAGTACTTGTAACTATGCCCAGTAACACAGAAAGCTTCTGAATAACTGAACTTTGTGAAATAAGTCTCCCGGGCGCAAGAATACCCTTGAAATTACTGTGCTGTAAGAAATCACCTCTTATCAGTGTAAGAAACATTTCAAAATAACTGCACTGTGTGAATAAACTGTGCAGAAGAAGCTCAGAGTAAAAACATTTCGAAGTAACTGTATTTTGTGAATAAACAGTACACAGCAGAGTGAAACTTTCCCAAAATGGCTGTACTTTGCTAAATAACTCTTTACAGTGCAAGAAACACTCTGCGAATAATTACACCCAGCACAAGAAACCTTTCGAAATGGCTGTATTTTGACTGCACTTTGCGAAATAGTTGCACTTTGCACACAATAAACTCTTCAAAGTAAATGCATAGTAATAAGTGCACACTGTAAGCACTTTTACACACTTCGAGATACTTAGAATAACTGTAGTTATGCCCTGAATAGCTTCAATCAGTGTGAAACAGTAGTTATGCCAAAACACAATACTGTGTCAAAAAACATGCAGTCACTTGTTTATTTATGCTTAATGTACCCTTTTTCCCCTTTATTATATTCGTTTTGTTCATTTAATCTTTTTTTCATGCCAATTATACTTTTCTTGTACTCGTTTTACTCTAAACATGCTTGCTTTACTTTAAACATGCTCGTTTTGCAATTCTGATGTAATTTCAAACCCCTCGTGCTTTTTTGATAATCATTTTATCAGATATCTTAATCTTAAACATTTCATTTAAATAACAAACTTCTTGTGCCTTTTGTTTGCTTAATAAGGCGTTTTGTGCCCTTGTAATGCTCTTTTTATCTTTTTTAATAAATAAATCGTTTGTGCAAGTTTTCATTACCTTTGGTTCATTTCTAGCCATTTTTTGTACTCATTTCACTTAGTTTACCTTCACTGTTTACTCTGCACCTCGTAGCTTTGAAAAGCAGTCTCTAGGATCCCACTTCTGACACCATATTGCTCATCTGGTCAGAATAAAGCAGATGAACATGCGTGGGTTCTGTTCAAGCAGCTTTATTGTTTACAAACACATCAGGATTTAACTTTTAACTTAGGTAAACGTGTAAACAAGCTAGCTATCACATTCATACATTCTCACTCTGGCTGCATTCTCAAAATGGCAATAAAGCTAGCACATGCTTGCTATTCCTCGAAACACTTCTTAAAGGTACAACACACACACACACACACACACACACACACACACACACACACACACACACACACACACACACACACACACACACACACTATTCTACAGAGGGAGGGATAATTAAAGTCAAGAAACTGTTGCAGTGATAACTGAGGTCGTATATCAGCAGGTCAAAGAGAGTTTTAAGAGCTGAATTCACTTGGTCTAGTGTTTCCCACTAAATCATGGGAGATAAATTGCAGCTAGCTTGGCACAGGTAGGTGAGGTCAGGCAATTTACAGACTTCTTCCTACACCTGAATATATTAAATCAAGAAGCCAAGCAGATGTAGTGGGTAAATTTTGGATGTCACCTTTCCCAGGGAAAGGCACCTAGGGTCTATACTTATAAATGTAGGTAGTATATTAATGGAGCATCATGTTTCCTTCAATACATGCTGGTTAAGGTTCAGTAAACTTGAGTTCAAGCATCAGTGATATGACTAAAGGTGTCAGGTAACATGCCAAGCCATGAATAGAACGTTATAACTCAGTGCTCATGTGACCAGCAATCCCAGCTTTTGCAGCAGTGCTATTTACAGTTTCATTTAAATGCATTTTGGCTTCAAGTGTCAAAAACTCTTACTTTTATACATAATGCAGTCTTAGGTGAGGAGATAGCAACAATAAACTGTGAAGAAGCAAAGGCTACCATTTATCTTGCAGTGAACCTAATGCTATCAAGAATGCCCTGATGCCCCAAGCAAAGGGCTACACCACCCAGGTAATATATTACCTGTCCTCAACTTACATTATTACATAGGGTATGTAAGCTGCCACTTTATTGATTTTTTTTTGCAGCTGTTCATGTTTTTTTTTGTAGTTGGGGCCATCCCTGTCCCTAGCAAATCTTCAGTAACAAGTGAAAAAAAGCAATACTCAAAAAAAAAAAAAAAAAAAAAAAAAAGGGTTTAAAGAAGCAAACCACATAAAACTAGTAAGAATAATATGAAAGGCATATACTAACTAAAACTGTCAAGTTCCAGTAAGCAGCTGATTTGTAGAGCCAGAAATTAAAGATCCTACAACTGGTTAACTACTAATATAGTTTTAGATTGAAGGGATAATGAATGTTAAAATGGTTTATCATTGACAGAACCACAGAACTGGCACTACGTGCTAAGCATTCTCAAGCTGCAGCCATTCCTTTGGACATTACAATGCCTGACAGCAGGAAATGTATGCTCAGTCTTGTACTATTTATGTGATTAAGAGCAGTGTTACTGTTTGATGCACACATTTAGGGCATTAGCTGGAGGAGGCATTGTAAAGGAGAGCACTTGTGATTTGTAGCTTGTGTTGCACTCCATTTTAGGTTACTCACCTCTTACTGTCATTAGGCCTGATGTGAAATA
This sequence comes from Protopterus annectens, assembly GCF_019279795.1. NCBI lineage: Eukaryota > Metazoa > Chordata > Ceratodontiformes > Protopteridae > Protopterus > Protopterus annectens. The sequence continues at coordinate 476,422,220 of NC_056729.1, forward strand.
CACTTCAAGATATTCCTTAAACTGCATTAGAAGCTGCATAAGATAGGGTTCAGCTGGCCTTTGTAGCCAACAGCAGCAACAGTGTACAGAAAGTCCAGTGTACAGTGAAACAATGCAGTAGACTAACATCATCTAAACAGTGTAACAAAATGACAATTTTGTTAAGAAGCTTTTCACTCAGATATAGTACTCTGCTTACTTAATTTTTCAAAGGGGTTATTACCTATCATTTTAATATCAGCAAGACAAAGAATACATTGGTTATGATCTGAGATCCGATCATAATTCTCTTTGGTTTTGTGTTTTATGCATGAGATTGCTTTTTATCATTAAGTTGCACATAACAAAGAAGGCAGGCGTCTTATTTGTCATTAAGATTTGTGAACAGTGCAGACATTTATTAAGCTAGTATGTCTCTTCTTTGATGTTAGGTGCTGAAGTGGCCCTTACAATAACAGAGATGTGAGAGGACATTTGTATGTACCAGAGTGATTTAATGGAACATAAAGAGATTCAGACACAGAGTAAAAGAAATTTTCTATATAAAATAAATTTTAAAATAACATGTATACAGCAAGCCATTATGAGAACTGAAATTCTTGAGCTATGACACAGAATCGGAATTGCCTAGACAGGGTAAGGCCTTGCTGTGTCTAATAATGGTGGCTGCCAAAAAAGCAATTACTAGAAAATGGAAGTCAAAATCTAAACCAAGGACAGTAGAAGTAGTGACTATAGTAACAGAGATAAAACAGCTGGAATTGAGATCTTTAGAAAATAGTAGGAGCTAACTATGTAGGAAAACTGGGAATTGTGGGAAAAATACCTACAAAGGAGGAATGAGGTTTAAACGGTGGCGGACTTAAATTAGTTATGTAATGTCTGAGTGAGAAAGATTGGGTAGATTATAAGTGATGTATAATATTTGCAACTGGGAATGGGTCAGTATGGTTTGTGATGCAAACTGCTTGTGACTAGGATTGTGTTGGTGTGGTTTATTTTCTAGGCTCATAGGTGTGTACTAGGCTAATGGCCCTGGGGCTTTTACAAGCCTAGCCATAGGATTACCCTGGCATAGTACCATCCGTCCTTAGTTCCCAGTGCCTCTGTCGAGTAGAGCCACTGGAGTTATCCCCAGGGTGAATTTTCTGTTTCCCATCCACTTATCAATATTTCTGTTGAAGAGGGTCAGCAAGGTGCTCTGTGTGATATGTATGGGAAGTCTATTCCATAGCATGGGCAGTCTGTGGGTTATGAAACTGTCCCTCCAGCATGTTCTATTAATTGTGGTAATGAAGTTGAGATCTCTTGAGCGTGTGGTGCAGAGTGATTGGGATTTGTTTAGATTCAGCATTTCTAACAGAGCTGGGTCAGACATGGCTTTGTAAGTCAAGCAGAGCTCGCCTCTAAGTAGGCAATATGAGACAGAGAATAGTTGGAGTTTTCTGAGTCTGTCCATATAGGACAAGTGTTTAAGGCCTAGGATCTTCTTTGTGAGGTACTTTTGCGGCCTCTCCAGTTGTTGCAGGTGTCTGCTGAGGTACATGCCAAATGAGGCATTGTACTTGATGATTGGCCTAATGAGTGAAGAGTAGAGGGAGACAATAACCTCTTTCTTCCTGGATGGAAAACCCTTAGTAATGAGTTATGCCACATAGAAGGACTTTCTGACCACGGTGGCAATGCGGTGATCAAAAAGAGGTTGCTGTCAGCCTGTGTTTCCAGATCTCTTATAAGGCCTTTTGTGTTCAGCGGACTACCATCAATGTGGTAATTCATTTTTTAGCCCAGTCGTTGGTCTCAGTGAGGCCATTCTGTAGGATGTCAACATCACTTGGGGAGTTAATAATATCTCCCAACTTGCAATCATTTGCGAACTTTGTCAGACAGAGTACCTTTGTGTTGGCCTGAACTTCAGAGAAGTAGATACCAAACAGGAGAGGACCCAGGACCGATCCCTGTGGAACTCCACTCATGACTAGTCGGCAGTCTGACTTGGAGTCAGCTACTTTCACACTGTGGGTTCTATCTGTGAGCCAGCAACCCACTCACTGGTATAGGGGTTGATGCCTAGCTTAGTGAGTTTTTCTATTATTCCTGAGTGGGGAATGGTATCAAAAGCCATGGCCAGATCAAGGTAGGCTGTATGAACAACCTTGCCTTCATCCACAGTGCTGGTGAATGATTCAGAGAAGTCGACCAAGTTGAGCAGGCAGATCTACCCTTCACAAAACCAAACTGTGCGGGATCTAGAGTTTGGAGATTCCCTGTATACTTGTTTATTAGGTCCATGAAGATGCGTTTCATAGCTTTGCGTATCAGGCCCATCAGGCTAATGGGGTGATAGTTCCCAGGGTCTGTAGTCGCTCCTCCTTTTTGGAAAAGGATGACAGTAGCAGTGCGCCATTCGGTAGGGAAAAAGCCTGAGGTGAGGCTGCGATTGAACAGGGCACACAGGTGAGGTGCCAGTTCACTCTGTAGTTCATGTAGAACACAGCCAGGGATATTGTCAGGTCCCATGGAAGGTGTGTTTTTGGTCTTGGACAGCGCTTTTTTAACCTGTGCAGCAGTAATACTGGGTGCCTGGCAATCTACTGGTATTGTGACTGTTCCTTTGGTGGAGAGTAAAGTTGACACTGAATCTGTCGGCCAGTATACTGGTAATATCTGTTGGCTCAGTATAGGAGATACCATTGTGCAGTAGCTCAGAGCAAATCTGGGTATTACTGTGGATATTCTTTACATAACTATAGAAGGTCTTGTGGTTGTCTTTACTATCTTCTGCAGTTCTGTTTTCATAGCTAGTTTTTCCAGTCTTGGGACTTCACCTTATTCTGCATCAGTTTCCTCCTTCTGTTGTAGAGTTTGCTTATGGCAGGGGACCACCAGATTGGCTTCCCTTCCTTGTTTCTGTTGGGTATGGTGAGATCCATGCATTTGTGTACGTGTTCCTACAGTGTATTGATGTATGATTTGGCGGTCATGCAACTATTCTCCATGGTGCCGTGAAGTTAGCCACCTCTGTTTTTAGGAGCCCAAAGTTAGCTGTGGAGAAGTTTTTCGTGGTGGTTACCTTTGTGGGGGGATGTGGATTTCCAAGGTGATTAGTTTGTGGTCAGATCTAACCAGGAAGGAGCTGACTATTGATGTAGAGCAACGGTCCCCCATGTTACTAATGTGCAGGTCAAGGATGTTGCTACCTCTAGTGGGAGTAAGAACGAGCTGGTCCAGGGCATTGGAATTAATGAACTCCAGGAAACATTGGGCAAGTGTATTGGTACATGAGTAGTTTTCCCAGTTAATGGAGGGGAATTTTAATTTATATTAATGTATTATTGCCTATGTAGTAAGTGATGGTTTAATGAAGATGTTTCTTGTTTAAAAAAAAGCAAGAATTGAATAATTTATATAATATTGCTTAGGTTTTAGGATATATAGCAATATATGTAAAGTATAATGTTTATGTTAGTATAGTTTGATTACTTTTATATGAATGTAAATTTGCCTATGCCACAAGTGATGATTCAATAAAGGTGTTTGAAAATAAGGGAAATTTAATAAACATGAGACAGTCATATAGCTACCTTGATAAAAGTGATAATTCATATTATGTGGTAACAAAGAAGAAAACTTTTTGAGATCCAGATAATTAAAATACATAAGGATGAAGACAAATGATTCATGTTTGTATTGTGTAGGATTAGTCCGTTACCTTTAAGACAAGTGTCACAGCTTTGATGCATATCTAATGCAACTCTGAAAACATGTTTCTGTGTAACATAAATCAGAAACGTGACTTCTTTCATCAGAGCATATAAAGCTCAAGGGTCCCCAGACATCAGACTAAGGCTCTGTGCTAGCTGAGTGCCCCATTAATCCTGGGATTCCTATCACATCCATGGCAGTACAACAGTTAGAGGTGAAGCATGATATGGTCAGAGTTGCATTAGCCATTTTCTAGTTTTATAATATTTTTGGAGGTTGCCCAGGATTGCCAACATACTACACCGTTATGGAAACACTATAAATGCAATGAAAATGTAGTTGATGGTTATAAAAACTATAAATGAAACCTGACATTTATGTAAAGTCATCACTCTGCTGGGTTACACAGGTCACTATGGTCAAACAACACCATTTTATTAATTAATTAAATTATCAACTCAGAGCAGATTGAAGATGTGTGATGAGTGCTCATTCAAAGCTGTTTTCAGTCTTGCTTGAAATTTCTCTGTAGAATATCTTGAGATCACCAAAACATACAAGTTAAGTATATTGATTCCTAAACAGATGGCATGTACAGCTCTGGTTGCTTCTACTTTGTGGTTATCAGGTGTGACTTCAAGGTAGAAAGGATATTGCACTGTATCTGGCATTCTGTTTAGACTACAGCTGCATAACCTGTTGTCTTGCTTCCTGTGATGTTTATGCCCACAGACTATATTGTACCTCGAAATGCATACTCTGCAATAGAAGGCTGCTGTTATTATGTCACTGCTGTGTGTCTTCCCATTGTTGTCGCAATAGTAACCAGTCTGACCATGGCACAAATATTATTCTGTGGGCAAAGATAATTAAATGACATTGGTTTTGTAATGTATGTGGCTGTGGCACTGTGGCCAGGGATGTAACCAGGGTGGGGGACACTTCTGAAAAGTTAAGTATTATGTGTAATCCTTGACACTGTAGTGTGTCTGGGAATATAACCACCATTAATGGATTATGTAATGGCTCAGTCCTCTTCAGTAGGCTAGGGTCTGGGCTGTTGTATACACTGTGTGTGTATGACAGGGTGGCTTCTAGTCCTTTTCTTCTTTAATACATCAGCCCCTTAAGAATGAGAAAACATGTGCCCAGCTGCATATTCTGTTCTCTGTGGGCTTTCCTACATCCCTCCTGCTGAGTTCACTCTCTTAAAAACAATACATTTGAGCTTCAAAACTAACTGGTTTAACAAAGTGTATTTTTTGGTCTTCATGTATTTTTAAGCAAATTACTACATTTTTTCATATTACATTTGAGCTTAGGACCTGACATAGTAGTTAGACTTGATCGTATACGTATCCTACCCATGTCATGGATGTCTGCCTTACTGTATTTCATGTGTAAAGGACCACTACAGGCAAATGATGAAAAAACATGTATTTTTATATTGGCATTAATTACTGCACCTCCTAAACCTGCCTGTAGCAAAATAAGTATACATTCCTAATTTGATTTTATTTTTTTATCCTTTTCTTCCCTCATGGGGGCAGGCAACCTTATTCCATTGGAAAACAAAATCTGTCCCATAATACACTATCTAAGCACAGATTCTGAGAACAAGTAGCCCTACCATTTGTAGACAGACTAGACTTCCATTCTCTTAGACTAGAACACCGGAAAAAACTGCCAAGTTTGGGAGTCTGCAGATCATGCGTCATTGACTGGTCTGCCCTGAGTTTGACAAATGTTGTTCCTACTGATGTCCTACACATTCTCTGAAAGAAGCATGCAAAAATGCCAACAAATTATTGAAATAAAAAAGTCTTTTTACAAAGAGCGGTTTTGCAAGTTTCAGTTCGTGGCCAAGTTACTCCTGCTATAGCCCGTCCTTCAATGAGCTAGTCTCTCACATTTCCAGGTTGGCTACGTTCAACTAATTAGTTAACTTTGGATGACAATAAACATCAAACAAAGCACAGCCTGGTGTGCCACTAAAACTGTTCCCTCATACGCCTCTTCACTTCTGAGTACCATTCCCCAGGAATTATTTCTAAAAAAAAAAAAAAAAGCACACACATTAATCCAGAGTTTAGGCCAACCTATCCATTTCTTAAAATGTGCACAGTAGAATATTTGATTGGAATTGCATTCTGGCTGCTCACATGGTTATCTTTGCATAGTTATTCTGTTATAGCATAACCTGAACTATGGTATTTAATGCCAGGTTTTACATAACAATGAAACAGTTCTCAGTTTCTTCTTAATAGTAACCTCCCAAGTCTCTGATGTGACCCAGTACTTTTTGTTACTATTGCTTTATGTAGTTTGTCTTAGTTGTATACTTGTAGCATATCTCCCATCCTCCCAGCAGCAGACTCATGGAGAAAACTTCCAAGTCAGGTACTTTTGAAAATAAGCTCACAAAATAAGTCTACAGGAATTAGCATTCATTTTCTGAAAAAAAATAATTTATTGCAATAAATGTCATTATTTGTTAATGAGAATCCAACATCTTTTTTCAGAAAGCATTATGGATTGTAGTACGTCAGAGCAAAAGTATAAGCCAAAATTAGGGACACTTGTGGGGTACGCTGATAAAGGATCCAACACTCCTACTCAGCTGTTCTCCACTGCAACTACCCCAAATCAGACAGGCATCTACATACTTTATGACAGACATATATTGAAACAGTAGCAGCAGCAGTTGCAGCAGTGATAGCATACTTTAAACAGGGTACTCAAAACAATTTTACTCTTAATTTCTCCATTTGACATTGCATAACATTCACAGCACACTTACAAAAGCACACCTCCACTTTCCACAAACACACAGCCACCCACAACATACCCATCAACTTTGAGGCTTTTCCCATCTCTCTGCAAAACACTGCTGTAATGGCTTTTGCAAATGAAAATGGTGAATGATGGATGTCAGCTCAGAACTCCCATCCCTACCTGTTGGAAAGTACATCTCCCCAGAGTTGATCATAATGTTACTAGGGATGTTGATATCTGTGCCAGATGAGTGTAGGTTGCATTGGGTATGCTCCCCCATATATCAAAATTTAAAAAGATGACTTTCACAACTATATGGTTTTATTTTTTAGGAAGCAGATATAAATATTCAGAAATCCACTATATATAAGCATATATATATATATATATATATATATATATATATATATATATATATATATATAAAATAAAACTTCAACGTAATAACTAGAAGAAAACAAATAAAATAAACCAATAATTAGCGCTTTCATCCAGGTTTAATGTACTGGACTTCTTCAGAATGTTTAAAAATACAAATAATGTGTTAATAAATAAGCATCAACTGTAAAGAGATGATGACATCAAAATTCCAAGACCAATAGAAAGCCAGCATTCAGAAATATGTAAATTCTATAATACAGTAAGACATGAATATTCAATAAATGTACAGAAGTTCATGAATAAGTAAACAGAAAACAGAACTACAGAAAATATAATAATTATTGGTTCCATTTTAAAGCACATCTAATATTTATATGTTTATTCAAACCAGGTGGGGCTTCAGCATTTAACAGAAGCTGCCAGCGCAACTCCTTAACTTCCAGTAAGATGTTTTTGTCTCCAAAAAATAAAGGTACATGGTCTAAAACAAAGAAATTAAATCCTGTAAACAAGGTACAAGTGTTACTATGTTTAGCTAAAGCATTGTTAGGATCACAATT